>NC_091997.1:22324693-22928026 GCF_044704955.1 Pristiophorus japonicus
GAATTGCGATTTCTAAGATAGTCCGTTCTCCACCAGTTGCTCCTAAAAATCAGGCGCAAATCATGTGGAAACTTGGGCCCTTTGAGTGATGGTCAGACCCCCATCTGGAATACTGCATTCAGTTTGGACACCACGCTTCAGGAAGGATATATTGACCTTGGAGGGGGTGCAGTGCAGAATGATACCAGAGCTTGTAGTTAATTTATGAGGACAGCAAGGTTCCCTTTAAGCTGCGAAGCCGTGCAAACTCTGTTGGTCCCGCGCAGCCCGTGACTGGTTTTCCCAAAATTAGGAGGAACATTGGAGCACAGACTGCATAAATTTGGCTTGTATTCCCTTCAGTATAGAAGTCTGAGGGGTGATCTGATCGAGGTGTTTAAAATGTTAAAAAGCATTTGATAGGGTAGATACAGAGAAACTATATCCTCTGATAGGAGAATCAAGAACGAGGCTATTGTCTTAAATTTCAAGTTAGACCATTTAGGAATAAAATCAGGAAGCACTTGAGAAATGTTAAGGATACATTAGGAATTCTCTTGCCCAAAAGACTGGATGCTGGGAAGATTGGAGCTTTCAAGACTTCAGAACGAATGATTTTTGTTAGGTAAGGATATTGAGAGATATGGAGCTAAAGCTAAATTGAGGTACAGATCAGTGATTATTTGATTGATGGTGGAGTAGACTTGAGGGGCTGAATGGCCTACTCCATTGGTAATTGCAGTGAGCAAAATAGACTTGAATTTCAGGTTTTTGTAGGAATCACAGTCCATCTAGCAGGTTCAAACATACCACAACTTGCATTTCCTGTACTCAGCTACTTTTGGCAAAATATCAATGTCTCACTCTTAAATTTGGTGATGCTAAATTCCAGAAATTCATAGCCCTTGTGACGTCGTTCATTCACCCTTTATTTTCTGAGCTTGAATCTGCAACCAATGGTTAGTGTGTGGTTATACCAAGCAATGTATTGGGTTTTGGTTATCTGTACCGCTTATAATCGTCAAGATCTGCCTAAACCATTTTCCCTCCAATGAAAACACTCATTGATTCTTTGTTCAGATGCATAATATCGTTTCAGTTTAGCTGCCCTCCTCTGTACTCTTCCAAAGTTAGTAGTTCGCACTGTAGTACTCTAGGTGGGGTTAAGCCAGTGCTCCAGATCAACTCATTTGTACCCTATGTGTTCTGTCCTTGTGGCTTTCCCTGCGCATGCTGCAATAACCTTGGTTTGATTGGTGATGGTGAGTTTAGACTTGAGCGTAAAGGGACAGAATTCCATGTGATAACACTGGGACTAAGTTCCATCTGCAGAAGGAGCAGGGTGAAGCTTCACTAAGAATTCCATTAGTACTTCACGCAGACTTTTAAAGATTGATATAAAATGTTGAGCGGTAGCTGCAACAGTTCTGCTCTTGGCAAAAGCATAGAGAGGTGTGGTTTAAATGCTAGTAACTATTAGGCGGCTTTAGCTGTGAGCTAATAGAAAACTAAAAGTCTGGCAAAGTGTCTCAAATTTCATACGGTGTGAAATAGGCTTTCCTCATCTAGTCCATTACTTTGTATGGATTTGTATTGAGTTGAAAACTTAAAGGTTAATTGTGTTTTCTGCCGTAACTGACATTAAATTACTTCAAAGCCCCTTATCCCTCTAGTATTTGTACATTGGATTATTTTTAAGACGTCTGCCAATTTTATAACACTCTGAACAAATATTTGGAATACTTGTAGTAGTGTATTGATTTATTTTGGTGTGTTACTGGAACACGAGGTAGTGAGGTGCTTCTATTGGCCCCTCAAACTTCTTTTCCAATTGGCAATGTTGGCTTGATAGATGTCTGGGCTGCTTCTTGCTGCATGGTGTATTATTTAGCTCCAGGGTCCAATTTTACAATTTCAATGAAAAATGCTTGATGGGGTGGGTTGTACTGAGAGACTAGTCCTCCCCTATATCCTCATTGTGTGTACAGTATGCAAATTTCATCAAAGCATTGGATCGGATTTTACAGCAGTTAGTTCTGCTCTGCAGAACATAATGAAATCTGGTTCTTACACTCGAGTTTATTTAAATGTAATCTGAAGTCATTGAGCAGAACTATTGGTGAAGAGGGAAAGTAATATGATACAACTGTATTCAGTTTGAGCTGATTTACTGAAACTTCGGAAAAGGCATTTAGGTGTTAAGTAATGAAAGATTGCGCTTGGTCTATGTATATGCTTTGTTCCAGAGGAAGCTGCGGTTTGAATGCATCTTTTCGTGTTGCAGTTTAATTCTTTTAAAGATATTTTGCATTCCACCGAGATGTTCATGTCTTCCTCTAGGTTTCTGGATGTGGTATAGTGCCATGTGACTATCTCAAGGTTATATGCATCTCTATACAACAGGGTATCTACTAGATGGGGTCAGACTGTATATGAGCATTCACAGCCACAAGCGATAACATCACAATCTTATCATTCTATCACCACCAACATTATTCAGTCATGATGTTCTTAATGCAAGCGTTCACTTTAGTGGAATGGTCTGTACTTTAAGAATGAAACGTATCCAGGTTTTTCAAAGACTTGGATTGCATACTTGTTCAGGGTTACAACAACAGCTTGCATTTATATAGCACCTTTTAATGTAGTAACACCTCCCAAGGTACTTCACAGGAATGTTATAAGTCAAAACAAATAAATTTGACACCGAGCCACAAGAAATTATGGCAGATAACCAAACACTTGGTCAGCGAGGTAGGTTTTAAGGAGCGTCTTAAAGGAGGAAAGAGAGGTAAAGTGGCAGAGAGGTTTAGGGAGGGAGTTCCAGAGCTTTGGTGCCTAGGCAACAGAAGGCACCCCCACCAATGGTTGAGCGATTTATAATCAAGGGTGCTCAAGAGGGCAGAATTTAAATAGTTAATGCATTGGCAAACAATTGATGCAGCCAATTTGCTGAAAGTTGGTGATGCAGTTTATATAATTGAAATCTCTAACTTCAGTGCAGCTTTCTCTGTATTGGCCTTATTTTTGGTGAGCTAAGTTTTAATAACGGATTACTCCATATTTGGACTGGCACCCACGTTACTTATCTATGGGTTTGAACACTTACTGAGCTGATCTGGATTTTGTACAGTACTAGCTGTTTCTGACTTTGCCCTGATGGTGCTGCTGTATTTTGGCTTGGTATTGCTGACGGATGACGGCCTTTCCACTGGAATGAATAAATAGTTGTGCGCGAGTGGTGCCGTATGGTGAGCAGTATGGACTGAGGGATGCAGGCTAATGCCCACAACCTTCAGCACTATTTCTAATCTTTGCGGGGAAGTGCTGGCTTTGGGTCAGGTGCTTCTTTACAAAGGAAGGGGAAAAATTGGTCTGGTTCTCGGAATGTGCTGATGTGCACCTCCCTGTACTGTCTTCACAGAGGCATTGGTGAAGGCTTGCGAAAAGGCTCCCCGTCCCTTTGCAAAGAGTTTATGTTTCGTGAATTTTACAAAGTGTTGCATTTTCTAGTTAGCAGCCATCTGCTTTCTTAAATTCTAATACTTTGCAAGCTGTTTTTGTCAACATTGTTCCAGCCTAACATCAAGTGTATTTCATTTTTAAAAGGTGCTGGCCACATTGTGAAAATTCATGCTGCGAAGATATAACATATATTCAAAAAATTGGTTAATTGTTTGCCTTTTGGGCAGTAGTAATATTGCTCATTTTATATTCCCCTTCCATTTTCTTCTGACCTATCCTGAAGGCAGTAACTTGCTCTTGAGTATAGTTCCACAGTTGTCGGTATCACTGCTGACTTACCCGAGTGGCCATTTTTCAACATAAGCCTCGACAGTCTTGTTAGTTTTCGAAGCCCTATTTTTATTTCTTTCAACTTTACTTCTCAATGAATTATTTGGCGAGGTTAACATTTAACCAAAGGTTCCTTGGTCTTGCAGATGGTGTTATTCTTGTATAGCGCTCTGCCAATTTAGAAAAGCAAAATGTTTCCCCTTTGAAAAGAATCAGGTCACCTCCAATCTAGATTTAGGCTGCAACTTTTAAAAGGGGGCAGGGTGGTAGCGATCGCAACAGTTGTGTTGGCCACAGCACAATGTAGCTATATTTAAAATATATTGAAGTACGTTTGTGGTTTAATAATGTGCATACGCTTGGACATTTGTTCTTTGAACATTTGTGTATTTGACATGGAAAGCTTTCTTCATGACTGCTGTATGTTGGGCATTGTAATAGCTTGCAGATATCTTTTGACACATGCTGGCATGAGGAACACACTGCAACCATCTCCTATCTTGGCTTGGCATTCTCTTCAAATGTTAAGTTAGTTTAAGGCAGCGTTTAAAGAATGAATTCTCTAGCTTGGTGTTATGACCTCATTTTGGATTATCAGGTGTTGTGATGCCTCAGTCTCCGTGAGTGAGATAAGAGAATTCTGCCGCCTACATTGATGCCTTTTTGACTGCATCGCAGTCTGCAGCATGTTGGTGGCTTTTTTGCCACTTCTCCAGATTTGTAAGAAATTAGTCACAAACAGAATTTGTCAGAATGTAGCAAGAGCTGTTCAAATACTAATCTGTAATTCAGCAGAATTTGATAGAGAATGAAACCTTGACAACCAAGTTTGACGTGTGCATGCACTTTCTGACTATCATAACCTACCATTCTGCTGCTTATAGAGTCACTTCAGAGATTCGTTGTATTTTTAGTGCACATATCTAAAAAGAATTGGAACTTCATTTAGGACCGAGATGAGGAAAAACTTCGTCACTCAGAGTTGTTAACCTGTAGAATTCTCTACCTCAGAGTTGTTGAGGCCAGCTCGTTAGATATATTCAAGAGGGAGTTAGATATGGCCCTTATGGCTAAAGGGAACAAACGGGTATGGAGAGAAAGCAGGAAAGGGGTACTGAGGTGAATGATCAGCCATGATCTTATTGAATGGTGGTGCAGGCTCAAAGGGCCGAATGGCCTACTCCTGCACCTATTTTCTATGTCTATGTTCTATGTTTCTCTAGCCACAGGAAAATCTATTTTAAAGGGCATTGGTGTCTGGTAAACTTCCTTTCTAAACAATTTGCTGAGTTAACAATTGGGAGTATGTTAAAGTATGTCATTATGTCTGAGGCTTCAATGATGCAGAAGCCACATAGCAAATGTTCACATTGCATCAGTGATTGCAGCTATCATAATGCCCTAGTAACCACATGGGGTGGTTATAATGGTGTTTTCAGAACAGGCTTTATCTGCCTGAACTTGCTTGGGAACATCTCTAGGGCTCCTGCAATACCTGAGAGTTTAACCTTTGAGTGCCCGAACCCCATTAAGCCAGGATGTCCAAGGTTCAGTCTCTGATTTATGCTGATCTTGGCTGGATGAGCAGTAGGGATATGACCATTGCCTTTCGTGCACCTGGGCTCGGAAAATTTGGCTGAGGTCTTCCTCTTTATTGCAACACTGTGATGTCTGAACATCAGGTGATGAAAGTGGGCTTGGTTATGATGCTCTTTAGCCTGCCAGTACTGTTGCGGCTTATGCATGAATAACTGGGTGAGATTGGGAGGTGTCCAAAGTCCCAGGAGTCAATGTCATCATTGGCACAAAGGAGGGGGAAATAAAGAGAAAACAAGCATTTCCTTGGGGTGTTAATGTCTCATTCACATTGGAATAGCAATCCTGATGACCCACACTAATTACAGAATTATTGATGCTGAAATATTTATTTTAATTGTACTTCAACACATTAAATAATGCCTCATTTCTAGCAGCTGGGTTGCACTCATCCTGCAGACTGTTGTTCGCTCACTGTAGCTTTGCATGCACAATATGGCCAGCTAGAATAATGGTACTAAGAGACAGGACTCAACAGAGACATGGAAATGTTGGCCTTTTCCATAATACAATTGGAAATGCCTTAGCAGTGTTCTAGGCACATAGCACCTGGTGGAGAGGCCCCAGGAACAACAAAAATTCTCTTGCACATGGCCCCCTCTTTTTTTCTCTCGCTTTCTGCCCCTCATCTCTCTTCTCCCCCCCCCCCCCCCCCCCCACGAAACCTCCCAATGCACAACAGTCAATCATTCACTGATTACTGTCACCAGAAATTGAAGGCATCATGAACAATACATATTCAAATGAGCTGATCTTGGAAAAGTTGTATTTGTACACTGGCCTCTGGACTGCTTGAACACTGGTATCGACGCATTGTCTGTGGTGGTTGTTTGTGAGGGGCAAGTGTGTGTAGCATGGAAACATGTTCACATAACATGCTAGCATATGGTTTATGTTATATATGTAAACCTGTAAATACCTTGTTTAACCACCAGAGGGCTCATTCCCTGAAGTCTAAAGGGATCCCACAATCCCTTTTGGAGCACCTGTACATAAGGAGGCCTCAGAGGCTGGAGAGGCACTCTGGAGACCTGTAATAAAGGACTACGGTCACACATTACTTTAAGCTTACAGTATCTGGACAGATTCTTTATTGAAGACATAAGTTTAGTTGTACTTTTTGTTAACGTGAAACAGCAATAGGATTGGTGGATTGTGGAGTGTCACGGTATCCATTTCATGGTGTCACATCAGACAAAGCTCTCCACAATATCTCTTTCCAAGCTACCTTTAGCCAGCTTTGAATCATAAGGAATCATGAGAGCAACCGAGATTAAATGTGTAGCTATTTCCTTCTGCAACAAAGTGGAAAGGTGATTTGCTGTAGTAAGTGAAACTTTCCGGTTGAAAATATTTTTGCTGAATCAAATGGTAAACATTTAAAGCTGATTTCAAAAGAATATTGACACCTTATGGATGTTTTTAATGACAGCACGATTTATAAACCACTTTGGATATGGTAAGTAGGATATGGATCTGTAACTTTCAGGTTTTACTGCACACCCAGTATTGGTAATATATTTCTCCTCATCTTTCCGCCCAAAGGTTGAATAAATAGGTTTAGTTTAGGAATGACTGACTATAGCTGGGTAGCACAGACTTGGGCATCCAACAATTGGAAACTCTGGTTCAAATGCGGTTCTGGAAAGTGAAAAGAGTGGGCTGGTTTGTCTGTTAAAGATGAATTGAGTTGAATTCAATTCCTACAGGCTTGGCCTAATGCTGTTGATCTGTTATCGGATTATTGAATGTTGTAGGATTTCTAAGCTGATGAAAGGCATCTAGTAAATATATTTGTTATCTTATTTCCTGCAAAATACAATAACTGGTATTACACATTTAAGCACTTGATATTGTAAACTATAGTTTTCCTTTGGAACGTAATAGAATTCCTTCACCACCCTCTAAATTGAATTTAAAGGGAGCCAGATAGCTATTTTGATTACCTTACACAAACTGGCCACACAAACTGGCCAAAAAACACTATAACTGCCCCCTTTAAATAACTGATGTGTTCACCTTTTTACAGTAACAGGATAAGGTTTCTACAGAGATTTCTTTCATCGGCCTTGTGAAAACCTGCAGAATAGTCAAGCTGGCGATGTCAAGGGTACCGAGTCCACCACCTCCGGCTGAAATGTCAAGTGGGCCTGTGGCAGAGAGCTGGTGCTATACACAGGTAGGCTAGTCCTTTTAAACAGTCCTTTCCAGCATTCCTTGGGTGTGGGAGATGGGTGAAGAAATGTATGTTGGCACTATCTAGCTTCTTATGCCCATTTTTAGAAAGCTTTGTCTGGTCTGTAAATTGTGCTTCATCTTTCCTGGAGGTGGTGACTCATGCCCTGGGGTACAGTTCCATGGGCACTAGCAACCTTCCAGGGGCTTCAAGTGCGAGCCCAATTAATAAATGTTTGTAGGATATTTGACTGTGAGAAGGTATTGCTGCCAAGCCTGATCCTGGGTGACTTGGATAGTGATCAGGGAATAAAGAGATAACTTAATGCTGATTGGAAATTATATCTGGGACCTTACTGGTTTGAGTGACTCATTTGCTGCCATATCATGAGGCATATTTGCACGTTAATCCTCTGGGGAGCCTGAGTGGGTTTCTAAATTGTGATATAGTAACTTGGATACAACTTTTCAAGTTCTGGTTCTGTCATGTGCCTGACCATGTTGTGCAGAGCACATTGAAGGTTGGAAGTTGAGCATTTTTGACTTTACACCAGCTGACAGAACTATTAACGGATGCAACGTTCCGGACTCCGAACCGATTGGTGGCAGGGTCGTCCGGCATCCGTAAAATGTTCCGGAATCCGGACCTGCCGACCTCTGGCCTGGTCTCACCGCCCCTCACCGCTGCCTGACCTTGGGCCTCGCCGCCACTGCCCGTACCTCGAGGCCTCCTTGCCAGCCTGACCGAACACCATCTCCGCGATGGGACCAGCTCCTCCAGCGGCAGGGCCCTGCCCGAACACCTCATTGTCCGGAGACTCGAACAGTTGTTCGGCGAGCTCTCTCTCTCTCTCTCTCTCTCTCTCTCTCTCTTCTCTTCCCCCCCCCACCCCCCCCCCCTTGACGTTCCGAAATCCGGAAATACGCGAACCTGGGCTCGGGTGTTTCCAGATTTGTGACGTCAGAAAGACATTCCAAAATCCGGAACAGCCTTGGTCCCGAGGGTTCCGGATTTGGAAAGCTGCACCTGTATTGAGGTTTTCCTTTACCTATTGGCAAGTAGAAAACTGCCCAGTGAAGTTAAAATGCATTCTACTAGAGCTGTGGCCTTTTTGTTTCGCCAATGTGTAAAGTTCCCTTGGATTTTATCCTCAGTTTTTCCCCCAGTAAATGATTGAGCCAATCTGTTATCATTTAGAGGACACATTAAAAGAAAATTGCAGATAATTTAACCATTTTTACCAAATATAGAATTTTTCAGTAATCATTAGATTATTTCCAAATTAAAACTGGCTTGGCTGGATCCTGTTCCAAAGCTTAGTAACTCTGATAAAGGCAGAAATCTCTAATCATTGCACTGGAATTCCAGCCTAAATTATGAGCTCAGACCTGTAACCTCTGACCCAGTGGTTAGAGCTGCCAACTGGTGACTAGACAACAGTATTAATCCTTTTGTGTGAATGTCCTGTAGCTTCTAGGGAATGGAGTGTGTGTACAGTCATTGCCAGTGCCAAAACAAATCTAAATGTAAATTTTACTCTTCCTCAAACAGCTATGAAATTATATGCAGTGGAGTCTCAAAATTGACAGACCATTTTCTGTTTCTGAAATTTGAACTTCTAGCAAATTGCATTTCCTTAAGGCTTTTTTTACCCAGTGGAATCTGTGAAGAACTTAAGTGATATGACTGGAAGAGGGTATTGTAGGGCTGATGGTGAATTGTCAAGTCTAGTAAGTTCGATGCGAGGTGACCAATGACATGAGTATTTTTAACGTGCTAGCTGAGAGAAATATAAGATCTTGCATATAAATTGTTGATATCTTTCATTAACACCCATTACTGAACAGCTAAATCCTAAAGAGCAGTATGAGGCGATCACCTCTTGCTTTTATATAGCGCCACATCACATCACGAAATTTCAAGATGCTTCACACATTGAAGTGCAATGACAATTATGCATTAGCCATTCTGCGCCAACAACATTGCCCAAACAGCAAGATGATGAACAAGAGAACAGCCAGTTGTCGTGGTGCACATTGGTACCAAAGACATAGGTAAAAAAAGGGATGAGGTCCTACGAAACGAATTTAAGGAGCTAGGAGCTAAATTAAAAAGTAGGACCTCAAAAGTAGCAATCTCGGGATTGCTATCAGTGCCACGTGCTAGTCAGAGTAGGAATTGCAGGATAGCGCAGATGAATACGTGGCTTGAGCAGTGGTGCAGCAGGGAGGGATTCAAATTCCTGGGGCATTGGAACCGGTTCTGGGGGAGGTGGGACCAGTGCAAACCGGACGGTCTGCACCTGGGCAGGACCGGAACCAATGTCCTCGGGGGAGTGTTTGCTAGTGCTGTTGGGGAGGAGTTAAACTAATATGGCAGGGGGATGGGAACAAATGCAGGGAGACAGAGGGAGACAAAAGGGAGGCAGAGGCAGGAGACGGAGGGGAGATGGGGTGGGGTGGGGGGCGGAGAGGCCCGGGGCGGGGAACAGGAAGGGCCACTGTGCGGCAGAATTCTAAAAGGACAAAGGGTGTTAAAAAAACAAGCCTGAAGGCTTTGTGTCTTAATGCAAGGAGTATCCGCAATAAGATGGATGAATTAACTGTGCAAATAGATGTTAACAAATATGATGTGATTGGGATTACGGAGACGTGGCTCCAGGATGATCAGGGCTGGGAACTCAACATCCAGGGGTATTCACCATTCAGGAAGGATAGAATAAAAGGAAAAGGAGGTGGGGTAGCATTGCTGGTTAAAGAGGAGATTAATGCAATAGTTAGGAAAGACATTAGCTTGGATGATGTGGAATCTATATGGGTAGAGCTGCAGAACACCAAAGGGCAAAAAACGTTAGTGGGAGTTGTGTAGTAGTAGTGATGTTGGGGAGGACATCAAACAGGAAATTAGGGGTGCATGCAATAAAGGTGCAGCAGTTATAATGGGTGACTTTAATATGCACATAGATTGGGCTAGCCAAACTGGAAGCAATACGGTGGAGGAGGATTTCCTGGAGTGCATAAGGGATGGTTTTCTAGACCAATATGTCGAGGAACCAACTAGGGGGGAGGCCATCTTAGACTGGGTGTTGTGTAATGAGAGAGGACTAATTAGCAGTTTCATTGTGCGAGGCCCCTTGGGGAAGAGTGACCATAATATGGTGGAATTCTGCATTAGCATGGAGAATGATACAGTTAATTCAGAGACCATGGTCCAGAACTTAAAGAAGGCTAACTTTGAAGGTATGAGGCGTGAATTGGCTAGGATTGATTGGCGAATGATACTTAAGGGGTTGACTGGATGGGCAATGGCAGACATTTAGAGACCGCATGGATGAATTACAACAATTGTACATTCCTGTCTGGCGTAAAAATAAAAAAGGGAAGGTGGCTCAACCGTGGCTATCGAGGGAAATCAGGGATAGTATTAAAGCCAAGGAAGTGGCATACAAATTGGCCAGAAATAGCAGCGAACCTGGGGACTGGGAGAAATTTAGAACTCAGCAGAGGAGGACAAAGGGTTTGATTAGGGCAGGGAAAATGGAGTACGAGAAGAAGCTTGCAGGGAACATTAAGGCGGATTGCAAAAGTTTCTATAGGTATGTAAAGAGAAAAAGGTTAGTAAAGACAAACGTAGGTCCCCTGCAGTCAGAATCAGGGGAAGTCATAACGGGGATCAAAGAAATGGCAGACCAATTGAACAAGTACTTTGGTTCAGTATTCACTAAGGAGGACACAAACAACCTTCCGGATATAAAAAGGGTCAGAGGGTCTAGTAAGGAGTGGGAACTGAGGGAAATCTTTATTAGTCGGGAAATTGTGTTGGGGAAATTGATGGGATTGAAGGCCGATAAATCCCCAGGGCCTGATGGACTGCATCCCAGAGTACTTAAGGAGGTGGCCTTGGAAATAGCGGATGCATTGAGTCATTTTCCAACATTCCATTGACTCTGGATCAGTTCCTATTGAGTGGAGGGTAGCCAATGTAACCCCACTTTTTAAAAAAGGAGGGAGAGAGAAAACAGGGAATTATAGACCGGTCAGCCTGACCTCAGCAGTGGGTAAAATGATGGAATCAATTATTAAGGATGTCATAGCAGCGCATTTGGAAAATGGTGACATGATAGGTCCAAGTCGGCATGGATTTGTGAAGGGGAAATCATGCTTGACAAATCTTCTGGAATTTTTTGAGGATGTTTCCAGTAAAGTGGACAAAGGAGAACCAGTTGATGTGGTATATTTGGACTTTCAGAAGGCTTTCGACAAGGTCCCACACAAGAGATTAATGTGCAAAGTTAAAGCACATGGGATTGGGGGTAGTGTGCTGACGTGGATTGAGAACTGGTTGTCAGACAGGAAGCAAAGAGTAGGAGTAAATGGGTACTTTTCAGAATGGCAGGCAGTGACTAGTGGGGTACCGCAAGGTTCTGTGCTGGGGCCCCAGCTGTTTACATTGTACATTAATGATTTAGACGAGGAGATTAAATGTAGTATCTCCAAATTTGCGGATGACACTAAGTTGGGTGGCAGTGTGAGCTATGAGGCTGCAGAGTGACTTGGATAGGTTAGGTGAGTGGGCAAATGCATGGCAGATGAAGTATAATGTGGATAAATGTGAGGTTATCCACTTTGGTGGTAAAAACAGAGAGACAGACTATTATCTGAATGGTGACAGATTAGGAAAAGGGAAGGTGCAACGAGACCTGGGTGTCATGGTACATCAGTCATTGAAGGTTGGCATGCAGGTACAGCAGGCGGTTAAGAAAGCAAATGGCATGTTGGCCTTCATAGCGAGGGGATTTGAGTACAGGGGCAGGGAGGTGTTGCTACAGTTGTACAGGGCCTTGGTGAGGCCACACCTGGAGTATTGTGTACAATTTTGGTCTCCTAACTTGAGGAAGGACATTCTTGCTATTGAGGGAGTGCAGCGAAGATTCACCAGACTGATTCCCGGGATGGTGGGACTGACCTATCAAGAAAGACTGGATCAACTGGGCTTGTATTCACTGGAGTTCAGAGAATGAGAGGGGACCTCATAGAAACGTTTAAAATTCTGACGGGTTTAGACAGGTTAGATGCAGGAAGAATGTTCCCAATGTTGGGGAAGTCCAGAACCAGGGGTCACAGTCTAAGGATAAGGGGTAAGCCATTTAGGACCGAGATGAGGAGAGACTTCTTCACCCAGAGAGTGGTGAACCTGTGGAATTCTCTGCCACAGAAAGTGGTTGGGGCCAATTCACTAAATATATTCAAAAGGGAGTTAGATGAAGTCCTTACTACTCGGGGGATCAAGGGGTATGGCGAGAAAGCAGGAAGGGGGTACTGAAGTTTCATGTTCAGCCATGAACTCATTGAATGCAGGCTAGAAGAGCTGAATGGCCTGCTCCTGCACCTATTTTCTATGTTTCTATGATAACTGACCAGTTAATTACATTTGGTGGTATTGGTTCAAGAAGGAATATTGGTTAGGATTGCAAAAGAGAGTCCCTCATTGAGTAGTGTAGTGCTCTGGGATATTTAACATCCATCTGAATCACTGGAGGAGGCATTCAGGACCTCAGTTTAATGTCTGTTCTGAAGCTCAGTATCTCTGATCATGCAGAAATCGCTAATTTTTTCACTGGATTTCCAGCCTAAATTATGAGCTCAGACCTGCAACCTTTGACCCAGTAGTTAGAGCTGCCAACTGAGCTGAGCTGTGCCGAGCTGTCTCTTCTAGAGTCATCGGAAATAGATTGCATAGGAGAATGAATAACCTAGCACAATTCAGGATGCAAGGACACATAGAAACATAGAAAATAGGTGCAGGAGTAGGCCATTCGGCCCTTCTAGCCTGCACAGCCATTCAATTTCATGGCTGAACATGCAACTTCAGTACCCCATTCCTGCTTTCTCACCATACCCCTTGATTCCCCTAGCAGTAAGGACTTCATCTAACTCCTTTTTGAATATATTTAGTGAATTGGCCTCAACAACTTTCTGTGGTAGAGAATTCCACAGGTTCACCACTCTCTGGGTGAAGAAATTCCTCCTCATCTCGGTCCTAAATGGCTTCCCCCTTATCCTTAGACTGTGTCCCCTGGTTCTGGACTTCCCCAACATTGGGAACATTCTTCCTGCATCTAACCTGTCTAACCCCGTCAGAATTTTAAACGTTTCTATGAGGTCCCCTCTCATTCTTCTGAACTCCAGTGAATACAAGCCCAGTTGATCCAGTCTTTCTTGATAGGTCAGTCCCGCCATCCCGGGAATCAGTCTGGTGAACCTTCGCTGCACTCCCTCAATAGCAAGAATGTCCTTCCTCAGGTTAGGAGACCAAAACTGTACACAATACTCCAGGTGTGGCCTCACCAAGGCCCTGTACAATTGTAGCAACACCTCCCTGCCCCTGTACTCAAATCCCCTCGCTATGAAGGCCAACATGCCATTTGCTTTCTTAACCGCCTGCTGTATCTGCATGCCAACCTTCAATGACTGATGTACCATGACACCCAGGTCTCTTTGCACCTCCCCTTTTCCTAATCTGTCACCATTCAGATAATAGTCTGTCTCTCTGTTTTTACCACCAAAGTGGATAACCTCACATTTATCCACATTATACTTCATCTGCCATGCATTTGCCCACTCACCTAACCTATCCAAGTCACTCTGCAGCCTCATAGCATCCTCCTCGCAGCTCACACTGCCACCCAACTTAGTGTCATCCGCAAATTTGGCACGAACTTGTGGTCAATAAAGCAGCTCGGTGGTATTCAGGAACTCTTTATGATTTGCATTCATTATCAATCGATTCGTTACTTAATGGCGTTCGGAGTTCATTGTGTTATCTGCCATAGATTTGGAATCTATGAATGCTGTACTAATCTAAACATGAATTCTCATACTCAGATTGAACTGCCGTTGGGAAAATTTGCATGATTGACCAGCTGGTCTTTTCCTGCCCGTTAAATTAATCATTAAGTAACGTGAGGATCTGCTGTTCTTTGTAGTGTTATAATTGCAATTTATTTCAATATTCAAGTATTTATTTGCTTTTCCAATTCTTTTTCCCTCTGCTAGATAAAAGTGGTGAAGTTCTCCTATATGTGGACCATCAATAACTTCAGTTTCTGCCGGGAGGAAATGGGAGAAGTCATCAAGAGCTCAACTTTCTCGTCTGGAGCAAATGATAAATTAAAGTGGTGAGTGTGGAACTCAGTCTGATAACTTTTGCATTTATACGCAGGGGTTCAAATAAGTTTTTGCTTATGAGTAGTTTTGGGAAAGGCAGAATGATTATCAGAAAGGCTTAGTGAAGCATGTAGAGAAATGGATTTATATTGTGGTTTAATACATTTGACCTAATCACTACATAGCCCGAGAACCAGCAGTTCCTTTCCAAGGCCGAGGAGGCCCTGGCACCTAATTTAAAATTTCCATGCAATGGATCAAGTACAGTGCATAATCCATATTTCAGAATCTTCTTTGAACCCTTGCGTGTAATCCTCCATGACAACCCTGTGGTAACCATCAACCATTTAAATCAAAAGAATATATTTATACTGTAGGGAGGATTATGAGATCAGACACACAGTTGTTACCAATTTAAAACTCAACAACCTGGCTCAAGGCTCAATATTAGCCTGTTTTGCTACATACCTGTGAGCAAGTATTCAGCTATCTTTCAGCTCCAAGCTGGCCATTTAATTATTTGCACTAGTTGAACAGCATTTGTGCAGCACTTGGTTGTTTTATGTTCATTGGCCAGCTTTGTATAATAGACGCGGAGTAATCATATACCTATGATGAGTGTTGGCACAGAGTTAAAATGCTGTTCTTTTCTCTGGAATTTGTCCTTGAATGTAGCTCAGAGATGCTGTAAATCTTAAGGGCTCTAAGTGTTAGGTTTGTGGAATGAGTATTGATTGGTATTCATTAAACAGCCCTGCAGAGACGAATCCATGGAATGGTGGATATAACCTCTCACTCAGGACCAAAGAGCTCAAATCTGGCATACCTCGTACTTGCCTTGTTTAGTTTCTTGTAAATATTCCTTTTATTTTTCCTCCCAAATATTAGTCTAAATACGCAAATACTATTGGCACTTGATTTTTAATTTTTTTTGTCCTCATTGCCTTCTGCTCAGATGACTTTGATGTGAGATTTGCAAGTGCCGTTATTCAGTGCTTTCTCTTCGCCCCCCCCCCCCCCCCCCGCTGCTCTCCAGCGGGAAGGTGAGAATATTTAGACAATAGTATTAGATCTTTCCCTTAAGTTGTACAGACTACCAAATAATTAATACATTGATGAAGGACTGGTGCTCCTTTGGAAGTATTAAATATTTCTGATAGTTTTCTTAAAAGAATCATATGTTATCAATTGCTGTGGCTGTTGCACTTGCCAGTGGTATTTTTGTGCTCCAAACTGGTTCAATATATTGGATTTAATTTAATTGTGAGGTAACAGAAGTGGGAAGTGGGGGTGAAAGGGCACTTCAGCACTTTGCATCGTCAGTAATGCAGAAATTCTTGGTACAGCATAGTATTTATGGTTGCCTATTCCAGAGCCATATTTACTATTTGAAAATTCTTGTTTAGATTAATGCAGTCTTGAATGTATTTTGTTTGAAGCTAAATGTAGAATTATGCCTTTAAGTTATAGGTACAATGTTACTGGACGTTGCAATGATTCTTATGACTAATTAGTAAATCATTTTCAGTTTAATAAAAAAAAAATGCTCCAAATAGTAATGCAGTGTGTGCTGCTGTATAGGGAACACCATACCTATGCAATATACATCTAGAATACTTAAATTCCAAGTGTGCTCAAATCTATAGGTAAAATAAGTGCAACAACATGTATGGTATAGACCTTAATTGTGAGGCATTGCAATTTTTATTTTTATTTTCGAAGGGTGATATTTTGGTGCAAGGGTTACCTGCTTTTTTTTTTACTTTATATAAAAAAAAAACAATTGTGCTCAGCAAGATGAGGGACATTAGAATTAATAGATGGAATATTTTCTATTATTGGGTTCCCAATGTTGGCATCAAACACTTTCAGGTCAAATGATAGCACTGTTAAATGTACAGTAAAGCATACTGCCTCAACAATGTGCTTCAGAAGAGAATACTGCTACAATATGCCAACTCCAAATGTATTAAGACTGGACTTCAAGTTAAATCTGTCCCTCTAAGGCAAGAGAGTTACCCTATTTGTATTTTTTCAGTGAAACCTGGAGATAAAAGCAGAGTGCAAAGGTTACTTAACTTTCACTTCTGTAATGTAAGTTCTTGGAAGACTAGTTTGGCTGGTTTGTATTTGATTTAATAACACACCAGAAGAGGTGGTGTCTTAACCTCGATCTACCAGGTTGCATTCATAGAAGAAAAGCTTGCCTAATGTGAGTCTGCATTGAGAGTTCATTCTTCTCCTCTTCCCTGTTCCTCCCTTTCAGATTTGTTTCCACATAATGTTCTCCAGACACTAGCCTAATTTAGCAGTTTCTAAGTTTTTGGTGGGAATCCATCTTAATTTAACACATGTATAACACAAAAATGAGACTCGTCTTACTTTAGGAATATGCTTAAAAATGTAATTTTAGTAACTCCATTTATAGGCAAGATGCTATAATCAGCATGTTTATTACACTAAGTCTCAACCACTAAGAAATCAAAATGGAGCATTTCTGTAAACTGGCAGGAAGTCATGGTGCTTTCAATATATATCTCTTTCGCCTCCTTATCCCAAGCAAGAAATGCAATGCGTAAAATAAATTACATGGTACATATTCTGCCTCTTCCTGCCCTCCAAGAATAGAGATTTGACGTTTGGGACATGTACGGCTGGAAACCACTTTGAGGGTCTCTGTGATGAAACCATAGGTAAAATTTCTTCTCTTAACAAAATGGTCTCAAGCTGGTCAATCTTAGTACTGAACTAAAATACATGAACAATCCTGAAGCAATCTCTGAGCTGATTGGGTGTGTTCGGGGAGGGAGAAGAAGAATGTTTTATTTTATAAAACATATTTTTAAACAATTTTTCTCCCATCCGCCTGACTCCAACCCGCCCACTTCCAGTCTTAACGGAGGCGACCAATCTGCTCTCGGGAGGCGGGTCACTCACTAAAAATCTTTTAAGGAGGCCGCGTGCCTCCTGGTTTTATTTTTAACACCTGCAGGCTGGGATTCTCGGGCCTCGGGAATCTCAGCAGATGAAAGGAGGCGAGAAAATATGAGGCGAGTGCCTTTATTGCACTACTTGTAGGCCAGGAGGAGCAAGGAGTGCTTCCCCTTCCCATAAAGCTTACCTTTTATGCATCCCGCAATGTCGGACTTGCCTAACGTCTGCTCCCTGGCTGCTTTCCAGCCAGACAGACAACCAGCCTATTAATCTGGTTGGCATTCTGGAGGGAAGTCTGCAGATAAAATCTAAAACAGGTCTTCCTGTTGATTTCAACTGGGGGAAACCCATATTTCCATGTTTCCCATTCGGAAATCTTCCTTCCCTCCCGCTCTTTCCCTGGTTCTAAGTTATTATCGGGTCTGATAGATTTCGACCTGACCTTCCAGCTCCTGACTGGATAAGCTCTGAGCCATGAGGGAAGCTAGGAAGTTTTTATTACATATCAGGAACTTCATCTATTCTTCCATAAAAAAGATTTTTCTTTCCTTCCCTAATTTTTTTTTAGATGTGACGAGAGCAATCCATGTTTTGATAGTGCTTCCATGTAGTAATGGTATTTTAAAAATCTCAAATTACAAAGTCAAAATTTGGTGAAATTGGAGGGTAAATTCTGTGTCATGGTGTAAAATATTTTATGCCCATTAGACTTTTTCATTCTTTTCTAAAGGAAATATGTGTTGCATATACACCGGACTATTGGATTATGCCAACTGGTTACTTTACATACACAAAATTGAAAAATTAAGTGATGTTGCAACCATTTTATATACTATTAGCAGAATAATGTTTTTCGTTTAATTTGTATTGGAAACCCAATTTGTATTATTTTGAAATCTGGCATGAAAAATTGTTAGAGAATTAATAATTTTTTTTCTGTCCACTTTGGTTCTATTTAAGAAAAGTTAAACTATATTGATGACATAATTGGAGATACAAGCTTGGAAAACTTACTGAGCCTAGCAAGATGAGTGAACCGAATGAGCATCAACCATGTTGGTTACATCATTCCTTTAACCTTGTACCATCAATTGTATCATTAGCACTCTGCTTTTAAAGTTATAAAGAATTGCCAAGAAAATGTAACTTAATCACTTTGGATTTAAAAACAAAACAAGACCCTGATGTGGAAGCAACATTTTTGAACTGTGAGCGTCACTATTGATCTCTTTACGAATCAGACATTATATCCTTTTTTTTCCCTCTTTCGTTTCTCAATATTTAAAAAATATTAACTTCAGTGGACGTCTTTGGAGTAAGGAACTCAAAGGGAGTCACTGAAGCTCATGGTATAATGCCCCTAAATAACGTACGCCAACAGAGCCGCATATTGGTTGTTAATTCAGCTTCCTCGAGGCTTGCTAGCTCCTTTCCTAATATCATCAGTACTCACTGATAAAAGAAAAATGTTTTTTTTAAAACAGTAATAAAATTACTTCCCTCAGCCCCCCACCCCCCCCACCCCCAAAACAAAATGATGAAATGTATTCTGCTGGATTTTGTAGCTTTAGTCTTTCCAGGTGATGGTCTTATTCCATTTTGCAACAATATTTTAAAACTTCTGAGCTTGAAGTCATAGTAAAGAGAACTCTTTATTTCGGGTACTAGTGGAATCAGCAGTGATCCTGAATCTTGGGGGAGACTACTGAAAGTTGAATTGAACAAATTGGAAAGCATGAATACAAAATTAATTTAATTAAAAATACAAAATTTGTGATTAGGTTGATGTTTTCTTGATGCAAACTACCCATAAGTTATCAGTTCTGGGACTCCGAGCAGTAGCCATACCAGCTGTAAAGCACGGCAGGAAAAGCAGCCACTGTCTGAATACAATCTAGTTATGTGATTACTGACCAATGATGGTGCTGACTGGTATGGTTTATTTGAAAGGGAGCAGATTGCTGCCTTCACTGTAATCTCCCTAGACTGAAAATGATTCCACATTCTCCCTTTCTTTCATCTTCCCCTTCCCCCTCCCCCCTCTCTCTGGGAAAATGGAATAAATAGAATATAAAATAAAACCAAAAACACTGGAAATACACAACGTATTAGTATTTAAAAAGAGAAGGGGGGGGTTAATGTTTTGGATATGGGCCCTTTGTCAGAACTAGAACCTAAAACAACGCAATTTTCTCTTTCCAAATGCTAACGGACTTGCTGTGCATTTCCAATATTTTCTGTTTATTTCAGATTTCCAGCAATTGATGTTTTAACTTTTCCTCTCTTTCGAAATTTAAAATATGATGGAGTGGTGTTGTTCAAAAAGAGGCACAAGAAAGGAACCCTCAGCCCTCCAGAATTTTTAAATGACAAGAATTGGTCTGGCACATCCCTAAACCATTTATTGTTGTCCTGACCCTTTCTCTGGGTCAGGCTTACAATTGTGTTCAAGACAGTCACTTTCCACTCTACCATATGCTACTTGCAAAGCACAGCCAATGTGCAGGTGAATGAAAATGCAGAGGTGTAGCTCCCTTAGTCTGGAGAGCTTCAAAATGGTGGGGTTGGTAGGTTAGTGACCGTTGCTGCTTAAATAGAATTGAAAAGTAGGGAAGTTATGCTCAACCTGTTTTGAACCTTGGTTAGACCACACTTGGAGTACTGCGTACAGTTCTGGTTGCCATATTATAAAAAGGATATAGAGGCACTGGAGAGGGTGCAGAGAAGATTTACTAGGATCATACCAGAAATGTGAGGGTATAGATATCTGGAAAACATGAACAAGCTGGAGCTCTCTTCTCTTCGGGGGGGAGGGGGCGAAGGCTTTTAAAATTTTGAAAGGTTTTGATGGAGTGGATACAGAGAGAGTGTTTCCACTTGTGGGGAGCAGCATAACTAGAGGCCATCAATATACGATAGTCACCAAGAAATTCAATAGGGAATTCAGAAGAAACTTCTTTACCCAAGAGAATGAGAATGAGAACTTGCTACCACAGGGAGTGGTTAAAGCGAATATTATAGATGCATTTATGGGGAGACTAGACAGGCAAATGAGGGAGAGGGCAATAGAGGTTTATGCTGGTCGATTTAGATGGGGAAAGACTGGAGGAGGCTCGAGTGGAGCATAAACGCCAGCATGGACTGGTTGGGCCGAATGGCCTGTTTCTGTGCCGTATATCCCATGTAATCCTATGTGCATAAGGGCAGAGAGAAATTGACAGGTTGGAGGTGCAAGTACATTATTAGTGATTCTGTAGAATTACAGACCTAACTGTCTCCATAATCTTGGTGGGGAAAGTATTTGCATTCGTTTGGCTTGACCAGTGTCGTGATATCTTGACCTAGAGATTATCTTCAGTCCTTGCGTTGCTTGTAGACATGATCTGTCACCTACAGTGATGTAATTTAAAACATTTATTAATGAAACATTTAATTCCAAGCAGTCAAAGGTTCTGACAAAGCTGCAGGAATGTCCAAGTGCACCTGTAACTAATTAGAAGAAAGTGGAGTAATTATATTGTAGTGAGTCATCTATCATCAATTGTCTTCATAAGCCGATTAAGTGAAAATGTAATTTGATGCAAATGTACTAAGACGCAACTCTCATGCCACCATTTTAACACTGTTCAATAAAACTATAAAAACTCACCACACTGAAGTCCTAAAGCTTTGCAAGTTGCTCTACTGCACTGTAGACAGGTAAATATTTGAGAATTTTAGCTGTATTCAGCACCTGCATTACAGATATTTCACTTTAAGATGCTTACAAATTTACACACTGATGTGAGTATCCTCTATTTTGTTTAATATAAATGTTAGTATTGTTCATGCGTCCTGCCAACTCAAGTGAGTATGCTCAAGGGCAAGTGGAGGCACATAGAATAGTATTGTGCGCAGTTCTGTTTTCATGGCATTAAAGTGCTTACCAAATTTTTTTTATTTGAAGTTTGCACTTGGCAAACAAGATTTTTTTTTTTCTTTGAATTCACCCATTAAGCTTTTCACTTGCTAGTAACTTTAACAATAGCGTATGAATACTTAAAAGCAATATAATTTACTTTGTCATAGATGGTGAACTAGAGCAGGGTTGGGGAGGAGGTGAAATGAGTGGCAATAGACAGAAACATAATTGGCATTAAGGTTTCGAACTGCAGAGATGAATTGGATAAAAATGATCATAAAGGAGGAGAGTTCCACAAAAGCAAAATACTGTGGATGAGTTCACCTGAGCTGAAAAGCAGCTTGCCTCATCCAAAGTGATGAAATGTCTCCAAGTGCTGCACGATAATTACAGGGGGAAATGGTAAGTATGGCAAATTCATTGTAAAATGCTATAAATTATAAGTTGAGGAGAGGAGGGAACTGGAGACATTCTGAATCTATTTAAATATGACTTTAGACATGCGAACGTTTGTTGGCTTATCTTATTTTAGTAGCAGTATTGGGGATAGTTGCTGCATTCAAATGAGTTGGAAAGTGTAGTTAAAAGGTGGTAGATAAGTCATGGCCTGAAGTACAGTACAGTACAGAAATTGTTGAACAGTAGTATTAAGAGTGTATGTGTGTGTGTGTGTGAGAGAGAGAGAGACACTATATCCTTTTTAAAAATGAGCTGTACTTTCATATAGAATAACAAGATGTAGTTATGGTAAAGCCACGCTGAAGAGAATAAATGGGACAGGCCAATCCTGCATCTAAATGCTCTTTTAATTTTTTTTAGCCTGTATGTGATTCATTCATTTTCTTTTTAACACATTTCATTTTTTATGTATATTTAAGGTGCCTCCGAGTGAACCCTAAGGGTTTAGATGAGGAAAGTAAAGATTACCTATCACTCTACCTGCTGCTAGTCAGCTGTCCAAAAAGTGAAGTCAGAGCAAAATTTAAATTCTCCATTCTGAACGCAAAAGGTGAAGAAACTAAGGCAATGGGTAAGTGAAGTGACAGTATGCTTCAGATACAGGCTCAGCTTTTAAATGCAGTTCTATTCAGTTGTGCAAACTGGTCTAAAGGAACAACTATTTATGACCAATGTTTCCCCATCTTTTTCTCCCCTCACCATAGCCCCTATTTTTTTTAAACTAAATATCAGCTGCAAGCTGGAAGTTTGGGGTTGTCCAGATTACCTTTTCAATTGAGGCTGGAGTTCTTGCAAAGCAGGTTTGCCAAAAGCAGTTTTAATGCCCCCTATCAGATCTACAATTTGTTGCAGAGTAATGTATTACTTTTTAAAAATGGCATGATATATTAAATTTGCAATTCACTTTGATCAGACTTAATTCCTTTGAACAAACTTTTTATCTTTTTATCCAAGGATTGTTTTCATTTCAGTTTGTACGTCTACTGTCAACAGAAAAATATGCTTCCCCCCCACCCCCCCCCCCCCCCCCCGTCAAAAATAAGCCTTTCTGTCGTCATCTGATTTGCTTCATTTTTGAAAATTGATTTACTGGAATCATGCATTTGTATCCAAGTTAAAACACTTTGTCACTTGAGACGTGGAAATTTCTGCCAATACACAGTGCTCAGAACTGCAATAAAAAGGCAAGAAAGCCACAACACTCCATTAGCCTTCGCTCTGTAATAGCATAGAAATCGCTGAGCCAGGAAATGTGGCTCTAGCTGAAGTTTATATTAATGAGGAATCCTGCTTAGATTCAGTCGTTAGAAGAAATCACTGGCTGCATAATGATTCTGCTGCTAGCAGCAATGTTTTACAGTCTCTTCTAATAAAAATTGTAGGGAAGAACCATCACTGTTTGACTAGGCTTCCAACTTCAGCTGCTATGTTGGGGATGTAGCTTCAAGTTTGGTGCTCCCTGTAACCTCATCCTAGTTCTGTATTGTGTGTAACATAGCAAAGTCATGTCTGCTACTGCACTGATGAAGGCATCCGCTAAATGCTACAGGACCAGCCAAACTGAGGGCAGGCTACCTCAACCATTTTGGTTTTAAATATAAAGTTTAGAAGGAAGGTTAGAAAAAAGGCATCTTCATCTGTTGTAAGGGATGGAAGATAAGCATAAAATAAATGTAGCGATTTTGTTCTTTATAGCATGTCTACATGTACTTTACTTCTCATCCCATTTGGATTACATTAAAAATTATTTTCAGAACTACCCATCAACACCAAAGATCTTTTGAGTATTGCTCACTTTTTAAAATTTACTTTAGAGGAGGAAAGCTTGCATCCCAGTAACTTCACACAAAATAAATCAGCCTTATTTGAGAGCGGGAGAAATCTCTTAATTTGATTCTCTTGCCAGGCTGTCTCTGACTGGGAGAGTGGAAGGGCTGAACCATGGACTACAGTGTAAGCTTCATGGTTGGCTTGCAGGCGATGAGGTTAGAGTGGACAAATCGCACTCTCGAGCACCTCGTTTTCACAGGATGATTTGTCTCGTAAGCTATCAGTGCCTGACAAAAATTGCACAATTGGACAGTTCAAGTGATTGCCAACCCTGAGAGTCAAACAGCTCTAACCTTTTAATAGAAAATGCTGGAAAATATGCAGTGGATCTGTCACTATCTGGAAAAGACAAGTTGGCATGTTAGGTGGAGAACTAATATAAATTCTTCACCCAAAACATTAATTTGTCTTTTCTCCTCAGATGCTGAAGAACCTATTATAAATTTTCAACATTTCTCTCTGAATTTGATTTCCAACATTTCTATTTGGGAGTGAGAACCAGTTGTCATTTGAGTAATCAGGCAATCACATTTTAAAATCAGGACATTTTAAGAGAAATGCAGTGTTTAATGAAGGCTCGTTCTTGTATGGAGAATCTACCCACTCACTTACTCATCCCCCGAGATTTCATATCTACATATAGTATCATGATTTAATAGTGTGCATTGTTGATGCATTCAACAGCCAGTTTTGTTTAACAGGCTGTTACTGCAGCTTAATTACTCTAGGCATTCGCCCCTGAATAAAGTTTCCCGTTTTTACACTGTGCACAAGATTTGCATTAATGTAATTCCTACAATACAGTTGTAAATACTCCATTGAGGCCTTGTGGCTTGGGTCTCATTGTTTTAAAAAAAAACACATGCTGTCTTACGCAGTGCACTGTGGTCAGTATTTCATTAACAAAACTGAAACTTTCACTCTCTTCCTCACTTCCCCTGTATTCTCAATTTTTGCATTACCTAGGGAAAATGAGTGATTTTTTGGCAGTTGTTGGGACTGAGAAATGGAACACTTTATGATTTGAGGCACCCAGTATTGGTATCAAGTACTCCAGCTCTGGCATAACTCTTTTTGGCAGCAGAGTAAACCTCTTTACCCTGTTTCAGTAATGTGCCTCAGTTTTGCTTTACAAGAGGACCTCCTCCTTCATCAGTCTTGATAATTCTCATTTTCTACACCAACCATGTTGTTGTCTCTTAGTACCACTTAATGTCAAAGTAGTGGCAGTTGTACACTGAGTCCATGCTCACTAGGGACTGGATTGAGACTGTCTCAATTCATTTCACATAGGACCTTTTATAGCCAGTAGCAAAAGTGACTTTCATCCTATTGCTTTCGGCTGGACTTGAAACCAGGTTCCAGCAGTGAAAGGCCTTTGTGTTAACTGATTCTTTACAAAGTTAATAATCAATAATTTGCTATAATTAAGCAAAACCTATAGCTTATTATGATTAACCATCAGCTGCAGGCATGACAACGGTCTGAAACATGATCTGTGAAATGGGCATTTTGATTACCACAAAGATTTAATTATCCAACTTGCCGGATTACTTTCATATTCAATTTGCATATCTTGGTAGGTCAGCTCAGATACAGACTGTTAAATGCTTAATTGGAAAATAAGGTTACAGCAGACCACAACCTTTAAAGTAGATCGTAATTCATATAGCAGAATTTTAAAAATTCTGTCGACATTTAAAAAAAAAATAAAAATGTTTTTTTGATATTTATATCACTACATTTGCACCGCTGTCCTGTTGAGCTATTACAGTATATTTATGGTGGTAGCATTTTAGCTGAATTTTCCATAAATCAGGTACAAAGTAGGCCCACTAAGAGTTTTTGTAGAGGTGGGTTTACTGATGCACCAAAAGTTGTAATTATAATTTTTTTAAGTTTAATGTTAAAGGTCATTGAATTTTATCAGCGTTATAGTATAATCTGATGTTTTGAGTCTGTCCATTTTTCCATCAGCTAGAATCTATCTATATAATTGTATCATGTGACCAAACCCAAGAACAGGATATTGTCCAGGTGGCTAAAACTTTTCTGCTGAAATCCAAGTTGATGTAAATAGTAGACGGTCTATTTCTAGGATTGTTCTGTTTTGCAGCGTTACAACTTGAGCTAAGTAGAACGCATCTAATTTTGTTTTGCAGAGAGCCAACGAGCATATCGGTTTGTGCAAGGAAAAGACTGGGGTTTCAAAAAATTTATTCGAAGAGATTTCCTACTAGATGAGGCCAATGGACTCCTTCCTGATGACAAACTCACATTGTTCTGTGAAGTAAGTTCTTAACAAACATGATTATGACTTGGACTATTTTAAGATGTTTTCTGCATTATAAGAGACAACTAGTAGAATTAGTCCCATGGAGTAACACTGTGATAACCAGGTGCTGTTGTTGAGAGATGAATGAGAAAGAATTACTGATCTCAAGTTAATATATTTGATCATTATTCTATAAATTACTGTGCGCAATAATGATGGTAAAGATCTTGATTGGTCATTATGAAGAAACAGTGCATTTTCAATTACTGTCTGATCACCTCCTGCAAATAATTATTTAACAATTGTGCTTCTTATTTTCTTGCTGTAATCAATTTGTGGTTGTTAGATTGCTACTGTGAGCCACTCTGCTATATTGGAGCCCATGCCTTTTCCAGATGGTTTGATTAGTTGCTGAAAGAGGTGACTAGTGGATCCCCAGATAGATTCAATGCAGAGTGTACATCTATCTCTTTGGAACTGTAGCAAAGGGATTGTGTTATGGTTGATTTGCTGTATTCAGGATCTTAAATTACATGGTGATCAGTCTTGGAAAATTGCATCAAAAATCAATTGCCTTCCCAAATATTCTATATTATACTGAATTATGCAAGCAGATGTCTTGGATACACCTAACTGAAAATGTACAAGATAGAATATTGAATAATTATGAGTAACATTGACAGCGATTAACCAAGGATTTTAGATGTTGTAAATCATAAGATTATGTATCCAGCAGCTTATGGATTTAAATGTCTAAAATTATATTACAATATTGTACTCATTGCCATTTAAATTATTTTATAAAGTATATTAAACTCTTATTAATTTAAACAGCAGTCAAGCTAATTCTGGGCTGTATAGGTTCAGTATTTCAGAAACTATTGTGACTTTATTGCAGCAGAATAATAATGTCATGATTTTCACAGAGTGGTATATTAAGGAAACTAATTTGCAGTTGTGGCACAAATTTAGAAGGAAATTAAGAGCCTGGTGTACATTATAAATCAAAACTGCCAAGCCCAATTACATGCTAGATAAGCCAACTGTTCTTTTATTGATTTGTAGAATTAAATTGAGATTATTTTGTGCTTTATGCACTTTTTTTTGTTGGCTAACAGGTGTGTGTGTAGCTGTTGCAATTAACCCTTGACTTGGAACCAGCATTGCTTTTTACAACTGATGGAGCTCAAGGGTAACATAGGAACTAAGCTGAGTCTGATATTGAGCCCTTAACTTCAGCTCTTGGCCGCATTCTAAAATTCAGCTGTCCTCAGGCCTGCTTCCATTACAATCTAGTGGGGTACTTCCGATTTAATCGCGTCCATGCAAGTTTGTCCAGCAATTTGAAATCTTTAAGAAGTCCACACTAGCCTGAACGTGGATGTTGCTATTGGCCAGTTTCTGTAGTATTTGTGCTTCCAATACAGAAAGTACCGAATAAGCAGAACCTGTTTATTCTACCCCAATGCTTCTTTGAGGTTGTTCGGAAGAGGAAAGTCAGCATGTTCTCAGACACTCTCTCAGCAACATTGGTTTATTCACTGGGATTTCTAATGGAAAGGGCATATTGGTATAAATGTTAATATCGCTTGCATGCTGGTACACTCTTCTTGGTCTAAGTGGGAGCTGGTTAAACTAGCTATTTAGTATGACCATCCTCATTCAGGTTTTATTCTTGACCAATAATGAGTTGTACAATGGGGCTATTCAATTTGATCCATATTTGCCTTTGTGGCAACATTGTGAGTAAATGGTGATGGATAGATTTAATGGATGGCAGTGATGTCCAATTTTGTTCAGTAATATTCGTGCGGGTCATTTTTAAATCCTATCTTTAGTGATGCTTGTGACTCGACATACTTTCACCTTCGTTCCTTGTGACTTTGCTTTGTGTGGTGAAATGTGAAGCTACCCAATTTGGCTTTTAAAGTGTAAAATTGCAGAAGCGGGGAGTTCTAAAAATGGATTTAAACAATTGTAGTGATCATTGCATAAATCCTTAGTGAAAAGTGCAGAGCAGCAGTAAAAGCAGAGACCCAGTTCAACAGTTTTATATTTCAGACCAGGTGTTATGGATTGACCAATCCAATTGACCCAGCTGTAATGGCAGTGGTGAACTATGACCTGAAGAGCTCGGTAGTACATTGTCCTTTGACGTTTTCAGAATTTAGTCAGAATATAATGCAGAGAAGATCTGAAAAGTTCTCTTTAGCTCAGAGTCGAGACCCCAATGCTCAAATTGCCCTTTGAATTTTGGAGTAAGTTGGCAGTTGTGGAAAATGTAATTTTGTTCTAATTGGCAGGGGACGGTGAGTTGGTATGAAGTCGGAATTGAGACCTTATCGGGAAAATGTATCTGGTGTGGGACTTCTGAATACAACAGAGTGAGAAAATATTTTAGTTTCCCAGGGTTCTTAACACTCAGTTTGAGCACAGACAAACAAAAGAGAGAAAATAGCTTTGTTTGAACTCTGGATATAGTAGTGGGGCATCAGTGCATAAATAACCGATTAAAACATTCAGGGATCAATCTGTCTATTGTAGTATTAAATGGTTTGGTCAAAATTGTACTGTTTTATTCAACCTTAATTGAAATGGCAACTGCTATGATGAAGTTACCTTTAAAGGACGCTCTAAGAATCATTTTATGCTCTTTAAAAAAAAAAAACACTTCTGTGTGGAATTTTAAGTGACTTACTGTTGACAGTGCTCATCATTTACACTATTCCAACCATATGCTGTTTGCCTGCCTCCACAGTATAGACACAGGTACCGCAGCAATCTTCTGGCATAACTCCAGTGAATGTGGCCTGTAAAAACGTCCCTCAAGGTACATTTATTCTATAAATCTAATAACCACAGAAATCAAGGGGGAATCTAGTGGTCCTCTCAAGTAATGATTGGAACTTCCAGCTGCTACCTGTTAAAATTCTTCACCTATATTCAAAAGGTATCATGTGCATAGCTTTCCATGTTAAAATAAATCCCTGCTAGAATATTAAACCTATACACCATTTTAGTGTAGAATTTAATTTTCAGTGTGTTTTAATTACGGTATGTAGCTAATTGAAAACCACTTTGAGGCTCCCTTGATGGCTTTTTCAGTACAGTTTAGGATGTTCCAGGTTCATTTCCCAGTCTCTGCCGACTTAACTGATCTGTGGGCCATTACAGTAGGGCTTTGCACCCTAGATTTGGGGCAAGAAAGTTGGCCACGGTTCATTCTCCTTACTGTTAATGCAAAGATTTGCTGGAGTTATACCTGTGTGGATGACGGGTAAGGTTAACATCATGCTTGGTTTTGAAGTTCTTTGTGGTCAAGTAGCTTTTCAACACTAGCTGTCAAGGTTTATGACTATGGGCTGCCAAGGCCCCTTAGGTGTCAGAGGAACTGATCCTGTGGCACTCTACCATGGCAAGGAATCAGTGCCTCCAAGAGTGAAGGTAATGGCAATATACCCTGTATTTGTTGCGTGGAAATAAGGTATTTCATATGGATGTTACATGCCGATCATCGTGCTGATGTGGAGTGGGCAGCAGATGCTCCTATAAATCACCATCTGTGACTCTCCAGACCGTCAACCAGCATTCAACTGACTGCCTCATAGTTGGATACATCTCAATTGCTTTCAAACTGAACAAGGAGAAATATCTTCTCCTATGGAGCCTTTGTGATGACGACAAATGTCATAGAAACATAGAAAATGGGTGCAGGAGTAGGCCATTTGGCCCTTCTAGCCTGCACCGCCATTCAATGAGTTCATGGCTGAACATGCAACTTCAGTACCCCATTCCTGCTTTCTCGCCATACCCCTTGATCCCCCTAGTAGTAAGGACTTCATCAAACTCCTTTTTGAATATATTTAGTGAATTGGCCTCAACAACTTTCTGTGGTAGAGAATTCCACAGGTTCACCACTCTCTGGGTGAAGAAGTTTCTCCTCATCTCGGTCCTAAATGGCTTCCCCCTTATCCTTAAACTGTGACCCCTGGTTCTGGACTTCCCCAACATTGGGAACATTCTTCCTGCATCTAACCTGTCTAAACCGTCAGAATTTTAAACGTTTCTATGAGATCCCCTCTCATTCTTCTGAACTCCAGTGAATACAAGCCCAGTTGATCCAGTCTTTCTTGATATGTCAGTCCTGCCATCCCGGGATTCAGTCTGGTGAACCTTCGCTGCACTCCTCAATAGCAAGAATGTCCTTCCTCAGGTTAGGAGACCAAAACTGTACACAATACTCCAGGTGTGGCCTCACCAAGGCCCTGTACAACTGTAGCAACACCTCCCTGCCCCTGTACTCAAATCCCCTCGCTATGAAGGCCAACATGCCATTTGCTTTCTTAACCGCCTGCTGTACCTGCATGCCAACCTTCAATGACTGATGTACCATGACACCCAGGTCTCGTTGCACCTCTCCTTTTCCTAATCTGTCACCATTCAGATAATAGTCTGTCTCTCTGTTTTTATCACCAAAGTGGATAACCTCACATTTATCCACATTATACTTCATCTGCCATGCATTTGCCCACTCACCTAACCTATCCAAGTCGTTCTGCAGCCTCATAGCACCCTCTTCGCAGCACACACTGCCACCCAACTTTGTGTCATCCGCAAATTTGGAGATACTACATTTAATCCCCTCGTCTAAATCATTAATGTACAATGTAAACAGCTGGGGCCCCAGCACTTGCGGTACCCCACTAGTCACTGCCTGCCATTCTGAAAAGTACCCATTTACTCCTACTCTTTGCTTCCTGTCTGACAACCAGTTCTCAATCCATGTCCTTGCGAACAAGTAGAAAGCTCGCCCCATGTTGTTGAATCAACGATCTGGTGGCCTGCATACTGTGTATGCTTGTGTCGACAATGATGGCAAGAATGATGCGCTGAGTCTGTGTTCACTGAATGAATGCCTTCAGATCCTATTCTCACACTGTCACCTGTGTTATGCAGCCATGGTTAGTTTGTTTCATAATAGTGGGAAAATATTTTCTTTCAAATTAATTGCAGACTATCTAATATAGGAGTAGCAAATGTCAGGTTGAGGTAGCAATTCTTTCTCCTGGTAGGCTGCATCTTTGTGTTTTAGAGCTTTCATCAGAACTACCAAATTAGTGCCTTGTTAATCCCTAAAAGCATAGTTGCATATATTGCACACTTTTTAGACCACAGAATGTTGCATTGATAATGGATACCAGCACGGATTTGCTGTTAAAGTTGCAGTGGCTCACAGTTGCTATATGACCTTGCTGTCTGTCCTCATGTCCTCTTTACCCCCTCTAGCCCCACATCTGTTTTGAAAAAAAATGTGGGTAGAAACTTAAGTAAATTACTGTAAAGCAGTTGTTTGGAGCTGTCTGAAAAGCTCCAATTGAGCCTGTGATACTATTTGATTTGGCTGAACAGTCCTGGTAGAAATATTTTCAGACAATGTAGTAGACTTTTTTTTACATTGCAATATATTTTTCCGTATGCATTTTCTGGAAATATTTTGCAGCAGAAGTTGATTTACAAGTACAATTGGTAAGATCCCTGGATATGAACCAAGATCAGTGGCAGAAGTATGTAGCTTGTGCCTTCCTTAAAGCAACTTCTACAGAAATTGTTGCTAAAACAAGTGGTGCAGATTTTTACTTTTTTCTCTTGATTTTTCTGATCTAAATCCTGATCTGCTTGATGGAAAAACCATTAATAATATTTGGGTTGAAATACCTACCTGTATGATTCATGTACATTTGGTGGTATAAAAAAAACCTTTCAAGTACTGAAGAATAATTTTCAAAATGTGCAGCTTTTCTTTTGAAATACTCTAGGAGGGAAGAAGTTTGAATGTATACTGAACCATGGCATGTTAACCCAAAGTGAAAAGTCAGTAACGCCAACTCTCGCGATTTAATAGCGAAACGCACGATTTGTAATGAGAATTCAGCCCAACTCGCAATCTTGTGATTCACCTCAGAAAGCTCATTATTTTAAACTTCGCCTGCAATATTGTTGACACACTGACCAAAACTGGAAGTGGCCGCTCTGGCACACACGATGTGGAGGAGTCCAACTCGCTGCGCATGCTGGGGAATGTTGTTTGTTCTCTTTAAATAAAAGGAAACAAAACTTACACAGGACTATAACTCCCAGAAGATGCTGCGCGGCTTGTCACACGTGCGTGTTTAACAAGCGCCTTATTGCGTTTGCGGACGGGCGGGTGTTGCAGGTGCAGATGGTAACATGGCGGTGGCTGTGTTGCAGCAGCTGCTGGATCGTGCTGAACTTGCCAAACTTCCCAAAAACAGTGACCAAACTCGAGAAGCTCATCACCGACAAAGAGACGGGCATAGATGTCCTAAAAGCCAAACATGAACGTTTTAAAGTTGACAGCGGTAAGTAATGGGCAGAAGTGCATTCTTGCCAAGCCAGAGGGGTTGCCATAAGTATCAGACGCTGTACTTGTTTTGCTTCATCTATGCTGGGGCTTTCGACCTTTATTTACAAGCATCAGCTTCAAGATTTTTAAAAGGAGCGCTATACATTGTCTTAATACATTTTTTTTCAATTTTCCATTTCTACTTTTTTTTTTTAATTACTTCAAATTTTATTTCATCAGGGTTGTTACCCCCAGTTAAGGATGTATTCACTCCTGTTCTTGTCGACCTGCATTGACTCCCTAACCTCCAGCCAAAAATTGCTCTCCTTTACAGCTCTTCCCATGGCTTTGTTCGATGCTACTTCTGCAATCTCCAACAGCTCTTCCTTCCAGAATTCATCATCTACTCTTCTCACTTTAGGTTGCTGGGTGTCATCCCACTCTACACTACCATTGATGGCAGAGCATTCAGCCTCCATGCCACTGGTCTCTGGGACACTCTCTAAACTCCTTTTACCTTATTGCCTATTTTGTACTTTCAAAAGCCTCAACCCAGCACTGCCTTTGATCACTTACTATAACTTCTCTCATGGTTCCTGCCAACATTCCCAGATCTCCTATAAAACACTTTGGCACAATTGTTCCCTAAAATCAGCTATGGAAGGTGGTAAGTGAAGTTGAAAGGGAGAATTGGTTCAATCTAGTGTACTATTTGACAGCTGGTGTAGCACAATTGGATGACTGAGCTGGTTCATGTGTACCTAAAGCATTGGCTATGGAATGGTTGTGGAGGAAGTATTTGCAGGGGAAATATGTCAAATTTGGCATGACAGCAAAAATGTCTTCAGTGATAAGAACATGATATAAGAAATAGGAGCAGGAGTAGGCCATACAGTCCCTCGAGCCTGCTCTGCCATTCACTAAGATCATGGTTGATGCAATCATGGACTCGGGTCCACTTCCCTGCCCGCACTCGATAACCCCTTATTCCCTTATTGTTTAAGAAACTCTCTCTTTCTGTCTTAAATTTATTCAATGTCCCAGCTTCCACAGCTCTCTGAGTCAGCGAATTCCACAGATCCACAACCCTCAGAGAAGAAATTCCTCCTCATCTCAGTTTTAAATGGGCGGCCCCTTATTCTAAGATTATGCCCTCTAGTTCTAGTCTTCCCTCTCAGTGGAAACATCCTCTCTGCATCCACCTTGTCAAGCCCCCTCATAATCTTATACGTTTTGATAAGATCACCTCTCATTCTTCTGAATTCCAATGAGTAGCGACCCAACCTACTCGACCTTTCCTCATAAGTCAACCCCCTCATCTCCGGAATCAACCTTGTGAACCTTCTCTGAACTGCCTCCAAAGCAAGTATATCCTTTTGTAAATATGGAAACCAAAACTGCATGCAGTATTCTAGGTACGGCCTCACCAATACCTTGTACAATTGTAGCAAGACTTCCCTGCCTTTATACTCCATCCCCTTTTTCCATTGGCCTTCTTGATCACTTGCTGTACCTGCCTACTATCCTTTTGTTTCATGCACAAGTACCCCCAAGTCTTGCTGTACTGCAGCACTTTGCAATCTTCATTTAAATAATAACTTGCTCTTTGATTTTTTTTATGCCAAAGTGCATGACCTCGCATTTTCCAACATTATATTCCATCTGCCAAATTTTTACCCACTCACTTAACCTGTCTATGTCCTTTTGCAGATTTTTTGTGTCCTCCTCACATATTGCTTTTCCTCCCATCTTTGTATCATCAGCAAACTTGGCTACATTACACTCAGTCCCTTCTTCCAAGTTGTTAATATAGATTGTAAATAGTTGGGGTCCCAGCACTGATCCCTGCGGCACCCCACTAGATACTGGTTGCCAACCAGAGAATGAACTATTTATCCCGACTCTGTTTTCTGTTAGTTAGCCAATCCTCTATCCATGTTAATATATTATACCCAACCCCATGAACTTTTATCTTGTGCAGTAACCTTTTATGTGGCACCTTGGCAAATGCCTTCTGGAAGTCCAAATACACCACATCCATTGGTTCCCCTTTATCCACCCTGTTCATTACATCCTCAAAGAATTCCAGCAAATTTGTCAAACGTGACTTCCCCATGCTGATTCTGCTTGACTGAATTTTGCTTTTCCAAATGCCCTGCTACTGCTTCTTTAATAATGGACTCCAACCTTTTCCCAACCACAAATGTTAGGCTAACTGGTCTATAGTTTCCTGCTTGCCGAATGCGCTTCCTGTCTGGGAGCAAAGATCGCAGATTGCGCTTTCTGTCCAGGGGTGAGGGTCAGCGAGGGGTCAGGAAAAAATAGCAACTCGCCAAATTTCATGATTTCGAAGTGTTTATCTCGTGATTTGAGACAGTGGGTTTGGCATTACTGGAACTATGTTTACCTAAGGATGCATTTATACTTCAATTTTACCATAGGTGCAAAGCATTTTCACTGTCCTAGTGCTGCAATTAGAATGTGAATGCAGCCTGAATCTGGAGCCTTGATTCCCAAGGAAGCCGAGTGCGATCACCCTGGTGAAGTGGGCCTCACTCCACTTTGCTTCAGAGCCTTCACACCTGCTTTACACTACACAAGTTTATCGTCTGTGCGAAGCCAGAAACGCTGCCCACCGACGGTAACTTTGTAGCACCCTAAATTGTCTCATAATCCTAACTGTTATAAAGGGGGTAGCTATACAGTTTTGGGATCTCGATTCTATGTTTTATGCTTTAAAATTGCTGAAGAGGGAAAGTTTTGTGTGGAATCCTATGTTTGATTACATTTCCCTTTAACCTCTAGTATGCTACCAGTAAGCTACATAACTGATCTGCAAATCCAACTGTAGTTCTTATAGTTGAGGGGGAATAAGGCCTTGTACTCGTTTTAAGTAAATTGGGTATGCTGATTTAATCGGATTTGTCTGTATTTGCTAGTATTACTTTGTTAAACCATGAAGCACCAGTGAGAATTCCTGTCATTGACAGTTCAGCTTTCCATTTGTGGGGATCCAGAAATTTCGAGACTTGACTTGTGTTCAGTTTTCAAGAATCTTAACTCTTCATTCCGTTTCCATATACAGTTGGAAATTTGTTGACGATGTATGGGGTGCAGATGTGTGCGAGGGGAGTTATAAAATCACTAGGGGTTCAGTCCTCAAGAAACTGTGTCCCTGGTGAAGAAACGCTCTCCACATTCTGTTCGAAGATGGTGGCAGTAATCTGAGGAAAAGCTTTATTTCCTCTTGGTTGTAGATAGCAGACCTGTTGTACACGAGCCAAGGAAGTTCTCTCTATGATTTTTCTTTTGATAACCATTCTCTTTCCTTAATTTGTATCTGGGGAAAATTTTTTGAACAGTTTTTATTTTGCTCCCCTTCTCTTCCAAAGATGGCTCAATGCTAGGTTATGGTTCCATGGATAACAATAGCCCACTGTTCCCTCACCCAAGTATGAGAATCTAGATAACATTGCAGGTTATTTGACGATGGGTAATCGCAGCCCAGTCTGGTCTCGTCTCTTTTGAATGACCATGCGAGACATTAGATGGAGATCAGGAAGAGGAATCCTTTCCTCACCCCAACCAGATGTCACTGAGAATACAGAGCCTGTCGAGGAAAACTTGCCCAGAAGGGCGTGAGAGATCCTTTCTGATGCATAGGATGTAAACGGACTTGGCTGAGAATAATTTTGGCAGGCACAGAAGTGTTTCAGGAACAAAGTGCATAGTAGCACTGGGGAGATCATGACTGGCAACGTTACAGTGGTGTGGGATATAAACTGGAACTTATTCATCCCTGTGCCTCAGCATACAACAGATGCAATGCTGGTGCGAACTGAACTCCGTCGAACAGTCAATCCACACTCATGGCATCGAAAAAGCAGTAGACATTTATGGCAGACATGTTCCAGCCAATTATCACTTGGAGGCAGTGGGTGCCATATTCTGTAGATGTAGCTACTTGATAACATTACTATGCTCTTGAACAAGAGGCTGCCTTTGTTCTGCTCCGGTGTTGGGGCAAGTAGTTACGGATGATCTGTCAATCTCAATTTACTTTTATGCCTTTTGAAAGGGCTGGCTTAAAATAACTGAGATTCCAGCAATTGGCAGTGAAGACCATACTGGCTCCCAGGAAAGCCTGTATTCTGAAGACTTGTAGCAAGTAGTATGAATGTCATGACTCTCATTTCGACCTACAGGGATGTGGTGTAACCACAAATGCTGATGGATGAATGACTTGAGATCTAGTTTTGTTTTTTCACCCACCTCTGGCCGGCACTGTGATGGCAGGGACTTAACATGGTGTCCAGTTTGAATCCATTGGTCTCCATAATTGACCATTTTTCTTTTTATAGCTGTTTTGCTATTTGCCTGATCATCTTTAGCATACTGACAGGACAATTTGTCAAGTTTATCCTTTCTGCCTAAATTTGTTTCAATTTAGCGTCTCAGTAGTTTTACCCACCTCCTAGCATTTCTTCCTTTCAAAGAAAGTGCCCCTTCACTTGGTTGTTATGCACACACAGGGCAAAGGACCAAATTTCTTTATTTCAAAACATTGGACTTTTGAAAACTCTTCGACAAATTGGTAGTGTTGTGTTAGTCATTTTTATGTTACGCATTAGTAGAACAGGACTCACCACAGAGAGCTTCAGATTTGTCCCTTATTTCTTCAGCTAACTTGCACAGGCATGCTTTTGAGGACCTCGGCAAGACCTTGGAGCAATCACATTTTTCGTTAAGCATTATTATTTTCACTTAACTCAGGACATCACTGATGATCTCCAAGATAAATTGAAGGTGTAGGTCCTCAGCCCTAGCTCATTTTTGCATTGCTTTGACATATTTTCTAATCGTGTGGATATTAAATAAGGTAGGTCGATTATTGATTGTTCAAAAATAATTTGACACCTCCATATGAAGCTGCTTCCTGGCCTGTCCCTCAACATTTCTTCTGGCCCCTCTTTCTCATATACTATATAAATATTTATTTGGTGCTAATTTTATTGTAATGCTTCAGCACTCTTAATGGTTCTTTTTAAGTTTCACTGTTGCTGCCTCCAGACAGAGAAATTATGGTCTTCCTCATCAATTCTACGATTATGCAGAATGAAGATGACCTCACTGCCACTGGCATGAAATGTATCAATAGGACAGTGTCCCAAGTCTTGTCCTTCAAGGGATAATGACCTAATTGTATTGTAAGTTAGATTTTTTTTTTAAATGTTAAAATCCCTGTGGGATCCAGCATCAAGTTCTATTTGATGTAGTTCCTATGTAAATGAAGCCGTTGAAAGTTGCTTGATTGTGTCGAATATCTAGGAGCTTGAAGGAGTCTCGTGGGAACTCCAGAAAACAATGTCCTCTGATGAGATGGAAGTCTCTTACTGTAATAGTGCAAAACGAGCAACATTTGGGAATAATGAAGTGATGCAGACATGATTAAGGCTATCCCTAGAGAGGATTAAGTATGTTTTGTGGCTAAACTATATGATGAATGCAGTAGCCTTTCATCATTATTTGGAAGAAATTGTGATGAGCTACTCTATTTTCAAATTTGGGAGTTGTTTTAATCCTTTACTTCAACACTCCCTTATGTATGGGGCATATATATGTTTTGGATTTAGATAGATGAATTCCAGCATTGAATTTAGAAGATTTAAAAAAATATATATATTTCGTCAAGTAGCGATGCCTTGGGATACGAGTCTGGAGGGTTGACGGGTTATTTGACTGGTGGAGGGGGAAGAGAGGTGTCATGGCCAAGTCCAATCCTGTTCACGGCCAATATCTACACATGCACACTTTATAGCAGGTGTCACTAGATCTTGGCTAATTATTTGCACCTTCCCCTCCGCCTCCCACCATTGAGGCTAACTATAGTGCCAACTATAATACCTTGGCACTGACTACGGTCAAACCTGGATTTTCCTGGTTGTATTAGAAAAATGTGTAATGGAAATTGTAGTTCAGTATTTTTAGCTAATTTCTTTGTTGCCCACTTCCATTTATGATAACTATTATAATTACCTGCTTTTGAAATAGAGATTACCAAAGTATGTGATTGCAATATAAGTGATCGCTAATCCTAAATTTCCATGTAACTTTAATTACTTAATAAATTCTTTAAAATAGCCTCTGCCACACACTATTGCACTGTTACATGGCTCGTAGTGACAGCCTTGTAGCGATGCCTCATGCATTTAGATTTTTCTCCACGTTTTGAAGGCCTGTTGTTGTAAAACAAAATTAGTCTCTGCAATCAGTTCTATGGGAAGGACATGCTTACACAACTATTTCTCAATCTGGGCTCTGATTCTAGACAGTTTGTGGGAAGATGTCAAAGGCCATATTTTACACAATTCAAGGTATAAAAAGTTCAAGCCCAATACTGTGGCTATATTAAACTGACATGGCCATATTTTTCTAAAATTCCACCTCTTTGCTTGGCTTAGTTTCTGCACCAATTCCATCAGTTCACATGACTGCAGTGAGTTCATTGTTGGTTATTTCCCTAACTAACTATAATCAATATTCACTAGCTAACGAGGTAAAATCAATATTCCTGTAATGTCTACATTGAACCAGGCTTTATATAATCACTGCACATAGTGTAATGAACCTTCTGTGATAATGAATGAGTGCCTGAGTGTTCATAGGTACTAATGAGTCTGTGATTTATTTCCATAGATTAAGATGGATTACTTAACATATCTACAAATCTGGAAGTCATTACTTTAACCTCTGTGTTCTGTTCTTTATATAGATTGGCTATTAAAAGTGTGCATTAGTATATAACATGTGTCTCCCATTAGTAGATGAGGAATGCCAGAATAAAATTATATGTTGCTCTGTATTCATGTTATAATTTTATATATCTTCTGTGTTCACTATTTTCTGATCACCGCCATTTTGAATGTTGTTTATTCGCAAGCTGTTTAAACTAGTATGTGCATTAGCAAACCTACCAGAAATTATGCTGCAGACAATTATGAAAGCACAAATGTTTTGGAAAGGCAGTAAAAGCAATTAGTGATTTTGATAATAAACAGCATTGAAAAATCATACAGGTCTTTTAATTCACGAATTGCTGTTTCAGTTGCTTTCAAAGTTGAATAAATTTTGCAGACCATCTCAATCAAGCTTTGGGGCATATTTGTGTATTGACATTTGAATTTATAAGGAAAGTGGCATTTCAACAAATCAATAGATTATCAAAGTATGAAATGCATTGTAATGATTTCCCCATGCCCTTTTAACCTGTATTATGTTTCCGCAGTCTGACTACAATGGCTTTGTGCAAAGTTTATGCGCAAAAAGACTTTAAGCCTGGATTTTCCAATCGGCATTATTTTACGACCGGTGGTGGTGCATTTATTTTAAATAATGCTGATTGTAAAATTAAGGAATTAGTGTCAATGTTTTGGTGTAACACGACTGTGTTTGTGTTTTCGTTACGCTCTAGGTTAGCGTGGTCCAGGATTCAGTGAATATCTCGGGCCAGAACACCATGAATATGGTGAAAGTTCCTGAATGTCGGTTAGCAGATGAGCTTGGAGGCTTATGGGAGAATTCTAGGTTTACAGACTGTTGCCTTTGTGTAGCAGGCCAAGAGTTTCAAGCACATAAAGCAATTCTAGCAGGTTTGGAACATTCTTGCCAAATAGATTTTTACGAGGTGTAACTCTTAAGGATTATATCAAACCATATTTCAGAATTGATAAATTGATTTTAATACAGATGTACCAAAGTAGAATACTGTTTTAACCTAGATCATTCTCATTTATTTGTGATTTTCCACCGTTTTTTTAAAAAAAAATATATAATATATATTATTTATTTATTTTATGTATTTATATATTCCAAAATAAACCAGGGATGCTGGAAATCTGAAGTAAAAACAAAGAATGTCACAATTCCTAGAAAATTGATCAGCATCTGAAAGAGAACAATGAATTAATATTTTGGGTGTGTCAGTTGGTCAGAATTGGCTTTGGGTTACAGAATCCCTTTATTTCGATCACAAGATGGAATCCAGAATTTATCTCTCAATAAAGGGGAGCGCCAAAGTTACAAATAAATTGTGTGGGTCCAACTCATGAATTAGATAATGTCATATTCAGTATGGTGTCACTGAGAATTCTGTTTATCGCAAGTGTGGTATGCAGTAATATTTAGAATAACAAATGGTGTTAGTCAAAGAACATTAAACCCTCTATGCTTTTAAGTGAAACTCGTTCACCTCTTTCCAGGTGGTTTTGACGAGCGACAAGTTCAATCTCTGTGTATCTTAATTTGATGGAGCTAATTTATATTTCCAGCTGATGTTTTTGAAGTTCGGAATATAATGTTTTTATCTGTGCTGGCTTGTAGTAGTGCTGTTGGTAATAAATTCCTTCTCAACTAGAGGGCTGGATTTTCGTATTTTGGCAAAAACAGTAGTTTTACGCCAAAATTAGCGTTTTTCACTGCACTACTGTTTTTCGGCCTTTTGGCCTTTACACCGGTAACGTTGGCATTGCACGAGGATTCGCGGCGCGAAACCTAAGTTTTGTCAACTTTAGTCCGAGGCCTTGGGAGGGGGGGAAAACAAAAAAACAAAAATTGCAAAGAACATTCTATCGGCACTTATCTACTAAATTGCTGAAAAATAATTAAAAACTCAAAACTTTAACTTAGCTTTTTTGCAGATCTTGATACTGCTGCTGGCAGGGCTGCACCGACAGGTTTGACCCTGTCGGTATTCTGGGTGTGGCGAAAGTACGACGGTATCGCAATCCATGGTGTTGCATGTCGGCGCATCTCTCCCCGGCGGTATTTGAAGACGCCGCCGCAAAGAGGTACCCAAGGATCCCACTGGCCAGGTTTTCGCCGCGGATGGTCACATCGCGACAAAAACCTGGCCAAAATCCAGCCGAAACTGTTTTATAAATATATTCACAAGAAGGAATCCGAGATGGAAATGTAGCTAAAGCCGATAGATATTACTATTAGAGCATTAACTGAAGTGGTTTTGCAGGCTGAGTTGTCGGAAAGTGATCCCAGTCCTTCATTAATGGTGCAGATGATAACATGAAATAAAAATGCACTGGCCAGCCATATCCTCACACATTAGTGATATGTTGTGGTGTTTTTTTTTTGCTACTAATGGTGAAGTGGGAAGTTAGTGTAGGATTGGCCACTTACTATTGGACTCTACATTGTCTCCTATCCAAGTGACATTTTGAATCTTGGAATTTTGCATTAACTTTTTTATATTTAATTTATACAGAATCTTCCTCTAATATGTAGAATTATGGGCTCCTTTAATTGGGCTCAATTTTCCCCAATTATCTGTGCCGTTTGTTTGGCATGCACCGTTTTTTTTTTTGGAGTAAAATAAAATCTCCAAGTTTCCCCAAAGTTTCTGCGGCAGGTACGATTTTTTTAGGCTACGATTTTTTTTTTTGCCTCATTTGGGGACGTAACCTGCCACCTGCGCCAATTCTGGCCATTTAAGCAAGTTTGGCCAACTACGATTTCTTTTTTAAGGGGAAAATTGAGCCCATAATTTCATTTATACAGCTGAATGTGAGCAATTTCCATGTGCTGCTTTGGAGAGATTTGGTATTTTGTTAACCATGTCACTCTGCGTTCTATTGCTGAAGAGTCGGTATAGGGAAACTATAAATGTGAGTCAAGGAGGGCTTTTGTAATTGTTTATTTACTAGTGATTTGAACAGAAGAGTAGTTGATTGCCATTCTGCACTGTGGAGAAAGAAAAAAATGAATTTAAAACATTGCAGAGCTTCCAGATTTGAATGAATTTGAGCCAGCAGCAAAACATAGAAACATTCGGCCCTTCTAGCCTGCACCGCCATTCAATGAGTTCATGGCTGAACATTCAACTTCAGTACCCCATTCCTGCTTTCTCGCCATACCCCTTGATCCCCCTAGTAGTAAGGACCTCATCTAACTCCTTTTTGAATATATTTAGTGAATTGGCCTCAACAACTTTCTGTGGTAGAGAATTCCACAGGTTCACCACTCTCTGGGTGAAGAAGTTCCTCCGCATCTTGGTCCTAAATGGCTTACCCCTTATCCTTAGACTGTGACCTCTGGTTCTGGACTTCCCCAACATTGGGAACATTCTTCCTGCATCTAACCTGTCTAACCCCGTCAGAATTTTAAATGTTTCTATGAGGTCCCCTCTCATTCTTCTGAACTCCAGTGAATACAAGCCCAGTTGATCCAGTCTTTCTTGATAGGTCAGTCCCGCCATCCCGGGAATCAGTCTGGTGAACCTTCGCTGCACTCCCTCAATAGCAAGAATGTCCTTCCTCAGGTTAGGAGACCAAAACTGTACACAATACTCCAGGTGTGGCCCCACCAATGCCCTGTACAACTGTAGCAACACCTCCCTGCCCCTGTACTCAAATCCCCTTGCTATGAAGGCCAACATGCCATTTGCTTTCTTAACCGCCTGCTGCACCTGCATGCCAACTTTCAATGACTGATGTACCATGACACCCAGGTCTCTTTGCACCTCCCCTTTTCCTAATCTGTCACCATTCAGATAATAGTCTGTCTCTCTGTTTTTACCACCAAAGTGGATAACCTCACATTTATCCACATTATACTTCATCTGCCATGCATTTGCCCAGTCACCTAACCTATCCAAGTCGCTCTGCAGCCTCACAGCATCCTCCTCGCAGCTCTCACTGCCACCCAACTTAGTGTCATCCGCAAATTTGGAGATACTACATTTAATCCCCTCATCTAAATCATTAATGTACAGTGTAAACAGCTGGGGCCCCAGCACAGAACCTTGCGGTACCCCACTAGTCACTGCCTGCCATTCTGAAAAGTACCCATTTACTCCTGCTCTTTGCTTCCTGTCTGACAACCAGTTCTCAATCCACGTCAGCACACTACCCCCAATCCCATGTGCTTTAACTTTGCACATCAATCTCTTGTGTGGGACCTTGTCGAACGCCTTCTGAAAGTCCAAATATACCACATCAACTGGTTCTCCCTTGTCCACTCTACTGGAAACATCCTCAAAAAATTCCAGAAGATTTGTCAAGCATGATTTCCCTTTCACAAATCCATGCTGACTTGGACTCATCATGTCACCTCTTTCCAAATGCGCTGCTATGACATCCTTAATAATTGATTCCATCATTTTACCCACTACCGATGTCAGGCTGACCGGTCTATAATTCCCTGTTTTCTCTCTCCCTCCTTTTTTAAAAAGTGGGGTTACATTGGCTACCCTCCACTCTATAGGAACTGATCCAGAGTCAATGGAATGTTGGAAAATGACTGTCAATGCATCCACTATTTCCAAGGCCACCTCCTTAAGTACTCTGGGATGCAGTCCATCAGGCCCTGGGGATTTATTGGCCTTCAATCCCATCAATTTCCCCAACACAATTTCCCGGCTAATAAGGATTTCCCTCAGTTCCTCCTCCTTACTAGACCCCCCGACCCCTTTTATAACCGGAAGGTTGTTTGTGTCCTCCTTCGTGAATACCGAACCAAAGTACTTGTTCAATTGGTCCGCCATTTCTTTGTTCCCCGTTATGACTTCCCCTGATTCTGACTGCAGGGGACCTACGTTTGTCTTTACTAACCTTTTTCTCTTTACATATCTATAGAAACTTTTGCAATCCGTCTTAATGTTCCCTGCAAGCTTCTTCTCATACTCCATTTTCCCTGCCCTAATCAAACCTTTTGTCCTCCTCTGCTGAGTTCTAAATTTCTCCCAGTCCCCAGGTTCGCTGCTATTTCTGGCCAATTTGTATGCCACTTCCTTGGCTTTAATACTATCCCTCATTTCCCTTGATAGCCACGGTTGAGCCACCTTCCCTTTTTTATTTTTATGCCAGACAGGAATGTACAATTGTTGTAGTTCATCCATGCGGTCTCTAAATGTCTGCAGTGAGATGTTGCACCTGGTGATGTAAGTCTACTGATCTCTCCATAGGAATTGGTGGCTGTAGTAAGTAGTAAGCAGAAAACATTCATTTCCAAACATCATTTTCTGAGTATAGATAAAATGATAAAACCGTGAATTAGTGTTAGGGAGCAGGTACTGGAGAAGTGTTAAATGAATTGCTTGGAGTTTTCCCTTTTACCCAAAAAATGACAATTGCATAAATGGAATATTGTTTAAGTGTTGGGTTACTGCTATGCAATATCACTGTAAACTTGTTCTGGCTGAGTCCCACTAGATTTATTTAGATTGAAGGTTAAAAACTTAAACTTATAACTCTCAAATTCAGGCACTAAGATTAAAGGCGGAAATCTGTGAAGGCCATAGACTTGATTCTATAATGCCTCTGCTATGATTCTTCGTTGTCATTGTCCCTTCAGTTTGAATTTATGCTTGGAACTATTTAATATTTTGACCCATATAATACGCTTTAGTGATTGTGGTTTGGTCAGTGATCCTAAGATCCTTACAAATTATTATAACAAAATTCAGGTGTTCAAATATGGTATTAACGATTAAATACCAGTGGCAGTTTGAGTCTACCTTCAGGCTTTAGACTTAAAAATTGCACAAAATGAGCATGCGTAAGCTGATTTAGGTAAGTGCTGCTTTGATGTTCACTACCTTCATGGTAAATGTTTAAACTACTAATGTAACATTTAGTGCAATCAATCAGTGGTAGTTAATTGGTGCCTGAACACTTGAATCATGGTTAAATTAAGACAAATCTCTTTTATCTTTAGCTCGTTCCCCAGTCTTCAGTGCTATGTTTGAGCATGAAATGGAAGAAAGCAAAAAGGTAATGCCTATGTGATTCGTAATCCGAAATAATATACACTGTATTTTGTCTCTGGTACGTTCAAAGGGCCCAAATTTGACCAGTAGCGATTTCTGGCACACTCACTGGAGGTGCGCCGCTTTTGTACACCGATTAGGGAGCCAAAAATCTTCAGGCCGAGTTTGGCCACTCCCCAGGCTCCCTTTGATGGTGGCGCAGCGTGACCACTGGATTCGGGGGCGGAGCCAGGTCCTAGTGTGCGCGCATGTGCAGTAGCTCCTCACCCCCAGAATCTCTGCAGGCTGTGGGAGAGGCCTGAATGGGCTCCCTCATCGGTGGCCCGCTGAAGGTAGGACTTCTATTTTTTTTTATTGATTGCGATCCATTTTTCATTTTGCTTTCTGGGTTGCACGAGATCTCTTGAGACCCCAGTTTAAGTTCACTAAAGAGATTCTGAGCTTTGAGTTTCAACTGCAAAAGCATGCAAGTTGAGTTGCAGTCTGTTGAGATTGAGGGTATATCACCGGGAGCAGATTTACACAGTGAGAGAGAACTGTGGACAGTTAAATCCACAAGGACTTCTCCAGGTGATTACTCCTCACCAATAATGCAGGGCTCAGAGTATCGGCCGGCGGGGAGCGGAGCAGCGCGGCATCCCCCGGATTGAGGCTATTCGGAGCCGGCGGAGCAACGAGTGAAAGCTGCACACTTAGCTCGCCGACCTCGGGGCCTTGCCGATTCGCCGACCTTTTTTTGTTATTGATTGCTTATTACTTTGATCTTGGTGCTTTTAGATGCAGGGTTCCTTCTATTTTTATTGGTTAATTAATTGCTTATTACTTTTTGTGCTTTGTTTAGTGATTTGTAAGTCTTGGTACTAGGTCCAGGTCCTCTCAGCTTCCTTGCATTTTTTATTATTGAATGCTTATTTTTGTGCTTTGTTTAATGCTTGGTGCTTTAAATGTAGTTACCTGCGCTGATTTCTTAACTATCCAAGGGTTTTCTGTGCAGGCCACAAGTGGCCACATACGCTGGCCTAAGTTAGTTTGGAGTAACTATTAGCTGTCCAAACTAGCTTAAATGGCCAAAACAGGCTGGTAACGCCCCCTTTTTGGAAAAAAAAACTAAACTAATAAAAAATCCTAACTAACTCACTTACACTGGCGCAAATTAAATGTGCAGAATTATGATTTTTAAGATACTCCAAAAAAATCAAGTTGCTTCAAAAAAAAAACGGAGCAACCCCTGGCTACATTTGGGCCCAAAATGTTCCCACTCAATGGGAAAGAAAAATCTAGGTCGAGTACTTTTGTGTAAAACACTTCCTGAGTCTCCACTTCTTCCTAAATAAGATATGAGTGAAAATGCTAGATTTCCCACCCATTGGTGATGTGCCATATTGAGTGGTCTCCTCTCCAGGCTGCTCTGGTGACATCAGTGAGTGGGAAGAGCTTGTGCCCTGGGGCAGCCATTTTGGCTTGAACTGAGTCTTCGACTTCAGAGTAGCCTTTGTCCGGACCTGGAGCTGCATGGCCCTGGGAAAATATAGACTCGTGTGCTGCATAGCCTCATCCACCCAAGATTACATACGGAAGCATTCAAAGTATTTATTCTCCCATCCCTTCTTTAAACATTTGTGGAGAGTGGGCATTGAGAGGAATTATTAACTCACGGCGCAACATGTCCTTTGCGGCTTCTAATTATCAAAATGCACAAAATTTTTTTATCCGCAGAATTCTCTGTTTCTAGTGTTAGATGTGATAAAGTGCAATTAGGAAAAATTATGGAGCAGCAAGACATTTATGTACTGAATTCCTCATGTAAAAGCTGTAATTGTGTAATTATAAAGACTCAGTTGATTTTCTGTATTGAATTCCATTTTGTTCTTTAAATTTGTCGTTAAAGAAATGTAGGCAATGAGCAGCTCATTGCAGGATTTAATTTAAAAACATTTTCCCCTTAATTTTCGACAGAACCGAGTGGAAATTAATGATGTGGAGCCGGAAGTCTTTAAGGAAATGATGTGTTTTATTTATACGGGGAAGGCACCAAATCTTGACAAAATGGCAGATGACTTGCTTGCAGCTGCTGATAAGGTGAGCGGGGAGGATAGAAAAAGACCAGTATTTAATAAGGGGACAGTATGGGTTCAGATTGCATTGAAATTGGAGTACTGGTAGTTTTATCTTGGGCATCTGTACCTACCCCAAAACAAAAGCAACGTTTATTGTTCTGGCTTTATTTATCATTGGAGATTGATTTGGAGTTGCTGTGCAGATCATCATCATTAGGTGGGCAATCCTCACTTCTTTCTTGTTGGAGGGCCAGCATCTTTTTTAGTCCTAGGAAAACTGAGTCTTGGTTTAGCATATTGCCATGCATCCCGGTATCCACTACAACATCTGAAGCAATCCAGATTTCATCAGATTACTTGTTGGTGTCAGGCCCAGGGGAGGCGTGAGTTCGGGGCTAGGGGCCCGGGGCAGTACGGGTGAACCCACACTGCGATGTGTGTGCGCACTAGGTCCGTGCAGCAGAGCTGGTCTCCAGTCGTCTTGGGTAACCCTTGCCACTGGACCAAGACCTAGCTCTGTCAAGCCCGTGTGGTGGCTGGTGTGCAACGGCCATCACACGTTTTTTTTTTTAAATCCATGCACAGGCATCTTCCACCCTTGAGGATGTAGTTCGGGTCCTTCATTGAAACACCTGTGAACTCATCCTTTTTTTGGCGTGGAAGCAAGTCATCCTCGTTTCGAGGACCGCCTATGGTGATGATGTTGATGTCAGTTCATGATTGTCCCTGTATTCCAGTTGTGGTGCTAGTTGAATGGTTTGTTCATAGTCACATCCATGACTTGTATCCCACCCAGTGTTATGATCCAATCAATGTTGCATGAACAAATGAAGTGCTTAATAGTTAATGTTAAATCACCACGACAAACATCAATCATCAAAGTATATTTATATAGTGTGGCACCTGACCTTCACTTTCACACAGTTCAGACCACTTGTGCTTAAATGCTTCCCTTACCAGCTTTCCCACTGCCACCATCCATAAACTGCAAATTGTCCAGCGCCTTTAACGTAGTAAAACGTCCAGAGGCGCTTCACAGGAGTGTTATAAGACAAAACAAATAAATCTGACACCGAGCCACATAAGGAGAAATTACAGCAGATGACAGAGAGGAAGGTTTTAAGAAGCGTCTTAAAGGAATAAAGGGAGGTAGAGAGGCGGAGAGGTTTAGGGAGTGAGCTTGGGGCCTGGGCAGCTGAAGGCACGGCCACTGATGGTGGAGCAGTTATAATCGGGGCTGCTCAAGAGGGCAGAATTTGAGCAGTGCAGACATCAAGGGGATTAAGGAGGGGTGGGTGCTTGTGAGGCTGAAGGAGATTAAAGATAGGGAGGGGTGAGGCCTTGGAGGGATTTGTAAACGAGGATGAGAGCTTTGAAATTAAGGCGTTACTTAACCAGGAGCCAATGTAGGTCAGCGAGCACAAGGGCGGGTGATGGGTGAGCGGGACTTGGCGCAAGTTTGGACACTGGCTGCCGAGTTTTGGATGACCTCACCTTCCAATCTGTTCATGGCCTTGTTTTACATCCCCCTCCTTTACCTCTAATCTCCTCAAACCCATCTCCCTGCGCACATTCTCTGCTCCTTCAACACAGGTACACTTTTCATTCTTTGTTTCACTATCTGCGTCTGCTCCCTAAGTCACCTAGTTCCTATGACCACCTCCCTCAAAATCTCTGCTTCGTCTTCTCCCTCGCTGCCTTCAAAAAATCTCTTTAAAACCTCCGCTTTTACTGTCCTTCTGTCTCCCTCTGACTGCAAGAAATAAATCAGAAACATAGAAAATAGGTGCAGGAGTAGGCCATTCGGCCCTTCAAGCCTGCACCACCATTCAATAAGATCATGGCTGATCATTCACCTCAGTACCCCTTTCCTGCTTTCTCTCCATACCCCTTGATCCATTTAGCCGTAAGGGCCATATCTAACTCCCTCTTGAATATATCTAACAATCTGGCATCAACAACTCTCTGCGGTAGAGAATTCCACAGGTTAACAACTGAGTGAAGAAGCCTCTCCTCATCTCAGTCCTAAATATCTTATCCCTTATCCTTGGACTGTGACCCCTGGTTCTGGACTTGCCCAACATCGGGAACATTCTTTCTGCATCTAACTTGTCCAGTCCTGTCAGAATTTTATATGTTTCCAAAAGATCCCCTATCATTCTTCTGCACTCCAGTGAATACAGGCCCAGTCGATCCAGTCGCTCCTCATATGTCAGTCCTGCCATCCCGGGAATCAATCTGGTGAACCTTCGCTGCACTCCCTCAATAGTAAAGAATGTCTTTCCTCAGATTAGGAGACCAAAACTGAATACAATATTCCAGGTGAGGCCTGTACAACTGCAGTAAGACCTCCCTGCTCCGATACTCAAATCCCCTAGCTATGAAAGCCAACATGCCATTTGCCGCCTGCTGTACCTGCATGCCAACTTTCAATGACTGATGTACCATGACACCCAAGTCTCGTTGCACCTCCTTTTCCTAATCTGTCACCATTCAGATAATATTCTGCCTTCCTGTTTTTGCCACCGAAGTGGATAATCTCACATTTATCCACATTATACTGCATCTGCCATGCATTTGCCCACTCACCTAACCTGTCCAAGTCACCCTGCAGCATCTTAGCATCCTCCTCATACCACCTCACAGCTTAGTGTCATCTGCAAACTTAGAGATATTACATTCAATTCCTTCGTCAAAATCATTGATGTATATTGTAAATAGCTGGGGTCCCAGCACTGAACCCTGCAGCACCCCACTAGTCACTGCCTGCCATTCTGAAAAGGACCCGTTTATCCCGACTCTCTGCTTCCTGTCTGCCAACCAGTTCTCTATCCGCGTCAGTACATTACCCCCAATACCATGTGCTTTAATTTTGCACACCAATCTTGTGTGGGTCCTTATCAAAATCCTTTTGAAAGTCCAAATACACCATATCCACTGGTTCTCCCTTGTCCACTCTACTAGTTGCATCCTCAAAAAATTCTCGAAGATTTGTCAAGCATGATTTCCCTTTCATAAATCCATGCTGATTTGGTCCGATCCTGTCACTGCTTTTCAAATGCGCTGCTATTTTATCTTTAATAATTGATTCCAACATTTTCCCCACTACCGATGTCAGGCTAATCGGTCTATAATTCTCCGTTTTCTCTCTCTCTCCTTTTTTAAAAAGTGGTGTTACATTAGCTACCCTCCAGTCCATAGGAACTGATCCAGAGTCGATAGACTGTTGGAAAATGATCACCAATGCATCTGCTATTTCTAGGGCCACTTCCTTAAGTACCCTAGGATGCAGACTGTCGGGCCCTGGGGATTTATCGGCCTTCAATCCCATCAATTCTCCTGACTAATAAGGATTTCCTTCAGTTCCTCCTCCTCGCTAGACCCTCGGTCCCCTAGTATTTCCGGAAAGTTATTTGTGTCTTCCTTCGTGAAGACAGAACCAAAGTATTTGTTCAGTTGGCCTGCCGTTTCTTTGTTCCCCATTATAAATTCACCTGAATCTGATTGCAAGAGTCCTATGTTTGTCTTCACTAATCTTTTTCTCTTCACATATCTGTAGAAGCTTTTGTAGTCAGTTTTTAATGTGCCCAGCAAGTTTCCTCTCATACTCTATTTTCCCCATCCTAATTAATCCTCCTCTGCTGAATTCTGAATTTCTCCCAGTCCTCGGGTTTGCTGCTTTTTCTGGCCAATTTATATGCCTCTTCCTTGGATTTAACACTATCTCTAATTTCCCTTCTTAGCCACAGTTGAGCCACCTTCCCCGTTTTATTTTTACTCCAGACAGGGATGTACAATTGTTGAGGTTCATCCATGTGATCTTTAAATGTCTGCCATTGCCTATCCACCGTCAACCCTTTAAGTATCATTCGCCAGTCTATTCTAGCCAATTCACGTCTCATACCATCAAAGTTACCTTTTCCTAAGTTCAGGACCCTAATCTCTGAATTAACTGTGTCACTCTCCATATTATGGTCACTCTTCCCCAAGGGGCCTCGCACAAGAAGATTGCTAATTAGTCTTTTCTCATTACACATCACCCAGTCTAGGATGGCCAGCCCTCTAGTTGGTTCCTCGACATATTGATCTAGAAAACCATCCCTTATACACTCCAGGAAATCCTCCTCCACTGTATTGCTACCAGTTTGGTTATCCCAATCTATATGTAGATTAAAGTCACCCATGATAACTGCTGTACCTTTATTACACGCATCCCTAATTTCTTGTTTGATGCTGTCCCTAACCTCACTACCACTGTTCGGTAGTCTGTACTCCACTCCCACTCGCGTTTTCTGCCCTTTGGTATTGCACAGCTCTACCCATACAGATTCCACATCATCCAAGCTAATGTCCTTCCTTACTATTGCATTCATTTGCTCTTTAACCTGCAATGCTACCCCACCTCCTTTTCCTTTCTGTCTATCCTTCCTGAATGTTGAATACCCCTGGATGTTGAGTTCCCAGCTTTGGTCTCCCTGGAGCCATGTCTCTAATCTCAATTATATCATATTGATTAATAGCTGCCTGCGCAGTTAATTCGTCCACCTTATTACGAATAGTCCTCGCATTGAGGCACAGAGCCTTCAGGCTTGTCTTTTTAACACATTTTGTCTCTTTAGAATTTTGCTGTAATGTAGCCCTTTTTGATTTTTGCCTTGGGTTTCTCTGCCCTCCACTTTTACTTTTGTTCTTTCTGTCTTTTGCTTCTGCCCCCATTTTACTTCCATCTGTCTCCCTGCATAGGTTCCCATCCCCCTGCCATATTAGTTTAACCCCTCCCCAACAGCACTAGAAAACACTCCCCCTAGGACATTGGTTCTGGTCCTGCCCAGGTGCAGACTGTTCAGTTTGTACTGGTCCCATCTCCCCAGAACGGTTCCAATGTCCCAGCAATTTGAATCTCTCCCTCCTGCACCACTCCTCTAGCCACGTATTCATCTTAGCTATTTCTACTCTGACTAGCATGTGGCACTGGCAACAATCCTGAGATTACTACCTTTTGAGGTCCTACTTTTTAATTTAACTCCCAGCTCCCTAACTTCAGCTTGCAGGACTTCATCCCATTTTTTACCTATATTGTTGGTACCTATATGCACCACGACAATTGGCTGTTCACCCTCCCCCTCCAAGATGTCCTGCAGTCATTCCGAGACATCCTTGACCCTTGCACCAGGGAGGCAACATATCATTCTGGAGTCTCGATTGCGGCCGCAGAAACACCTATCTATTCCCCTTACAATAGAATTCTCTACCACTACAGCTCACTCTTTCCTGCCCTCCTGTGCAGTAGAGCCACCCATAGTGCTATGAACTTTGCTGTTGCTGCCCTGCCCTGATGAGTCATTCCCCCCCCCCCCCCCCCCAACAGCACCCAAGATGGTGTATCTGTTTTGGAGGGGGATGACCGTAGGGGACCCCTGCACTACCTTCCTTCCGCTGCTCTGCCTGATGGTCACCCATTCCCTATCTGCCTGAGTAACTTTTACCTGCGATGTGACCAACTCATTAAACGTGCTATTCACGACATCCTCAGCATCGTGGATGCTCCAGAGTGAATCTATGCGCAGTTCCAGTGCCGCAATGGGGTCTGTCAGGAGCTGCAGCTGGACACACTTCCCACACACATAGTCAGGGACACTGGGAGCATCCCCGATTTCCCACATAGCACAGAAGGAGCATGACAGGAGTCTGGGCTCTCCTGCCATGACTTAACCGTTAAATTAATTAATTTGGCAACAATGTAAAAGTTACAATACAAAAACAAGCCATTTGTCCCAAACAGTCCATATCATCATTTATTCTCCATGCAAGCAAAGCACTAATCACATTTACCTTCATCCCCTTTTTCCCTTATTCACCTATCCAATCTAATCCTTAATGCTGACATTCTTTCTTCCTGAACTACTAACCCTGGAAGTGAATTACATAGTTTGTTATATGTACAGTAATCATTGCTGGTTCCTGACATAGCTTAACCATGGTTGTAGCCGCTAATTAATCTGTACATTGCCCCCCGCCTCCCCTTTTTCTGGTTTTGACACTAAAAAAAATAAAATTGGAGATTCTCCGGTTGCATTCCCCAAAAAGACATTTAATCTTAAAATATTTTCTGTTTGACTCTTAATATTTTTTAAATCAAGCCTTTGTCGTGAGTGTTGGCCAATGAAATGAGAATTTTCTTTAAATTGTTGCGAACTCCAAAATGAATGTTGGGGATATAAAGGTTAAAGCGAGAATAATATTAACTGGAATATTTTTAAATGAGGGGAAAAAAATAGGTGGGAGGAAAGCTTGAAAGAAAATTCTTTACTGAGATATTTTACATTGGCAGTCTCATGGGATGCCTAACATACATTTCTGACCCTGCTAATACGTCAAAAAATATAACCCTGTCAGACCATATAGTTCAGACTAAATCTAGCAGTTAAATGTATTACAAATAAGAAATTTGCACAGAAGCAAAATGGAAACCGCAGAGAAGTACACTATACTGTGCTTGCGGCTATTTATCCCGATTTGAAAATGTGTTCCAATGTCCATGTCCTTTTATGCATGCTTTAATTGAGTCTTGATGTATAATGTTCCAATATCCCCATGTTGTTCACTCACTACTGTGGTGTGAAGATAAACTATGTACTGCAGAGTAGAGAGAGCGGGCTGCAAATATATCACTCCGTGCCTGCTTATGACACCTCAGATCAAAGTAAATCTTTCATATAATGGGTGTTAGTTTTGAGCTATCAACTGCCTTCCTCTCATTTTTCCTAATTAGCTCCATCTTAAAGTCCGAGTACGTCGCTTCAGTTTGTGTCGAGTTACCTTGAGTCTACAGTGCAGAAACAGGCCATTCAGCCCAACTGGTTTATGCTGGCGTTTGTGCCACATGAGCCTTCACCTGCCCTCTTCATCTAACCCTGTCAGCATAACCATCTATTCCTTTCTCCCTCGTGTGTTTATCTAGCTTCCCCTTAAATGTATCTATGCTATTTGCCTCAACTACTACTTGTGGTAGCACATTCCATTCTTGAGGTAAAGAAGTTTCTCCTGAATTCCTTATCAGATTTATTAGTGACAATCTTATATTTATGGCCTCTAGTTTTGGGCTCCCCACAAGTGGCAACATTTTCTCCACGTTTATCCTATCAAACTCTTTCATTATCTTAAAGACACCTCATCATCATAGGCAGTCCCTTGGAATCGAGGAAGACTTGCTTCCACTCTAAAAATGAGTTCTTAGGTGACTGAACAGTCCAATACGAGAACCACAGTTCCTGTCACGGGTGGGACAATTAGTCGTTGAGGGAAGGGGTGGGTGGGACTGGTTTGCCGTACGCTCTTTCCGCTGCCTGTGCTTGATTTCTGTATGCTCTCGGCGACGAGATTCGAGGTGCTCAGCGCCGTCCTGGATGCACTTCCTCCACTTAGGGTGGTCTTTGGCCAGGGACTCCCGGGTGTCGGTGGGGATGTTGCACTTTATCAAGGAGGCTTTGAGGGTGTCCTTGAAACATTTCCTCTGCCCATCTTTGGCTCGTTTGCCGTGAAGGAGTTCCAAGTAGAGCACTTGCTTTGGGAGTCTTGTATCAGGCATGCGAACAATGTGGCCCACCCAGCAGAGCTGATCAAGTGTGGTCAGTGCTTCAATGCTGGGGATGTTGGCCTGGTCGAGGACGCTAACATTGGTGTGTCCGTCCTCCCAGGGGATTTGCAGGATCTTGTGGAGACATCGTTGGTGGTATTTCTCCAGTGATTTGAGGTGTCCACTGTATGTGGTCCATGTCTCTGAGCCATACAGGAGGGCAGCTATTACTACAGCCCTGTAGACCATGAGCTTGGTGGCAGATTTGCCACTAAGAAATGGTTAATATCTTAATCATTAGAAGACCTCGAACGTGTCATTCCCGGCCTGCTCTTTTCTCGAGGAAAGAGCCCTAGTTTCATATGAGCAAGATATAATGCAGAAATATTTTGATAGAGCGGGAACCCTTTCCTACATGTCAACGTGAGGTCTTTGGATCATGTGCAGATTCTACTTTTACAGTAGTTTTTTTCAATTCGAACGGTGACTCATTTTCAGTTTGTGATTAAGGTAAGTAACTACAGAAAGCTCAAAACATTCTTGTCTGCCAACTTTCAAAAATATGTGGCTATTTATTTGTAATTTGCTCCATTAGTTTGATACTGATTACTTGAATAGCCATCTATTGGTGCAAAAATCTGATTGAAAGGAAACGAGACTGACTGCATTTTGAAGCTGCTCCTAGTTCCCTTAACACAGGTGTTTTTAATGGATTCCTATTCTTTGTGCATCTTTCCCTCATTATTGGTAGATATCAGTTGTACCGTCTATTAAAATATGACCATGCTACCAATACTTGAAATTGTTTTCATAGAAAAAAGGCAGCTCCCATAAGCAAACTGACCCCCCATCCCAGGTACTTAGACTTGCACCGTATGCTCTGGGTGAACGGGATAGTGCGCTATATTCAGGCTAAAACTGATAGTGAAACTTATTTCCAATTAAGATAATTGCACACAAGTAGAATGCAGCAAGAGACTCGTAATACGATACTTTACTTTATCGATAAACTGTTCCAAATCAACAAAAGTCTGAAATCTTAGCTGCTATAATGACTAATTCTCTGATTAAATGTTACATGGGTGATGACTTCAAAAAGTCCTTCTTGGCCACCTCATGCAGAACAGGCAATGTGAAGTAGGAGCATGAGACCTAAGTGCTGCTTCCTACTAAATATATTAGATATTTTAAATGAACCTGCTGCAACTTCAGATACAAACAATTAAGATATTAACCATTTCTAACACGAGATAAATGGGTGAACAGCCATACCTTGGGCCATCTGGTGGTTTCTGTGCTCATCACACCCAGTTATTGTTAGACATTATATCTTGTTTAGTTCTCCTATGCATTTCGATGCTTTTAAACAATGGATAACTTTAGAGTTCAGCCATTAGAGATGTTGAATTTACCTACTTCCCTCAAACTTCAAACTCATTCAGTGTCACTTCAAAGATTCTGATTGCAGGTAGTGCAATATCTTTACACATTTTGTGTATGTTACCTCGTGGCGCCAAGACAGTATAACTAATGCACATTGTATGTTCTACCTGGTCACATTAAAAAGTTATAATGCAGAAATTGTCCCTACTTAATGCATTCTGAAGTTCTGATTCCTTTACGTTAATATTCATTTGCTGGTATCGATCATTTGCATTTTAACTCTAACTGGATTTTTGCTAAGAAAGAACAGATATGGTGCTTAAGGGGTCGAAGTTTCAATGCTTCAGTATTGTGGTTGTTTATCATCCTGAGGCTTATAGATAGTTTCCTTTGAAGTCTGATTGCAGATTTGAACAAACAAAACTTGGGGAAACGCGTAATGTAATTTTATATAATTGCCCACATTGATCATTGGCCTACCATGGCTACTAGCCAACACCAGTTTTAAAATTTGTGTTGAAAATACCACAAGTTGTTTCAAGTAGGACACCTATTGTCCATTGTTGCACGGCTATTTAAAAGAAAATTGTACAGCCAACTTCGAGTATCAGCATTCAGGGATTCAGTCTGATCTGCCTCGCTACAAGAATATTGATGCTCCAGCGCTATGGTATTTAACTGAACATAAACACTTCTCACTCATTGGTTAAAGTGTCACTGATGGGCAAGGAATGTTTTCAAAACCTCTCGTAAAGACGCACCAGCCACATTGCAGTCACCTCTTCCACCATTTAGGGATGGAGGCTTCTGTGCCCAATTTAACTCCCTTTTGTCTTAGTTAACCATTTAGCCCATTCTGCAGCTTGGCTGCTGGTGCCAAATCATCTGCTTAAAGAAAATTATAAACTCAGTTGGGAGCATGTCAAGTTGTGAGAAGCAGGCCTGTAAACATTGAATTACAAATATTTTATTCTATATAGTATATATCTTCATAGAACAGCCTGTTCTCAACAAACAATGATTTGAGCTCGTACGCACCAAACCTTGTAAAGCAGTAGCGCTTAAGATTGTTTAGTAGTTATGAATAGTTTGATGCTTCACGGATAATCATAGCACTGTATAAGTAGTGCAAAGTGATTATAAATATTTTATACTGCGATCTGAATGTCACGTGGTTTTTATAGACTTATGAATTGTTGTTCCATTTGAGACTAGTTGTAGTTTTGCAACATAATTAGTGCCACATGATCAGATTAGTTTGTAAAACTATTATGTGAATTCATAAATGTTCTCCAGTTCCGTTATTTCTTTTTGGTACTTTGACCATGGTTTTGGAGGCCTGTGCTATCCATTTTGAAGTTGAATACTACAACTATGCAAGTGGCTACATGACAATGAATTTGGACATTGCATTTCGAGTTTAGTCAGGTCATGGTCACCAAGCCCCAAAATTCAGACTGGTAGAATGCATGCATTTTAGAGTTGCAGAAACTAAATTCAAAAACTCAGTTAAGTTGAGTATGTTTTCTTTGATCTGAGTAATGAAATGGATATGGTTGGATATATTGTAAGATGTTTTTCAGTTGAAACTATGTTTTACAAAAGGCAATTCTGTTTTTAACCAGTTTCGATTGCAATAACGGAACTACAGTAATTTAATATTTGCCCGCTCTTCTGTTTCTAAATGATCCAAATTCTTATTGTTTCAGTACGCTCTGGAGCGCTTGAAGGTGATGTGTGAGGATGCTCTTTGCAGCAATCTGTCTGTGGAAAATGCAGCAGAAATTTTAATCCTGGCAGATCTACACAGTGCAGATCAACTCAAAACTCAAGCAGTAGACTTCATAAACTAGTGAGTACCAAAATTCAGTGCCATAACAAATTATAACTATATATTTTTAATTGTGCATACATGTTGGCTGTCACTGGGTCAACATTATGCCCTTTCGTCTCTAACTCGATTTGACTTCAAGCTGCTCCTCTCCGAGTCTTGGATGAAATCAATCCTGGAGGCAAGCAGCACCAAACTGCCCATAGTTTAGCACAATTTGGCAGTCCCACTTTGCCCACAAGGATAGCCTGTTGGGAATGAAAACATCGCAATGTTGCAGCTAGGGTTACTCTTCTGAGATCAAGGCTGAGTAAGTTGAGGGAGCTTTACCCAGCATTTAAGAATGTTGGCATTAAATGTCCAAAATGGAGAAGTCTAATTTTCCATTGTCATCCCTACCTTCATGACCCCAAAAATTTATATAAAATATATCGACGACTCTTGCATGTCCCATTACAAATGGTTTTGTATATTTGCCTGTTTTTGATTCTATTGGCATTAACTTTTTTCTAGTTTGTAGCTTCCTTTTTTTTTTTAGTTTTCTAGATGTGTCAAAGTTTGTACTAAATGTAAGCCTTAAACTTCAAACACTGATTTTAGCTTCAAAGATAAGTAAATCATTAGAATCTTCAAATTAGTGTCCTCTGAATCCAAACTTTTTTCTAACAAAATCTTGGGCCCGAACTTGGTGAAAGCCAAGACCCGCCCAAAGGACTGCCGAGAAACCTGGCGGTACTTTGTCAGGAATATTCCTCCAAAAGATATGGCAGTACCATCCGGCGGTAAAATAACGACTTATGCTGTGAATCTGGGCGGCAGTGGGCCAAAGTGCCGCTGAGGATGGAGTCTGGCCCAAGGAGAGGGAAACACATATTAAAAATAAAAATTTTCACCAAAAAAAACCCTCAACATCTTCAGAGGACCCCATACACATATGTCGCTGAAAAAAAAAATTCAAAGAAGTTCACTAATATTTTTACCGGTCTTGCTTGCCGTTAGGGTTAGACCTGCCTCCACTGCTGCTGCCGACTCCCACCTGCACCAATATGGCAGCTCGGCAGGCGGGAGGTCACTTACGTAACTTGCACTCCAGCGGGCGGCTCCCAACGGTACTCCCCTCCCGCTGCGCGAGACCTAGAGGAAACTGCCACTGGGGGGAGACCATCCAAAACACTCGGCGGCGGTAAGGCCACCAAGTTGGGGCCCCTTGTATTTAGAATAGACACCTCTACACCCCAATTCCTAGATGTTTTTTAGTTGGGTGGCTTGTAGCTGTATAACAGTACAGTGTGGAAAGTTGCAGTGACTAAAATATATCAACACATTTCAGGGTTTATCCAGATATCAGAAGGTGGGAACATTCTTGTAAATGAACATTTGAGAGCCAAGTGGAGTTATGCATATCAATATTATAAAATGCAAATATAAAAAAATAGGAGCTATGGCTTCAGTTTGTGTTAGCTATATACTTTTACTTTAACATTAAGAGCTTTTCTACCATGGTAAGTAGTTATAAAACTAAATATAGAACTGCAATTTGATCAAGATTTGACGCAATGCAAACTTAATTTGCAGTAAACCCTGTTTAGAAAGCCGTTTCATGTGTTGCTGATAGTTTATTTCCCATTCTGCACAACATGTAACTGTTAAATGGTTGTTCTGAAAATAGAAACATTAGATAACAAATGTACCGTTCTGCTTGAGATGCAATTTGGATCAGGTGTCAAATGTGATGCCACGTTTCAATGTTTCACATTATTACCTTTATTAACTGGTTGTAATGTGAACATTGGCATAATTCCACTAAAATTTCAGTTCTAGTTTACCACTCCCTAATCAATTGAAACCTCCCATTCAATGAGAAACAAATAAAACTGGTAAACTCTGGAGACAGTTTAAAGCAGTATTTTTGGAAATAGATAAGCTTATCACCTCTTGTGTGCTTGGGATATAAAACGCACAGGGAAGGAAGATGTTCTTTGTCGCTCATTGGTGTCTATCCTTTGGGCTTCAGGGATCAAGAGCATTTTTCAGGAGTGAGTGCAGAATGGATTTGAAGAATAGAGGGAGTGTTTTCCTTCAATATCCATTGGCGATGGGAGTTAGATGACTATTGGTGACCTTTTTTTGGATTTTCACTTCCAAGTGCTAGGTTGATGGCAATGAAGAACAATTCTGTGGCATGACACAAGTCCGAAAAGATCAAAACCTTACATAAAGCAGACTTTTCCGTAACCCAAATAATGATGTCAGTACTTGGGATAGATTAGAACTCTGTGTCAATGGTTTTTATATAGTTGAATCCCAGTTTGAGAATAAAACTATGCTTAGATCAGGATTTCTGTATTTACATATTAATTCAAATTTTAATGTGAACAAAGCAGAAAATATAAACTTAATGGTATATTCTTCAATGAATGATGAAGGTAGCCTGCATTATTATACTGGGTACAAAAGGGATATTGGATAGGCGATTTGGTACTTGGATGAAAAATTTGTCTTTCCAATAATACTCTTGTGTTGGCTTGCTTGGTGAATATCTCGCACATTAGAATTCTGTGCTTGGATCAAACTAATGATATTAGCTATGAGTTTATTTGGAGCAGACTTGTTTCAATGGGAATCTGTCTAAAATCCAGTCGGGTGTTAAGAGTTCTGACTGGTGATCACCTTTTGAAAAATATGCACTACATTTTTTTGTTGCTTACTCCAGTTCTGTTTGATATTTATTATCTTACATACATTTATGTAGCGTTCTGACCCCTGAGTATTGCTGAATGTTTTAAAATGATTCCTGATAAAACTCTTGCATTTCATGTGAAATCCCATATTGTGACACCAAGCAAGTACTGTAAAAGAAGCGATGCTTTCACATTGTTATACGTATTGAATTATGGCATATGGGGTTTAGGGATTTGCAGTTAAGTTTAAGAATAATGATTTAGGCAGCATAATATATGATCTGCAGCACTATTCTTATATGTTCGTAGATCTAGATTTTAGTATATTTATTTGTTGGTTACCCAGTATATTGGGGATAGTAAGGAGTGTACTAGTCGAGCATGATGGAAGACTGATGTTTAGTACAATCAACTAAGTGTCAAAGGTAGACGAGGGTGAGAATATATCAACAAGTTGAATTTAAATAGCACCTTTAACGTAGTGTACTGTCCTAAGGTGCTTCACACGAGTATTATGCGATAAAAATTTGACCCCGAGCCGCATAAGGAGAAATTAACGCATGTGACCAAAAGCTTGGTCAAAGAGTTATGTTTTAAGGAGCGTCTTGGAGGAGGAAAGAGAGGCGGAGAGGTTTAGGGAGGGAGTTCCAGAGCTTGGGGCCTAGGCAACAGAAGGCATGGCCACCAATGATTGAGCGATTATAATTAGGGATGCTCAGGAGGGCAGAATTGGAGAAGCACAGACATCTTATGGTGAGGGGGAGATTGCAGAGATAGGGAGGGGCAAGACCATGGAGAGATTTGAAAATAAGGATGAGAATTTTGAAATCGAGGCATTGTTTAACCGGAAGCCAATGTAGGTCAGCGAGCACAGGGGTGATGGATGAGCGGGACTTGGTGCAAGTTAGGACACAGACAGCCGCATTTTGGATCATCTCTAGTTCACATAGGGTCGAATGTGGGAGTGCTTTGGAATAGTTAAGTCTAGAGGCAACAAGGGCATGGATGAGGGCTTCAGCAGCGGATGAGCTGGGGCAAGGGCAGAGACTGGCAATGTTAGAGGTAGAAATATGCAGTCTTAGTTATGCTGCGGATATGTGGTCAAAATGTGTTGAATGTAAATCGGACAAAATGCAAGTAATATAAATTCTAAAATTACAATAAAGTGTAGATAAACTTAAAGTACCATTGAGTACAAACCTATTTTTGCACTGTGTTTTTCCTGTACATTAAAATCTTTGAGCCAGAAATGGTTTATATAATGGGAAAGACTGGGCCTGCAGTCTGTCTTTGCAAGCTCAGTATTAAGCGTCCCGGGCTAAGATCACTAATCTCGTTTGGTTGCAGCATTTTGCTCCTCTCTGGTTCTGTCAAGTTGGCATCAAATACAATCTAAAACTTAATCTTGCTCTGCTCTGCTCTGCTCTGCTCTGCTCTGCTTGATTGAAGAGACCATGTTCTCAATTTCAGTTTTATACTGATCATCTCCTGCCTTCTGGTTGTTTTGCCCTGCACGTAAAGGATCAGTCTATCCAGTTCTTGGCCAGTTTTCTCTCTCTCTATCGACATCAGGTCTAATTGGGGCTTTTTAAAAACCACATCTATTTGAGTTATGGCATTGCTTTGATAAAAGTTGGCACATTGGTATTGATGAAGGATTTTTGAAGAAATAATTCAAAATATATGAATCCCATTTTGAAGTAAAATGGTAGCATGAAAATTTACTGTTAGGAGCACAAACTGAATGGGGGAAGTGAAAAGGTGATGGTAGTGAAATTGTGGTGTGGTAAGGGGCTCTGCATAGAAGTAAACTTGTGACTACTTTGCTGGAGAATTGATTACAGTAATGATATTTAATGTGCACTGACAACTGTGTTTAGAGAGCATAAAATGATTTTCTTGTAAATTTGTTCTGAGGGAAACTTGACATTTAAGTTAATGGAGAGGGATAATTAGAACACTATGTTCTTAGATTTTTATAATGCCCTTATAAAATAAGGTGGCAGAGCAGCAGGATCACATTATTTCCAGCTTTGAAAAGCTGTTAGTATGGGAAATGGCAAAATTAACCTTTTTTTTCAAAAGGGAAGTGACATTTGTTTGGAAGAGAAACCATTACATGTGAATATTTCCTATTGGGGATTAACTACGGTCATTTTAAATTGTAGTTTGCTGGAAAGGTAGTCAACCAAAACTCTAGCAGTAGTAATTTCAGTGAAAAGTTCATGCCATTTCCCCCATTCATTCTTTCTCCTTTCTCTTCCCCCCCCCCCCCCAAAAAAAAAACTTCTTGTCCTCAGTGAATCAAATCTACCCCACATTCAGCTCTGCCCAAACAGTCGTGGTCACTGCTTAGGGAAGCTATCGAGTATAGGGAGAGACTATGCAACCATTAACAGCTTTACCTGACCTACAAGCTACCTAACCGAGGCTGTAAAGTCTGAAGATGAATCGAGGTGGATTTTGCAGTTAGCCCACAAGAACATCTTGATGATTTGAAATTTGACAAGTCAAGTTAGAACAAACTGGGCATTTTGACCAAAAGGAGAGATGTGCTCTGAATGCTGAGACTGTTTGCCGTATGCTGCTTTAATACAGATCTGGGGTACCACTAGTGTAGTTCTAGATTAAGTCTGAAACCCGGGTTCTGTCTGCAGTCCCTAGCAGCAGTGTACAACAAGGAACCATTTTGGTTTTTGAAAGGGAACTCTCGGCTCAAAGAAAACTGCAAAGTGCATTGCGTTTAAAAAGATGTTTTTAAAAAAATTCTACCTTTGCTTGTTAGGTTTGATATTTCTGTAAGGCTTCCCCATTGGAAAGATATCTGAGGTTGTTAATCGAAGTACTGTACAAACAAGAAGTGTCAAATTAAAAACTGAGTAATTCAGTGTTTTGATAGACTTCCCCACGGGGAAATATAAGATTGAGAAGGAATGAGAAATGAAGATTTCAGATTTTTGAGCCCGTTTATTTTTAAATCCATGACACTAATACTGCCTAGAGTAGGCTTTTTATTTTGCATGATTGTGTTAACAGTTTCTGGCATTATTGCTCTTTCCTCATTGATGCAGCAAGTTCTCTCCACTAGCCCCTCAGGACTGGAGGATTCTGATGAGCCAAAGCCTGCTGCTCTTGCTTTTATGACAAAATCAGAGTTAAATGTTCTGATTGTCAAATATTTAGGAATGTATTTTCCCATTTGCCTTGATGGGTATCTGAACATTTTATGTTGAAAAGTTTATGGAGGGCATTATCAAGGTTGTTGACGTTTTCAGCATATTTTTATATTGCAATTTGTTGAAAATATTTTTTAAATCAACATTTGTTAGCTTAGCTGCCCTGTGGTCTGGTGGCTGTGAGCCTCCAAGAACAGCCCTCAGACACCTTGGTGTTCATCCAGTTTCAGGTGGCGGTATGCTGTAAGAAGGCCCTTCTTTTTCCAATAGGCAGGCGCAAGAAGCAATGAGCTGGGTCTTCTGGGATTGCAAGACTGGTCATGCTCATCGCCATTTCATGGACTGCTATCCAAAATGGCTGAACATGACCAGAATATGTGCAGGATTCTCTCTTCCACAGCCTCATCAACAGTTCTCTGGTATTTAGAAATAAAATTTGTGGAATTTGTCTGGAGTGCAGTATGCAATGTATTATCTTAAATTGGCTTCTGTGCATTGGCAAATTGGGCTTTGAATTGCCTTGAATGAAGGGTTCTTCTGTCTGGGAAGAAGCTTTATACAACTCATATTTTAAAATAAGTTTTCAAATGTTTAGTGACGATATTTAATTGTCAGGCAATTTTTTTCTAAATATTTCATTATCATTAAAAGGCTACACAGTTAATTGCCAGTCTGAGGTAACAGACTTATAAATGTAGAAAAATAAAGTAAGCTCCTAAATCTGTGAAACCAGGTTGAGCCACAAAACCATTTCCTGTGTAAAGAAAGAGCACTTGCACATATATAACATCTAATCACATCTCCCAGAAATGTCCCAAAGCACCTCATAGAATAAATGAACTGTTGTGTGGAGCAAAGTGTGGCAGCCATTTGGCACACTGCAAGATCCCACAGTCAGCAGTGAGATGAATGGCCAGTTAATCTGCTCATTTACTATCTACCTGAACCACCAGCACAGGCAGGCTGAGGCTTGGTTCAGTGTCAGATTGTGGCAGTGCAGCATTTTGTGCTCACGTACAGGAGTGAGGCTTGAGCCACCACCTGACTCGAGGCCAGAATGCAAGCAACTGGATCAAATGGATACCTCAAAGTGAATTTAATGCCTTCACTAATGATCATTGCCCTCTGAATTTCCAATTTAATGTGACAACATTTGATTCAAAATAGATTTTTGCAGAATAATTTGGTAATTTTTGCAGTCTCTGTCTAGCAGTCACACTTTCATCCATACTAAAAACACGGATTGATTCTGGCCTCATGGAGAGTACACTGAGCTCCAGTGAAAGGAAAATGAAAGATGAAATCCTTCACTTGCAGGCGTTCACAAATTTGTCAAAGTCAACTACAGCAGATTTTTGGTCCACTCGGACTTTACACCTTTTCAACACAAGTTTTTAATTCATCGTGTAATTTATAAAAAAGTTGTGTGGACTTTATCTAAATACTTTATTAGTGTTAACAGTGGAAGAGGCTTTTATAGCTTTTTTAAAAAATGTACAAGTCATTGCGTTTTCATGTGTTGATCTGGGACCAAATCCTACCTTTAGAGAGAATAAAGTTGGGCTAGATTTTTGGCTTTGCTGATTCCAGGCACAAACTTTATCGCCCTGAAAAAACTTTGTGCCTCAGTCATCAAAATTGGGCAGCTGGGATCTGAGTGTGGGGCGGAGCGCTAGGACAGCTGAGCATGTGATAATCCTGAGCTGACCAGTCGGGAGTGCTCCCGAGCGAGGTCTGGGGAGAAAAAAACCCCACCAAAATCATTCCCAATACATAGCCCACACCACCACAACATAAATCGTTAAAAAAAAAAATCACACTTGCCTGAGGTGGACATTACTTGCCTCACTGCTACTGGTATAGGTTGGACCGCCCGTTTTCGCAGGGCATACGGGTCTGGCGGGGGTCCAAAAGTGAGTTGGTGTCGCAACCAGGGACGTTGAACAACTTTTCCGGGCCTGAAAACCCCCACATGGTACTTGAAGCTGACTGCCTGCCCAGAAGAGCTCACCGCAGCCATTGCGTCCCTCCAGGGTGAAAACCGAAGCACGCGTCACCGGGAAAATCCAGCCTGTTATCTTTCCAGACATTATTAAGAGACTCTCAAATTAATGAAGCAGCTCTGGAATTCTTGTCCTTCTATAGTAAATTAAGCGTTTATATTAGTCTAAAATGTAGCAAAAGCCGAATAGATGGGCCATTATCATCTGCTCCAAAATGCTATGAATGAGTGAATATTTGTTGCCACGTATATGCAAATTGCTGTATTTGCCAGAAATGCTGATCAGCTCGAATTGATGCCCCTATTTCTCCTCCTGAATGCTGGTTATCTGCATGGGTTTGAGAGATGTACTTGGACTCCTGTTTGTAGCCCATTAACTGATCGTGATCTTTTAACCTGGTCATATGAAATGGAACCAATGGATATTCTCCTCCCCCTTTGTGTGTATGTGTGTGTCTATTTCGCTTCCCCATCCCACAACCACCCTTTGAGGCATAATTGGGTATTGCTAAATTAGTGATTTTCAGTGGATGGTTCCATTTTGCAACTGTTTTATCCTAATTCTATAACCTACAAGTAGCACTCAGTTATAATAACTATTACATTTCTTCATACAAATTTGTTTGCTTGGTAAATTTTAAATTGTTGTGGGTATACAGGGGAATAAAACTTGCAAAGTTTTCAGCGAAGTAAAGCGAGAGAAAGACTTGTATTTCTATAGCATCATTCATGACCACCAGACATCCCAAATGCTTTACAGCCAATGAAGTGCTTTTGAAGTGTACTGTTGTAATGTAGGAAATGTGGGCAAGCTGCCACAAACAACAATGTGATAATGACCAGATAATCTGGGTTTTGTTTGTTGATTGAGGGATAAATATTGGCCAGGATGCTGGAAAAAGGACGTCTTGTCTTGGAAGTGGACATTAATATAATGACCTAATGTGTGTGTGTATATATATTATTAACTTATTTTTCTTTCACCTTTTATAGCCATGCATCTGACGTAATGGAAACATCTGGCTGGAAGTCAATGGTCTTGTCCCACCCTCATCTGGTGGCTGAAGCTTACCGGTCACTAGCGTCAGCTCAATGTCCTTTCCTTGGTCCTCCCCGCAAGCGGCTCAAGCAATCCTAAAGTGACATTTAGAGAACGGAGTGTATCATTATAACAGCACTGACCCGATCACAATGTTGCACAATGCAATGTATGAAGCTTTCTGACGCGCTTGCCGCCGTGGGAAAGACTGTGCTTGGTGTGCTAATGATCTTTCTGCACTAAGCACTTTGGGGAGAAAAACAAAACACACAACTTTTGCTGCATTGTCTTGTGTCCCCTAGACTGGCTGAACGGATTCCCGCTGTTTTTTTTAATGGATATGTTTAGATGTTGGCCCAGAAGCTTTCATTATGGGGGGGGAAAAAGAAAAGGATGGCCGTTTAACTTGCACTACTTCATCTACTTCATTTCTTGAACTTGAAGCCAGCTTCTGTCAGCACAAGAAAATGGATGGGGCATCTAGAGTCAAATGGACAGCCTCTAAATGGAGGGGGAGAAAAGCAGCCAGCCTGTGGATGCCGTTGATGTCAATGGGCTTCTTTTGTTCTTCCAGTGAAAACAGGAATATGTTGGTGTCCTTAGCCACATCTGACCCAAAGTGTGCACATTAGCGACAACAGTCAAAAGAGAACTGTCTAAGTAGCACTTGTATTATTATAATAAAAACATTTTTACAAGGAAAAATGAAACCACATTTGGGTCAAATTTTAAAAACATGGGAAGCAACCGTTCAGTTTAGACTTTACCCTCTTGTGCTCCTAGCATTCTAAGCTAAACTGTGTTTAGATACATACGAGCTATGGCTGTGTAAATGTGTTTTCTAATGAATACTGAGGTTACATGTGTAGAATGTGTGAAAAATGTGTTAGCATTTTTCTCGGATGGATTAGCAAACGGAATAAGAGTTGATGAACACGTTTTCTTGTTCAATGAAGAAAAAACAGTCCTACTTCAGCTCTTGAAGTCAAGCTATTGTCAAGCACTCTCTCGACTGTTTCTACCCAAGAAGGAAACAGTTAATTTGTAACGACCTGTCCCCCATTGCCTCCTTTGGTTCATTGCTGTTCAGAAGTGGGGAAACAAAATTTAAAATAGTGAGCTCCCCAATCTTTCTTTGGAAAATATAAATAAAATACTATTTTGTATTGAAATGCCTTTTGTGTATTTCCTCTTCAGAGGAAATCCTTTTCCCCAGAAATAATATTGTGAAACATTGACTAATTGTATGATTTTTGACAGCAAGTTCAACTTTTGTTTAGTGAATAAATTTTGTGCAGAAATTATTATTTTTAAAGGGTTAGTCACTTAAACAGAATTTGTATTGAAATCTTTTTTCCCAAACTGTTTTATTTATTAGAGCAAAGTCTGCTATTTTGATTTGATTCAGTGGTGTTTGCAATGTTATGCTTTGAGGACACTTCAAACTTAATTGATGAGGCTGATCTCCTTTTGAGATGGTGATTAAAATGGCTCTTGTCCTGTTACCAAGGTTGAGATCTCAATTTTACAAATGTTTTGGATGAGAATGGATGCAGCCAACAATCCTTGCATCCTGTAAATTTAGTTCTGAAACTCGGGCATAGTTTCAGTGAAGTTTGGCTGTGCTATCAACAGCTTAAAATACTTTTTTCTATCTGTCTGCCCCTACTCTGCCCAAATAAATTCTCCTTTTTTTTTTGTCACTTTCAAACCGAGTTTGAGCAGGTAGTTTTCTCCCAGTCCTGCTCTCTGTCCCTTTTTATTCCCTCTCCATAGTAAGAAAATGGTTTGTGTCTGGATGGAGCAGAGTTTTAAAAAAAAAATATAGATCAGACTGGAAACTTATGGTTGAGTTTGCATCGTGATGCTTTATGATTTTGTTTTAAAGTTCAGCTGTACTCTGTACACCACAGCTGGTGGCAGCATAGCTTTACATTCCTGAAACTATAAACTGTATGGTCCGCTTTCATTGCTCATGTGAACATAGCACAATGATATGAGGATAGGCTGAAGTATTAAAGAATGTCACGTATGTATTTTGTCCTTTTATCTTCCAGCTTATTCTTTATTCCATTATACTGCACTGCTGCATATCCATTATTGCTTATTCAAATCCTTCCATCTCTGATGTTCTCAGATACTTGAGGGAGCTTCACAAATTTATTTTTGAACATTGCTCCATATGTGTAATGCAATGCTAACTAGAGTTGTTTAGACTTGTGCTGCATTCCACACACCAGTTTTTTAAACAAAACTTTATCCAAGGAAGTGCTGGATAAAATTGGTCATTTCCAGCATGAACGTTTTGGGGATCATGATTGACTGAAAATCCTTCCAGTAACCACTTCGAACATGATACAAGAACATGAAAAGATAAAGGTTCCTGAATTTGCGGTTGGCCACGTAGCTAAGGAGTATGCTGCCGACATCGGAACAAAATCTACACGTGCCTTGTGCAAACCCACTTTTGAAAAGTCTCTTTCATAGGCTGCATAGTTGTGCGCATCGTAGTGGCCCAGGGATCCCAGGAGCGCACCATTGTGCGTGGGCGAACTTGTGATCACGTAGGGCAGTGCTTGTTTCACTTACTGATTCTTGGCCAATCAGGAAACAGAGGAAATTGCTGATTTTTTCACAACTTATTTTGAATAATTTAGCAGCCAGAAATGCTATTTTAATAAATTACGATCATTGCAATATTATTTTATACACAAACCAAGATTATAATGCACGACCCTATAATTATAGTCTTATCTAACTCCTCTATTAGACTAACTTTTGATTAATTTAAATCTAAAATTGAGAGTTTAAATGTCTGATAACATGCGGAAATCATGAAAGTGAATTAAATCCTATCTAAATAGAATTTGGGAAATAATTATTAAATAAATTAGACCGAAACTACAAAAGGTTTTTGGTAGCAAAGACAGTGACACAAAAAGGCCCCGTTTTCAAACTCAAACAAATTAAGTCTCCTTCAAAATGTGTATCTGCTCAGAAATGAATCACTAGCATAAACAAATACAATGTTTTCAACCCCTCCAACAGGCTCCTGTGTCTGTTTGCACCAAACATAAAACAATTCAGGGTAATTAATGCGCAGTAGGTGGACAATTAGCCCAACCTTTCGCCAGCATGTTGATTTGAATGGGTAGGTGAAAAGGCAGCTAAGCCCATGCAGTCGGAATTTGACAGATCGCAAGTTTGGGATTTAATGCATGCGCTTAATCCCGAACTCGCAGTCAATTTCAAAGGTGGTATAACGGCATATTTTAGTTTACTGTCATACTGATCACGAATTTAGGGCCAAAGTCTGGACAAAATTATTTTACTAGTCTTTACTACCAAAATGTTAAAAGTTGAGCATAACAGGCAGTTCGTGCAGATTTTTTAAAATATAGAAGGTACATGTGTTTTTTTTTGCAGTTTGTGTTCAGTTGCTAGGTATTGATGAAGGCACTAACAGTTAATTTTTATCTCTTCAGGGTTGTAACATCTGCGTTGTCCTCTTATAGTTCTCAGTTTAATATCGATTTCCAAGAATTTCATTTGTACACAAAATAGTAATGAGAAAAATGCCCAGAATAAAGAAAATTGGATACCACTGTTTATAGTAACTTTCCTTTGGGCTAGTTAGTGATTTCTTGATTTCCCCATATTTTCTGATACACTCACATTGAGCAAAATTCTGCAGCTTTTTTTTAAGCAATTGTCATTAAAAAAAAAGACCATTGTAAACCACAATTACACCCTACAAAAGTGCACAGCATTGCACCTTACATACCAGATGTTAACCAAATTTACATACTGCATATTTTACTGATGTGAAAAATGTTAATTATAATTTTTTGCTTTAGTGTTAAATTATGGGTATCAAAAGGCACAGGATGCAGGTTGGTGTGAACATTTGCATTTTCAGTAGGCCTAAGAGAGCAATTTCTTTCTGCAATTACAAGAGACAGCACTGTGAAATTTAATCACAGCACTCTTGGTATGAGCGATCCTGCTTATAACTTTAGGATGGCATTGAGCCCTGAGCCTACAAAAAGGTAAATCTTATCAAAGTGCTTTCAAAGGAAAGAAAGTGCAAATCCAGGCACAGCACATGGTTTGCTTTTTTTTATTAAAAAAATGGATTCAAACTTCATCCCATAACTAAATGTCAAGCTTAATTCCATGCTGTAAAAACGTTTGTTGGATTTATTTCTTCATGATGCACAGCGATGTTAAGGCCATACATGATTATTGCATTTGTGTCTACTGCAAATGTAAAATGTCATTCGGTACTCTACTTTCTTGACAGTAGTGCATTCGATTATCAGTAAAGTGAAATTTTACACTTTACAGTATCACCATCGAGGCTTTTCTTGAAGTAGTTACAAAGAAAAGACTGTTTTTACACTATTATATGGGTTTTATATTTGATGTGGAAGATGCTTGTTTTAAAAACAGTACTGATGACTCACCTTGTCACAGAAACTCAGTTTGCAGGCATTATTGAGCCATGTAATTTGAAGGTGGTGAATGGATGTGGACAGTTAAAGCTGTCTGGTTAATAACTATATCTACTGATGATTTAGCTCTCCTGATTCCTCGACCATATTTTATATTGTTAACCTTGTCACTATATGCACAATTATAAAGTTGTGTATCTAGCTTGCATCCATTGAGTTAAGCCTTTCAAAATACTGCTTTGTAAGTGTCACATCTCAGGCGACACACATCTTCGGCCAGAAGTTCGTGATGGTTTAACTAAGTACTTGCTCAGTTATCAATCACTTATCTAATTGATTAAGTATGAATGAATCAAAAGCAGTTGATTCAGTTGCTGGGAAGAATCGGAATACTGGACATTGTAATCCCGCAATTTCTTTTAAAGGTATGAATCCCGAACTCCCAATTAACAAAAGCAGGACAATCAAATTGCCTTTTCAGTTATGTGGAAACAAATCAATGGAAGATCACTGTAACATGAACCCTTGAGGGAAAAAAACTATTCAGAGTAAAATCCTTGGAAAATGTTTTCTTTAGTGTTTGGAAGCCTGGGGCTTAATTTAGAGAACTAACCTGCATTTTCAAATATTGATTTGGGCTTTGTTACTGTTTTTTTCCCCCACTCTGTTTATTTCTGATTGACTACAATTTATGCCAGTTAGAGCAAACCATGTCCTACTCTTGCAATTTAGTTTCATTTTATTGATATTTCTGTATCATTTATTATCTTGTATACCTCAAGATTACCTCTCCGATCAGGACTTCCTCTGACTTGTATTCATTATAAATGCATTTAAAGTGGTAAGTTAGTTCCAAAATTGGTTGAGGTGGGAAGCAAAGGGTAATGGTTGATGGGTGTTTTTGTGACTGGATGGCTATTTCCAGTGGGGTTCTGCAGGGCTCAGTACTAGGTCCCTTGCATTTTGTGGTATATATTAATGATTTGGATTTGAATGTAGGGGGTATAATTAAGAAGTTTGCAGATGATACTAAAATTGGCACTGTGGTTGATAATGAAGAAAACTAGACTGCATGAAGATATCAATGAACTGGTCAGGTGGACAGAACAGTGGCAAATGGAATTCAATCCAGAAGTGTGAGGTAATGCATTTGGGGAGGGCGAACAAGGCAAGGGAATACACATTAAATGGTAGGACATTGATAAATGTAGAGGAACAAAGGAGCCTTGGAGTGCAGGTCCACAGATTCCTGAAGGTAGCAGGCCAAGTAGATAAGGTGATTAAGAAGACATACGGAATACTTGCCTTTATTAGCCGAGGCATAGCATATAAGAGCTGGGCAGTTATGCTTAAACTGTATAAAACACTGGTTAGGCCACAGCTAGATTAGTGCGTTCTAATTCTGGTCACCACATTACAGGAAAAATGTGATTAGAGAAGATTTACGAGGATGCTGACTGGACTGGAGAATTTTAGTTACGAGGAAAGATTGGATAAGCTGAAATTGTTTTCTTTGGAGCAGAGGAGATTGAGGGGAGACCTTATTTAGGTGTATAGGGACCTGGATAGGAAGGAACTATTTCACTTAGCAGAGGAGTCAGCAACCAGGGGGCATGGATTTAAAATAATTGGTAGGGGGGTTTTGAGGGGAAATTTCTTAATCCAGAGGATGGTGGGGGTCTGGAACTCTCTGCCTGAAAGGGTGGTAGAGGCAGAAATCCTCACCACATTTAAAAAGTACTTGGATGCGCATGAAGTGCCAGACCAAGAGCTGAAAAGTGGGATTAGGCTTGGCTAGCTTTGTCGGCCGGCACGGACACACTGGGCTGAAATGGCCTCCTTCTGTGCTGTAAATTTCTATGATTTTGAAGTGTCAGCCCCAGCTCAATGGCAGTCGTGTTTCTGAATCAGACAGTTGTGTGTTCAAGTTCAGTCCACGATTTTAGTTCATAATTCAGGCTGACATTTGAGTTCAGTAATGATGTGTTAAATTACCATCTTTCAGATGAGACATTAAACGGGCTCAGTGCTCTTGGGTAGACCTAAAAGATCCCATGGTACCATTCAAAAGAAGAGCAGGGGAGTTTTTTGGGTGTCCTTGCCAACATTTTCCTGATCGCAGTAACTATGCTGGAAGACTGGCGTAAGCGGCTGTTTATCTAATTTCTCTGGGGTTCTAATCTTCCGTCGAAGTTACGGTGAAAAATTGGGAGAATCCCTAAAGAAATTGCAGGCAATTATCTGCTAATGGAAATTGTTATTTTTACTGTGAATACAAGTCAACGATGTTGGGGGTGGAAGAGACCCCACTCATAAGTGAAACGTGCTCAGAATTGTCTCACGTGTGATTGAGAACAAATTGGCACAGGTAGAAAATGTACTTTTGAATGGACTTAATTATATGCTTTTGAATCTATTACTAGAAACTGAATTTTAGCCCATATAAGTAGGCAATCTTAATTTGAAGGAGGCTGTAATATGTACTGATTCTATGGAGTAGATTTCTGAATTAGTTTTTCTGTCATAATCGTGCAAGATGTAATGCATAACATTATGTTGCATTAGCTATATGTCAGAAATAATTGTTTACTCATTTAAGATTAGAAAGTACTGAGGGAAACTTGAGGAAAAAGCTGTACAGATGTTTGAAAAATATTGTGGATCAGAAGAGCCATTTATGAGAATTGGACGTGTTAGTGAAGTATAAATGCTCTTCTGTGAATGAACAGAGGCACCAAGACATGCCAGTTATTGATTATGTTGGAATGGAAATTGGATGCCAGCAAATAACTTCAAGAAACACAATCTGCCTGCCCTAGTGGCTCGAAAGAAAATGATGAGCTGCGAGCTGTACAGACTAACTACATTTTAAGTTCAACCTCTGGGCTGCTGAGTTATCTGATCTCAGCTGAAGTGGTGGTAAGGGCAGTGCAACTGGACTAAGTCCCTGGAACAAAGAGGGGGGAAATCAACCAAGTCTCCTGCTCCTGATCAGTAATGGCTCCTGGATGCAAGTGTACATGGACATGAAATACAGGTAACAATTACTCAACGATTCTATCTACACAGACAATAACTGCATACAAATAATTCTTAAACATGGTGAGACTAAAATTCTTGACTATACTGATGAAATTTGTGTTAGATTGCCATCCAGATTTTAACTTTGGTTCATTATTATATGTCGAAGGCTTAAAGGTTTAAATCATGATTAAAACACACCTACATTGTCAAGGAACATGCGTTCATGTAGAGTGAAGTGGTTATGAAGCTCTTGTAACAGAAACTTTATGGATGACATTAATATCAGGAATTTCTCTAGGCCTGCTCCCCCAACTTCTGCCAAACATTATGTCGTGAAGTGCGAGAAGTCCCGAAAAGAATTCCTAGTTTTGGGTACATAGGTGATAACTGCACGGTTCACAGATCTGAACCAATTAAGCAGATAGACTAAAGAAAAGGAGATGGATTGTAATGTAGATAAATAAAATGAAGGTGTATTAGAACAGGAAAGAACAGCAATCTGTGTTTAAATAGTGGCATTAACAGAAAAATTCACAGGAAAAATGGATGCCACGTAGTCATGGATGAGGTACCAAAGTATGGTCCATAAGATAAGTTTTGAGCAAGCTTTTAAAGGTGATCAGAGAAGAAGCAAAGAATGGTTTGCAGGGGAGTTCCAGAGAGTGGGGCCAAAGGTGGCTGAAAGCTCTGCAGTTAAAGGGGGAGGAGAATAAACCAAAAGTCAGAGAACTGAAGAACATGGGCTGGAGGTTGGATTTTGGATTTATTGATTTTTGGTGGGTCAGAAGACAATGGAGGTCAGTGCAAGGGTGATTGCCCAGTAGGACTTAGTATGGGACAGATGTGAGTGCAGAGTTTTGGTTGAGTTGCAGTTTGCGTAGGATACAGTGTGGCTTGGTGATGAGGAATGGGGAATGATGAGCTTGGAGAAGGCAAGTCTGGAAGTAACAAAGCACGGATACTGGCAATTTGGTAAGGATGGAGGGCACGGATACTGGCAATTTGGTAAGGATGGAGGGTATGGATACTGGTGATTTTGGTAAGGATGGAGGCAGGTGAGGTGGAAGTAAGCAATTTCTGAAGGGCAGAATATAGTCTTTGAAGCTTAAATTGGGCACTGAGGTTGCACATAAAATGGTTTCAGCCTGAATAAGCAACCAGAGAGGGGAATGGAGCCACGGATAAGAACAGTTTTCCGTAGGAGCTGACTTAAGATAGTTTTGTCATTTCAATGTTCAATTGGAGGACACTCTGGCTCATAACTTGAGGTCAGATGGATAGTCTGAAAATATTAGCTGTGGTCATAGAGCCAATGATGGTGGTGGAAAGATACAGCTGAGTGTTAGCAGCATAGGTATGGAAACAGTCCATACAATTGGTGTGCATCACTGAGAAGTAACATGTAAATAAGGGCAAGGAGGAGCCAAGGATAGAACTTTGGGGTACTCCAAGCAAGAAAAAAAGGAAAAAGCTTTAGATGTGATTGTTGATCACTGAAAGTATCAAATCAATGTTGAAGCCATTCTTAAAAATAGTTCATGCATATCAAGAACATTTGGCTCTATGTCGAAGTATGCTGTCCAAACCTTGCACAGTTTACTGGTGACCTTTACTTGGAATATTCAGGGACATTCTCTGCTTTGGTACTCCCAGTACACACTGGAAATTGCACATCCCCAGCCTTCGATTTTCCATCCATTAAACTAAATGTATAGAAAGTCATGGAAACATAGGAACATAGAAAATAGATGTAGGAGTAGGCCATTCGGCCCTTCGAGCCTGCACCACTATTCAATAAGATCATGGCTGATCATTCACCTCAGTACCCCTTTCCTGCTTTCTCTCAATACCCCTTGATCCCTTTAGCCGTAAGGGCCATATCTAACTCCCTCTTGAATAAATCTAATGAACTGGCCTCAACAATTTTCTGCAGTAGGGAATTTCACAGGTTAAAACAGGTGTACTAGGGTGCAGTGAGGCAGAAAATCTTCCCTGGTGTTTTGAACCTTCTAGCTTCTGTAGGATATTAATGTGATGGTTCAGAGATGACTGGTAATTCTGAACGTTAAGCTATAAATTACGATGAGAAATTCTTGGAGCTGAACTTGGAAAAAAGATTGATGCATAAATAAGACGGTAGACTAAAGAATAGCAAAAAATGGGAAAGACCTTATCTACCACAGGTATCCTAAAATTACCTTTCACTTCTAGCCTCCCCAACTCCATAGTCTGGACTCTTACTAATAGTGGGAGAATGATAACCTCCAACTGTGCAACAATCAGACAACTCTGATTAGAAGTCGAACACACACTTGAGTTTTCTTCATGCTCACCCACCAACATACCTAACTTCATTCAGTGCTGCCATCAATGACACACCCAATCTTGACAGTTGACCAGTTGGGTCAAGGTCACGGTGGGATTTCAAGATGATACTAATGGAGTTGTCGATTTTAATGAGGGAGGAGATTCAGCACACGACAACGCTGTGGTATGGGATAAATGCATATACACCCTATTCATTTCTGCTATTACGGTATAGCTATGAATTTTTAATACTTTTTGATTTTCTGTTCGTATCTGTGAGTCTCTTGTTTCACAGCAACAGCTCTGATGATCAGGCCGAGTGTGAATTGTGAGTTTTACACTGGTTCTCAGCCAATCAGAACTTCTGCCAGCCTTCTGTATCCTTATCGTTGTTTAATCTAATGCAGCTTCAGCCAATATTCAAACCAGAGCTATTTTTAATAATCAAATTGACGAGAACAAATCCTTTTGACTGAAGACAAATATGAGGGTGGTAAGAGAAGGGATAACCAAGGAAATAAAGGAGAGTATCAAATTAAAAACCAATGCGTATAAGGTGGCCAAGGTTAGTGAGAAACTAGAAGATTGGAAAAATTTTAAACGACAGCAAAGAATGACTAAGAAAACAATAAAGAAAGGAAAGATAGATTACGAAAGTAAACTTGCGCAAAACATAGAAACAGATAGTAAAAGCTTTTACCGATACATAAAACGGAAAAGAGTGACTAAAGTAAATGCTGGTCCCTTAGAAGATGAGAAGGGGGATTTAATAATGGGAAATGCGGAAATGGCTGAGATCTTAAACAATTATTTTGCTTCGGTCTTCACAGTGGAAGACACAAAAACCATGCCAAAAATTGCTGGTCATGGGAATGTGGGAAGGGAGGACCTTGAGATTATCACTAGGTGGGTAGTGCTGGACAGGCTAATGGGACTCAAGGTAGACAAGTCCCCTGGTCCTGATGAAATGCATCCCAGGGTATTAAAAGAGATGGCGGAAGTTATAGTAGATGCATTCGTTATAATCTACCAAACTTCTCTGGACTCTGGGGAGGTACCAGCGGATTGGAAAGCAGCTAATGTAACGCCTCTGTTTAAAAAAAGGGGTCAGACAAAAGGCAGGTAACTATCGGCCGGTTAGTTTAACATCTGTAGTGGGGAAAATGCTTGAAGCTATCATTAAAGAAGAAATAGCAGGACATCTAGATAGGAATAATGTAATCAAGCAGATGCAACATGGATTCATGAAGGGGAAATCATGTTTAACTAATTTATTGGAATTCTTTGAGGATATAACGAGCATGGTGGATAGTGGTGTACCGATGGATGTGGTGTATTTAGATTTCCAAAAGGCATTCGATAAGGTGCCATACAAAAAGTTACTGCAGAAGATAAAGATGCGTGGAGTCAGAGGAAATGTATTAGCATGGATAGAGAATTAGCTGGCTAACAGAAAGCAGAGAGTCGGGATAAATGGGTCCTTTTCGGGTTGGAAATCGGTGGTTAGTGGTATGCCACAGGGATTGGTGCTGGGACCACAACTGTTTACAATATACATAGATGACCTGGAAGAGGGGACAGAGTGTAGTGTAACAAAATTTGCAGATGACACAAAGATTAGTGGGAAAGCGGGTTGTGTAGAGGACACAGAGAGGCTGCAAAGAGATTTAGATAGGTTAAGCGAATGAGCTAAGGTTTGGCAGATGGAATACAATGTCAGAAAATGTGAGGTCATCCACCTTGGTGGGGGTGGGGGGGAAACAGTAAAAGGGAATATTATTTGAATGGGGAGAAATTACAACATGCTGCGGTGCAGAGGGACCTGGGGGTCCTTGTGCACGAATCCCAAAAAGTTAGTTTGCAGGTGCAGCAGGTAATCAGGAAGGCGAATGGAATGTTGGCCTTCATTGCGAGAGGGACGGAGTACAAAAGCAGAGAGGTCCTGCTGCAATTGTACCGGCTATTGGTGAGGCCACACCTGGAGTACTGCGTGCAGTTTTGGTCACCTTACTTAAGGAAGGATATACTAGCCTTGGAGCGGGTACAGAGACGATTCACTAGGCTGATTCCAGAGATGAGGGGGTTACCTTATGATGATAGATTGAGTAGACTGGGTCTTTACTCATTGGAGTTCAGAAGGATGAGGGGTGATCTTATGGAAACATTTAAAATAATGAAAGGGATAGACAAGATAGAGGCGGAGAGGTTGTTTCAACTGGCCGGGGAGACTAGAACTAGGGGGCACAGCTTCAAAATACGGGGGAGCCAATTTAAAACCGAGTTGAGAAGGAATTTCTTCTCCCAGAGGGTTGTGAATCTGTGGAATTCTCTGCCCAAGGAAGCAGTTGAGGCTAGCTCATTGAATATATTCAAATCCTAGATAGATAGATAGATTTTTAACCAATAAAGGAATTAAGGGTTATGTGGAGCGGGCGGGTAAGTGGAGCTGAGTCCACGGCCAGATCAGCCATGAACTTGCTGAATGGCGGAGCAGGCTCGAGGGGCTAGATGGCCTACTCCTGTTCCTAATTCTTATGAGCTTTACAGGATGTGCAAAGACCATCAGGATTCTGATTTCTTACTATTCTGATCCATTTTCAGGTCAAATGAAAAACGTTGCCTAATTAAGATCTTGCATATTTCACGGGCAATTTAAACTATCTTTATATAAAAATCGTAAACAGTGGCTGCACATGTTGCTAAAAGTAATTTAAATAATGCACTCATCAATAACAGAACCTTACGAATTATAACTTTTATAAGTAACCATGACGACCTGACATTCTGAAGCGCTTTTCCAGCCCTTTGGAAATGAGTGGAGAACAGAAAGATGTCTGGAATTTGCACATTCAGCGGTTGTTTACAGGGCGTCTCTGTCATGGGATGTGGGTGGGGGGGTTAAACTGCCCACCACTGTGGAGTGCCTGAACAAGAGACCTTGTGTGCCCTGACACCACGAGTGGGAGACGCATGAAAATATTCTGAGATAACTGCTTCAAAGGAATCGATTGAGCGTCTTATTTCATTGGTTATTAACTATTATTTTGAAATAAAATGCTCTTTCACAATACTGATCTTTACCACAAGTATTCCCTGCCAAAAGTATCTGAATTTCACCGGGTTTTAGTACTAGTAACTGGTTAAACCTTCAGCAGATACGGTAGCACTGGATCCGAGTCATCAATAGAGGACACTCATTAGCTCTTGGTTTAATGTTAATCTTTACTACTGGACCAAGACCTAGCTCTGTCGAGCCCATGTGGTGGCTGGTGTGCAACAGTCACCACGCATTACAAAAAAAAAATCCACGCACAAGCATCTTCCACTCTTCAGGGACCTGGAATTTTAGGTTCTTCATTGAAACACCTGTCAACTTTTTGACGTGAAGCGGGTCATCCTCTATTCGAGGGACTGCCTATGATGATGAATGTTTACTGCGGTATTGAACATCGTTTTATAAGTAGTTGTAAACATTTTGTGAATGGTACTGTAGAAAGGCCAATGAAATTCTGCAATGGTTTGAAGATTTCTAGAAATCCTCCCACTCACACAACCCCCGCCCCCATGCTCACAAAGCAATTATTGTGGGGCGGGTGGAGATCCTGAAGTCAAGAATCAATATTTTGCTCCTCCACAGCTTCAAAAGAAATCCTGACCTTTAACTGCCGCAGTTAACTCCCATTCAATGAAAATACCATGCAGTATTTCTTTGCCTGTGTTTTTGAGTTCATGCCAAAAGTCTTAATTTGTAACTCCTTAGAGCAGAAAATGTTGCCTCCCATTTTCCCCTTAAGATAACATTTACAGTGCTTCATTTAGGAATTCAAGAATGTACCTGAGCCTTTCTCTGATGCAGTGTCAAATTATCATTCACTATTTCTGTCCATGGATAACTTCAAATGGAGATTGGTAGAGGTGAGATTTCAGGTTCAGCATACCTTTGTGGAGAGGAGAGTGATCATTCGCTGTATTCGAGCCACACTCCAAGTTAGCATTAGGCAGCTGCGGATTCTATGCTTCTATTAACATACAGTAATGGGAATGGATTAAGAGACAGAAATAAAATGCAAGAAACATATATAAATTTAATTAAAAAAAATTTTTCCAACAATAATTAAAAAAAATCTCCAACAATAATTCAAATCTGGAGGAATGAGACTCCACATTTATTAATTTTCAGTGAGGTTGTTTGGCAGTAATTAAGACTTATCACGCCATTAAATATTTATTTACACTGGAATGGACAAGCCCTAACTTTTTCTGGCGCGTTTAGTGGGTAAAAATCACGCGCAAATCCAGCAACTTCACGCCGTTGCGTGTATTTCAATGATGAGTCTCTCGGCAAGGTGCCGATCTAGTGCAACTTCTGGCGGAGCAGGGCAATCGGACAGCAACTTGCGGATTGCCGCGTATATCTGTTGCTATCCGATTTACACTTTGCTTATTTCTATAGCTCATTATTTTTTAAATGGTTTTTTAATGTCATTTAGTTTGCAAGCTTAGATCTCTGGGAGTATTTAAGGTGGTGAGCAAGCAAACTGCAATCGGTACATTTACAGAACCTCACATTTAGAGACACATTTTTGTAAAGTATAAATGTTTTTTTTAAAAACGCCTGCGAAATGAAAACATTATCAGTGGTATTAAAGTCCTCAGCGATCTTATTGAAATTCCTGTTCATTTTTATAGCAAAATTCAGGAGGACTGTGGTATTAATTTGAATATAATTAACACTATTTAAATTTCGAGTGCAGGGGATTAGTCTGTGCTGGAAAATAGATAAGACTTGTATGAATAGTTTCGAATACATTAATCAACTCAAAAATTAATTTAAAAAAATCTCCAGTGCCCATAAACCTCATGTGGCAATAATCCCAATAAAAGTCCCTATCCAGTATGTATCACTCTTGCATTCATTTAATTCCCCTCCACCTGACGCTATTTTAAATTCAATACTGTAGAGCCGCTACTAAAATAAACGGAAAAACAGCTGTCAATCAGTCATGCAAAAATCTGACCGGTTCTCCTGGACCAGGGTGAACGTTCTACTAAATCTTAGTCAGTTAAATCCAGTGAGTGCCACTGAGTAGTATTTTCTATTTTGTATGTTTCCCCCATGTTTTTTTCTCCTCGGATATCCAGACTCCTGATTTTTAAAGGAACCAGCAGTTCTCTGATGTCTCAACCAAGTGGCTATTCTTCCTGTTTAACCTATTAATGAATGCCCGCAGCATTTTTAACCATCGAGTTCAAACATGCCCTTTCCAACAGGGGCTGAACAACGATCAAAAACAATGACCATGGTGAATTGTTTTATCTCCCTGCCCATTTGCAGCTAAGATCAACTGCATCAGTAGGTTGGACCTGGAACCGTCCTGATTGGTAAGGCACAATTCCACACTTGCGTGGTGCATCTTCCCCACTGAGCATTGGAGATGACTAAATAAAGCATATGATTTATTCCATTGCTTAATCACTGGCAGCATTCACTAATTACGCAGTCATTAGCTGTATACTAATAACAGAAAGATGGATACAGTTGAGCAAGTATTTGAGAATTTGCTTGTAATATTTTCTTCTTAAAAATTAATCTTCCGAAGTCTGACGTTTTATTACCTGCACTCCCATCTTTAAAGATCGATATATCTGTTCGCATTGATCTCTTTCTCCACTCTGTTAAGAATCTCACCATTTAAGGTGCACTTCCTTTCACTGTACTTTGTCCTTCACATTTCTCTGCATCTATCTACCCACACCTTAATTAGTACATCATTACACAACACGTAGAGGTGCATTCCACTTTACCGCCGGGTGGCTCGCTCACCGAGAAGGTTTTAACAATCTCTCTTCTGTTATCACACGGTCCCTGACTATCGAGATGTATTTTTACAATATTTGGCCGATGTTATTTCTCTGTCTAGAGTAAGGCCTCACTAAAGTCACTTAACTTCTTTGACAATGATCAGTAAGATTCCTGACCCTCCTGTTACTATCTAGTATATAAACTATTGCTTGTTTTATTAGTACTATTATGACGCTTGTATTCCCTGATATATTACATCTGTGCATAGCCACTGATTACTTTGATATATTTAATCTAGTCAATTCCGGTCAATAAATATGTCATTTTTAACATTTGAAGCTTGTTATGTAGGTTGTGATATGTTGAGCTGTCTAAGCTGCCAAGAAAATTAATTACCCCAAGAATTCATTAAGCGAAACATCTGCTCTAGAAATGAATTTAAAATGGTAGTTGTAAAGCAAGATGTTGCCAAGCCTTAAAGAAATGAGCATAAAACATGTTAATGAAAGACTTTATTAAGTTTGCTAATATATGCCACTTTTTTTTATCTGTTCTCGCTGTTTGGAAGACACTGGCGAGCCTGCATTTATTGTCCATCCCTACTAACCCCTGAAAGGGGAGTGGGGGGCTTTCTTCTTGAATTGCTGCAGTCCTAGTGCCTCCCACAATGGTGTTGGGTAGACAAATTCAACATATTAACCCAGCAACAATAAAATAATGGCAATGTATGATTGAGTCAAGAAGGTGTGTGCTGGGATGTTGGATGATGAACATGACCATGAGAGTATGACTATCAGACTGCTGCTGGACTGGTCTGTGGGACAGCTCTCCAATCCTAGGCACCTACCCCCAGATATTCGTGAGGAGGACTTTGTAGGGTTGACTGAGCTGAAATTAGTCCTATTCTGATTATAATGCTCAGTCATTGCCAATAGATCTGTCTGACTTTCTTCATAGTGGATCTTTACAGCTGGGTGGTTTGCTAGGCCATCAGAACATAACATATGAAATAAGAACTGGAGTAGACCATTTGGTCCTTTTTAAGCCTGTTCGGCCCTTCAATAAAATCATGGCTGATTTTCTACCTCAAATCCATCTTCCCGCATCATCCTTATACCCCTTGATTCGCCTAGTATCCAAAAATCTATCGATCTCTGTCTTGAACATGCTCAACGAATGAGCACCCGCAGCCCTCTGGGGTAGAAAATTCCAAAGATTTACAACCCTTTGCGTGAAGAAATTTCTTCTCATCTCAGAAGGCATCAAAAGCCCACAACACAGTGTGGGGCTGGAGTCACTGGTAGGTTAAATGTGACCTGCTCCCTTTTCTGAAGACCATAAGCTTTCGTGCTTATTTTCTCATGCTAGCCCTGAAATTGGCAGACTTATTGAACTCAGTTTCACAATTTGCCGTGGTGGGATTTGAACTCTCAACTCTGAGTTGCTCGTCCAGTACCATTAACTCATTATCATCATAGGCGGTCCCTCGAAATGAGGATGACTTGCTTCCACGCCAAAAACAGGATGAGTTCACAGGTGTTTCAATGAAGGACCCATCCTGAAGGGTGGAAGGTGCCTGTGCGTGAATTTTTTTAACGTGGGGTTGGCCGTTGCACACCAGCCACCTCACGGGCTTGACCGAGCTAGGTCTTGGTCCAGTGGCAAGGATTAGCCAAGATGAGTGGAGACCGCGTGCACACACATATCGCAGTGTGGGCTGGTCCGTGCTGCTCCTGGCCCCAAACTCGTGCCTTCCCTGGGCCCCGATCACGTCCCTCCACAGTCTCTCGCTACTCCTGCTGTACCTGCCCATGCTGCAATCACCGACCTGGATCTTGATGACATCCCTTTTCGCTGCCTTCGCCCTCCTGCACCAGCTCGCGCTGTACCTTGCAGTGCTACGCCGTCACGCTGCCCATGGCCACAGCTCGCCACTCATTTTATGGCCCCGACCTGCCGCTGATGGTCTCTCGCAGGTCGGGGCCTCCAGTACAAGGCACTTGAAATGCATGAACACATTTGCTTCATCTTTCTTGTCAATGCTGGTTTAAAATTAAGTGAATGGACTGTAGTACCATAGAAATCAGTTTATGGGTAATGGTACAGACTATTAAAATAAGACTTGACCTGTTTTTTAAAAAAAAAACTTAATTGCTCAACGTAGCCTATTCTGAGGATTATTAAACTTGTCTGCAGTCGTGATTTGTAGCTTCGGGAAGCAGAAAATTAGATGCCAGAGCTTTGCTATTAGTTACCAATTCTCAGTATTTAAATATTGGCATCCACTAAAGATTAGCAAACAGTTCCTTCAGGGTATATCGTCTTTGATGTGGAGTTTGACATGCCTTTTTTTTTAAACTGAAAATATTCAGAGATGAGCTCCAAATTTGATTCCCAATCTGAATTGGGCTGAGATGACCAATTTGGATTTCAGATACCACCTCTGCACATCCCTTGAACAGTGAGGCATGGCCATTTGGGCAGTGAGACAAACAGATAATCTCTTTCAAAAAGGACGATGAAAGTCAAATTCAATCTAATTTGTTCCATGCAAATTGGAATCTTTGTTTCTCCATGTTTTAATTTGCATTGGTTTTCTGGTACTTCGGTGATTAAGCGCAGTAATGTACTTTGCAGTAAATAGGCTCAGCATCTATCTGAAGTAGGACTTGGCAGTCTGTTTATTGAACATGCTGTCCAGAAATATCTAAAATGAAAATCAGACACTAACAGTTTGGTTTTAGATATAGAAACCCTTTCCTGCCATGTGTGTCACATGATCTGAAACATGGGTGCCAACCCTGAGAACTAACAAAAGCTTAAAAATGGCTGTCCCCCAAAATCTGACCACTCAAGAACAGCTCTAACATGTTAAAATGAATAGTTACATGGGCTTTGTAATTTAAGTTGTAAATATACACAATATTCCTTCACTTGTGTTGGAGGAAAAGAACATGAAATCTTGAAGTGGCAAATCAAAATGCTGAAGACACAAAATCAGTGTTGTATTTCTCAGAGTCCAGGGACATGGTCCCCCAGAAAATATCTGTTACAATTTTTAAGGACTTTTGTAATTCACCATTAATAGATTTTTAATATTAAAGAAAACAACATTTGCTTTATTCAACTGATTAACCAAACCATCACTGACCAACAGTTACCCCTGCAGTCAGTCTGCTACATCCTAGTTCACAAAGGCACACTGCTCCAGTTCAGAGACCCTGCGCCCTATCCAACTCGCTCTCCTTTCATAGAAACCACCTCATTCTCCAACATTGCCAGTTAAGTTGGTATTTTTTCATTCCCCCAGTTCAAGCTGGCATTTTTCTCATTAGCTTTAACAAGAAAATTGGAGGCAACATGATGCATGTGATTGTGATCCATCCTTTCCTGTGTGCGTGCTCCCACCAGTGTCACTTTACATCTTTCCTCTTCAATAAACAATGTAAAACCGCTACATAATATAATCCTCATTGTAGCATTTTCTGATATACTCCAACCTCTGGGAAAAGTGGTGGCTCCCCACTTACTGTGTAACAATTTGTCAGATTGGTTTTGTGTGCCATTCAAAAGTAGAAGGCCTGACCCTCTTGTCTGGCATCTGTATGTCATCATCCACTGAGGGGTGAATTTGCTACTCTTTATTGGGGCAGTGAGGGAAAGGCTTCCAATAAAGGCAGCTTGACAAGAATTCCTACTTGCATTACTGAAGCGATCAAACTAATTAAGGAATCTCACTGATGGCTTCTATATAAATGGCTCTGGACTAAAATTTTGCACTTGTCTTGGGCATGTGCTGATAAAGCATATATAAAATGGATCATCAACGGGTAAGATTGGAAAGGGAGTGTTCTCATATTCTATTTATTTCCAAACACTGGTCTGTCTCTAATATCCTTAGGGCAAAATACAAAGCAATTTCCATCCTCAATCGTAAAGCATAGAGACCAACCCATGTGTTCTCGATCCTCCTAATTCTTGGAACGTTGCTGATCTATAAATCCAAGGAGACTGTGTATATCCCAATGGCAATGATTTATATGCATGCACTGAGCTTTGCGCAATCTGGCATTTGCTTTTGCATGCTAACAGAATTCCAAGGCAAGGCTGTAAAATGCTGATTTCTGAGACCTGTCGCTGCCAACTCTGATTGTCAGTGTGAAAAGCTGAAGGTTGGCAGCTCTATGTGAAAGCAACAGCTATTAAGGCTTTCAATTTTCTTCTGCCAAAAATGGAAAAATTAGAACTCATGCCAGGGTTTTATACCCGATCCAATTTTGGACTTGCCAAAAGATAGCAATCCAAGCAATGACAACAGTGACCAAATGGCCTGGGCAGTGCAACCTGATCCTCTTAACATTTCAGGTGTGTAGCTTGGCACATTCTAATCTACTCACATAACTGGAGGAAATGATGCAAAGACAGCAACAACTTGCACTTGCATATCGTCTTTAATGTGTAAAAACATCCCTTTTAATGTAGGTGTGGGGAAACCTGAAGGATGGAGCACAGCCAGCAACGTCCCTGTGACCAGAGTTGAGGTGGTTCCGTAATAACGCATAGGAATGTGGCTCGGGGTTCACAATTCTATGTAATATTGTATTCTTCAGACAATACTTGAAGCTCAGTTATATTGAATTGTATGTCTTACAAACTTTTTTCAATTTATTTTCTCCGAGTTTTCCACTAGGATCTCGAGGGTTGCTAATTATGATTAAGAGAATAGGTAAGTGAATTGTTCTTGAAGCCCTCCAATGTTGCCCTGAACCAATTATTAGTAGGAGGTTGAGTGCGGTGATTATCTGACCAGTTCTTCTTCCTCCTTGGGATAAGATTCTCTGCTCTGTGCCTCCCCACAATGTTGCAACTGAGATCAGGAGCTTGGAAATGTGGAGCCTGAGGGTGTGTGCTCACGCCCCATAATGGCATGTTTTTGCTCACTGTACCGCTGTCATCAAAACAAAGTTTAAAGAACAAAATGCATGCTTCCTGTGCTAATGGCCCAGCACTGACTGGTGAGCCATGCAAACCCAGGAGCATAGATCAGCACCTTGAGAGGATGGGAGATACCTGCAAGGTGGTGGGGCAGATGGGAAGGTGCTGTTCTTAAAGAAAAATAACACTTTACAGCATCTACACTAAATATGGTGCTTTATCTATAACCAGGATCTGACATGCTGCAATGCTTGCTACTCTTTCTATAAAAAAAGATACAAATGAAACTAGAGCGTTAAGATGATGACGTCTTCATTCTCCTTGCAGCACACTTGCTTTGATTCCTGCTCTGTGCTGAGGTATCTGGACTGCGTCATCTCATCCTAGATGAGGTAATTGGAAGAGGCATTACAATCAGCATGTGTGTCCTGGGTCAGGGAAAACGGTTTGCATTTACACAGCACTTCACCTTGTGTTTCAGAGGAGTCTCTGAACTTCACATTCAGATAATTACTTTGAAGTGACGTTATGCAGGCAAATGCAAAAGCTATTTTTTGCAGAGCAGGATCTCCAAGCAATGAGAGATGAATGACCTGTTAATCTGCTTTTAGTTGAGGGGAGAAGCTTAGTCAGGATAACTAGAGAACGCTCCTCATTTCTTTGAAAAGTGCCATGATATCTTACCATCCAGCTGAACCATTTGAAGAGTCAGAGGGTATCTTGATTTATCATCTCATTTGAAGGATGACATCTCTGCTGTTGCAGCACTCCCCTTGAGGCTCGAGGGGAGTAATGTGCTCCAGCTGAAGAGTGGGACTTGAAACTACAACCTTTGACTCCAAGGGGAGAATACGAGCACCTAAGCGAAGCTGACCCTAATGCTAAGGGAGAACACAATCGGGTTGGTTTGTCACACCTGACCATTATGCAGTGGCAATCTCTCTCTTCTCTGCTGGGAAATGCACGTTTATGGATAGGATCAGGCTTGGTTACGATTCCTCCCATGTTTGAATAGACTGCTTATGCTCACGGTCTACATTCACAAATGAAGAATGGAACAAGATACTAAAGGGTCACCAGAAGCCGCAGAACTCTACCCCAGCATAGGTCAGCACCTTGAGAGGGTGGGAGAAACCTGTGGGAGCAGGGGTAGGGAATGGGGGGAACTAGTATTTAGAAAAGGTTCTGCTTTTATTGAAAGAAAAATAAACTTTACAGCACCTAAATTAAATATGTTGCTTTATCTCTGGCCAGAATCTGATGTGCAGTAGTTCTTGCTACTCTTGTTTATAAAATAAATAAAATTAGAGCTTTAAGATGATGCTGATGTCTTTGTTCCCCTTGCAGCACACTTGCTGTGAAGCAAGATGGATGATGAATGCAAATGCCAAGTGCTCCCTGAGGTGGGACGTTCTGCCTCTGTGAGGTATAGTGCTCTCCCGTTCAGTGTAATCATTCATTTGCCCATGATTGTGTTCATGTGGTTATGATGTGTATAAATGAAATACAAGCACATATAGAGTATTGCAAATGCATGGGTTTTTAATTAAAGTAATTTACTTACTTACAATGGGAATGTTTTGGGATATTTTATATTCCATTTATGTTCAGACGTGCAGACAGTAACCAGGTCTGAATAATGGCTATCCTACCCTCATTTGTGAAGCTACCCATTTTATGGTGCAATTTCAAAAGGAAGTAATATTAATTACATTATGAAAAAGATATTGTTTTGTCTTGTTCATAAAGATGAGATGTCTGTATTGGGGAATTAAATATTTTTCCATTTAGTGTCTGTGTCAGGTGCTCCCAGGTTAGATGAAAACTCCCTGTACTCTGCTCAATATGTTTCGACTGCAACTTTAGTACAGTACCTCCTCCAGGTGGCAATGTGATATTTCTATTTTCCAAAATCATTGAGTGAGGCTGCAAATTTACCGCCAAAATATCAGTAGTTTTGAGCAGTGTGGTCTCATGCCCATAAGGAAATGGGTTGGTCCTGCCCAAATAATTTTAGTTTAAGACCCTTTAGAGTTGATGGAAGGGAGACTTATAATCCATCAGACTGAGATGGATTATATTCCTACAACAATAACAACAACTTGTATTTATATAACACCTTTAATGTAGTGAAACAAAATTCTAATCAGATACATTAAGTGGAAGTAATCCACTAATACAGCTGCACCACCAGAAGAACTGGCATGTTTTCAACTCCTGGGATTATATGTCTGATCAATTGCAGTATTTGGCAGGCGTTGTACAACAGTTGATTGCATTCTCCATCCCAACAACTGAAAATAGACTGGTGAATGGAGATTGAGTAGTTCAGCATTCGAAGACGGTCCTTTTATCTGTCAAAATTCTCATCCTTATCTTCAAATCCCTCCACAGCCTCGCCCCTCCATATCTCTAATCTCCTCCAGCTCCACAACACCCAGAGATATCTGCACTCCTCTAATTCTGCCCTCCCGAGCATCCCCGATTATAATCGTTCAACCACGCCTTCTGTTGCCTAGGCCCCAAACTCGAACTTCCTGCCTAAACCTCTCCACCTCTCGGCGCTTCAGAGGAGTATTAAGCAATAAAAATTTGACACTGAGCCGTATAAGTAGAAATTATTGCAGGTGACCAAAAGCTTGGTCAGAGGCATGTTTTAAGGAGCGTCTTGAAGGAGGAAAGAGAGGCGGAGAGGTTTAGGCAGGAAGTTCGAGTTTGGGGCCTAGGCAACAGAAGGCGTGGTTGAACGATTATAATCGGGGATGCTCGGGAGGGCAGAATTAGAGGAGTGCAGATATCTCTGGGTGTTGTGGAGCTGGAGGAGATTAGAGATATGGAGGGGCGAGGCTGTGGAGGGATTTGAAGATAAGGATGAGAATTTTGACAGATAAAAGGACCGTCTTCGAATGCTGAACTACCCAATCTCCATTCACCAGTCTATTTTCAGTTGTTGGGATGGAGAATGTAATCAACTGTTGTACAACGCCTGCCAAATACTGCAATTGATCAGACATATAATCCCAGGAGTTGAAAACATGCCAGTTCTTCTGGTGGTGCAGCTGTATTAGTGGATTACTTTCATTTAATGTATCTGATTAGAATTTTGTTGGTAATTTAAACATATAGCAGTCTCTATAGATTGAAAAGCTTAAACATGGAGAATTGGAATGGATCACTGGGGAGAACCCTGGTGTAAACAATACAAATGAAAGAGATGAAGCCAGCTGCTTTTTTATACACAAATGTGTAAGTCACCAGCCTTTGCTATTTGTCTTGAAGCCTCCTGTGACACTTGGTAGAAATCTAAGTGTCTAGCAGATCCAATGTTGTTTTTTCTCCAACAACCACATTTGTCAAGTTGGCTACATGTAACTTAAAACATAATGCCTACCAAACTGTTTTTAATTAACTTGAGCTTAATTGCATTTGTTTATCTACATTCCATTTTCATTTAACTTTCAGATTTCCCTGACTATGACTGTGACAGTAAATGCTTGGGCTTTGTATGCCTGTGAATTTCTTGCATAGCAACACCATTCTGTGCTCTGTATATCAAAGCCAGAACTTCTCCATAAATTTTCCACTTGCTTTGACAATCAAAGGCTGCAATAACTGGTGGTGATCTTCCTTTTCAAAACTCCCTGCTGAAAGCCTGGAGTTTTATGTAATCATCACGTAGCATTTCGTTGTTAATGTACAAATTTGGAGTTTTCTTACCATTTTTTGAGGGACAATTCTGACAAATAGTCAGTGTATGATTAAGCATCTTTAAATATTTTCTTTCTCAACTAATTCATTTTAACTGTCCCCTTGAGTTTTTCCTGATGCATATCTTGTCATTCCTGAAATCTGAGTGAGCATAAACTTAGTTATGGTCTGCTGGGGTTCTAGTACATGTACAACAATTTGTCTCTTTATATTAGCATCTTTAACACAATAAACTGCCCCAAGATACTTCATATTGGAGAGTATGAACCTGTTCCCTCATATCTGAAGTGCCTTGGGACATTTTGTTATGTTAAGCATGCAGTAGTAGGAGAGTTGACTGCAGGCATGGTTCAAAGGGTAGGTTTTGAAGAGGCTTTTCAAAATGGGAAGGGAAGTAAAAAGGTGAAGAGGTTTAAGGAGGGCATCTCAGAGAGTGAGACCTCGATGGTGAAAGCTTTGCCGCACATTTGATGACCGGAGGTCAGAGATGTTTTACAAAGTATTCTTCCCTATTTGGCTGTTTTTCTGCCTCCGCGCCCCACGCCCCCAGGAAATTACGAGGGTGGGGGTGAGGTGAAGGAAGTGTTTAGTCATGGTGCTCTGATCATCATGGAATGAGGCAGGCTGATCTTTTTCTGCCCGTCAATTTTGTGTGTTTGTAAGTGAAACACACCAGGAAGACAGGAGGCCTGAGTGGACAACTATTGGGCCAGACAAAATTGCGGTGTTAGGCTTGGACAAGGCAATGGAGGTGTTTGTAAATGATGATGAAGATTTTGAATTGGGAGTCGATGGAGGTTGGTGAGGACAAGCATGAGGGACAAACAAGGCATGCTGCCGGACAGGTTATAGGTGGTGGGATTTTGGATAAGTTGGAGTTTGTATAGGAAACAGCTTGCAAAAGAAGGCATTTGAAATGTCAAATATTTAGGCAACAAAACCATGGATAAAGATTTCAACAGCAGCGGTGTCGATGCTGCGAAGGTGGCTGTGTATGGTCTTGGTGATGGATAGGACCCACAAAGGGCTTAATTGGGCTGTGTGGCGCCTATTTTTTAGGTGCTATGTGGCCAAGTAATGCTCGACAATGGGATCCAGCATGTGCGCACACTTCCAACAGGAAGTGCGCAGGACGCCATCTTGGAAAAGGAGTCTGCGCGTGTGAGCCTACCGCATGCAGAACAGTGAGATCATGACGTGAATCAGTGTGCAACGCTGATTTGAAGCCACCGCTGCCATTTTGCCACTCCGCACTCCAGCCAATGACCCATCCTAATCTCACCCAGCTGAACGCAACGTTAAACAGAATGAACGATTTTCTCCCCCGCCCCAGCGCTATTTAAAGGGATCATGCAGTCCTTGCGGGTTAGTTGCTAGATTATGTCTTCTGGCTACTGGTGCAATTGTACACATTGTGGGGGGTTTCCTATACTTGGCTAAAGTGTAATTACTTCACATGGGAGTGGTCTAGCTGGTATTGCATATGTTTTTTTTGTCATAAAATACTGCGTTAAAAGAAATTGCTTCCAGACATGGGTAGCCTGTTGGGGCTCCCTCTAGGAATTGAACATGACTGGGAGAATGAAGGGAGGCCATGCAGCGCAAGACAAGCTGCTATAAGAGGGAGGAGGATGAAGCTGAGGAGGAAGAGTAAGGGAGGCTACAACGTAGACAATCCCTTTCTGCCTGGGCTCTACATGATCAGATTATTCATAAGCAATAGCTGTAACCTCAACTACACCTCCCCATTCACCAACAGTCCCGCACTTGTTCCCTTTTCCCTATCACTGACCATCAGTTCGTCCTCTTTCTGACAACACAAAAATACAAACCACTGGGTTATGGAAATTCAAATCCAATTTTATAAATTTACTCATTAAGTAATGCATACAAAATGAAACTAAGCACGCTGTGCATTCCCATAGTCCCTGTTTTCCGTGTACCTTTACCTTTCCTCGTGCTCCTACAAAGTGCTTTCGAGGTGGTGCAGCATAGGAGGTGGAAGGCTGCTTACCTTCAATTGAGACGATTGCAGATGGCCTTGGATGGTGACTTTGAGCACCTCTGGGTCTAGAGGGCCCAGCTTCAGACTGCACCATCTCGGCCTGGGCTACAACAGTCTGACGAGCAACAGCAAGGGTGCTGGCAGAGTGGCCGAGGTGGGAGTAAGAATGCTGTCATCCTAAGAGAGGACAGCAGGTTCCTGTTCCGTGGAGCCACTGTCACTCTCCTGGGGCAGCACTTTGGCAATCCTGGCGATCTGCTGGAGAACAGATTGCTGGACTGCTGTGAGGTAATGGAAGCCCCTTTGAACACTGGTATGCAGTGCCACAATGGCAGCAGTCAGAGTTTGCAAGACAGCAGTCTGACCTTTTTGAAGCTGTTTATGCTGCAATGGAAGCTGTGACATCGGCCATCAAATGCTGCATCACGCTGGGTTACAATGGTGTGCTGATTGAGATGATCACCCATTCCATTTTTGAAAGGATGAGCTCCAAGCTCTGTGCAAAGCCCTGTGCCAGGTTGGTCCTGGATTCCTCCATGTTCCTTGACATTGTGCGCAGACTTTCCAGTACACCACACATTTGGTTGTGTATGCCTATTGGCCGCCTTCAGTAATCTAGGCCATCAAAGCCTCATCTGACTCCTCTGCAGCAGATCTAATGTACGACCTCTCCATCCGGCGAGCTGGCACCTGCAGTAACCTTTCCCCCAGCCCTGGATCTTGCACACTTGTGGTGTCTCACCACATGCACATCACTTCTCTAGCCTAGCCTATAAAGTACGCGCAAAAGATCAAGAGATGGCAACTCTTCTTCTTCATTATCATGTTCCTCTTCTGACTGGGAAGGTTCCAGTTCTTGGAGACCTTAAATGAAAAAGGGACACAGGTTGGGTTGTGGTGAGTTTAGAGGAGAAAGCAAGAAGTGCATGCTTACACCATCTGCAACTTGTAAGTCGGAGGGCTTGTGGAATGAGGGAGAAGTGGGAAGAGAGGAGGAGGATTAGGTATGCAGAGACCCTCCACATTGTTGCCCCTTTTTAAGAGGTGCAGACTAACTTTTAAAATCGTGCTAGCCACTCATGATATTGGGCCCACTGATGATCCGTGCTGCCAATGAACCATGTGTAGCGTTGGCTGCAATCCTGGAAAACAGCAGGCAGCTTGAATTTAACGTCCTTCCTGCAGCACAGTGAACGGGTGTGGATTAATGGTCCACCACTGTCCACGTACCCGTTTACAGGTCTTATCCAATTTAACCCCAGTGTTTGAAGTTCAACAATCAGTCGAACAGGGAGCTTAGAAAGACTTGCTTTGCATTTATATAGTGCCTTTCGCGGCCACTGGACATCTCAAAGCATGAAGTACTTTTGGAGTGTAGTCACTGTTGTAATGTGGGAAATGCAGCAGCCAACTTGTGCACAGCAAGCTCCCACAAACAGCAATGTGATAATGATCAGATAATCTTTTTTTTTTTAAAATGTTGATTGAGGGATAAATAGTGGCCAGGCCACCGGGGATAACTCCCCTTCAAAATAGTGCCATGGGATTATTTACGTCTACGGGCAGACAAGGCCTCGCTTTAACGCCTCATCTGAAAGACAGTACCTCCAACAGTGCAGCATTCCCTCAGCACTGCACTGGAGTGTCAGCCTAGATTTTTTTTTTTTCATGTGCTCAAGTTCCTGGAGTGGGACTTGAACCCCCACAACCTTCTAACTCGGGCGACTGTGCTACCCACCGAGCCACAGCTGACACTGGGTTGATTGAACCTAAGTGAGCAACCAGAGAGGGGGCGGAGTGAGAAATTGTTACAGAATCTTTGGCGGGAGCCAAATAGATGACTTTGTTTTTCCCGATGTTCAACTAGCGAAAGCTCTACAACCCTTGCCATTTAATGCTGTAAATCCATCGTGCCCACGCTGAACAGATGTCCTGACCCTTTTCAATTTACTTTACTTCAATAACACCTCTAATGTCTGAAATACATCTCAATGGTTTTCATCTGCAGTGCTCTCTGCTCCCTGCAGCTCTTTATATCCTGTACCTGTATTTACAGATTTTTATTATAATTTGATTTGAATTGCTCCTGGCAAAAATTAATGCACATGCTGAATGTTTGTTTAATTATACTTAACACTCGATATTTGGAAATATTCTCCAATTTGCATTTTATTGCATTTATTTTAAACACTGTCGAAACCTGTGAAACCAGCGACTAACTGCTTGCCTGAATACCTTCACTTAAACGATCGCTGGCCAAGGAAACTCGGGAAGGCCTACATAGCAGCTAAACTTTCTTGAAATATTAGAAACATAGAAACATAGAAAATAGGTGCAGGAGTCGGCCATTCAGCCCTTTGAGCCTGCACCGCCATTCAATGAGTTCATGGCTGAACATGCAACTTCAGTACCCCATTCCTGCTTTCTCGCCATACCCCTTGATCCCCCGAGTAGTAAGGACTACATCTAACTCCTTTTTGAATATATTTAGTGAATTGGCCTCAACAACTTTCTGTGGTAGAGAATTCCACAGGTACACCACTCTCTGGGTGAAGAAGTTTCTCCTCATCTCGGTCCTAAATGGCTTGCCCCTTATCCTTGGAAAGTTGTGTACATGTGGCACAATTCATCAACCTTTATAATTTTAACTTTTGAGTTATTTTTGGCTCTCTATTTTGCCTTTTCTGAATATTTGCCTCAAGCCAGAAAACTGGGAGGGACTGCGTAGCAGATTTCCCCGCTCTGCATTGGAGGGACAATTCCGTCTGTACAGCACTTGCATGACACCTTTCAATCTAAAGTGTCTCAAAGTCCTTGCCTCTGAGTCAGAATGTTGTGGGTTCAAGTCCCACTCCAGAGACTTGAGTACATAAATCTAGGCTGACACTACAGTGCTGAGGGAGTGCTGCACTGTCGGAGGTGCTGTCTTTTGGATGAGACGTTAAACCGAGGACCCGTCTGCGCTCTCAAGTGGATGTAAAAGATCACATAGTATTATTTCACCGATGTCCTGGCCAATATTTATACCTCAATCAACATAACAAAAAACGATTATCTGGTGATTATCACATTGCTGTTTGTGGGACTTGCTGTGCGCAAATTGTCTGCCGCGTTTCTCACATTACAACAGTGACTTGCACTCAAAGTACTTTATTGGGCTGTAAAGTGCTTTGAGACGTCCGGTGGTCATGAAAGGTGCTATATAAATGCAAGTCTTTCTTTTCGATGGTGGCAAAGTGGCAATAGTAATCATAATGAAAGAAAGAAAGAACTGGATTTAGTTTTTGGGAATGAAGCTGGGCAGGTGGAAGGGAGTGGGACTACCCAATCTAGAGCCCACAGGATTTCTAGAGACAATACAGGGTAAGATAAAGAAAAAAAGGGAAGCTTATGACGGATACCGAGGGCTAAATACTGCAGAATCTCTAGCGGAGTATAGAAAGTCCAGGGGTGAAATTAAAAGGGATAATTGGAATGTTAAGAGAGAGCATGAAAAATTCTTAGCAAATGAAATCAAGGAAAACCCAAAGATGTTTTATAAATATATTAAGAGCAAGAGGATAACTAAAGAAAGGGCAGGGCCTATTAGAGATCATGAGGGTAATCTGTGTGGAGGCAGAAGATGTGGGTATGGTTCTTTTTGAATACTTTGCGTCTGTTTTCACAAAAGGGAGGGGCGATGCAGACACTGCTATCGAGGAGGAGGAGTATGAAATATTAGATGAAATAAACATAATGAGAGAGGAGGTATTAAGGAGTTTAGCAGCTTTGAAAGTGGATAAGTCCCCAGGCCCGGATGAAATATATCCCAGGCTGTTAAGCGAAGCAAAAGAGGCTTTGACCATCATTTTCCAAACTTCTGTGGCTTCAGGTGTGGCACTGGAGGACTGCTAATGTGGAACATTTGTTTAAGAAGGGAGAAAGGGATAGGCTGAGTAATTATAGGCCAGTCTGCCTAACCTCCAGTAGTGGGAAAATTATTGGAAAAAGTCCTGAAGGACAGGATAAATCTATATATTTAGAAAGACACTGATTAATCAGGGACAGTCAGCACAGATTTGTTAAGGGAAAGTTGTGTCTGACTAACTTGAATTAATTTTTCGAGGAGGTAACCAGGAGGGTCGATGAGGGCAGTGCGTATGATGTAGTGTATATGGATTTTAGCAAAGCTTTTGATAAGGTCCCACATGGCAGACTGGTCACAAAAGTAAAAGCCCACAGGATCCAGGATAAAGTGGCAAGTTGGATCCAAAATTGGCTTAGTGGTAGGAAGCAAAGGGTAATGGTTGATTGGTGTTTTTGTGACTGGAAGGATGTGTCCAATTGGGTTCTGCAGGGCTCAGTATTGGGTCCCTTGCTTTTTGTGGTATACATCAATGATCTAGACTTGAATATAGGGGGTATGATTAAGAAGTTTGCAGATGATACAAAAATAGGCTGTGTGGTTGAAGAAGAAGAAGAAGAAAGCGGCGGACTGTGGGAAGATATCAATCAGGTGGGCAGAACAGTGGCAAATGGAATTTAATCTGGGGAAGTGTGAGGTAATGCATTTGGGGAGGGCTAACCAGGAAAGGGAATACACATTAAATAGTAGGACACTGAGAAGTGTAGAGGAACAAAGGGACCTGGGAGTGCATGTCCACAGATCCCTGAAGGTAGCAGGCCAGGTGGATAAGGTGGTTAATAAGGCACATGGAATGCTTGCCTTTATTAGCATAGAATATAAAAGCTGGGGGGGGGTTATGCTTGAACTGTATAAAACTCTGGTTCGGCCACAGCTGGAATACTGTGTGCAGTTCTGGTCACCGCATTACAGGAAGGACGTGATTGCACTGGAGAGGGTACAGAGGAGATTTGCGAGGGTGTTGCCGGGAATGAAGAATCTTAGCTATGAGGACAGATTTAATAGTCTGGGTTTTCCTTGGAACAGAGGAGTATAAAATTGAGGGGCCTAGATATAGTGGATAGAAAGGGCCTATTTCCCATAGCAGAGGGGTCAACGACCAGGGGGTATAAATTTAAAGTAATTGGTAGAAGGTTGAGGGGATTTGGGGGGAAATTTCTTCACACACAGGGTAATAGGGGTCTGGAACTCGCCTGGAAGGGTGGTAGAGGCAGAAACCCTCACCACATTTAAAAAGTACTTGGATGTGTTATATATGCAGACTATAGATCTCTGTGTAGTCACTGTATAGTTGCATAAGATGGAGACTTGTTTATTGATAGTACATCAATAAGGTTTACACTGTGTATATACTATGCTGGCACCACTAGAGGGTGCAACTGGTGGAGACAGAGTTTCCTGCCCCTGTGGCAGAGGCTGTCCACCAGAGGGCACTGTGGTGGGAGACCTGAGGGTCACCTACATAGGTGTGCAGGGCCCAGTATAAAAGGCTACCCACCATGCTTGTGCCTCACTCTGGAGTTACGAATAAAGGACCAAGGGCACTACAGTTTGAGTACAACATATTGCCTCGTGGAGTCATTCATAAATGCATTACAGACATAACAGGATGTGTACTTGAAGTGCCGTGACCTGCAGGGTTACAGTCCTAGAGCTAGAGAGTGGGATTAGGCTGGATAGCCTCTTGTTGGCTGGCACGGACACGATGAGCTGAAACTGCCTCCTTCCATGCTGTAAACTTCTATGATTCTATGAAGAAGAATGGGAAAGTCACTTGGGTCATAGAAGCTCATCCCTCTCCCCTCGTACTCTAACTCTCAGCACCCAACCAACCGTCCCTTGAATAACTCCAATATTTTTAACTCCACTATCCTCCCTGGCGAACCATGTGCATCCTTCATCACTCTGTTTAAAGCCGTGCTTCCTACTATCCATTTTAAATTCATTTTTCACTCATTTCCAATCATGTCTGCTGAGCAGCTTCTTTTTGGCTTACTTTATGAACATAACATAAGAAATAGGAGCAGGAGTAGGCCATTTGGCCCCTCGAGCCTGCTCCGCCATTCAATAAGATCATGGCTGATCTGATCTTGGCCTCAACTCCATTTCCCTGCCCGCTCCCCATAACCCTTGACGCCCTTGACTAAAGTAGAATGCTGTGTTTACATTCTCTCTATACAATTTATATATATACTTAACCTTTTGGCACCAAGTGTAAATTGGACAACATCTGCACAAGCAGCAGTGAACAAAACTTGATTGTATTTCCTTCTAACAGGGGCTGTTTATAGATACAAGTCATTTCTTTCTGTTTGTGGTGAAACGCTTAATATGTTAGACCAGTTTTCTACCAGAAAAGAGCAAAATTGTACTTCACGATTTGTGCTGTGAATAATTCAAAACCAAGGTTTTTTTTTGGGTGTTTGCGCATCTCTTTAAAATGAAGCTAAAATGCAAAATAAAGTAGACAAAATGTTCGAAATGCACAGCAGCACCAGGGCTTTGTAGGGTCAGAACCAATCTTTTCTCCTTCTGGTGCTGATGGACCTGCTGTATATTTCCAGTATTTTCTGGGGGGTGGGGGGGGCTCTCGGGTTTTCTTATTAACCACAGAAAAAAAACTCTCTTTATTAAATATTTGGCAGCTCCGCAATATCCATCTATATGACCAATAAGTTAAAGTTAATATACAATCTAATAATCTAGAGTGGTCAGTTCAAATTCCACCACGGCAGCTGGGGAATTTAAATTCAGTTAATTAAATTAATCTGGAATAAAAAGCTAGTTATCTGCAATAGTGAGCATGAAACTACCGGATTGTTGTAAAAACCCACCTGGTTCACTAATGTCCTTTTAGGGAAGGAAATCTGCTGTCCTTACCCGGTCTGGCCTATATGTGACTCCAAACCCACAGCAATGTGGTTGACTCTTAACTGACCTCTGAAATGGCCAGTTGTACCAAACCGCTCAAAGAATATCACCTCACGGACTGCAGCGGTTCAAGAGGCAGCTCACCACCATCTTCTCGAGGACAATTAGGGATGGGCAATAAATGTCGGCCTTGCCATTGACGCCCACATCCTGTGCACGAATAAAAAAGAAACAGTAGAATATGGCAAATAGTGAATATTAGTACTGCTGCTAAATTTCTGTCCATCAGCTCAGCAGTGACGATGGGCCCGAATGAATTCACTCCACTGTGGTTGGTTCTGAAGCGAGCCTGGCCGCGCCAATAATCTGTAACCCTTTCTGTGATGTGTCACTCTTGATATCCATCCAGCGCTTCCTTGGTCTTTCTCAGCTTCTTGTTCCATGTACCTCTGTGTACAGGGCCATGAGAGATATTCTAGTCATTTCCATTCTTTGAAATGTGCCCAAACCATTGCAGTCATCTTTCTTGGATGTTCTGTATTAGTGTTGTTTCTTGTCCAAGCCATGTTCTTATTATATCATTCAAGATTCTTTGCATCCTGGATTCCTCTCAACCAACTCCTCTCTGTGGTTAGTAAGAACATAAGACCATAAGAAATAGGAGCAGGAGTAGGCCATACAGCCCCTCGAGCCGGCTCCGCCATTTAATACGATCATGGCTGATCTGATCATGGACTCAGGCCCACTTCCCTGCCCGCTCCCCATAGCCCCTTATTCCCTTATCGGTTAAGAAACTGTCTATCTCTGTCTTAAATTTATTCAATGATCCAGCTTCCACAGCTCTCTGAGGCAGTGAATTCCACAGATTTACAACCCTCTGAGAAAAGAAATAGCTCCTCATCTCAGTTTTAAATGGGCGGCCCCTTATTCTAAGATTTTGTCCCCTAGTTCTAGTCTCTCCTCTAGTGTCTTGTACTTGTCAATTTTTCTCATGTCCCAGCGCTCTGATCCATGTAATAATATAGGGATAACCTTCACTTCATAAACTCTTGCCTTTTTTTAACCAAAATATCTTTAGCCTTCCATCCCCTGCTCAATCTTCCAGAAGCAGCAGAAACAAGTCCAATCCTTCTTATGTCATCTTCACAATTCCCATTCTCTGACATTCGCCCACCAAGGTATACAAACTGTAGTGTTTGGAGAAAGAGTCAGACTGTGCTCGAAGTAAAGTGTGACCTCCGTCTTTTATTGCAGGTCTCCAGAGTGCCTCTCCAACCTGTGAAGCCTCCTTAAATACCTGTGCTCCCAAGGGATTATGGGATCCCTTGGGACTCCAGGGGATGAGCCCTCTGGTGGCTGTACAGAGTAAATACAAGTCCACATATATAACACCTGTTTCTGCCTGTTTAGCTGCATCCGCTCCAACTGTAATGTGTTCATCTTCCTGGTGTTTCCCAAATGACATGACCTTTGTGTTAATCTGTAATCCAAATGTCCTACTCTCCGTGTACACCTTACCAGTAAGTCTCCACGGATGTATTTTCAAAATTGCTATCAGCTCAATGTTATCAGCAACTCTGAGATTGTTTAAAATCTTGCCACATGAAGAGGCTCCTCCAATATCATCTTTAAAGTGCAAGATTCATTACGGCTTAAATCATCCGCTATTAGTGGATAGGAAACCAATAGTGAATATGGGGAAGGAACTGAACTGGACGCGATATGTTGTGAAATCATAAATGATTTCTGCTGCCAAAACCATCTTTCCTCCTACGTCTCATGGAGTCACTGACACTAATTGAAATGTAGCGATATTATAAGGCAGTAAAAGATAATGGGCTAAAAATTCGTTATAGCCCAATTTGAGGTGGTGACACCACCTTAATTTTAGCGCCGGGCGATGTTTACCGCCTCCAACCAGGATATTCACTATTATTGCCCCAAGAAGGGACTGGACCGCGAAGGGAAGTGTTCCACGCTACTCTTTGGGCACTACGGGGCGTGAAGGTCTGGCGCTAGGAAATCGGCATCCCAGCGCCTAAAGGGGAGCTCAGCTGGACCACCCGAAAAATGAGAGAAGGTTGACGGGAGCATTGGGCAGCAGTATGTCTGACCTCACAGAATCTCAGCAATGTTAAACGATTTTACACTGAGCTCCCACCTGCTCCTGCTTTATATCATCACCCCAGGAGCTTCCACGGAACGTCTGCTCTCCCTGTCGATGAGCACGTTGGGCGCGATGGCAGGCGAAAGCAGTGAAATTTGGGATCGCGTCGCTAGCGTGGTGTTGCACCGTCGTGATGTCACCAAGTGGGTGGCGCTGGAGTGCACAGCGCTAACTGATGGCGCAGCCGCTGAACCACCAATGATGTTCGCGGCAGGTACCAACAGCGCAGTGTTCGGGCGGTAAGCGCTTAGCGGCCCATTAGCGCCTCTCTCGGGTGCTAATGGGTGGTGCTAAGCAACCAAATTTCTAGCCCAATGTGTTCTATTTCAGCAAAGTGCTCTCTTCCTGCCATATGTTAGTACAGTATTACTACCGCAATAATTTTATAAGCCTCACTTCCGAACCATGATTGGGAGTTGCATTGAACGATGTGATGGCTGATAATGGCAGCTGCTTACAGCAGGAGCTGTTAATGTGAACTCCAATGACAAAGCTTAACTGGGAAACTGTACTTACAAAATCTGTACAAATTAGAAAATGCCTGGAATTGATTTTACAGCTGTAATATACTCTCGAACGTTCCAATGATGTTCATAAAATATTGAAGCTTCACTCCAGTAGTTTTATGATGTCATCCGAACCCCTTGAGTCATTTACAACCTTCTAATTCACCAGCCATCTGTTATCCTCTATGTAACTATTTGGTGTTCAACTGAAACAGGGAGAAGGGGTAGAGTATTTCAAAATAGAATGGTACATATCCAGAATTAAGAGTGAATGAATAAATGATGGTGGAGTTAAATCTCATTTAAAAAAAAAAAAATATATATATATGTATTTCCAACTCTGAAAATTGCAATAAATGATTTTCTTTTTTACACATCATGCTAATATCTACAGCTTTCTTCCCATATCCCATTCTGAAATAATACGCTTTGATTAGATGCACTGCCAAGCAGCTTGGCCAGAAATATTTTGCTGTTTGAAGCTGTGTACAATTGACTCAATGACTACTGCAAGGTGACTATGATGGAGTCTTATGGCAGCAGTACAAAAGCTCTGGATTAGATGAGAGCTTGTGACGGGCATTAACTAACAAAGTATGATATTTTTCAGCAATTTCCACATCACATGCAAAGACAAATCTTTTTCTCATGAGCTGGTCTTTTGCGTGTGTATGGGGGGTTGGGGAGGGGGTTGGTAGAGCAATGTAATTGAACACCAGGAGGTTCAGGCAGCTTTATCTCAGAAGCCACATAAATAATCAAGGAAATTCGCATGTAGCAATATTTCAATGTAGAACTGGTGTAAACCACTTAAGCTTGAATTTCCTTGGTGTAATATATTTGCTTCATGGGTTCTTTGCTGAAGAATTCATAGCAACACATTGCTATTAAGAACTAGTTGGTTTATTAGCAAAGGTTTAACAATCACACTACACATTACCAGTTCATCCACCCGGCTCACAACCACCTACCTCATCGTGAATCCCCTGAACCCAACTGGTTGGGGTTTTATTCAGTCTTGTGAACATCGCATGCTTGGCTAAGCCACTCACAACTCAACAGCTCCACAAACCTGTGAGCATACTCACCGGTGCATAGATTAGACTTGGGAAGAAACCAGTGCGCTGTAGCTATGCTGAAATTTTCCATGAAGTTCCAGACCATTACACAAGACAGAAGGAGTAAGTGATGTCAGAACATTTTTGATGACGTAATGTTAGATTCTGGAAATATTTGCATCCATTTGGAGAAGGCAGACTTTCCATGCTATTGTTGTGTTCCCAGCCCAGCTGGGATCAATTCAGCATGATATGTATCTTTTTTTCTTTTACGTTACTTATCTGAGCTCCAAGAAAGTAGGAAAAGAACTGGCATTTATACATTGTCCAAAGAAGTAATTTTGAAGTGCAGTCACTGTTGTAGGAAACACGGCAGCCAATTGGCACACAGCAAAGACACAATATAAATACATCCTCCATGATGCAACTTGCAAGAAAAGTGGCAAAACTCCAACATTGTGAGGTTGTCACTGGATCAATTTGCTAACATTGGCTTGATTTCCTGCCCTATCAGGTTCTATAACTCAGGATGAGCATCATTTTGATGACTGCTACTGAGAGTAGCTTGGGATGTTGAGCTATTCCATGCTTTCCGAAACCATCCAAAGTAGATAGTGGTTAAATTAAAGACAACTCTATATTTTATTTATTTTAAAGTTTAATAGTTTGTAAACTGCTGGGTCGATTTTCAGCACCTCACCGCCCGCTCCTGCCGACATGCCTCTGCAACATCCGCCCAGTGCCACTTTCAGGGTGGCCTGGAGCGGGCGAGCCGCTGGGAAATGCCCGCTGACATCTGCGGGCGGGACTCGGCGGCAGAACGGGGTGGACCGCTGGTTGGAGGCTGGTCTGTCCCCGACGGTAAGCCTGAAGAACCTGAAAAAAAGGTAAGTGAACATTTTAATATTTTTTTTTCAACAGCGACTTACCTGGATGGGGTCCCCTGAAGGTCTTCGGTTACTTTTATTTTTTTGCTGTTTTTCTTTCAGCTCTTCGACCCTCCGTGGGTCCGACTCCATCCTCGGTGGCACTTGGGTGGCAAGCGCCTCTGCTGCAGAGAGGCCCCTGCCACCCAGATTGGCGGCGTACGTCTTCCATTTGCCGCCCACCGACCTTCGAGGGACCTTCTTCATGAATATCCCGCCCAAAGTGCCATCCGGTACCTCGGTGGCACTTGGGCGGGTGGAGGCCTTGCTGAAAATCGGCCCCTTGGTGTTATTTCTAAGATGAGCCGTTCCCCAGGTGTTCTTCATGATATGCTGATGTGTTGTGGAGAAAGATAGTAATGTCTTCCCAACACCGCAACACCCAGGAGAAGGATTTCCTTCGAAGTAAACTACTGAAATAAAAAGTGACTCCTGTTACAGATATCACTGCGATGTAATGTGTTCAGGGTGAAGAGGAGATAATGAGTTTAAAAAGTCTCTCTTTTTAGAAAACTCTTCAAACAATTTTGATTGAAGAATTTATTTTGTGTCAATTGATTAAAAGGTTATTGCAACTTAGTCTGTGCAGCCTTTCTAGAAAACCTACTCTTTCATCTAATGGTGGTAAAAACAGAAGTGCAATCGTAGCCACTAATGGTCCCACTCCTGACATATGGAAGCTCTTTGGTTTGGCTCTGTTAGTAATATTTAACATGTCTCTACTTATCAGTAGAATAACTCCACGAGGCCTAGTGCTGTGCTTGAACTGCTGTGACCTTAGTCTCTTAATTGTAACTGCAGAGTTAGGCAGGAACATGATGACCAGCATTTTATACAGCTCTTGCCTGGGCCTCCCACAGTTGCACCCTCTAGTGGTACCAGCACAGTATATCCAGAGTATACATATATGACAACATTCTTGTGTCAGCTTCTGTTACCCAAATGTCAGCATGGGCAGGTACAGTAGGAGCTGTGAGGGATTACAGAGGGATGTGATCGGGGCCCAGGGGAGGCATGAGTTCGGGGCCCAGAAGAGGCGAGGGCCCAGGGGCAGCACGGGCCAGCCCACACTGCGATATGTGTGCGTGCGCTAGGTCCATGCAGCAGAGCTAGTCTCCAGTCGCCTTGGTTACTCCTTGCCACTGGACCAAGACTTGGCTCTGTCAAGCCCGTGTGGTGGCTGGTGTGCAACGGTCACCACACGTTAAAAAAATCCACGCACAGGCATCTTCCACCCTTCAACATGTAGTTCAGGACCTGGAATCTTAGGTCCTTCATTGAAACATCTGTGAATTTTTTGATGTGGAAGCAAGTCATTCTCGATTCGAATGGACCGCCTTTGATGATGATGAGAACTATTTTATTGTCTCTGTTTTGTGAAGTTCTGAGGATCACATGTAATAGAAATTCTTTCTTTCTACATTTTAGGCTATGAATTTGAACACAGCTTAGTTTTACTTCATGGTGAGTTGAATGTTCATCAAGTTAAGAACATAAAACATAACAAATAGGAGCAGGAGTAGGCCATAGGGCCCCTCGAGCCAGCTCCGCCATTTAATAAAATCATGGCTGATCTGATCATGGAAACAGCTCCACTTCCCTGCCCGCTCCCCATAACCCCTTATTAAGAAACTGTCTATTTCTGTCTTAAATTTATTCAATGTCCCAGCTTCCCACAGCTCTCTGAGCCAGCAAATTCCACAGATTAACAACCCTCAGAGAAGAAATGTCTCCATCTCTGTTTTACTCTGCCCTCTAGTTCTAGTCTTCCCCCATCAGTGGAAACATCCACTCTGCATCCACCTTCTCAAGCCCCCTCATAATCTTATGTTTCGATAAGATCACCTCTCATTCTTCTGAATTCCAATGAGTAGAGGCCCAACCTACTCAACCTTTCCTCATAAGGCAACCCCCTCATCCCTGGAATCAACCTAGTGAACCTTCTTTGAACTGCCTCCAAAGCAAGTATATCCTTTTGTAAATATGGAAACCAAAACTGCACGCAGTATTCCAGGTGTGGTCTCACCAATACCTTATATAGCTGTAGCAAGAATTCCCTGCTTTTATAGTCCATCCCCTTTGCAATAAATGCCAAAATACCATTGGTTTTCCTGATCACTTGCTGTACCTGCATTCTATCTATTGTGCTCCTAACACAGATGAGGCTGCACACAGGGAGGTTAAAGTAACAGTGACCTCAGTCTTTAATAAGACACTCCAGAGTGAGGAACAGGCCTTAGGGGCCGGCTTATATACAGTGCTCCCAAGGGATGCTGGGATCCCTTGGGACTTCAGGGGATGCGCTCCCTGGTGGCGCAACATGGGAGTGCATGCTTTAAAGATACACAACATCACTCTTTCTCCCCGCCGCCCCCCCCCCCACCCCCCCAAAGTCAAAGTGAAAACTATTTACAAGGTGAGGCGGTCAGGAGCCTTTCTTTCCCTGGTGGACCGCCTCGGTACAAATGTCTGTTCTGGTGTGTTGGCTGTGCCCTTGCTGGGCTGGCATGTTGTTGGCCCTGCAGGGCTGGTGGGTGAACCTGGCTTTGTTGGGCGTGATGGGTTCGATTTCCGGGATGGTGTTGTTGATCTTTTGGGTGTGTGTTGTGGGCTCGAAAAAGGTGATGTCTGCTGTGGGTTGTTCAGGGCAGTCTGTGAACCACAGCCTCGTTTGGTCCAGGTGCTTTCTGCAAATTTGTCCATTGTCTAGTTTGACTACAAACACCCGATTCCCTTCTTTAGCTATCACCGTGCCCGCGATCCACTTGGGACCATGTACATAGTTTAGCACATACACATGGTCATTCAGATCAATTTCCCATGCCAGAGTGGCGCGACCATCGTTTACATTTTGTTGCTGCCGCCTGCTCTCTACCTGATCATGCAGATTGGGGTGAACCAGTGAGAGTCTGGTTTTAAGTGTCCTTTTCATGAGTAGCTCAGCCGGGGGCACCCCTGTGAGCAAGTAGGGTCTCGTGCGGTAGCTGAGCAGTACTCTGGACAGGCGGGTTTGGAGTGAGCCTTCTGTGACTCGTTTAAGGCTCTGTTTGATTGTTTGCACTGCTCGCTCTGCCTGCCCATTGGAGGCTGGTTTAAACGGGGCCGAGGTGACATGTTTGATCCCATTGCGGGTCATGAATTCTTTATATTCGGCACTGGTGAAACATGGCCCGTTGTCACTGACCAGTATGTCAGGCAGGCTGTGGGTGGCAAACACGGCCCTCAGGCTTTCAATGGTGGCGGTGGTGGTGCTTCCCGATATTATTTCACATTCAATCCATTTTGAAAAAGCATCCATCTCCACCAGGAACATTTTACCGAGAAACGGGCCCGCATAGTCGACATGGATCCTCGACCATGGTGTGGAGGGCCAGGACCACAAACTTAGTGGTGCCTCTCTGGGGGCGTTGCTCAACTGAGCACATACACTGCATTGCCGTACACAGGACTTTAAGTCAGAATTGAAACCGGGCCACCACACGTGGGATCTGGCTATCGCTTTCATCATTACTATACCCGGGTGTGTGCTGTGGAGATCCGAGATGAACGTCTCCCTACCCTTTTTTGGTAGCACAACGCGGTTACCCCACAACAGGCAGTCTGCCTGAATGGACAGCTCGTCCTTTTGCCGCTGGAACAGCTTGATTGGCTCTTGCATTTCAACGGGGATGCTGGCCCAGCTCCCATGCAGTACACAGTTTTTTTACTAGCGACAGCAGAGGATCTTGGCTGGTCCAAGTCCTAATCTGGCAGGCCGTGAAAGGTGATTTATCATTTTCAAACACTTTCATGACCATCAATAAGTCTGCGGGCTGCGCCACCGTCAACAAGTTTGCAGGCTGCGTCATTTCCAACCTCGTGGTGCGCAATGGTAGCCGACTGAGAGCATCCGTACAGTTCTCGGTGCCTGGCCTGTGGCGGATGGTATAGTTATACGCTGATAGCGCGAGTGCCCACCTTTTGTATGCGGGCTGAGGCATTGGTATTTATCCCCTTGTTTTCAGCGAGCTGGAATGTGAGGGGCTTGTGATCAGTTTCCAGCTCAAATTTGAGGCCAAACAGGTACTGATACATTTTCTTTACCCCAAACACGCACACTAATGCCTCTTTCTCAATCATGCTGTAGGCCCTCTCAGCCTTAGACAAGCTCCTGGAAGCATAGGCGACAGGTTGCAACTTCCCTGCAACTTTAGCTTATTGTAATACACACCCGACTCCATACGACGCCACGTCACATGCTAGCACAAGTCTTTTACACGGGTTTTACAAAACAAGCAGCTTGCTGGAGCATAAAATGTTTCTGGCTTTTTCAAGCAATTACTTTGTTTTTTCCCCATACCCAGTTCTCACCATTGCGCAATAACACATGTAGGGGCACTAAAAGGGTGTTTAACCCCGGGAGGAAGTTACCAAAATAGTTAAGTCCCAGGAACGACCGCAGCTCCATGACGTTTTGTGGCCTGGGCGTGTTCCTGATAGCCTCTGTCTTGGCGTCTGTGGGCCGAATGCCGTCCGCTGTGATCTTTCTCCCCAAAAACTCCCCTTCTTTTGCCGTGAAAACGCATTTCGACCTCTACAGCCACAGCACCACGTGATCCAGTTGCTGGAGGACCACCTCCAAGTTTTGTAGGTGCTCGACGGTGTCCCGACCCGTGACCAATATGTCATCCTGAAAACCACCTTGAGTAGGCTCACCATGTTTCTCTGGAAGATCGCTGCAGCTGACCGAATTCCAAACGGGCATCTGTTGTCGATGAACAGTTCCTTGTGCGTGTTCATGCAGGTGAGGCCCTTTGAAGACTCCTCCAGCTCCTGTGTCATGTAGGCTGAAGTCGGGTTGAGCTTGGTGAACGTCTTGCCTCCTACCAGCATTGCAAATAGGTCGTCTGCCTTAGGTAGCGGGTATTGGTCCTGTAGCGATAGGATACAGGACCAATACCCGTATTGGTTAATAGTTACTTTATAATCGCCGCAAATCCTGACCGTGCCATCACTTTTGAGTACTGGAACAATCGGGCTGGTCCACTCGCTGAATTCCACTCAGGAGATCATGCCCTCGCGTTGCAGCCTGTCCAGCTCGATTTCCACTCTCTCCCTCATCATGTGAGGTACCGCTCGCGCCTTGGGGTGAATGGGTCGTGCCTCTGGGACCAAGTGGATCTGCACCTTCGCTCTGGAAAAGTTTCCAATGCATGGCTCAAAAAGGGAAGGAAATTTGTTAAGAACCTGGGTACATGAGGCCTCATCGACATGTGATGGCGCTTGGATGTCATCCCAGTTCCATGGATTGGCTAGCACCAGTGTCCAGTTCCATGGCTACGGGTAAGCCATTCAATTTTATGTTTAGCATTATAGGTGGACATTTCGACATTTCGTCGAAACTGTGTGTACCCTGTGTACTTCAGCATCTGCCTCCTCTCTCTGAGGCTCGAAATTGCTTTGGTCCACCATGGATCGATCTTCCTCTGCCACTTGGTGGTTAGCAGGTTTTGCAGAGCTTGCAGCTCATTTGCAAGTTTGTTGGAGGTGCCCCATTGTCCCACAGCTCTTGCAAACATACCCTTTGAAGCGGCATGAATAGGCTGAATGGAAGCCTCCACAACGCCAACAAAGTGTGAATTGCCTTGCATTCATCCTTTGTTGGGGACTCTGAATCATCTGGGTCACCTGAGGCCTGCTGGCAGTTGCAGACTCGTGGGTTCTGCCCTGTACATTTCTGCTCGCAAACGGAGTTCCAGTTAATGTATGAACATTGCTAGCACTTGTGTGCTGAGATTTGTTTGGTGTTATCACTGGTAGACATGAACACCTGTGCTATCGCAATGGCCTTACTGAGGGTCGGTATCTCTACAATGAAAAGTTTTCGTAGGATGGTCTCGTGGTCAATGCCCAGTACAAAAAAGTCTCTGAGCATTTGCTCCAGGTAGCCATCAAACTCGCATTGTCCTGCAAGTCGCCTTAGCTCGGCGACGTAGCTCGCCACTTCCTGATCTTCAGATCGCTGGCATGTGTAGAACCGATACCTCGCCATCAGCATGCTCTCCCTCAGGTTAAGATGCTCCTGAACCAGTGTACACAGCTCCTCATATGACTTATCTGTATGTTTCACTGGAGCCAGAAGATTCTTCATGAGGCTGTAGGTCGGTGCCCTGCAGACTGAGGAGGACTGCTCTCCTTTTTGCAGCGCTTCCTTCTCCGTCCAGCTTGTTGGCTACAAAGTACTGGTCTAACCGTTCAGCATAGGCTTCCCAGTCCTCACCATCCGAGAACTTCTCCAGGATGCCCACAGTTTGCTGCATCTTTGTGTTGGATTCTTATTCTCGTTGCCAGTTGTTGTGTTCCTAACACAGATGAGGCTGCACACAGGGAGGTTAAAGTAACAGTGACCTCAGTCTTTATTAAGACACTCCAGAGTGGGACTTCAGGGGATGAGCTCCCTGGTGGTGGAGCATGGGAGTGCATGCTTTACAGATTCACAACACTATCCTTTTGTGTTTCATGCACAAGTACCCCCAGGTCCCGCTGTGCTGTGGCACTTTGCAATTTTTCTCCATTTAAATAATAACTTGCTCTTTGGCAGAAAAAATCAAGTGTATCACCTCACTTTCTAACATTATACTCCATCTGCCAAATTTTTGCCCACTCACCTAGCCTGTCTGTCCTCTTGCAGATTTTTTTGTATCCTCCTCATATATTGCCTTTCCTCCCATCTTTGTATCGTCAGCAAACTTGGCTACGTTACACTCAGTCCCTTCTTCCAAGTCGTTTATGTAGATTGTAAATAGTTGGGGTCCCAGCACTGATCCCTGCGGCACACCAATAGTTACTGGTTGCCAACCCGAGAATGAACCATTTATCCCGATGCTCTGTTTTCTGTTAGCATGGATAGAAGATTGGCTAACTAATATATTACCCCCAACCCCATGAACTTTTATCTTCTGCAGTAAACTTTTATGTGGCACCTTGTCAAATGCCTTCTGGAAATCCAAATACACCACATCCACTGGTTCCCCTTTATCCACTCTGTTCGTTACATCCTCAAAGAACTTCAGCAAATTTGTCAAACGTGACTTACCCTTCATAAATCCATGCTGACTCTGCCTGACTGAATTTTGCTTTTCTAAATGTCCTGCTACTGCTTTAATAATGGATTCCAACATTTTCCCAACCACAGATGTTAGGCTAACTGGTCTATAGTGTCCTGCTTTTTGTCTGCCTCCTTTTTATAATAGGGGCGTAACATTTGCAATTTTCCAATCTGCTGGGACTGCCCCAGAAACAAGGGAATTTTGGTAAATTACAACCAATGCATCCACAATCCTTGCCGCTACTTCTCAAGATCCTAGGATGCAAGCCATCAGGTCCAGGGGATTTATCTGCCTTTAGTCCCATTAGCTTATTGAGCACCGCCTCCTTAGTGATTGTGATTGTGTGAAGTCCCTCCCCCCCCTACCCCCACCCCTCCTATAGCCCCTAGACCATCCACTGTTGGAATATTGTTGTCCTCTACTGATACAAAGACCGATACAAAATATTTGCCATCTCCATGTTCTGCATTACTAATTAACTGGTCACGTCCTCGAAGGGACCAACATTTATTTTAGCTACCCTTTTCCTTTTTATATACCTATAAAAACTCTTGCTATCTGTTTTTATATTTTGTTCTAGTTTACTTTCATAGTCTATCTCCTCTTTTTTTAAATCATTTTTTAGTTCTTTGCTGGCTTTTAAAAGCTTCCCAGTCTTCTGTCCTCCCACTAGTTTTGGCCACTTTGTATATCCTTGTTTTTAATTGGATACCGTCCTTTATTTCTTTAGTTAGCCATGGATGGCTAGCTTTTCTCTTACACCCTTTCCTCACTGGAATACATTTTTCTTGAGTTGTGAAATATCTCCTTAAATGTACACCACTGTTCATCAACTGTCCTACACTTTAATCTATTTTCCCAGTCCACTTTACCCAACTCTGCCTTCATACCTTTATAGTCTCCTTTATTTAAGCTTCGTATGCTGGTTAGATATCCTACTTTCTCACCCTCCATCTGAATTTGAAATTCAATCATGCGATGATCACGCATTTCGAGGAAATCCTTTACTAGGAGATTGTTTATTAATCTTGCCTCATTACACAGGACCAGATCTAAGATAGCCTGCTCCTGGTTGGTTCTGTTACATACTGCTCAAAGAATCTGTCCCTTATGCACTCTATGAACTCCTCCTCAAGGCTACCCTGACCAATTTGATTTGTCTAATCAATATGGAAGTTAAAATCACCTATGTGATTATTGCTGTTCCCTTTTTACAAGCCCCCACTATTTCCTGGTTTATGCTCCAACCAACAGAGTTGCTACAGTTAGGGGGCCTATAGACTACGCCCACCAGTGACTTTTTCCCCTTATTGTTCCTTATTTCCACTCAAACTGTTTCAACACCCTTATCATTTGAGCCAATATCGTTTGCAGTGATTCCATCCTTTATCAATAGAGCTACCCCACCTCCTTTTCCTTTCTGTCTGTCCTTCCGGATTGTCAAGTACCCCTGAATATTTAATTCCCAGTCCTGGTCACCTTGCAACCACGTCTCTGTAATGGCTATCAGCTCATACCCATTTGGCTCAATTTGTGTAGGCAACTCATCTATTTTGTTACAAATGCCACGTGCATTTAGACAAAGTGCCTTTAAGTTTTTTTTTTTTACCCTTGTTTCCTATTTGTTTCCTCTCTCCTTCAAACTCACTTTCTTTATTTTTGCTTTCTAATTCCAGCTTTACTCCTCTCCCTACTGAATCAACTCTCAGGTTCCCATCCCCATGCCAAGCTAGTTTAAACCCTCCCCAACAGCACTAGCAAAACCCCACCACGGGGATATTGGTCCCGGCTCTGTTGAGGTGCAATCCGTCCGGCTTGTACAAGTCCCACCTCCACCAGAAGCGGTCCCAATGCCTCAGGTAATTAAAGCCCTCCCGCCTGCACCATCTCTTCAGCCACGCTTTCATCTGCTCGATCCTCCTATTTCTGTACTCACTAGTTCGTGGCACTGAGAGTAATCCGGAGATTACTAACTTTTGAGGTCCTGCTTTTTAATCTCCTAGCTCCCTAAACTCTGCCTGCAGGACCTCATCCCTTTTCCTACCTATTGGTACCGATGTGGACCATGGCCTCTGGCTGTTCACCCTCTCCCCCCAGAATGACCTGCAGCCGCTCAGTGACATCCTTGACCTGGCACCAGGGAGGCAACATACCATCCTGGATTTACGTCTGCGGCCGCAGAAACGCCTGTCTGCTCCCCTGACTATTGAATCCCCTACCATTATAGCTCTTCCATTCTTCTTCTTCTTCCTCCCCTCCCCACCCCTCCCAGCCCGTGCAGCTGAGCCACCTGTGGTGCTGTGGACTTGTCTCTGGCTGCACTCCCCAGAGCCACCATCGCCCCCACCGGTACTCAGAACAGAGTACTGGTTGGAGAGCAAAATGGACTCTGGACTCCTGCACTACCTGCCTAGTCCTCCTCTTCTGTCTGGCGGTCACCCACTCCCTCTCTGCCTGCACACTCTTAAGCTATGGGGTGACCCCAGCTGCCACTCAAGCTCCAAAATACGGAGTTCGAGCTGGTGCAGCTGGAGACACCTCCCGCACATGTGGTTGTCCCAGCTGCGCAAAGCACCCAGGACTTCCTACATGCCATAGGATGTGCAATCGATGGGACCGAGCTGCCCTACCATCCCTCTAGTTACACTCGCAACTATCAAGTAGAACTAAATTCTAAACCTTAGCACAACGCACCCAGCTGCTACTCAGCAAATAGCTGATTTAATTAACTAGCTCTCCTTAGATAATAAAGATCACACATATTTACTGGCAGATCCTACTTACAACAATGCCAAAGGTTTCCTACGGAAAAGAAAACTAAAAATACTCACCAATTCACCAGCCAGTCACTTACCCCTTTGGCTGTGACGTCACACTCCGATTTAGATTTTTTAAAACTTTTTGTCCCTACACCAGTTGGCTTCTCCCACTCGCACTGCTGTGGCTCTTCGGACTCTTGGGCCCTTTTATCTGGGCCTGGCTCCTCCCGCTCTCGTTGCTGACAATGTCAGTCCCACGGAATGGAAAGTAGTACTCCTGGTTCAGAACACGGGTTCGTTGCAGAATAAAGCTCTTCCTACACAACCCCAACAGTGCGTCTTAATTGTAGGTTCAGAAGAAAACTCCATACTGCATCAGTGTAGCTTTTCCATTTCCCACATCACCGATCACTGGGCTACCAATTAATAACCATTATAGACAATGTAATGCGGAAAACTCGCATGTATTAAGAACTGCAAATATCCTACAGGTATCAGAAGGAGGAGACATTTATTACATCATTCAGTCAGAAGGTTGTGGGTTTAAGTCCCACTCCAGAGGCTTGAGCACAAAAATCTAGGCTGACACTCCAGTGCTGTACTGAGAGGAGTGCTGCACCGACCTTACAAAGATCTTTGACACTGTCAACCACGAGGATCCATGGAGCACCCTCCTCCGTTTCCCATGCCCCCAAAAGTACGTCACCATACTCCGCCTGCTCCATGATGACAAGCAAGCCGTGATCCTTACCAATGGATCCATCACAGACCCAATTCATGTCCGGAATGGGGTCAAGCAGGGTTGCATCATAGTCCCAACCCTCTTCTCAATGCCATGCTCCACCTCACAGTTGATAAGCTCCCCACTGGAGAGGAGCTAAACTACAGAACCAGTGGGAAGCTGTTCAACCTTTGCCGTCTCCAGGCCAGGTCCAAGACCACTCCAACCTCTGTCGTCGAGCTACAGTACGAGGACAATGCATGCGTCTGTGCACACAGAGGCTGAACTCCAGGACATAGTCGATGTATTTACCAAGGCGTATGAAAGCATAGGCTTTACGCTAAACATTAGTAAGACAAAGGTCCTACACCAGCCTGTCCTCGCCGCACAGCACTGTTCCCCCAAACATCAAGATCCACGGCGTGGCCCTGGACAACGTGGACCACTTCCCCTGTCTCGGGAGCCTCCCATCAACAAGAGCAGGCATTGATGATGAGATCCAACACCACCTCCAGTGCGCCAGTGCAGCCTTCGGCCACCTGAGGAAAAGAGTGTTTGAAGATCAGTCCCTCAAAACTGTCACCAAGCTCATGGTCTACAGGGCCGTAGTAAAACCCGCCCTCCTGTATGGCTCAGAGACATCGACCATGTACAGTAGACACCTCAAGTCGCTGGAGAAATACCATCGGCGATGTCTCCGCAAGATCCTGCAAATCCCCTGGGAGGACAGAGCGTCCTCGTCCAGGCCAACATCCCTAGCATTGAAGCACTGACCACACTTGATCAGCCAAGCTGGGCAGGCCACATAGTTCGCATGCCAGACAAGAGACTCCCAAAACAAGCGCTCTACTTGGAACTCGTCCATGGCAAACAAACCAAAGGCGAGCAGAGGAAACGTTACAAGGACACCATCAAAGCCTCCCTGATAAAGTGCGACATCCCCACTGACACCTGGGAGTCCTTGGCCATAGACCGCCCTAAGTGGAGGAAGTACATTCGGGAGGGCACTGAGCTCCTCGTGTATCGTCGCCGAGAGCATGCAGAAATCAAGCGCAGGCAGTGGAAGGAGCGTGTGGCAACCCAGGCTCCCTGCCCACCCTCTCCCTCAATGACTGTCCTACCTGTGACAGAAACTGTGGTTCTCGTAGTGGACTTTACAGCCACCTAAAAACTCATGCTAAGAGTGGAAGCAAGTCTTCCTCGATCCCGAGGAACTGCCTATGAATGAATGAATGACTTTTGGAGGTTCCGTTTTTCGAATTAGACGTTAAACCGAGGCCTCGTCTGCTCTCTCAGGTGGACGTAAAAAATCCCATGAAACTATTTTGAAAAAGAGCAGGGGAGTTATCCCCAGTGTCCTGGCCAATATTTCTCCCTCAATCAACATCACTAAAAACAGATTATCTGGTCATTATCACATTGCTGTTTTTGGGAGCTTGTGTGCCAATTGAGAATGTCTCCAATCCTCAACCTTTGCTGAATTGTGCCAGCGAGGTGGTCGGATACTGGATAATTTTCAGGTCAATACCATGATAAAATATGGAATTTTGATCATAATGGAAACATTTAATATTCCACAAATATAAAATTAGTTTTTCAGGACGAGAGAGGTTGTTCATCAGTAATTATGACTTAGTATGCTGGTAAAACCTAGGTATGCCTCATTGAACAAGGCTTTTCTGCGATATTACAACGTAAAAAGGGAAGCGCTTGTCAGTTCAGTGATTTCTCAAAGATTGCTGTCTGGGCACCCTGTGGAGAAGCAGGGAATCGCTGACAATCTCTGGATTTCTACATTTAACTCTGCATATGTGGATGCCAGTTGTTGTCAGTTTCACAGGGTAATGACAACAATCACTGACAGTTTCGCCGCCAATGCAACCGCAAAATGCCGGTCCATGTATCAAATAAGGTTGCACAGCAGTTAAATGCATGTGTGCCAAGCATGGGCGAAGGAGGCAAATTAGCTGGGTTCTGTTGAAGTTAATTTAAACTGATTGAAAATGATTTGATCTAATCACTTAAAATATTCTTCTAGTCTTTTGCCATTTCCTCATTAGCCTGAGGTTAATGGTGACTTCAACCCAGCTGATCTCCATGTGAAGATTTGTTAATTCTCAGGGACTTCAAGAACAATTAAATTGGCAAAATGTTGTTGGCCACAGCCATGGAGCTCCGTTTTATGCTCTCTGAAGTCATGTGGTTATTATTACAGGCACTAAAGGAACTTTCATTAACTGCCACTTCCATTCTCTTGCCCTTGAGTAAATTATTCAATTTTTAATAAGTGAATTGCACTTGTCAAATTAATCCATTTTAATAATTGAAATGCAATATATTCAAAAGCTGCAAATGAGCATGCATGGTGAACTTATCAGGAATATGTAGAAATCTTAGAACGTAAATCTTACTCATCCCGTATGCTCTTGTGGGTATAATGTTTGGACACGAGGGGCATACCTACTATACCTAGCTTCTCCACCAAAAGCACAATTTGTCTTGTTCTCAAATATCTATTCCTCTGTACTGGTGCTCATATATCTTATTTAGTTTACAGCATGCATCTGTAAGAGTCATACATGTCATACCGAACTGTCAGCTGTCATGTCCTGTAAATGTGTGAAATTGTTGCTGCTATTGTCTCAACATTGAAGTTGGCTGGGGACCAAAGGGAGAGCTTTTGCATCATATTGAGACAAACTTTTGATAAATCTTCCGCCACATTCTACAAGGAAAGAAAGTCGGCTTTTGTGTCAGACTGATCATTCAGTTGCACTTAAGTTGAATCAGGGTAACCAAGAAATCCATCATGGACTGAAACAAAATTACATAGGATGTACGACACAGAAACAGGCCATTCAGCCCAACCAGTTCATGCCGGTGTTTATGCTCCACTCGAGCCTCTTCCCATGTTTCCTCATCTAACCCTATCAGCGTAACCCTCTATTCCCTTCTTCCTCATATGCTTATCTAACCGCCCCTTAAATGCATCGATACGATTCATTGCAACCATTCCCTGTGTGAGCGAGTTTCACATTCTCACCACTGCCTGAGTGAAGAAGTTTCTTCTGAATTCCTTGATTCTTGAAAACTTGAAAAAGATAAATCTGTTCGTTCTTGACTCTCCCACCATAATTTTGAAGAACACAGAAGTGGAGCTGTCCTATAAATGTGGCAATGGATTCTGCACGCTGCCCTGCTCCTCCCCTACCAGTGCTGGCTAACATAATTCCTCAGTTCAGTGGGGTGCTTTGAGTTGTGGACAACTTGCTAGTTGGGTACACAGATTATTTGGATTGCTTCAGCTGCACTTGTGCTACACGTTCAGTTTTCTTTTTATCTATTAAAGCTTTGGAGATATTAGCCGAGAGCCATGGCTCCAGGATGATCAGGGCTGGGAACTCGACATCCAAGGGTATTCAACATTCAGGAAGGATAGAATAAAAGGAAAAGGAGGTGGGGTAGCATTGCTGGTTAAAGAGGAGATTAATGCAATAGTTTGGAAGGACATTAGCTTGGATGATGTGGAATCTATATGGGTAGAGCTGCAGAACACCAAAGGGCAAAAAACGTTATTGGGAGTTGTGTACAGACCTCCAAACAGTAGTAGTGATGTTGGGGAGGGCATCAAACAGGAAATTAGGGGTGCATGCAATAAAGGTGCAGCAGTTATCATGGGTGGCTTTAATATGCATATAGATTGGGCTAACCAAACTGGAAGCAATACGGTGGAGGAGGATTTCCTGGAGTGCATAAGGGATGGTTTTCTAGACCAATATGTCGAGGAACCAACTAGGGGGGAGGCCATCTTAGACTGGGTGTTGTGCAATGAGAGAGGATTAATTATCAATCTCACTTTTGCGAGGCCCTTTGGGGAAGAGTGACCATAATATGGTGGAATTCTACATTAGGATGGAGGATGAAACAGTTAATTCAGAGATCATGGTCCAGAACTTAAAGAAGGGTAACTTTGAAGGTATGAGGCGTGGATTGGCGAATGATACTTAAGGGGTTGACTGTGGATGGGCAATGGCAGACATTTATGAACTACAACAATTGTACATCCCTGTCTGGCATAAAATTAAAAAAGGGAAGGTGACTCAACCGTGGCTATCAAGGGAAATCAGGGATAGTATTAAAGCCAAGGAAGTGGCATACTAATTGGCCAGAAATAGCAGCGAACCCAGGGACTGGGAGAAATTTAGAACTCAGCAGAGGAGGACAAAGGGTTTGATTAGGACAGGGAAAATAGAGTATGAGAGGAAGCTTGCAGGGAACATTAAGACGGACTGCAAAATTTTCTATAGATATGTAAAGAGAAAAAGGTTAGTAAAGACAAACGTAGGTACCCTGCAGTCAGAATCAGGGGAAGTCATAACTGGGAACAAAGAAATGGCAGACCAATTGAACAAGTACTTTGGTTCAGTATTCACTAAGGAGGACACAAACAACCTTCCGGATATAAAATGGGTCAGAGGGTCTAGTAAGAAGGAGGAACTGAGGGAAATCCTTATTAGTCGGGAAATTGTGTTGGGGAAATTGATGGGATTGAAGGCCGATAAATGCCCAGGGCCTGTTGGACTGCATCCCAGAGTACTTAAGGAGGTGGCCTTGGAAATAGCGGATGCATTGACAGTCATTTTCCAACATTCCATAGACTCGGGATCAGTTCCTATGGAGTGGAGGGTAGCCAATGTAACCCCACTTTTTAAAAAAGGAGGGAGAGAGAAAACAGGGAATTATAGACCGGTCAGCCTGACATCGGTAGTGAGTAAAATGATGGAATCAATTATTAAGGATGTCATAGCAGCGCATTTGGAAAGAGGTGACAGGATAGGTCCAAGTCAGCATGGATTTGTGAAAGGGAAATCATGCTTGACAAATCTTCTGGAATTATTTGAGGATGTTTCCAGTAGAGTGGACGAGGGAGAACCAGTTGATGTGGTGTATTTGGTCTTTCAGAAGGCTTTCGACAAGGTCCCACACAAGAGATTAATGTGCAAAGTTAAAGCACATGGGATTGGGCGTAGTGTGCTGATGTGGATTGAGAATTGGTTGGCAGACAGGAAGCAAAGAGTAGGAGTAAATGGGGATTTTTCAGAATGGCAGGCAGTGACTAGTGGGTTACCGCAAGGTTCTGTGCTGAGGCCCCAGCTGTTTACATTGTACATTAATGATTTAGACGAGGGGATTAAATGTAGTATCTCCAAATTTGCGGATGACACTAAGTTGGGTGGCAGTGTGAGCTGCGAGGAGGATGCTATGAGGCTGCAGAGTGACTTGGATAGGTTAGGTGAGTGGACAAATGCATGGCAGATGAAGTATAATGTAGATAAATGTGATGTTAGCCACTTTGGAGGTAAAAACAGAGACAGACTATTATCTGAATGGTGACAGATTAGGAAAAGGGGAGGTGCAACGCGACCTGGGTGTCATGGTACATCAGTCATTGAAGGTTGGCATGCAGGTACAGCAGGCAGTTAAGAAAGCAAATGGCATGTTGGCCTTCATAGCGAGGGGATTTGAGTACAGGGGCAGGGAGGTGTTACTACAGTTGTACAGGGCCTTGGTGAGGCTACATCTTGAGTATTGTGTACAGTTTTGGTCTCCTAACCTGAGGAAGGACATTCTTGCTATTGAGGGAGTGCAGTGAAGGTTCACCAGACTGATTTCCGGGATGGCAGGACTGACATATCAAGAAAGACTGGATCAACTGGGCTTGTATTCACTGGAGTTCAGAAGAATGAAAGGGGATCTCATAGAAACGTTTAAAATTCTGACGGGTTTAGACAGCTTAGATGCAGGAAGAATGTTCCCAATGTTAGGGAAGTCCAGAACCAGGGGTCACAGTCTAAGGATAAGGGGCAAGCCATTTAGGACCGAGATGAGGAGAAACTTCTTCACCCAGAGAGTGGTGAACCTGTGGAATTCTCTACCATAGAAAGTTGTTGAGGCCAATTCACTAAATATATTCAAAAAGGAGTTAGATGTAGTCCTTACTACTCGGGGGATCAAGGGGTATGGCGAGAAAGCAGGAATGGGGTACTGAAGTTGCATGTTCAGCCATGAACTCATTGAATGGCGGTGCAGGCTCGAAGGGCCGAATGGCCTACTCCTGCACCTATTTTCTATGTTTCTATCTATGTTTCTAACTCCCAATGGGAGTCCTGTGGGCAGGAGGATTTTAATTCCCGGACCTCGTTTGGACAACCTCCTGCCCCAACCCGCAGGCTGGAGTAAGATTTTGGGTGGCAAGAGATCGCAAGGGAGGCCCGTGATTTCCTTGTAGGGTCCAGAAGAGCACCTCTGCTCTTTCTGGTCCACAAAAACGAAATACATTTAAATAAAGCAAACCAAGCATGATGCTGAAATTCAGTGACATAAATTGACAAGCATTCAGCTCACCAAAATTGACATTGTACACCTTGATGGGCGCAAAGTTCACACAATAAAGAGAAATGAACTGGATCATTGGGCTCAATTTTGCCTAAGCCCGTTTTCTGGCATATTGCCAGAATTGCGCCCGTTTTTCTAGGCCAGAAATGCACCGGAACTATTTTGCCCAAGTTTCCCCGATCTATAATTCAAATTTGGCGCCTCGCAGTTTGTCCAGTTGCCTTGCTGTCTGCGCCAAAACAACGATGCAGCACCTTCTGCGCATGCACGACCAAAAAAAGTGGTGTTTTTGATATTATTTCAATGGACGCGCATGCACAGTACAGCTCCGGGTTGGCAATCGGCTGTTGTGTGTGTGAGAAGGAGTGCTGCGTGAGAGCATTGGAAAAATCGGAGCTGCAGCAGTACAAGATGCAACGCGGTGCAAGGACCAAGAATTTCTTGCAGCATGAAGTGGAGGCACTAGTTATTGTGATTGAGACCAGACAGCAGCAGAACTCTGATAAAAGTTCCACCCAAAGAAATGAAGAAACGCTGGAACCAAGTTGCAGAAGATTACTGTGCAAACGTGACCACCACGCGATCTGGAGGTTAGTGTGAAAAACAAATGGCAGGACCTTGGTCAAGTCGTTAGTGTAAGTAATATTTTCATTGATTCAATGCAATTGTAAAATGTAACCATCTGTATGTCCCACCCAGCAGAAAGATACCCTCTCTTTAAAAAGTTATGGTTTCATTTTTGCAAAGGTAGGTGCACATAATAAAAGGGAAAGAACTCAAACAGGAGGAGGCCAGGCAAATCTGCACCCACTGACACACTTGGAAGACAATGTCGCTGCTTTGATGGGTCCTGCCTAGAGAAAAGCAACCACCACTGCACAAGCTGGGCCCACACTCGAGGGAGAGGGTAAGTCCTGCAAATTCCACAGTCTGGTTTTGCTAAATGTTAACTACTGTTCGGGCTAGCCATGCTTCAGTTCATGGGAATGCTTCCATCAGCTACGCTTCAGTTGATGCAATGTGCTATCATTCATCGTAGTCCTTCAAATCAGCCTGCTGCCTGGCCTGCGCTGTGTGAGCCGACTCATGCCACCCACCCTGCCCCCTCCTCTGCTGCTAACCATTTGTCTGAGGGGAAACTGAAGGATATCCTTATCAGGCGGGAAATTGTATTAGGAAAATTGATGGGATTGAAGGCCAATAAATCCCTGGGGCCCTGATAGTCTGCATCCCAGAGTACTTAAGGAAGTGGCCCTAGAAATAGTAGATGCGTCTATTGACTCTGGATCAGTTCCCATGGACTGGAGGGTAGCTAATGTAACACCACTTTTTAAAAAAGGAGGGAGAGAGAAAACAGTTAATTATAGACCGGTTAGCCTGACATCAGTAGTGGGGAAAATGTTGGAATTAATTATTAAAAATGAAATAGCAACGCATTTGGAAAGCAGGGACAGGATTGGTCCAAGTCAGATGGATTTATGAAAGTGAAATCATGCTTGACGAATCTTCTGGAATTTTTTGAGGATGTAACTAGCAGAGTGGACAAGGGAGAACCAGTGGATGTGGTGTATTTGGACTTTCAAAAGGATTTTGACAAGGTCCCACACAAGAGGTTGGTGTGGAAAATCAAAGCACATGGTATTGGGGGTAATGTACTGACATGGATAGAGAACTGGTTGGCAGACAAGAAGCAGAGAGTTGGGATAAATGGGTCCTTTTCAGAATGGCAGGCAGTGACTAGCGGAGTGCCGCAGGGCTCAGTGCTAGGACCCCAGCTCTTTACAATGTACATTAATGATTTAGATGAAGGAATTGAGTATAATATCTCCAAGTTTGCAGATGACACTAAACTGGGTGGTGGTGTGAGCTGTGAGGAAGACGCTAAGAGGCTGCAGGGTGATGTGGACAGGTTAGGTGAGTGGGCAAATGCATGGCAGATGCAGTATAATGTCGATAAATGTGAGGTTATCCACTTTGGGGGCAAAAACACGAAAGCAGAATATTATCTGAATGGCGGCAGATTTGGAAAAGGGGAGGTGCAGTGAGACTTGGGTGTCATGGTTCATCGGTCATTGAAAGTTGCCATGCAGGTACAGCAGGCGGTGAAGAAGGCAAATGGTATGTTGGCCTTCATAGCTAGGTGATTTGAGTATGGGAGCAGGGAGGTCTTACTGCAGTTGTACAGGGCCTTGGTGATCCAGTCTCTCCTCATATGTCAGTCCCGCCATCCCTGGAATCAGTCTGGTGAACCTTCACTGCACTCCCTCAATAGCAAGAACGTCCTTCCTCGGATTAGGAGACCAAAACTGAGCACAATATTCCAGGTGAGGCCTCACCAAGGCCCTGTACAACTGCAGTAAGACCTTCCTGCTCCTATACTCTAAACCCCTAGCTATGAAGGCCAACATACCATTTGCCTGGAATATTGTGCTCAGTTTTGGTCTCCTAATCCGAGGAAGGACATTCTTGCTATTGAGGGAGTGCAGTGAAGGTTCACCAGACTGATTCCAGGGATGGCGGGACTGACATATGAGGAAAGACTGGATCAACTGGGCCTTTATACACTGGAGTTTAGAAGGATGAGAGGGGATCTCATAGAAACGTATAAGATTCTGATGGGACTGGACAGGTTAGATGCGGGAAGAATGTTCCCGATGTTGGGAAAGTCCAGAACCAGATGACACAGTCTTAGGATAAGGGGTAGGCCATTTAGGACTGAAATGAGGAGAAACTTCTTCACTCAGAGAGTTGTTAACCTAGAAAATTCCCTGCCGCAGAGAGTTGCTGATGCCAGTTCATTGGATATATTCAAGAGGGAGTTAGATATGGCCCTTCCGGCTAAAGGGATCAATGGGTATGGAGAAAAAGCAGGAAAGGGGTACTGAGGGAATGATCAGCCATGATCTTATTGAATGGTGGTGCAGGCTCGAAGGGCCGAATGGCCTACTCCTGCACCTATCTTCGATGTGTTCTGTTATATTTTGCAGAACTTGAGACCGACCCGGACGATGAGAAGAAAATTCAGACGAGGACCAGCCTGAACAGGATAACATCTTCGAGTTCAACCCTCCAGACCAAGAACATGGGGGTGAGGCAGAGGGGATGGAGCTGGGTGAAGCCCCCACTGTTTTACTGACTTTAGAGGAGGTGCTGCTCATTGAGATGCCAGTCCCTTCTGTGACTAGTGGTTTGAGTGCTGGTGGGACATTCCATGGTTTCCAAATGTCCAAGTCTGCGAGTCCCAGTGGTGAGGTGTAGCAGGACACACCCAGGGCCCCACCATCCCAGGCTGCGGGTCCCAGTGATGGGGTGAGAGCCACACCCTTGGGGAGGAGGGGAAGGAGAGCTGGACCATGCTCTCCTGAGGTGCTTCAGATGATGGCAATGAGTGGGGAGAGCAGTGACCTTATGTGATCACTCCTGGACACCATCAGTGGGTGGGTGACAAGGTGGTAGCGGGACTGTCGGGAGAAGTAACAGCAATCTCACGAGAAATGGGAATGATGTCAGTGACCATGAGGGAGGGAATGTCACAGGTAGGTGATGCACTGTCGGGGAACATCAGGGAGGGAATGTCAGAGATAGTGCAAACACTATCACTGAACATGAGGGAGGGAATGTCACAGGTAGTTGAGACAGTTTTGCTCATCACGAGGGAGGGAATGTCGCAGGTCGTTGAGACACTGTCAGGGCTCATGAGGGAGGGAATGTCGGAGTTAGCTGCTGCAATAAGGGAACATGCCCAGATCCCGCGCCCATTGACAGAATCAACTGCCACTCCCACTGCAATCCCCACACCAGCCTCTGAAGAGCCCCAAGCCGGGCCCTCCACATCGCCCCCCCCCTCCCCCCTCAATAGGTGCACACTACCTGAGATCTTAGAAAGAATAAGCTTGGTACCAACCCCAGAAACACTGCGCCACTGCCTGCGAGCAGGGGTGGAGTCACCAAGAACAAGCGCAGCGGGCGGTCTTAGAATAAGGTGGAGGGGAGATGGGTGCAGCATTTCTTTGCTGCTGCGGTTATTATTGTTACTGTTGTAACTATTTTTGTAAGTTATGTAAATTTACAAGTTTAAAAATTAGTAAGTGATCTTAAAGTTTTTAAAGTGATCTTAGAGTTTGTAAGTGATCGTAACTGAAAACTTTAAAGTTTGAAACAAGAATAATTTTATTTAAGTTAAGTACAAAGAACTGTTTGTTAAACTTTTGAATAAAATATATTTTACATTAAATCTGTATCATTTCAATTATTTGTTCCATTAACACAACACATTACAGATCAGGTCCAAACAGTAAACATGGTCCATGTGGAATAGTTGCCGCTGAGCCTTCAGGCAGCAAAGTGTTCACGGATGAGCTGCTGGCACAAGGCTCGAGCAATCGTTAAAGGGGCGTGACGGCCCGCCCTCCTCCGCCGTCGTGCTCCAGGTTCAGGTAGTTGCATGGCTTCCTCCTCATCCTCCTCCTCCTCATCTGCATTTTCTTCATCATTATCATTAGCCACTCTCACCGTAGGTGAACAAAGGAACATAAGAACATAAGAATTAGGAACAGGAGTAGGCCATCTAGCCCCTCGAGCCTGCTCCGCCATTCAACAAGATCATGGCTAATCTGGCCGTGGACTCAGCTTCACTTACCCGCCTGCTCCGCATAACCCTTAATTCCCTTATTGGTTAAAAATCTATCTATCTGTGACTTGAATACATTCAATGAGCTAGCCTCAACTGCTTCCCTGGGCAGAGAATTCCACAGATTCACAACCCTCTGGGAGAAGAAATTCCTTCTCAACTCAGTTTTAAATTGGCTCCCCTGTATTTTGAGGCTGTGCCCCCTAGTTCTAGTCTCCCCGACCAGTGGAAACAACCTCTCTGCCTCTATCTTGTCTATCCCTTTCATTATTTTAAATGTTTCTATAAGATCACCACTCATCCTTCTGAACTCCAACGAGTAAAGTCCCAGTCTACTCAATCTATCATCATAAGGTAACCCCCTCATCTCCGGAATCAGCCTAGTGAATCGTTTCTGTACCCCCTCCAAAGCTAGTATATCCTTCCTTAAGTAAGGTGACCAAAACTGCACGCAGTACTCCAGGTGCGGCCTCACTAATACCCTGTACAGTTGCAGCAGGACCTCCCTGCTTTTGTACTCCATCCCTCTCGCAATGAAGGCCAACAATCCATTCGCCTTCCTGATTACCTGCTGCACCTGCAAACTAACTTTTTGGGATTCATGCACAAGGACCCCCAGGTCCCTCTGCACCGCAGCATGTTGTAATTTCTCCCCATTCAAATAATAATCCCTTTTACTGTTGTTTTTTCCAAGGTGGATGACCTCACATTTTCCGACATTGTATTCCATCTGCCAACCTTAGCCCATTCACTTAACCTATCTAAATCTCTTTGCAGCCTCTCTGTGTCCTCTACACAACCCGCTTTCCCACTAATCTTTGTGTCATCTGCAAATTTTGTTACACTACACTCTGTCCCCTCTTCCAGGTCATCTATGTATATTGTAAACAGTTGTGGTCCCAGCACCGATCCCTGTGGCACACCACTAACCACCGATTTCCAACCCGAAAAGGACCCATTTATCCCGACTCTCTGCTTTCTAGCCAATTCTCTATCCATGCTAATACATTTCCTCTGACTCCGCGTACCTTTATCTTCTGCAGTATCCTTTTGTGTGGCACCTTATCGAATGCATTTTGGAAATCTAAATACACCACATCCATCAGTACACCTCTATCCACCATGCTCGTTATATCCTCAAAGAATTCCAGTAAATTAGTTAAACATGATTTCCCCTTCATGAATCTATGCTGCGTCTGCTTGATTGCACTATTCCTATCTAGATGTCCCGCTATTTCTTCCTTAATGATAGTTTCAAGCATTTTCCCCACTACAGATGTTAAACTAACCGGCCTATAGTTACCTGCCTTTTGTCTGCCCCTTTTTTAAACAGAGGCGTTACATTAGCTGCTTTCCAATCCGTTGGTACCTCCCCAGAGTCCAGAGAATTTTGGTAGATTATAACGAATGCATCTGCTATAACTTCCGCCATCTCTTTTAATACCCTGGGATTCATTTCATCAGGACCAGGGGACTTGTCTATCTTGAGATCCATTAGTCTGTCTGCTCCTACCAGCTGCTGCTGGCTCATGATGGCTAAGTTATGCAGAATGCAGCACACAACAGTGAACTGACCGACAATCTCAGTGGAGTACAGCAAATAGCCTCTGGAATGGTCCAGGCATCGGGAACGCTGTTTAAAGATGCCAATGGTCCTCTTATGCTGCGCGTCGCAATGTGCGACATGTATTCCTGGTCAGCTTCCATCCGGGTTACACGTGGTGGCGTCATCAGCCAGGTGGCGAGGCCGTACCCTTTATCTCCCAGTAGCCAGTTCTGTCCTTCTGGCTGCTGCTGAAATATGGCAGATATAACGCTGTCGCGTAGGATGGACGCATCACGAGTGCTCCCAGGTTATCATGCATCAACTGACACGATGCGATGCATGTCGTCACATTAATGAAGTGGAAGCTGTCATGTATGTAGACCATGCATACTAATTGTATAGTCACAAGCCACCAGAGGGCACTGTGGTGGGAGACCTGAGGGCCACCTGCATAGGTGTGCAGGGCCCAGTATAAAAGGCTGTCACCATGCTTGTGCCTCACTCTGGAATTACAATAAATGGGACTATGGTCACAACAGCTCAAGTACAATACTGGACCTCGTGGAGTCATTCATAAGAGTATTAAAGACATAACAACTGGCGACGAGATTACAAACTTTCACGCAAAAATGACTAACCTTGGTGCATTAGAAAAGTTCTCAGAGGGTGAAGATTGGGAAGCCTTTAGGGAGCTGCTCAACCAATATTTTGTAACAAATGACCTGGCAGGCGATGATTTGGCCACGCTGGCAGATAAGCGCAGAGCTATCCTGTTGACCAGTTGTGGGCCCGCGGCCTCGTCAGCGACTTGCTTGTACCAGAGAAAACAACGACCAAGTCATACGAGGAGCTGAAAGTACTAATTCGTGACCAGCTCAAACTGAAGGAGAGCATCTTCGTGGCCAGGCATCGATTTTATACACACCACCGCCCCGAGGGCCAGGAAATCGCGAAATACGCTGCCGACCTCAGGAGACTGGCAGGACCGGGTGAATTCAGCGCATCCCTCGCCAATGCATTGCGGGACGTCTCCGTAATTGGCATCGGTCATGAGGCCCTTCTTCACAGGCTGCTGTCTGCTGAAACCACTGTCACTCTGCAGAAGGCCATCAGCATCAGCCAGGCATACATGACCTCAAGCTGCAGCTCCAAGCAGATGATGACTCACTCTCAGGACTCAAACTTGGCAAGTACTGTAAACAGAATGGCGCCTTTCACAGGCAGAACTGTTGAACGTGAATCTGCCCAGGGCAGAACATACAGGCCCCCGAGGCCTTTAACTCAGTGTCCGCCGAGAGGTGCAAACGTAAGTCGCGGAACACCATGCTGGCATTGTGGAGGTAATCACAGGGCTCATCAGTGTCGGTTCAGAGACTATGTGTGCAAAGGCTGCAGCACAAAGGGCCACCTCCAATGAATGTGCAAAAGAGCTGTGACACACCACGTGGAAGAGGAGTCAGCAGATAGCTGTGAATCCAACGCGGATTACGAGGAGATGGCTAGAGAGGCAGCTCAGTCCCAGGACGAAGTGTATGGAGTATATACCTGCACCACAGATTGTCCTCCAGTGATAATGGAAGTCGAGATAAATGGCGTTCCAGTCTTCATGGAAGTGGACACGGAGGCGAGTCAGTCAGTAATGAGCCAGGAAGCCTTTGAGAGGCTATGGAACGATCAAGCTGAATGACCCAAGCTGGTCCCGGTTCAGGCAAAGCTGCGCACCTACACCAAGGAACTGATATCAGTTGTTGGTAGTGCGGATGTAAGTGTATCCCATGATGGCGCGGTGCACAATTTACCATTGTGGATTGTTTCAGGTGACTTGGAAGAAGATGGATGGGGAAGATTCATTGGAACTGGGAAGACTTCAACTCTCCAGCGATCGACATCCCCCGTGCTCAGAGGCAGAGCAAGCCCCCACCTTCGGTTGGACCAGGCACCGGAGAGCAGATCCACACAGCCCCTGAAGCACAGACCGCACATCACGACTACGTGGCGATGATCCGGCCGATACGACCCGAAAGCGCCTTCCCAGCTTCAGTGGCAGAATCCCTGGGAAAGAAAATCGCGGCAGTCGACATCATGGACAGGGAAAAGATGGCGTCCAAACCACGAGGTGCAGCGCTAATGGAGCAACGATAGGTGGTTCCACGCAAGGAAGATGGTTGGGGTAAATGTAGTAAGGCCATTTTAAAGGAGGCCAGCAACCCGCCATTTTTGAATGAACTGCTTGAAATTGGTAACCAATGTAAAAGTCCAGCAGTAACAAGCAAAATGTTGTGATGTCGGGTGCAAATTGCAATCAGCCAATGTAGCAGGCGAACACCTAACGGTCATATACAGGTCCAGCGGGCTACCCAATGCTGTAGCCTGTGTCCCCGGGACCAGAACGATCTTTCTTAGTGTCCCCACAGCTGACCGAAGTAGATGAGCTGCAGAGTAAACGATCCCCGGAGAGCAGAGGCACCGGTAGTGATACCCTGCCTCAGATCGGTTTAACATTGCAGGCACCCGATGGCATGAACCGCCTTGGGCCAGAAACAGTAAACTGCGCCTATGCTCGCAGTTGGCTATCGTCACCCACCACCCGGGTGGAAAAGGCGCAGCCCACAAACCCACTCGCCATCACGGCAATGCCCCAGAGCGAAGGGTCACCCACAACGGCTCCTCCGAACAGGACCTGGACCAGCCAGGATCCCAAACTAGAGAGTGCGCACAACGGTGCCCTCAAGGAAAGCGAGTCAGCAGTCCCCTGCGAACTGCTAGACAAGGCACTTAGATGAAACGCTCACTCGCTCAGACCGCTTCCCAGGGAGCAGCAGCGACACTGTGCAAATGAAAAGGACAGGGAGGTCACAGACACATCTGCTGTCTTTGGGCCTGCCCAACACTAGGAGTAACGGCAAGAGACCTGAGATCCAGCAACTCAAGCAAAATAAGCTCACCTCGCCCACAGACCCACTAGCATGGGGTGCTTCGCTGCCACCGGAGGACTCAGATCTCATCCGGCTGTGCTGGAACTAGACTGTCCTTGTGTACCTGTACTGATATACCTATATTGATCATGTAAATATACCACACAAAAAGAAATGCAACTGTAATCCACCCAACAAATGTACCAAGATGTAAATATATAACCCTTGTATTCACTGGAGTTCAGAAGAATGAGAGGGGACCTCATAGAAACGTTTAAAATTCTGACGGGGTTAGACAGGTTAGATGCAGGAAGAATGTTCCCAATGTTGGGGAAGTCCAGAACCAGGGGACACAGTCTAAGGATAAGGGGGAAGCCATTTAGGACCGGGATGAGGAGAAATTTCTTCACCCAGAGAGTGGTGAACCTGTGGAATTCTCTACCACAGAAAGTTGTTGAGGCCAATTCACTAAATATATTCAAAAAGGAGTTAGATGAAGTCCTTACTACTAGGGGAATCAAGGGGTATGGTGAGAAAGCAGGAATGGGGTACTGAAGTTGCATGTTCAGCCATGAACTCATTGAATGGCGGTGCAGGCTCGAAGGGCCGAATGGCCTACTCCTGCACCTATTTTCTATGTTTCTATGTTTCTAACCCATGTGGTGAACTTGAATGCAACTTGCCTGTAACGGGCCATTAGCCTGATCTCTGTGTGTGGGGGGGGGGGGGGGGCAGAGAATGAGTAGTCATGGACTCACAACCAGAAACCACTGGGACCTCCACTGGCAACAAATCTCACAACCAACCCACCCAAGCTCGAAGCGACCCTCCAATGGTCAAGCAGGAACAGCAAAGCCCAGGTCACCGTCAATGTACGAGTCAATTTGCATTAAAAACTTGAGGGGAAGTGATGTCATGCATATAGACCATGTATACTAACTGTATAGTCACATAAGGTGTGCCACCAGAGGCCACTGCAGTGGGAGACCTGAAGGTCACCTGCATAGGTGTGCAGGGCCCAGTATAAAAAGCTTCCCACCATGCTTGTGCCTCACTCTGGAGGTACAATAAATGGGACTAAGGTAACAACAGGTCAAGTACAATACTGGACCTTGTGGAGTCATTCATAAGAGTATTAAAGACATAACAGAAGCCTTTTCTGTTCCTGTACATCTCGGAATCCTCGCAAGGTAATGTGGGTACAATCAATGCAGCCCTGTACCTTTGGGAAGCCAGCAATCCTGGAGAAACCCACAGCCCTTTCACGCATTGCCTGGACGGTCATGGGGAACTTCATGTAGTCATTCCTCCGGGCATATAGTGCAGCTGTCACCTGCCAAATGCAGACATGTGTTGCATAAGAACATAAGAACATAAGAAATAGGAGCAGGAGTAGGCCATACATCCTCTCGAGCCTACTCTGCCATTTAATACGTTCTTGGCTGATCCGATCATGGACTCAGGTCCACTTTCCTGCCCATTCCCCAGAACCCCTTAATCCCTTATCGATTAAGAAACTGTTTATCTCAGTCTTAAATTTATTCAATGTCCCAGCTTCCACAGCTCTCTGAGGCAGCGAATTCCACAGATTTATAACTCTCTGAGAAAATAAATTTCTCCCCATCTCAGTTTTAAATGGGCGGCCCCTTATTCTACGATTATGCCTCCTGGAAATATCCTCTCTGCATCCACCTTGTCAAGCTCCCTCATAATCTTATATGTTTCGATAAGATTACCTCTCAATCTTCTGAATTCCAATGAGTAGAGGCCCAACCTACTCAACCTTTCCTTATAAGTCAACCCCCACATCTCCGGAATCAACCTAGTGAACCTTCTCTGACTTGCCTCCAAAGCAAGTATATTCTTTCGTAAATATGGAAACCAAAACTGCATGCAGTGTTCCAGGTGTGGCCTCACCAATACCCTGTATAACTGTAGCAAGACTTCCCTGCTTTTATACTCCATCCCCCATGTTGAGAAATGGTGTGCACATCCCCAGTTGTAGCTTGAAACGATCCGGAGACATAGAATGAAAGTGCAGCTGTAACCTTCACTTCAACTGACGAGCAGTCCTCCTGACACTTCTAGGTTGCAGATCTGCTTTCACCAACTCACAGATCTCGGTTACAACTTCTTTTCGGAAACACAGCCTTCTGACACAGTCTGCATCACTCAGGTGCAGGTACGAACGTCTGTTTCGATATACCCAACGTGGGTAAGGCCTCCTGCCCAGCACCCTACGGGCTCTGATGTTCCTCATGCGATGATCGAATCAATTGTCTCCTACATAGCACCATGATGCAGAAGGCTCGCACAAGGTATGGCATTGTCAGTATTGCCCCCATAGTTAAATTTGACCTTTGCGAGAAGCTTAAAATGGCAGGAAGGCAGGTAGGACAGGTTATTTGTTCTCTCTCACCAAGGTCCGTATGGATGGACTACATCCAGATCTTATGACTTCTCCTCCCCTCTCCCCCCCCCACCCCCACCCCCCACCCCACCCCCGCAAAACTCATTGCAGTCTTCAGAAGCCTTCCGATCGCCGCCTCGCCCCCCCCCCCCGGGCTCAATGCAGAAGGCTTCCGATTGGTCGGCACCTCTCTCTCTCTTTCCCCCCCCCCCCCCCCAATCCCCCTGGGCTTGTATTCCAGTCGAGCCCCTGTATCCGGGCGCGGGGCCAATTCTGCCGGCCAAAGCTACGACCCTCCAGCCCTGCTTGAAGACGTTCGGTGGTAAAAAAAAATATATAAAAACTTCTGAAATCTAAAAACTTCCATTTACTACGTTGACAGGTTAAAAAAAAAAGTTGAACTTTATTATTGATTTTTAGAGTGTTCTTGACTCCTTCCAAAATCTTCGATTAAAAACAATGGTGTCTTTCAGCGCCGATTTGTCAATGCGCGCTGCTTTCCGCTAAATCACCAGAAGGTTTTTCGGGGGGTGACCAGATACACTGACCAAGGAAGACAAATTTTTGGCCAAACAGCGAAAAATTATGAAAACCGGCGCAGACATGAGGGAACACCCCCTATTACGTCCAAAAAAAAACTCACCTAGAAAAATCGTCACTAACTCAGTTACGCCGGCGCAGATCGCAGGGGGAAATCTTTGAAAAAAATAAATATGCCAGAAAAAACGGTGCATGCCAAAAAAAGGCGCAAATGACCCGGGAAAATTGAACCCAAAGTTTTGTGAAGAAATAAGTAATAAGCTGAACAAGATGTACCAGTCTAACTCTGAATTGAATCAAATCCTACGCATCATAATGTATTCACCAGTGCAGAACTTTAATGCCTTTTCATGGATATGAATATCTGTTTTATCCATTTGTTTTTATTAGCCAAATACTCTAAGAAAGGATTAGGATTGAGTATGTGATAATGGAAATATTCCAATTAAGTTAATATTCCTATAATCAAGGTCCCTGTTGCCTGTCATACAAATGTGGACTAGAAGCTGTCACAAACTTGGAGTACAGACACACTCCATTTAATTTAACATTAGTGTTCTGGGCTCTTTAATGTGAAGGGTCAGAAAATCCTCAAGTTTGTAGCACCTTGTGTAAGTGCTGCGGAATGGGAATCCTGTTCCTCTGCTGATCTCCGTTCCTGATCCTGAGGTCACAAGGAGATCACCTGATTTAAATATTTTGAACGGGCACCTGCGCCGATATAGATATATTTGGGGGATCGGGGGCAGGGGAAGACAGAAGATGCAGCAGTGGATGACAGCATGGAGGTTGCACTGGAGGATTTGCAGGATCTTGCGGAGACGTCGTTGGTGGTGTTTCTCCAGCGATCGGAGGTGACGACTGTTTATGGTCCATGTCTCTGAGCCATACAGGAGGGTAGGTATCACTACAGCCCTGTAGACCATGAGCTTGGTGCCAGATTTGAGAGCCTGATCTTCGAACACTCCCTTCTTGACAGACGCACCAACATTAGTGTCCTCGATCAGGCCAACATCCCCAGCATCGAAGCGCTGACCACACTTGACCAGCTCCGTTGGGCGGACCACATTGTTCGCATGCCTGAATCAAGACTCCCAAAGCAAGCGCTCTACTCGGAACTCCTACACGACAAGCGAGCTCCAGGTGGGCAGAAGAAACATTTCAAGGACACCCTCAAAGCCTTCTTGATAAAATGCAACATCCCCACCAACACCTGGGAATCCCTGGCCAAAAGCCACCCTAAGTGGAGGAAGAGCATCCGGGAGGGTGCTGAGCACCTCGAGTCTCGTCATTGAGAACATGCAGAAAACAAGCGCAGGCAGCGGAAGGAGTGTGCGGCAAACCAGACTCCCCGCCCACCCTTTCCTTCAACCACTGTCTGCCCTACTTGTGACAGAGACTGTAATTCCTGTACTGGACTGTACAGACACCGAATGACTCACTTTTGGTGTGGAAGCAAGTCTTCCTCGCTTTTGAGGGACTGCCTATGATGATGATATGATGACCCACTGGAGGCCCCCCCCAAAAATGTAACTGGCCAGGTCATTACTGTTGCGCTCATAATAAAGGATGAAAGTGAGTACTGTATGCAATGAGTAAGTGTGACCTTAGCTCCTTTAATTAAACTTCAGAGTGTTGGTACAACATGGGAGACCTGCTTATATACAGTGCTCCCAAGGGATGCTGGGATCCCTTGGGACTCCAACAGGTAGGCCCTCTGGTGGTGGTATGGTGCAGGTTGCCAAGGGTTACATACATAACAATTACAAAGCAAGTTCTCGACCCTTCAACGTGACACTGGTGGGCCCACTTTTGCCTCTACGATGACCAGGTGTTGGTTTTGTCCCAGTGTCCGGTTCACTAGGAAGAGGCAGGAGCCACAGGAATTCTGACTGGGAAAGCTCTCCCACCGACCCCACCTTCTTATGCCATCAAGGGCTTTGCATAGGGCAGACACAACTAGGCCTCATTGGAAACTCGCCTCGAATGCTCTTCTGGTTCCTGGCTAATTTTCTTCCCACCACCTGGCACTTCTGCACCTTCTTTAACCTCTCAATACAACCCAGCCCTATGGACATTTGAGACCAATGTACCTTTAACAGAAAGGCACCTTTTTATGGCATGCTCATCATGCAGCCCTCTGCTTTCCAACACAAGCCTAAAATAGAACAATTATAGTCGACAATGCATTCCTCTTCTTAAGATCAAAATCATCCAGAAGTTTTCAACCTTTCTGAAGTTTATTCATGATTCGTAATGGGTGACTCATGCCTTTTTCAAAATGACATTCGAAAGAGCTGTTCAAGGAAGTTGGGAGTACTTATTATGGCAGCATTTGGTGTCTCTTTAATTTGTCCAACTTTTGGAAATACAACCAAATGTTGCAAACGAGAGATATTTGCAGTTGTGTAGGTAAATGAGGGCCTGGGTTTGCAATTCAACTACTTTCAGCAAGACCAGAATCAGGTGGTTGCTGTCAGTGCTTTCCTGAGATAAGAGTGTGGGGATGACAAAGTGCTGAGTTAAATGTACTAATGAGGCTAGCTGCCCGGAAATTAAAATCTACAACAATCGTGTTCACTCAAGTAATAATTGTGAGGAATTAAGGAAGAAATGTTTAAATTGTTGTGTGTTCATTCCCTCAATTAGCAGTAAAGCCAATTGTCTTGGGATTTATAATAGTGGATCGTGTATTAAAAGCCACAGCTCTCAGAAGCTGCCTAATTATATGTTGATATTAAAGACACACTGGCATTTATTTTCCTTACTGGATAGAAAATCACATTGAAAGACAGGCTTAATCCAATAATATCACTGCGTGCCAATGATATTATGTTTGTTATGATTTTACCTCAGAAAAATACTTTCATAAATATTAACAGCCTGGGCCCCTCAAGATTTCTCAAAATGTTTTCCAAAATGGCAGAAAATCAATTACACTCCCAGAATAAGTCTGTATTATTGAAAGTATATTAACAGCACTATAGTGTTGACTTTTTTTTTTTAGCGAAGCTTTATAATTCACAAAGATCTGATGTACAAGTCTCTGCTCCATGAGCAATTGTGATGAAGACTGAATGTATTGACTTTTGGTGTGATGCTCCGACATTAAGTCAATCCTCCAGTGTACAGCACAAGAAGCATCACAAGCCTTTCATTCATCACTGCAGCTCAATATTGATAGATGCCTCAGTAAGTGCCCAAGAAATGCTATACTTGGATCGAGACTACTATGAACTGCAGGTAATAATAATCACTTTGCAAATCTTTCTCCTATAGACAGCCTACATAGATGTTAATCTAGCTATTTAGTAAACGTGACAGAAAATGCTGAAGCAGACACCGATTTTACACAAAATTGATTTGGCTTTTAAAATGTATGTTCTGAGTTAACCAAATTAAAAGCATGACAACTGAGAGATGCTCTTTTTTTCCCTTTGGAAAACAGAATCTCAATGCTATTTTATACAACACAAATGAATGACTATTTCTTTCTATTCGTTCATGCGATTTGAATGTTGCTGGCAAGGCCAGCATTTATTGCCCATCCCTAATTGCCCTTGTGAAGATGGTGGTGAGCCGCCTTCTTGAACCGCTGCAGTCCGTGTGGTGAAGGTACTCCCACTGTGCTGTTATACGTCTTTGTTGCAGTTTGGTACAACTGAGTGGCTTTTGGTCGGCCATTTTAGAGGGCAGTTAAGAGCCAACCACAGTGCTGTGGGGCTGGAGTCATATATAGGTCATATATAGGGTAAGGACGTCAGATTTCCTTCCCTAAATAGTGAACCAAATGGGTTTTTACGACAATACGGTAGATACCATTACCGAGGCAGTGACTAGTGGAGTGCCGCAGGGCTCAGTGCTGGGGCCCCAGCTCTTTACAATATACATTAACGATTTGGATGAAGGAATAGAGTATAATATCTCAAAGTTTGCAGATGACACTAAACTGGGTGGCGGTGTGAGCTGTGAGGAGGATGCTAAGAGGCTGCAGGATGACTTGGACAGGTTAGGTGAGTGGGCAAATGCATGGCAGATGCAGTATAATGTGGATAAATGTGAGGTTATCCATTTTGGGGGCAAAAACACGAAGGCAGAATATTATCTGAATGGCGGCAGACTAGGAAAAGGGGAGGTGCAACGAGACCTGGGTGTCATGGTTCATCAGTCACTGAAAGTGGGCACGCAGGTACAGCAGGCGGTAAAGAAGGCAAATGGTATGTTGGCCTTCATAGCTAGGGGATTTGAATATAGAAGCAGGGAGGTCTTACTGCAGTTGTACAGGGCCTTAGTGAGGCCTCACCTGGAATATTGTGTTCAGTTTTGGTCTCCTAATCTGAGGAAGGACGTTCTTGCTATTGAGGGAGTGCAGCGAAGATTCACCAGACTGATTCCAGGGATGGCTGGGCTGTCATATGAGGAGAGACTGGATCAACTGGGCCTTTATTCACTGGAGTTTAGAAGGATGAGAGGGAATCTCGTAGAAACATATAAGATTCTGACGGGACGGGACAGGTTAGATGCGGGAAGAATGTTCCCGATGTTGGGGAAGTCCAGAACCAGGGGACGTAGTCTTAGGATAAGGGGTAGGCCATTTAGGACTGAGATGAAGAGAAACTTCTTCACTCAGAGAGTTGTCAACCTGAGGAATTCCCTGCCGCAGAAAGTTGTTGATGCCAGTTCTCTGGATATATTCAAGAGGGAGTTAGATATGGCTCTTACGGTTAAGGGGATCAAGGGGTATGGAGAGAAAGCAGGAAAGGGGTACTGAAGGAATGATCAGCCATGATCTTATTGAATGGCAGTGCAGGCTCGAAGGGCCGAATGGCCTACTCCTGCACCTATGTTTCTATGACACGAGCTTTTTATTCCAGATTTATTTAATTAACTGAATTTAAATTCCCCAGCTGCCGTGGTGGGATTTGAACACGTGTCTTTGGACCATTAGTCCAAGCCTCTAGATTACTAGTCCAGTAACGTAACCTACTGGTACATTGGAAATCTACGCTTTGTGAGGAGTGAGTTTATCTGGATTGAAGTCTACTTATTTCTAGAAAAGATTCGCATTCTTCTGGGGTGGGAGGTGGCAAGAAGGGAAAATAGGTGTTAAAATGTTGCAGCAACATAAATGGAATGAAATCTCCTGAGTCTTAATTTCAATTTGTGGGCAGCTGCCTTTAATCGGTGCATTCCATTAAAACTGAATAAGATCCACTAAGGTAAAGCTTGTGTGCACTGATTACAATCAGGCTGCAGGCATAAATAAATGAGATTTAACAGGAAGAACAGAGAATAGGCTCCCAGTCTGTAATTGCTTGCACTAATTTATTCATCACATCGCACATGAAACATCGTTGGTTCAGATGTTTGGTTCGATTCCACTTGAGTTGTCTCTACTCCCAGTCAGCTGGAAGCCGAATTTGAATGTCTGGAATCGTTCTTTGAGTGATGAGTCCATGTGCGAATGTGGCTCCGCTCCAAGATTGTGCCTGCTTCTGCTTCAGATTTCTGGGAAAGCGGAGATCTCGTATCATTTTATTTTGAGTCAATTTTTATTTTGATCCATTTTAAACTTTTCTTTTAGGCATGATTCTTTCTCCCAGCCTCCCCCCTCGCCACCCTGTGCTACATCCCACTCTCCCAGTGAGAAGCTGATCATATTAAAGACATGACAACTGAGGAATTTTCTATTTTGTTTGGAACAGGGAATCTCACTGTTATTCTACACTCGAGTGTGAATAGGCAGTGCATTGACAAAGCCACGATCTTATTGAATGACAGAGCAGGCTCGCGGGGCCAAATAGCCTACTCCTGCTCCTATTTTTTACGTTCTTATGACAGTCTACGCATAGCTTAGGAACTGATAGTAACACTGAGCTGGGAGAGACACTGGAGATCTGGGATGTATTCTCTTTCTCTCTCTCTTTCTCACTCTCTCTCTTTCTCACTCTCTCTCTTTCTCTCCACTCTCTCTCTTCGCTCTCTCTCTCCCTCTCTCTCTTTCTTTCTCTCTCGCTCTCAGCACTGTCCTATCATTTGCACAGCAGACCACCTTAAGATGCTTGTATAGGTTGTCATGTATGTAACCACAATGTAACACCACTGTATTACTGTATACACTCAACCTAAATGCACACCTTGACCACAAGGAGTGAACTTGTGGGAGACACTCCTTACCTGATCACACAGGTATAAAAAGGGAGGTCCCACACGGTCATCGTCTTTGGAGTCCTGTGAATAAAGAGTTAAGATCACAGAGTAACCTTGTCCCCAGAATGTGCCTCGTGTGGTTTCAAACTGTAGAGTAAGGACATTACATTGACGATGAGAAACGGGAATTCACGACCAAGAGAATGGCCACCGGTAGCACAGAGGAACGGTACTATGTTGGGGAAGATTGGGACGATTTTGTCGAGAGACTTCAGCAAAGCTTCGTTACGAAAGAATGGCTGGGAGATGCAGCGGCCGACAAGCGAAGGGCTCATCTCCTGACCAGCTGCGGACCAAAGACTTACGCGCTCATGAAGGACTTACTAGCACCCGAAAAGCCGGCGGTCAAAACCTGTGAAGCACTTAGCAAATTGATCAGGGAGCACCTCAAACCAGCCAATAGCATACATATGACCCGACACAGATGCTACACCCACCGACGTCGTGAAGGACAGAGCATACCGGACTTCGTAGCGCACCTCCGGCGTTTGGCCAGCCTCTAAGTTCACAGACGCCTGCAGGGGGGAGATGCTAAGGGACTTCTTTATCGAGGGTATCGTTCATGCGGGAATTTTCCGCAAATTAATTGAGACCAAGTGGCGGTGTTGATAGCTCAAACTTTCATGGCTGGGGAGGAACAGACAAAAATAATATACGCGCGCAATTCTGCCTCTAACGCGGTGATGGATCAGGTAGTCAACATCATCAATGCGACTCAGAGCCCTTCAGGCAGGCAGGGGCAGTCTGACACTCCGCAGGCAGCAATAGACCCCAGAGTAGGACTTAAACAGAGACAATGGCAGGCTGAACGGACATTCACGCCATCACAGTGGACAATGTGGCTCGGGATGGAGCCATTGACACCCACTAATAGAGTACTTAAGAGTAATCAAAGGGACAGTCAGCGCGGAATGCCTGGCCATAGTTCCTTTGTTCCCAACAATGGAAACTTTAACTCATGCTGGAGGTGTGAGGGAAAACACTCAGCTAGATCTTGCAGATTTCAACAGTTTGTCTGCAGGAACTGCAGTCTCAGTGGCAACTTAGCTCGAATGTGTAGGAAGTCTGCAACCAGACTAATATATGAGGCGGATGCACCAGAAGAGGGTTCTTTGAGGCAGGATGACTTTTGGGGCAAATCGATGGACGCCGAGGTTCAGCGGGTCCATGTGGCGAATATTCACAGTTCATACACCAAAACGTCACCAATGATGATGAGGGTTTTATTAAATGGTATCCCAGTAGGCATGGAGCTGGACACTGGGGCCAGCCAGCCACTCATGGGCGTTCAGCAATTTGAGAAGCTATGGCCACTTAAAGCCAGTAGACCCAAATTAGCACGTATTGAGACACAATTACGGACAAACACTAAAGAAATAATTCTGGTGCTAGGCAGTGCAATGTTGGCTGTCACACACAATGGGTTAGTGAATCGGCTGCCGCTCTGGATTGTCCCGGGCAATGGTCCCGCACTATTGGGGAGGAGCTGGTTAGCCGAGATGAACTAGAAATGGGGGGATGTTCATGCAATGTCATCTATGAAGCGAAGTTCGTGCTCACAAGTCCTACAACAATTCGATTCACTATTCCAACCTGGCGTCGGGACTTTCAAAGGCACTAAAGTAGTGATACACATCACCCCGGACGCCAGGCCAGTGCACCACAAAGTCAGAGCGGTGCCGTATGTGATGCGGGAAAAGATCGAGAGTGAATTGGACCGGCTGTTGAGAGAGGGCATCATCTCGCCTGTTGAATTCAGCAACTGGGTGATCCCCATCGTTCCCGTCCTAAATGCGGATGGCTCTGTCAGGATCTGTGGCGACTACAAGGCCACCACCAATCGGGTGTCCCTACAAGATCAATACGCGCTCCCGAGAGCGGAGGACCGCTTCGCCACGCTGGCAGGCGGCAAACTGCTCACCAAGTTGGACCTCACTTCAGCCTATATGATCCAGACCTGGAACACTGTGTTCACAGGTGCACGGCGTGTGCCCAGCTGGGTAATGCCCCCAGGGAGGCCCCGCTCAGCCTGTGGCCCTGGCCCACCAGGCTATGGTCACGCATTCGCGTTGACTACGCGGGCCCGTTCATGGGAAAGATGTTCCTTATTGTGGTAGATGCGTACTCGAAATGGATCGAGTGCATCATTCTAAATTCCTGCACGTCATCCACCACCGTGGAAAGCCTACTTGCGATCTTTGCAACCCATGGCTTGCCGGACATCCTGGTTAGTGACAATGGCCCATGTTTCACAAGCTACGAATTCCGAGAGTTTATGTCGGGCAATGGCATCAACCATGTCAGGACTGCGCCGTTCAAGCCGGCCTCCATTGGCCAGGTGGAACTTGCGGTCCAAATCATTAAGCAAGGTATGCTCAGGATTCAAGGACCCTCCCTACAATGCCGCCTATCGCACCTCTTGCTAGCCTATAGACCTCGCCCGCACTCGCTCATGGGGGTCCCGCCCGCAGAGCTACTAATGAAATGGACACTCAAAACTCGGTTGTCCCTCATTCACCCAGTCCTGACCAACATAGTTGAGGGCAAGCGGATGTCACAAAACGAGTACCATGACTGTAATTCGAGGGGGAGATGTATAGAAATAAATGATCCTGTATTCGTCCTCAATTATGCCATGGGGCCCAAATGGCTTGAGGACACTGTAATTGGCAGGGAGGGGAATAGGGTCATCATGGTAAAACTCAACAATGGTCAGATATGCCGTAAGCATCTGGACTAAGTTTAAAAAAAAAGGTTCAGCATTGACACGGAGGAACCTGAAGAAGACCATGAGATGGAGCTCACACCACCACCAGTGAACGAGCAACAAGAGCAATCAGAAGAATGCACAGCTCCTGAGGTCAGCCCGGACAGGCCGGAATCACCACAGGTGACAGGCACTCACGTCAGTGTCCAACAACCAGAGCCCCAACTGCGGCGCTCCATGAGGGAGCGTAGACCACCTAAAAGACTAAACCTATGATCCCAGTAAGACTTTGGGGGGGTGGGGGGAGGTGATGTCATGTTTGTAACCACAATGTAACACCACTATATTACTGTATACACTCAAGCTAGATGCACATCTTGACCACAAGGGGTGAACTTGTGGGAGACACTCCTTAACTGATCACACAGGTTTAAAAAGGGAGGTCCCATGCAGGGTCATCGTCTTTGGAGTCCTGTGAATAAAGAGTTATGGTCACAGAGTGACTTTGTCCCCAGATTGTGCCTCGTGTGGTTTCATACTGCAGAGTAAGGACATTGCATAGGTGACATTTCAAAGCTTATTTCTTGGGTAGAAAGAAAGGAGGTGATTTTACCCAGATACCTCAGCTGCTAAAGAATCTCCGAACTGGTCAAGATGGGGTCTTGAGCTGCAATGCCAGTTGAGCCCGTCTTTAGCACAACATGTCATCTTGGTAAAGGAGTTGAAGTGTGCGTTAGGAACGGCCGTCCCGAGGATGATTAAGGCTCTGATGACCAATTAAGGTGACTCCTAAAGCTCAATTAAAGAGGCCCCACACCATTTTGCTGGCAAGTGCTGCAATTGCAGTCCTCTCCGAACAGCGACCAGCTGAACAAGGGTAAAGAAGTTGGTGAGGATTGTGAGCGCTACTTAAAGCCAAGCTTTCACTGTTCACTTGCTGATTGAGATCAACTGACTACATTGTGTTTGAAGAGCACTTTTGATGCACATCGGGATACTTTCTGGGACTTTGTCAAGACTTCATCAACACTCTTATCGACATTTTTTTGGCAAATTCTCTGAGGACTTCACCTAAAGAGAGTAAGTGTTGTACTACGCTACCTTATTGGAGACCTTGGAGCAGTCACCAGGAGAATATAACATAAGAACATAAGAAATAGGAACAGGAGTAGGCCATACGCCCCCTCAAGCCTACTCCACCATTTAATAAGCCATGGCTGATCCGATCATGCTCCACTTCCCTCCCTGCTTCCCATAACCCCTTAATCTCTTATCAGTTAAGAAACTGTCTATCTCTGTCTTAAATTTATTCAATGGCCCAGCTTCCACAGCTCGCTGAGGCAGCGAATTCCACAGATTTATAACCCTCTGAGAGAAGAAATTCCTCCTCATCTCTATTTTAAATGGGCGGCCCCTTATTCTAAGATCATGCCCTCTAGTTCTAGTCTCCCCCATCAGTGGAAACATCCTCTCTGCATCCACCTTGTCAAGCCCCCTTATAATCTTATACGTTTCGATAAGATCACCTCTCATTCTTCTGAATTCCAATGAGTAGAGGCCCAACCTACTCAACCTTTCCTCATAAGTCAACTCCCTCATCTTTGGAATCAACCTAGTGAACCTTCTCTGAACTGCTGAACCTTCTCTGAACTGGAGTGTTTGTCATGGGGATCTTGCTCGGGGTCCCCCCCCTGGGCTGGAGGAGATGAGGCCAGGCAGAGCAGCACCAGCGTCTGGAGGAGGAGGAGGAGGAGGGCTCCAGATTTGTGGTGACTTGTTGCATGCTCGGCAATCATGGCAGACCAGATGTTACCACCAGCAATTGTGCCAGAGGGTCATGCTCAGGGGTCACGGGTAATATGAGGTTGATGAGGATGGCTGCTGAGAATCTGAAGAGGGCAGTTCACATCTCCTCCTGCGACACTCTCGAGAGGCTGTGGGCCAAGGTGGCCCCGCCTCAGACTGCGTGCTCCATGATTCCCACGCCACTACCTCGGGGTGTCTGCTCAGCCAGCCCACTGATCTGCTGCAGGACAGATCACTGGGCAGCTGAGACACACTTCAAGCTCTTTTCAACCGAGAAGCCCACTCCCACCATGGTGACTGCCTCAGCTTCCATTGCAACAATTTGCCGTTCCATGGAAGATACTAACCGTGCAATGGAAACTGTTTGCGCTCCTCTAATTCTGCCCTCTTGAGCATCCCTGATTATATTGGCTCAATTATTGGTGGTCATGCCTTCTGTTGTATAGGTCCCAAACTCTGGAACTCCCTGCCTAAACCTCTCCGCCTCGCTACCTCTCTTTCCTTCTTCAAGACGCTCCTTAAAACATATCTCTTTGACACCGGCGCTAATTTCTACTTGTGTGGCTCGGTGTCAAATTTTTTATCTCAATACGACTGTGAAGCGCCTTTGGACATTTCAGTACGTTAAAGGTGCTATATAAATACAAGTTGTTGTTGTTCGGACTTCCATTGCAACACCTTATCATTCCATGGAAGCTGCTACGACTGCAGTGGAAGCTGTGACCTCAGTCATCAGATGTTGGGCCCCACAGGTTGCTGGATGGAATTGGCCTGTCTGTCCACGTTGGAGAAGATGGGTTCCAGGCTCTGCGTCAACCCTCGGGTCAAACTGGAGGTGGACTCCTCCATTCCCCTAATCATCGACCTGTAAGCTTTCAGGTAGGCTGACCATTGCACCAAGCCTTTGCTTTGTCAAACCCATCAGCCGCCTTCTGCAATTTGGCCCTGCGGGGTCCTCATCTGATTCCTCTGCAGCAGAACTAGCATGTGAACTTGCCCCACCACCGCCCCCCTGCCCCCGGGTAAGGTGGTGTCCCTTCCATCCAGCATGGTTGCTGCCCTCTCGTGCCCGCTGCGCGCCACTGTGAGGTTGTGTGTTCTAACCTAGTCTCAAAGTTGCGCCGGTCACTGAGCTGGGCCTGCAACAGTGGTATCGATTGACAGTGCCTTCTTCCTCACTCTCCTCCTCCTCCTCCTTCCACAAGGGGGCGAGCTAGCTATTCTCTTCAATTTTCTCCAGGGGCCGAGGTGGATCTTTCTCCTGGGAGCCTGTAGTGATGAAGCTAGAAGGGTTAGGGTGCAGTGCGTGCAGCCACTATAGGAGGATGTGTGTGATGAGACCATATGGAGCTTGTGAGTGAGGATAGGTTTGGGGATTAGGGATCGAGAATAGTTGTGGATACGTAAGAAAGCTGGAGTGGCCACAAACCTCTGGGAGATATGTCCCCGGCTCTGCCTGTGGCCACAGTGTCTACCACTCTGGATTACTGCCAGCACTGTCTCCTCAAGGAGAGTGATCTCATGAAGTCATGCCTCCCCTCCCCCGGTCAGGTCATGCTGGCGCCTGTTATGTGCTACCTTGTCCTGGAAGAAAAGAGAGTGGTGTTTATGAATGAGTCTATTGGCAGATGCCTCACATGGTTGAAGAGCTATGGCATGTGTCTGAGGTGTTGGCAGTGCCTGTGAAGGATGCACAGTTTAAGGTGTGTGATTGCCTGTCTATAGGGTGACGGAGCGGCGAGAGATCATAGAGTGATGTGATTAGGGCCAGGAGAGGCATGAGTTCGGGACCCAAAAGAGGCGAGGGCTCAGGGGCAACACGGGCCAGCCCACACTGCGATATGTGTCCGCACTAGGTCCGTGCAGCAGAGCTGATCTCCAGTTGTCTTGGTTAATCCTTGCCACTGGACCAAGACCTAGCTCTGTCAAGCCCGTGTGGTGCCTGGTGTGCAACGACCACCACACGTTAAAAAGATCCACGCACAGTCATCTTCCACCCTTCAACATGTAGTTCAGAACCTGGAACATTAGTTCCTTCATTGAAACACCCGTGAACTCATCCCTTTTTTTGCATGGAAGCAAGGCATCCTTGATACGAGGGACATAGAAACATAGAAAATAGGTGCAGGAGCAGGCCATTCGAGCCTGCACCAGCATTCAATATGATCATGGCTGATCATGCAACTTCAGTACCCCACTCCTGCTTTCTCTCCATACCCCCTGATCCCTTTAGCCGTAAGGGCCACATCTAACTCCCTTTTGAATATATCTAACGAACTGGCCTCAACAACTTTCTGTGGTAGAGAATTCCACAGGTTCACAACTCTCTGGGTGAAAAAATTTCTCCTCATCTCGGTCCTATATGGCTTACCCCTTATCCTTACACTGTGACCCCTGGTTCTGGGCTTCCCCAACATCAGGAACATTCTTTCTGCATCGAACCTGTCCAATCCTGTCAGAATTTTATATGCTTCTATGAGATCCCCTCTTATTCTTCTAAATTCCAGTGAATATAAGCCTAGTCGATCCAGTTGGACCGACGAAGAAGAAGAGTTAGATGGTGTGTGCAGTGTGTGGATGTTGTGATGCGGGTAATGATGCAGTTATTGAGAAGTGTGTTTATGAGATGGAATCTTACCTTGACCGCTCGTGTCAAATCATTACTTTTTCTGCCAGGTGCTGGAGCCACGTCCTGGGTCCTCATCCTGGGACCTCCTTGGTGATCTCCTCCCACATCCGTCACATTAGTTGCCTCTGTGGCATCCTTCCCTCCCCCTACTGTGGTTGCAGGACATCCCTCCTCCACTGTGCCTCCTCCATCTGGACCTCCAGTGCCACCTCTGAGAACCTGTGAGCCCTCCGCCTCGGTCCCTGCGCCATCCTGATACGTGCCTTTGTCTGTCAGCCAGTGCACTCCATGCCTTCAATGGAAGTTTGTGCATGGAAGCTACATATCCCGCTCCATGAAACTTTGCTCCGAATCAGCAGTTGAGTGCTAAACATGCAGGTCTCCGTTTTAGCGCCTCTGGGCACATTTAAATCATGGTTATCAACAATTAGTTCCAAAATTGCAGGCTAAAACCAGACTTTTAAACAGGCGCATCTTGATAGCACAGCAGGCAAGTTTTCAACCTTTCCCCAAAATAACCCCAAAGACTTGCATTTACGTAACGCCATTCATGACCTCAGGATGTCCCGAACTGCTTCCCAACCAATTTTGAAGTCTAGTCACTGATGCAATGTAGGAAATACAGCAGCCAATTTGCACACAGCAAGCTCCCACAAACATCAATGAACCAATGACCGGATAAACTGTTTTTAGTGATGTTGGTTGAGGGATAAATATTGGTTACAAGACTGTGGATAATTCCCCTGCTCGTCTTCGAAATAGTGCGGTGGGATCTTTTCCGGCCACCTGAATGGACGGCCGGGGCCTTGGTTTAACGGCTCATCTGAAGGCAGAAGGGAAACGAGCAGAAACTCATTGCAGTGGGTCGCTGTCGGTGACGAACTTCACTTGCCAACAGCTCAAACCAGAAATTCGGGTGTACAGTGCTCCTAATTTTCACCACCAATCATTTCAGCCATCAGGCAAGACACCCCTTCGGAAGCTCAGACTTGTAAATGTTGTGTATCTGTAAAGCATGCACACCCATGTTCCGCCACCAGGGAGCGCATCCCCTGAAGTCCCAAGGGATCCCAGCATCCCTTGGGAGCACTCTACATAAGCCAGCCCCTAAGGCCTGTTACGCACTCTGGAGTGTCTTAATAAAGACTGAGGTCACTGTTACTTTAATCTCCCTGTGTGCAGTCTCATCTGTGTTAGGAACACAACAACTGGTGATGAGTACACAAATCCAATGCAAAGGTGCAGCAAACTGTGGGCATCCTGGAGAAGTTCTCGGAGGGTGACGACTGGGAAGCCTATGTCGAATGGTTAGACCAGTACTTTGTAGCCAACGAGCTGGACAGAGAAGGAAGCACTGCAAAAAGGAGAGCAGTCCTCCTCAAAGTCTGCGGGGCACCGACCTACAGCCTCATGAAGAATCTTCTGGCTCTGGTGAAACCCACAGATAAGTCGTATGAGGAGCTGTGTACACTGGTTCGGGAGCATCTTAACCCGAGGGAGAGCATGCTGATGGCGAGGTATCTGTTCCATTCGCACCAGCGATCTGAAGGTCAGGAAGTGGTGAGCTGCGTCGCTGAGCTAAGGCGACTTGCAGGACAATGTGAGTTTGATGATTACTTGGAGCAAATGCTCAGAGACTTTTTTGTACTGGGCATTGGCCACGAGACTATCCTACAAAAACTTTTGACTGTAGAGACACTGACCCTCAGTAAGGCCATTGCGACAGCACAGGCGTTTATGTCCACCAGTGATAACACCAAACAAATCTCTCAGCACACAAGTGCTAGCAATGTTCATAAATTAACTGGAACTGTTTTTGCGAGCGGAAATGTACAGGACAGAAACCATGAGTCTGCAACTGCCAGCAGACCTCAGGTGAACCAGATGACTCATAGTCCGCAACAAAGGATGAATGCAAGGCAATTTACACCTTGTTGGCGTTGTGGAGGCTTCCATTCAGCCTATTCATGCCGCTTCAAAGGGTATGTTTCCAAGAACTGTGGAACAATGGGGCACCTCCAACGAGCTTGCAGACGAGCTGCAAGCTCTGCAAAACCTGCTAACCACCACATGGCAGAGGAAGATCGGTGCATTTTCGAGCCTCAGCGAGAGAAGGCAGATGCTGAAGTACATGGGGTGCACACATTTTCGACAAAATGTCCACCTATGATGCTAAACATAAACTTGAATGGTAGCGCCATGGTCAAGGTCACATACGAGGGCACGGTGCATGAACTGCCACTCTGGATTGTCCCGGGCGATGGCCCCACACTGCTTGGAAGGAGCTGGCTGGGCAAAATCTGCTGGAACTGGGATGACATCTGAGCGGTATCAAATGTCGATGAGGCCTCATGTACCCAGGTTCTTAACAAATTTCCTCCCCTTTTTGAGCCAGGCATTGGAATTTTTTCCGGGGCGAAGGTGTGGATCCACTTGGTCTCAGAGGCACGACCTATTCACTACAAAGCGCGAGCGGTACCTCACACGATGAGGGAGAGAGTGAAAATCGAGCTGGACAGGCTGCAATGCGAGGGCATCATCTCCCCAGTGGAATTCAGCGAGTGGGCCAGCCCGATTGTTCCAGTACTCAAAAGTGATGGCACGGTCAGGATTTGTGGCGATTATAAAGTAACTATTAATCGTTTCTCGCTACAGGACCAATACCCGCTACCTAAGGCAGACGACCTATTTGCGACGCTGGCAGGAGGCAAGACATTCACCAAGCTCGTCCTGACTTTGGCCTACATGACACAGGAGCTGGAGGGGTCTTCGAAGGGCCTCACCTACATCAACACGCACAAGGGACTGTTCATCTACAACAGATGCCCGTTTGGAATTCGGTTGGCTGCAACGATCTTCCAGAGAAACATGGAGAGCCTACTCAAGTCGGTTTTTCAGGACGACATATTGGTCACGGGTCGGGACACCGTCGAGCACCTACAAAACCTGGAGGAGGTCCTCCAGCGATTGGATCGCGTAGGGCTGCGGCTGCAGAGGTCGAAATGCATCTTCATGGCAAAAGAAGTGGAGTTTTTGGGAGAAAGATCGCGGTGGATGGCATTCGGCCCACAGACGCCAAGACAGAGGCTATCAGGAATGCGCCCAGGCCACAGAACGTCACGGAACTGCGGTCGTTCCTGGGACTCCTCAGCTATTTTGGTAACTTCCTCCCGGAGTTAAGCACCCTCTTAGAGCACCTACATGTTATATTGCGTAAAAGTGAGAACTGGGTATGGGGGAAAAAAACAAGTAATTGCTTTTGAGAAAGTCAGAAATATTTTATGCTCCGACAAGCTGCTTGTATTGTATAACCCGTGTAAAAGACTCGTGCTAGCATGTGATGCATCGTTGTATGGAGTCGGGTGTGTATTACAACAAGCTAACGTTGCGGGGAAGTTGCAACCTGTCGCCTATGCTTCCAGGAGCTTGTCGAAGGCCAAGAGGGTCTACAGCATAATTCAGAAAGAGGCATTAGCGTGTGTATTCGGGGTAAAGAAAATGCATCAGTAGCTGTTTGGCCTCAAATTTGAGCTGGAAACCGATCACAAGCCCCTCACATCCCTGTTCGCTGAAAACAAGGAGATAAATACTAATGCCTCAGCCCGCATACAAAGGTGGGCACTCACGCTATCAGCGTATAACTATACCATCCGCTACAGGCCAGGCACCGAGAACTGTGCGGATGCTCTCAGTCGGCTACCATTGCCCACCACGGGGGTGGAAATGGCTCAGCCTGCAAATTTGTTGATGGTGGCGCAGCCCGCAGACTGTCACAGCCTGCCAGATTAGGACTTGGACCAGCCAAGATCCTCTGCTGTCCCTAGTAAAAAACTGTTAACTGTATGGGAGCTGGGCAGGCATCCCCGTTGAAATGCAAAACCTAATCAAGTCGTTCCAGCGGCGAAAGTACGAGCTGTCCATTCAGGCAGACTGCCTGTTGGGTAATCGCGTAGTGCTACCAAAAAAGGGCAGGGAGACGTTCATCTCGGATCTCCACAGCACACACCCAGGTATAATAATGATGAAAGCGATAGCCAGATCCCATGTGTGGTAGCCCGGTATCGACTCTGACTTAGAGTCCTGTGTACGGCAATGCAGCGTATGTGCTCGGTTGAGCAACGCGCCCAGAGAGGCACCACTAAGTTTGTGGTCCTGGCCCTCCAGACCATGGTCGAGGATCCATGTCGACTATGCGGGCCCGTTTCTCGATAAAATGTTCCTGGTGGTGGTGGATGCTTTTTCAAAATGGATTGAATGTGAAATAATGTCGGGAAGCACCGCCACCGCCACCATTGAAAGCCTGAGGGCCATGTTTGCCACCCACGGCCTGCCTGACATACTGGTCAGTGACAACGGGCCATGTTTCACCAGTGCCGAATTTAAAGAATTCCTGACCTGCAATGGGATCAAACATGTCACCTCGGCCCCGTTTAAACCAGCCTCCAATGGGCAGGCAGAGCGGGCAGTACAAACAATCAAACAGAGCCTTAAACAAGTCACAGAAGGCTCACTCCAAACCCGCCTGCCCTGAGTACTGCTCAGCTACCATACTTGACCCCACTCGCTCACAGGGGTGCCCCCAGCTGAGCTACTCATGAAAAGGACACTTAAACCAGACTCTCGCAGGTTCACCCCAACCTGCATGATCAGGTAGAGAGCAGGCGGCAGCAACAAAATGTAAACGATGGTCGCGCCACTGTGTCACGGGAAATTGATCTGAATGACCCTGTGCTAAACTATGGACATGGTTCCAAGTGGATCGCGGGCACGGTGATAGCTAAAGAAGGGAGTAGGGTGTTTGTAGTCAAACTAGACAATGGACAAATTACCAGAAAACACCTGGACCAAACGAGGCTGCGGTTCACAGACTGCCCTGAACAACCCACAGCAAACATCACCTTTTTTGAGCCCACAACACACACCCAAAGTATCAACGACACCACCCCGGACCAGGAAATCGAACCCATCACGCCCAACAGCCCAGCAAGGCCAGGCTCACCCAGCAGCCCTGCAGGCCAACAACACGCCAGCCCAGCGAGGGCACAGCCAACACACCAGGACAGACATTTGTACCGAGGCGGTGCACCAGGGAAAGAAAGGCTCCCGACCACCTCACCTTGTAAATAGTTTCACTTTGACTTTGGTGGTGGAGTGATGCTGTGTATCCGTAAAGCATGCACTCCCATGTTCCACCACCAGGGAGCGCTTCCCCTGAAGTCCCAAGGGATCCCAGCATCCCTTGGGAGCACTGTATATTAGCCGGCCCCTAAGGCCTGTTCCTCACTCTGGAGTGTCTTAATAAAGACTGAGGTCACTTTTACTTTAACCTCCCTGTGTGCAGTCTCATCTATGTTAAGAACACAATAGTAAATTTACTCGCTGGATGTGCATCCGTTGCACGCGTCGCAATTCTGTATCGCTGGCATCCACGGGCCATGTTACTTGGGTGAGCATATCGGTGCGCAGTCTGTGAAAATCGCGTCCTAAAAATTGTAATATGATATTAATCAAGCACAGCTTAAATCAATGAGCTATGAAGACAGGCTGAGGGAGCTAAATCTGTTTTTTCACTCGGAAATAATGAAGACTTACGGCAGGATGTGATCCAAGCTTTTGAAATCATGAAAGAAATCAATGGAGCAGAATTTCTTTGTGTTAAACCAAGAAAATAAAATTGAGGGGCTGGGGTTGTGAAACCAAAGAAACAGAGAGCTAAAGGTGTTGAAATAAGCCACTACATTCCTTCTGACTGATGGGTCTGACTACCAAGCAATGAGGACAGGCTCAGTCGAAATATTCAGAAAACAGACTTGTGATTCAACAGAGCAGATGGATGTGAACTTGGCACCAGAGCAAGACGCAGATGACAGTGACCTGTGCAGGCAAGGTGAACCAGGGACAAGCTTGATGTGCTGAACTGTCTTTTTTTTAATGCCAGATTTTAACTTGATTTTTTTTTTGGAATAATTAATCTTTTCTGGCAGCACTGAGGGTGCAGACATTAAATTAAATTCATACATTGTAGAATATTTTCCTCTTGTAAAGCTCTGGGGAAAAATGATGCACTCAGCAGTTAACTTTTTGAATGATTAAGCTTATATTTATCATACTTACCCCTAGATTAATTGGTCTATTTTGGACGTCTATCTCAATGATGAAGTGATGTGAATGAAAGAAAGAAAGACTTGGATTTATATAGCACCTTTCATGACCACCGGATGTCTCAAAGCGCTTTACAGCCGATGAAGTACTTTGAGTGTAGTCACTGTTGTAATGTAGGAAATGCAGCAGCCAATTTGTATACAAGCAAGTTCCCACAAACAGCAGTGTGATAATGACCAGATTTTTTTTTAAATGTTGATCGAGGGATAAATATTGGCCAGGACACCGGGGATAACTTCCCTGCTCTTCTTCGAAATAGTGCCATGGATCTTTTATGTCCACTTGAGAGAACAGACTTTGTTTAACGTTTCATCTGAGAGACAGCACTTCCGACAGTGCAGAACTCCATCAGTACGGCGACACTGGAGTGTCAGCCTAGATTTATGTGCTCAAATCTCTTGGGTGGGACTTGAACCCAGAACCTTCTGACTCCGAGGCGAGAGTGCTACCCACTGAGCCACAGTTGGCACTACATTTACCACGGTGTCCTTCAAACTGCATCCCTTCTCTCCTTCCCCCTGCCCTGCCATGTGTTGCTGTATTTAAAATGGCAGCCGTGGCAACGTCAAGTGGACACGTTACGTTTTTTCTCTTCGCACCTCGACCCAAATGCTGCCGTTCCCACTGAGTTATGTTCGAGAGTCGCTAAATATTAATGTTTGAGAACTCAATCTCGCTTTAGTAAACGTTAAGATGAGCAGTATGGGAAGGCGGGGGATTAGATCCCATTACATCCCATCTATAATATTACAGAAAGGATATTTTAGCAGATGAAGGGAAAACCACCTTTTCTTTCATCTTTTCCTGTTCAGCCAGTTTAATCTCTGCAGCCTGAGTTGTAAAAAACACCCGCACACGCGAGCCAAATATCTTAATTTTGTCTGTATGCATACTAGTGTTTGCAATCAGAAACGGCTGTGAAGAAATTAGACTTGTGATTGTTGGAAAGGAAACACAATTCAGGTCAACTGCTAGAAGCTTGCAAAATTACAAGGGGATTGATGAAGTTGATCAGTGTAAATTGTTCACAGGGATTGAAAAACACAGGACATATTTAATGATTAGAAAATTACAGGTAAATAGGGCATTCAGGCAGAGCTATCTCACACCGAGCATAATGGATTCATGAACAATTCCAAGAGCAGATTCAAGAGACAACCAGGTCCATATTTTTGTCCTTGTTAATTTTGATGAAATTGTAAATGTGCATTAACAGCAAAGCAAAGTAACAAAATAAATAACTTGCATTTATATAGCACCTTTCACATCCTCTAGACATCCCAAAGTGCCTCAGAACCAATGAATGACTTCAATGAAGTGCAGTTGCTATTTTGTAAGCAAATGTGCCAGTCAATTTGTATACTGTGATATATTCTTTACATCACTAACACGCAGATTACAAGATGGCTCCAATACGTCCTGTGACTTTTATTCTGTTTACAGCAGCAGTTGCATTACCACAGTAGTCCACTAGATGGAGCAGTATATTACACATACAAAAATTCCACAAACAGCAAATTAGATGAATGACCAGCTAATCGATTTTGGGTGTTGGCTGAAGGATTCATTTTGGCCAGGATACCAACTCCTTGCTCTTCTTCCAATAGTGCCATGTGATCTTTTACATCCCCCTGAACAGGCACATGGGGCCTCAATTTAACATCTCATCCAAAGGACCGCAGTTCAAGCAATGCAGCACTCCTTCATTACAGCACTGAAGTGTCAGCCTGGATTATCTACTCCGGTCCTGGAGTGAGATTTGAGCCAATAATCTTCTGAGTCAGAAATAAGAGCGCTGCTGCTGAATCAAGGTGACTTGAATTTAGTTTCATGAATGACACTCCTGCCTTTCAGTCAGAACGTTGTAGGTTAAACCACACTTGAAGTTCTGAGCACATAATCTAGGCTGAAATATGAGGAAGTGCTGCATTGACAGAGATGCAGATCTTTGAGTAAGATGTTAAAGCAAGGCCTTATCTGCTTGTTCAGTGGAATGTTGAAGATCCCATGATGCAATCCAGAGATTTGTCCTGCCTAATCCTCCAATATCAACACATTAATGTTAACTGGCCATTAAATTCATTGGTTGCTGTGTGCTGTTGACTACATGACCTATGTACACATCAAAATAATTGAATGGATATGAAACACGTTGAGGCCTTTCTCAGAGATGTGACAATAACTTGCATTCGTATAGCGCCTTTAACGTGGTGAAACGGCCCAAGCAACGTTCCCTCGAAGCTGAATGGCTGCGCAGCCATCTGTCGGTCTTGCGCAGCCCAAGACTAGCTTTTCCAACGTGAAATTTCCCGAAACTGTGACTGAGCCGCGCAGCCCCTAAAAGGGGCCGTGCACCCACAAAAAATATTAGGGGGAACAATGGCCCCAAGGCACATCACAGGAGCGTAATTGGACAAAAAATGACACCGAGCCTGTTGTATATGCAGACTATAGACATACTCTCTGTATAGTCACTGTATAGTTGCATAAGATGGAGACTTACATAGAAACATAGAAAATAGGTGCACGAGTAGGCCATTCAGCACTTTGAGCCTTCACCACCATTCAATAAGATCATGGCTGATCATTTACCTCAGTACCCCTTTCCTGCTTTCTCTCAATACCCCTTGATCCCTTTAGCCGTAAGGGCCATATCTAACTCGTTCTTGAATATATCCAATGAACTGGCATCAACAACTCTCTGCGGTAGGGAATTCCACAAGTTAACAACTCTCTGAGTGAAGAAGTTTCTCCTCATCTCAGTCCTAAATGGCTTACCCCTTATCCTTAGACTGTAACCCCTGGTTCTGGACTTCCCCAAAATCGGGAACATTCTTCCTGCATCTAACCTGTACAGTCCCGCCAGAATTTTATATGATTTTATGAGATCCCCTCTCATCCTTCTAAACTCCAGTGAATAAAGGCCCAGTCGATCCAGTCTCCCCTCATATGTCAATCCTGCCATCCCGGGAATCAGCCTGGTGAACCTTCGCTGCACTCCCTCAATAGCAAGAACGTCCTTCCTCAGATTAGGAGACCAAAACTGAACACAATATTCCAGATGTGGCCTCACCAAGGCCCTGAACAACTACAGTATGACCTCCCTGCTCCTATACGCAAAACCCCTAGCTATGAAGGCCAACATACCATTTGCCTTCTTCACCGCCTGCTGCACCTGCATGCCAACTTTCAATGACTGATATACCATGACACCCAGGTCTCGTTGCACCTCCCCTTTTCTTAATCTGCCGCCATTCAGATAATATTCTGCCTTCCTGTTTTTGCCCCCAAAGTGGATAACCTCACATTTATCCACATTATACTGCATCTTCCACACGTTTGCCCACTCACCTAACCTGTCCAAGTCATCCTGCAGCCTCTTAGCGCCCTCTACACAGCACACACAGCCACCCAGCTTAGTGTCATCTGCAAACTTGGAGATATTACACTCAAATTCATCTAAATCATTAATGTATATTGTAAATAGCTGGTGACCCAGCACTGAGCCCTGCGGCACCCCACTAGTCACTGCCTGCCATTCTGAAAAGGACCCGTTTATCCCGACTCTCTGCTTCCTGTCTGCCAACCAGTTCTCTATCCACTTCAGTACATTACCCCCAATACCATGCGCTTTAATTTTGCACACCAATCTCTTGTGTGGGACCTTGTCAAAAGCCTTTTGAAAGTCCAAATACACCACATCCACTGGTTCTCCCTTGTCCACTCTACCAATTACATCCTCAAAAAATTCTAGAAGATTTGTCAAGCAGGATTTCCCTTTTATAAATCCATGCTGACTTGGATCGATCCCTTCACTGCTTTCCAAATGTGCTGCTATTTCATCTTTAATAATTGATTCCAACATTTTCCCCACTACTGATGTCAGGCTAACCGGTCTATAATTCCTCGTTTTCTCTCTCCCTCCTTTCTTAAAAAGGGGTGTTACATTAGCTACCCTCCAGTCCATAGGAACCGATCCAGAGTCGATAGACTGTTGGAAAATGATCACCAATGCATCCACTATTTCTAGGGCTACTTCCTTAAGTACTCTGGGATGCAGACTATTAGGCTCCGGGGATTTATCGGCCTTCAATCCGTTCAATTTCCCTAACACAATTTCCCGCCTAATAAGGATTTCTTTCAGTTCCTCCTCCTCAGTAGACCCTCGGTCCCCGGAAAGTTATTCTTGTCTTCCTTCGTGAAGACAGAACCAAAGTATTTGTTCAACTGGTCCTCCATTTCTTTGTTCCCCATTATAAATTCACCTGAATCTGACTGCAAGGGACCTACGTTTGTTTTCGCTAATCTTTTTCTCTTCACATATCTATAGAAGCTTTTGCAGTCAGTTTTTATGTTGCCAGCAAGCTTCCTTTCATACTCTATTTTCCCCCTCCTAATTAAACCCTTTGTCCTCGTCTGCTGTATTACAAAATTCTCGCAGTCCTCAGGTTTGCTGCTTTTTCTGACCAATTTATATGCCTCTTCCTTAGATTTAACACTATCCTTAATTTCCTTTGTTAGCCACGGTTGAGCCACCTTCCCCGTTTTATTTTTACTCCAGGCAGGGACGTACAATTGTTGAAGTTCATCCATATGATTTTTAAATGTTTGCCATTGCCTATCCACTGTCAACCCTTTAAGTATCACTCGCCAGTCTATTCTAGCCAATTCGCGTCTCATACCATCGAAGTTACCTTTCCTTAAGTTCAGGACCCACGTCTCTGAATTAACTGTGTCACTCTCCATCTTAATAAAGAATTCTACCATATTATGGTCACTCAAGATTGTTAATTAGTCCTTTCTCATTACACATCACCCAGTCTAGGATGGCCAGCCCTCTAGTTGGATCCTCGACATATTGGTCTAGAAAACCATCCCTTATACACTCCAGGAAATCCTCCTCCACCGCATTGCTACCAGTTTGGTTAGCCGAATCAATATGTAGATTAAAGTCACCCATGATAACTGCTGTAAGTTTATTTCACGCATCCCTAATTTCTTATTTGATGCTGTCCCCAACCTCACTACTACTGTTTGGTGGTCTGTACGTAACTCCCACTAGCGTTTTCTGTCCTTTGGTATTCCGTAGCTCCACCTATACCAATTCCACATCATCTAAGCTAATGTCCTTCCTTGCTATTACATTAATTTCCTCTTTAACCAGCAACGCCACCCCACCTTCTTTTCCTTCCTGAATGTTGAATACCCCTGAATGTTGAGTTGCCAGCCTTTGTCACCCTGGAGCCATGTCTCCGTGATGCCAATTACATCATATCCGTTAACTGCTATCTGTGCAGTTAATTCGTCTACTTTATTACGAATACTCCTCGCATTGAGGCATAAAGCCTTCAGGCTTGTCTTATTAACACTCTTTGCCCCTTTAGAATTTTGCTGTAATGTGGCCCTTTTTGCTTTTTGCCTTTGGTTTCTCTGCCCTCCACTTTTACTTTACTTCTTTCTATCTTTTGCTTCTGTCCCCATTCTACTTCCCCCTGTCTCCCTGCACAGGTTCCCATCCCCCTGCCATATTAGTTTAACCCCTGCCCAACAGCACTAGGAAACACTCCCCCTAGGACATTGGTTCCAGTCCTGCCCAGGTGCAGACTGTCCGGTTTGTACTGGTCCCACCTCCCCCAGAACTGGTTCCAATGTCCCAGCAATTTGAATCCCTCCCTTCTGCACCACTCCTCAAGCCATGTATTCATCTGAGCTATCCTGCGATTCCTACTCTGAATATCACATGGCACTGGTAGCAATCCTGAGATTATTACTTTTGAGGTCCTACTTTTTAAATTCAGCTCCCAGCTCCCTAAATTCGTCTTGTAGGACCTCATCCTGTTTTTTACCAATATCGTTGGTACCTATATGCACCACGACAACTGGCTGATCACTCTCCCTCTTCAAAATGTCTTGCACCTGCTCCGAGACATACTTGACCCTTGCACCAGGGAGGCAACATACCATCCTGGAGTCTTGATTGTTACATAAACTTGTTACCTGATGTACTTTCAATAAGGTTTACATTGTGTATGTAGTATGCTGGCACCACTAGAGGGTGCAACTGGTGGAGACTGGGGTTTCCTGCCCTTGTGGAAGGGGCTGTCCACCAGAGGGCACTGAGGTGGGAGACCTGAGGGTCACCTGCATAGGTGCCCATGGCCCAGTATAAAAGGCTGCTCACTATGCTTGTGCCTCACTCTGGAGTTACAAATAAAGGACCAAGGTCACTACAGTTTGAGTACAACACATTGCCTTGTGGAGTCATTCATAAGTGCATTACAGACATAACAAAGCCAAAGAAGGAGACATTAAGACCGGTGACAATGTTTGGTCAAAGGGGTCAATTTTAAGCAGCATCATAAAGGAGGCGAGAGAAGTGTTAGCTTTAACCATATCAGGCAGTACTGTTAACCACAAGCTATAGGGCAGGGCGATATTGGGGTCAGTGCACTCCAATTGATCTGTATAGTTTAATAATGAGCAGACAAATGGCTGCAGTCACCCGATGTGGGCTGGTCATTTAGGAACTAAAAATAAAATAACCAATAACCAATGTAGTTAAGTTTTATATTAATTTCTAAGACTCTGCCTGATACCAGGGAAAGATTCACAAGGCAATTTTGATGACTCCTCCTTCGAGTATATTTCCCAATGAACACAAGTATTTAACGTGTAAAATAAGGTTATCTCTAAACAGGCTGTGATGTAAAACAGTGGTGAAAGTGCATTTCAATAGAGTGGAATAGGGTCCTTCACTCCATTTTACATACCCTCATAGGGGAGCGAGTGACCCTCCCAATAGGTTATGTCTCCCTCTCGCGCCTGCTCCAAATCCCACGATTGCTCCTGATTCTACCCCCGACACGTTATATGTGGAGATTGACTGGGGAGCGCCGACCATATTATTGCCCTGGCTTCAGCTTGCAGTGCCATGCATTTGCTTGAAAATAAAATCCTGCAGCTTGTCAAATGGTTTTGTTGTTCACTGTACTTGCCTGGCTTGGTGAAAGCCAATCCTGGGCCAGGAAAGTCCTCAGCTAGCTCCCTGGCCAGTGCTGATCCCAGCAGGAGCCGCAACTGGGGATGCTACAATTGGGCTCGACACTCCTGGACTGGAAACAACAACAATAACAACAACTTATATTTATAAAGCCCTTTAATGTTGTAAAGCATCCCAAGGCGCTTTACAGGAGTATTGTAAGACAAAAATTTGACACCGAGCCACATAAAGAGAAATTAGGGCAGATGACCATAAGCCTGGTGAAAGAGGTGTGTTTTAAGGAGCATCTTGAAGGAGGAAAGAGAGGTGGAGAGGTTTAGGGAGGGAGTTCCAGAGCTTGGGGCCCAGGCAACAGAAGGCACGGCCACCAATGGTTGAGCGATTATAATCAGGGATGCTCAAGAGGGCAGAATTAGAGGAGTGCAGACATCTCGATGGGGGGAGAGGGGGTTGTGGGGCTGGAGGAGGTTACAGCGATAGGGAGGGGCGAGGCCATGGTGGAATTTGAAATAAGGATGAGAATTTTAAAAGGGAAAAGATCAGCCTTGGTCACTGCTCTTGATTACTCTGCTATACCGTACCACTTTCTTAATATTTTCTGACAGTCCAGCTCTACCTTGGACAGTCGTGATGAGCTTCTGATTAATTGTAGTCATATTTTTAGACATTTTACATGCAAGATTCAGCACCTCCGTGCTACAAATGATTATTTCCAAAACACGATGTGTGCCAAAATGACTGCAGTGAGTAGTGGATAGGTCTATGAAGGTCATTATTCAAGTGACTTTTTTGATTGTCGGTAATGAGACTGTGTTAATTGAATTACCTGCCCATCTGTCGCTGTACACCAAGCAAGCAATAAATGTCTAATTATGATCTAATTTCTGTTCTTAATGAGGGCTGGTGAGGTTCCAGTACATGAGAGAGGGCATTAAGTGCCAGCAAGGTAAGCACCAGCAATACGTGACATACACGCCAAGGCCCATTTTCACATCCATGGGCCATCAGCTGTAAAATCCCTGAAGAAACAGTGAAACAATATTCGGGACATTGGGTTTCCATTATCATTCACGGGAAAACAAATGGAGATGTGTTAAAGGAAGAACACTACCATAACGTTAGGAAGCAACTATCAGATACTGGGGCCAGATTATCCCATTAAGATGCTAAAATATCATTAAAAAAATTTTTGTGCATAGAAGAACTCCACGAGGCTGTGTACTGTGAGCTAAACTTAATGTGACCTTAGTCGTCTTTATTACAACTCCAGAGTGCCTAAACAACATGGCAGCCAGCCTTTTATACCGGCCCTGCACGTATGTGCAGGTGACCATTAGGACTCCAACAGTCGCGCCCTCTGGTGGCAAGTATTACATAGTTGCATACATAACACTAAAATATAATAATTTATGCAAAGACAGAAAGGGGGGTTACTTCAGGGGGACGGTTTAGTGTGCAGTTTTGCACAATTTTCATGACAACTTGAATAGTTTTGAGGATGCAGCCTTTTTTTTTTAAACTGCTCGAAAATTAGTGCAAGCATTTCTGCGGATTCTATGTCGTTATTGTTATGTTGGGCATACACGCGACCCTCAAAGACGCATGTACTTGTCAAACTCTCTGCCTTTCACAGGCCCGCTGCTGTTACCTCTACCAGTTGTCCGGCTCCCTTGTGTGTTTGGGATATTCTGGAGCTTGGGTGCCTCCGTGGTTGCCATTAATCGTAAGAAGATGTATTTAAGACATTCTTGCCACTTCGAACCCTCATCCCGTCCCCGACAAACATGCAAATCTGCTACTGCATGAAGACATTGAGCCTTTCATGACTGCTGGACATCCAAAAGCACTTTACAGCCAATTAAGTACTTTTTGAAGTGTAAGTCACTGTTGTAATTTGGGAAACGGTGGCAGCCAAATTGTGCACAGCAAACTCACACAAATAGCAATGTGACCATGACAAGATAATCTGTTTTTGTTATATTGATTGAGGGATAAATATTGGCCAGGACACTGGGGATAACTCCCCTGCTCATCTTCAAAATAGTGCCACGGGATCTTTTACACTCACCTGAGAGAGCAGGCCGGGCCTCGGTTTAACGTCTCATCCACAGTCCTCCTTTTACCGATCCTGATAAGGATTTAGTGTCATTCATGAAACAAGAACAGACATTTTTTAAATTTTGGCTGAATGTGCGATCAGAATATAACCTCCCTTATTCTCTTCTCCCCCCTCCCACGGCCTGAGATTGACAGAAAGAAAAGAAAGACGTGGGTTTATATAGCGCCTTTCACGACCACCGGGTGTCTCAAAACGCTTTACAGCCAATGAAGTATTTTTTGAAGTGTAGTCACTGGTGCAATGTAGGAAATGGAGCGTTTTACCATAAAGCTGCTGAAAAAACCTGACTTTGAATATTGAAGTTAAAAGCATCCACTGTGAACAGGCTGAGTGAGAGACAGGGTGATGACCCATGCTTATTGCTCAGTGTACCTGGATGCAGGTACTGGAAGCTGAGTTGAGGAGTGAAAATCTGTCACGTTTCCCTTTCTGTTTCCTTCTATGCTGTCTTTGATGAATTACTTTTCAGTTTTACTGAAAGCAATGGCATTTGACTTCATGTTGAGAAAAACCTTCTGGAAGAATAAAAAATATACTGATTTTTAGGAACTGGAAAACTCCATCTGGAATACAAGCCTGTCCCGTTTCCATTGATCAGCCCCACAGACTGGCTTTCTTGCATGTTTCTCATTTTAAAAATGTCTCTAATTGTCGTCTGAACCCATTGATCCCGCTTGCTTCAATGGTAACTTATTCTGGAATTCTATAATCATCTGTTTGAGGAACTTAACAAATTATTTTAAATCTTGAAAATGTCAATTTGGAGATTGGTTTCTGAGGCTAAGCATTCCTATTTTTGAAGCAAACTCGTCCAACCTGAATGTGGTCCAAACAGCCACCACAAGCCCTCCGACGCACGGTGTGACAAGTGAGCATTTTTGTTTGTTAGCTTATTTATAGATGGTGTTTTGTACTCTATGCCACAGCACGTACAGGGGTAACTATAATGTCTGTGGCTATTTCAAGCTACAGAAATATATATTTTGGTCGAACATTTAATCTGTGATTGAATTTTGGGCGGAGAAATTGGGGTCGTTTGCACCTCCCGGGGGCGCTAACGACCTTTCACCCGGGCGCACCACTGCTAACGACTCACGCGAAATTCTGTGGGAGTTTAGCGGCAGCGGTAACCGGTAGCGCCAACAATGACCACCGAGCGCAGGGAACCCGTTTTCACCCCAGAGCAAAAATTCTGGAGCTGCGCCGGCGATGGCAGCCGGCTGCTCGCGGGGCACTAGTTAAAGGGGACGTGGGTGGCGTCCTTCTTACTTGTCATGGCCCGTTGCATCGTGGAACACGGGGCCCGTGCCACGAGCTGGCAGCCTGGCTCTCCACTTGAGTGCCGGGCTGATGCCATTGCACCCCACTCCCTGTTGGTCCAGAGGGGCCCCGCATAGTTTGCAGCTTGGCCCTCCCCTTCAATGAAGGGAGGGTGGCCCTTCTACATGGCAGAGCTATGCATCCCAGCGCATAGCGCCGCACCCCTCTCCCAGTGCTTCTGTCCCGTTCGTGCCCCACTCTCGGGGGCGATAACCCAATTTCGTGAGGGGAGGGGTGGGACCTCCGTGCCTGGTGCAGGAACTCACGCCTCGCGGCTGCTATCCCCCCTAAACAGGGCGCTGTGCAATTTCTCCCCATGGTTTCTGCCAAACAACAAATTAAAATGTTGATATCAATTGAATGTAGAGCTATCAGTTCAAATGTGTTGTTCACAGGGTTATTACAGCAGGATTATCGCTCGCATAGAGTGTGAATGCCAACTTGGGCTGAATGACAGGTTACAGCACAGAAACAGATGTGTGGAAAGCAGCGATAATTCTAAGGGCTGTGCATTTTTTTTTAAAGCACTGTTTCAATGATTGAGTATTACGAGGTGTTCTTCCATGGAATTGCATACCCGTGTCTCTATTTGATTTTGATTTTTGGTTGAGCATCAAACTGGAGCACTGGTGCATGTCAGGAAGTGTGCTTCCAGTTTACTCGTTCTCCTGAGAGAGGCTCATTCCCCTTTTGGGCAGTGAGCAGAGCTGCGGTTGGGAAATTTCACGGCCGCAATGCCTGATTTTCCATCTATTAATTTAAATGGATGGGAAGTCAGGCGCCGCAGACCTGCAATTTCCTAATCAGTGCTCTCCGCCACATGAGCACCTGCTCATGGATTCAAACCTGCGAGCTTATCTACCGCCTGGGCCCTCTCCAGGCTTTGGTCTCAACACTGTCTTCATTAACTCCAGATTGTAACTATCTCTCTCTTCCTGCTGGCTTCTCTCAGTTGGTGTCATTATGTTTTGATGGCTCCTCATATATTTTGAAATTATGTCTGATTCATCCCTTTATCTGATGTGGCTGCATATTATACCTTCTTTGAGGGTGACTTTGGTATCGTGTATGCCACTTTACACCTCTTTCTGTCACTTTAATATCTGTTGAGAGGCTACTAAAGCCATTATATCCCCGTCGGGAAACTAATTGATTAGAAATCCTGAAATCTACCTATTGCTCTCTGTCTTTTCAGGTGTAGGTCCTGATTTGCCTGACCATTTGGATTCCCTTTCAGATGCTGATTTACCTGTTCTGCTTTTCCAAAAATGTCAGTTTGTTTTTAATATAACTATTGTGTTCCTAACACAGATGAGACACCACACAGGGAAGTTAAATTAACAGTGACCTCAGTCTTTATTAAGGCACTCCAGAGTGAGGAACAGGCCTTAGGGGCCGGCTTATATACAGTGCTCCCAAGGGATGCTGGGATCCCTTGGGACTTCAGGGGATGCGCTCCCTGGTGGTGGAACATGGGAGTGCATGCTTTACAGAGAAACAGCATCACTCCCTCCAAAGTCAAAGTGAAACTATTTACAAGGTGAGGCGGTCGGGAGCCTTTCATTCCCTGGTGAACCGCCTCGGTACAAATGTCTGTTCTGGTGTGTTGGCTATGCCCTCGCTGGGCTGGCGTGTTGTTGGCCCTGCAGGGTTGCTGGGTGAGCCTAGCCTTGCTGGGCTGTTGGGTGTGATGGGTTCAATTTCCTGGTCCGGGTTGGTGTCGTTGATCCTTTGGGTGTGTGATGTGGGCTCGAAAAAGGTGGTGTCTGCTGTGGGTTGTTCAGGGCAGTCTGTGAACCGCAGCCTCGTTTGGTCCAGGTGCTTTCTCCATTATCTAGTTCCCTCCCCTACTCCCTTCTTTAGCTATCACCGTGACCGCGATCCACTTGGGACCATGTCCATAGTTTAGCACATGCACAGGATCATTCCAATCAATTTCCTGTGACACAGTGGCGCGACCATCGTTTACATTTTGTTGCTGCTCTCTACCTGATCATGCAGGTTGGGGTGAACCAGTGAGAGTCTGGTTTTAAGTGTCCTTTACATGAGTAGCTCAGCTGGGGGCACCCCTGTGAGCGAGTGGGGTCTCGTGCGGTAGCTGAGCAGTACTCGGGACAGGCGGGTTTGGAGTGAGCCATCTGTGATTCGTTTAAGGCTCTGTTTGATTGTTTGTACTGCCTGCTCTGCCTGCCCATTGGAGGCTGGTTTAAATGGGGCCGAGGTGACATGTTTGATCCCATCGCGGGTCATGAATTCTTTAAATTCGGCACTGGTGAAACATGGCCCGTTGTCACTGACCAGTATGTCAGGCAGGCCGTGGGTGGCAAACATGGCCCCCAGGCTTTCAATGGTGGCGGTGGCAGTGCTTCCCAACATTATTTCACATTCAATCCATTTTGAAAACGCATCCACCACCACCAGGAACATTTTACCGAGAAACGGGCCTGCATAGTCAACATGGATCCTCGACCATGGTCTGGAGGGCCAGGACCACAAACTTAGTGGTGCCTCTTTGGGCGCGTTGCTCAACTGAGCAAACACGCGGCATTGTCGTACACAGGACTCTAAGTCAGAATCGATACCGGGCCACCACATGTGGGATCTGGCTATCGCTTTCATCATTACTATACCCGGGTGTGTGCTGTGGAGATCCGAGATGAACGTCTCCCTGCCATTTTTGGGTAGCACTACGCGGTTACCCCACAACAGGCAGTCTGCCTGAATGGACAGCTTGTCCTTTCGCCACTGGAATGGCTTGATTGGCTCTTGCATTTTAACGGGGATGCTGGCCCAGCTCCCACGCAGTACACAGTTTTTTACTCGGGACAGCAGAAGATCTTGGCTAGTCCAAGTCCTAATCTGGCGGGCCGTGACAGGTGATTTATCATTTTCAAACGCTTCCATGACCATCAACAAGTCTGCGGGCTGCGCCACCATCAACAAGTTTGCAGACTGTGCATTTCCACTCCCGTGGTGGGCAATGGTAGCCGACTGAGAGCATCCGCACAGTTCTCGGTGCCGGGCCTGTGGCGCATGGTATAGTTATATGCTGATAGTGCGAGTGCCCACCTTTGTATGCGGGCTGAGGCATTAGTATTTATCCCCTTGTTTTCAGCGGACAGGGATATGATGTGATCGGTTTCCAGTCAAATTTGAGGCCAAACAGGTACTGATGCATTTTCTTTTCTCTGAACACACACGCTAATGCCTCTTTCTCAATCATGCTGTAGGCCCTCTCGGCCTTAGACAAGCTCCTGGAGGCATAGGCGACAGGTTGCAACTTCACCGCAACGTTAGCTTATTGTAATACACACCCGACTCCGTACGACGACGCACCATATGCTAGCACCAGTCATTTACACGGGTTATACAATACAAGCAGCTTGTTGGAGCATAAAATGTTTCTGACTTTCTCAAAAGCAATTACTTGTTTTTTTCCCCATACCCAGTTCTCGCCTTTACGCAATAACACATGTAGGGGCTCTAAGAGGGTGCTTAACCCCGGTAGGAAGTTACCAAAATAGTTGAGGAGTCCCAGGAACGACCGCAGCTCCGTGACATTCTGTGGCCTGGGCGCATTCCTGATAACCTCTGCCTTGGCGTCTGTGGGCCGAATGCTATCCGCCGCGATCTTTCTCCCCAAAAACTCTACTTCTGTTGCCATGAAGACGCATTTCGACCGCTTCAGCCACAGCCCTACGCGATCCAGTCGCTGGAGGACCTCCTCCAGATTTTGTAGGTGCTCGACGGTGTCCCGACCCGTGACCAATATGTCGTCCTGAAAAACAACCGTGCGTGGTACCGACTTGAGTAGGCTCTCCATGTTTCTCTGGAAGATCGCTGCAGCCGATTGAATTCCAAATGGGGCATCTGTTGTAGATGAACAGTCCCTTGTGCGTGTTGATGCAGGTGGAGCCCTTCGAAGACTCCTCCAGCTCCTGCGTCATCTAGGCCGAAGTCAGGTCGAGCTTGGTGAACGTCTTGCCTCCTGCCAGCGTTGCAAATAGGTCGTCTGCTTTAGGTAGTGTGTATTGGTCGTGTAGCGAGAAACGATTAATAGTTACTTTATAATTGTCGCAAATCCTGACCATGCCATCACTTTTGAGTACTGGAACAATTGGGCTGGCCCACTCGCTGAATTCCACTGGGGAGATGATGCCCTCGCATTGCAGCCTGTCCAGCTCGATTTCCACTCTCTCTCTCATCATGTGAGGTACCGCTCGCGCCTTGTGGTGAATGGGTCGTGCCTCTGGGACCAAGTGGATCCGCAACTTCACCCCGGAAAAGTTTCCAATGCATGGCTCAAAAAGGGAAGGAAATGTGTAAAGAACCTGGTACATGAGGCCTCATAGACATGTGATAGCACTCGGATGTCATCCCAGTTCCAGCAGATTTTGCCCAGCCAGCTCCTTCCAAGCAGCGTGGGGCCGTCGCCCGGGATAATCCAGAGTGACAGTTCATGCACCGTGCCCTCGTAGGTGACCTTGACCATGGCGCTGCCCAGGACAGTGATAAGCTCTTTGGTGTACGTTCTCAGTTTCGTGTGGATGGGGTTCAGGGCTGGTCTGAGTGCCTTGTTGCAACCACAGTCTCTCAAACATCTTTTTACTCATGATGGATTGGCTAGCGCCAGTGTCCAGTTCCATGGCTATGGATAAGCCATTCAATTTTACGTTTAGCATTATCGGGGACATCGAAAATGTGTGCACCCCATGTACTTCAGCATCTGCTTCGTCTCTCTGAGGCTTAAAATTGTTTTGATCCACCATGGACCGATCTTCCTCTGCCACGTGGTGGTTAGCAGGTTTTGCAGAGTTTGCAGCTCCATTGGAGCTTGGAGATGCCCCATTGTTCCACAGCTCTTGCAAACGTACCCTTTGAAGCGGCATGAAGAGGCTGAATGGAAGCCTCCATAACGCTAACAAGGTGTGAATTGCCTTGCATTCATCCTTTGTTGGGAATCCGAGTCATCTGGTTCACCCGAGGCCTGCTGGCAGTTGCAGACTCGTGGGTTCTGCCCTGTACATTTCTGCTCGCAAACACAGTTCCAGTTAATGTATGAACATTACTAGCACTTGTGTGCTGAGAGATTTGTTTGGTGTTATCACAGGTGGACATAAACGCCTGTGTTATCGCAATGGCCTTACTGAGGGTCGGTGTCTCTACAGTCAAAAGTTTTCGTAGAATGGTTTCGTGGCCAATGGCCAGTACAAAAAAGTCTCTCAGCATCTGCTCCAGATAGCCATCAAACTCACATTGTCCTGCAAGTCGCCTTGGCCCAGCGACGTAGCTCGCCACTTCCTGACCTTCAGATCGCTGGCACATGTGGAACCGATACCTCGCCATCAGCACGCTCTCCCTCGGGTTAAGATGCTCCCAAACCAGTGTACACAGCTCCTAATACGACTTATCTGTGGGTTTCACTGGAGCCAGAAGATTCTTCATGAGGCTGTAGGTCGGTGCCCCGCAGACTGTGAGGAGGACCGCTCTCCTTTTTGCAGTGCTTCCTTCTCCGTCTACTCGTTGGCTACAAAGTGCTGGTCTAGCCGTTCAGCATAGGCTTCCCAGTCCTCACCCTCCGAGAACTTCTCCAGATTGCCCACAGTTTGCTGCATCTTTGCGTTGGATTCGTATACCCGTCTCCAGTTATTGTGTTCCTAACACAGATGAGACTGCACACGGGGAGGTTAAAGTAACAGTGACCTCAGTTTTTATTAAGACACTCCAGAGTGAGGAACAGGCCATAGGGGCCGGCTTAGAGACAGTGCTTCCTAGGGATGCTGGGATCCCTTGGGACTTCAGGGGATGCACTCCCTGGTGGTGGAACATGGGAGTGCATGCTTTACAGATACAGAATAACTTAGTCTGATTATTAATTTATGTTAACATTAACATTGCAGGTAATAATGGCCTCCAAGCTATGCATGCACCGGAGTTCATGAATGATGCTGGTGCATGTTTCCGCTACAATTCTCATCCTTGTTTTCAAAACCTTCTATGGCCTCACCGCTCCCAATCTTTGTGATCTCCTCCAAGCCCCACAACCACTGAGATATCTGCACTCCTCTGATTCTACCCTCTTGAGCATCCCTGATTTTAATCACTGAACCATTGGTGGCCATGCCTTTAGCTGCCAAGGCCCTAGACTCTTAAATTCCCTCCCTAAACCTCTCTTTCCTTCTTTAAGACAGCCTTTAAATCCTACCTCTTTGACCAAGCTTTTGGTCATCTGCCCTAATTTCTCCTTATGTGGCTCAGTGTTAAATTTTTTGTCTTATGAAACACCTGTGAAATGCCTTGGGATGTTTTATGACGATAAAGGTGCTATATAAATAAAAGTTGTTGTTGTGCCAAGACGATCCTTCCCAACATACACATGTCTTCCGGTTCGTTATTACCAAATGCAAAAAAAGGCCTAGCTCTGTCAAGCCCGTGAGGTGGCTGGTGTGCAACGGTCACCACACATTAAAAAAATTCACGCACAGGCATCTTCCACCCCCTCAATTGGAGTTCAGCACTGGAACATCGGGTCCTTCATCGAAACACTTGTGAACTCATGGAAGCAAGTCATCCTCGTTCGAGGGACCGCCTATGATGACCAAATGCAATAATGCAAAGTCAGCTGTAGTTTGAAGATCAATGGGCTAACCGGAATGAGGAAGAGGTTTATTTTTGTTAACCTACAGTCCGTTACACCTGTTGCGGTTTAAAGGCCCCCCCATTTGCTATTATCCAACAGGTTACCTCAGGAATGTTTAATTTTAGTTTATTTTGAGGACAGCACCTACAAGAATGGTGAAGCATTAAGATTTATCTTTTTTCCTTTTCGATTCTTAGAATCATAGAACAGTTGCAGCACAGAAGGAGGCCATTCGACCAGTCGAGCCCGTGCCGGCTCTCTGCAAGAGCACTTCAGCTAGTCCCACTCTCCCGCCCTTTCCCCATAGCCCAGCAATTTGTTTCCTTCAGGTCCTCCTCCTCCACCCTCTCAGGCCGTGCATTCCCGATCCAACCACTCGCTGTGTAAAAAGTTTTCCCTCATGTCGCCTTTGGTTCTTTAGCCAATCATCTTAAATCTGTGTCCGCTGGTTCTCGACTCTTCCACCAATGGGAACAGTTTCTCTCTACCTACTCTGTCCAGACCCCTCATGATTTTGGACACCTCTATCAAATCTCCTCTCGACCTTCTCTGCTCTAAGATGAACAACCCCAGCTTCTCCAATCTATCCACGTCTATTTACCTTTGGTCTTTTATTTCACCGATTTTAGTAATCATGTGACCGCAGCGTATCATCCCTTTTTGTGATTGCCACTTCTGATGGTGGCTACCTTCGAGAAATCTTTAAGCATTTTCATTTTTTTAAAAAGTAGGATGTGGGATTACTTATATCTGCCTGACACCAGAATTTGGCAACCTCACTTGTGATGTGTTTGTACTGGTCACGGCAGAATACCTCTGAGCAGCGAAGAGTCTCCGCTCAGCTCCGGGCAAGGAAAGGTCACTTCACATTCCAGGGCTGTTGTCACTGGCATTTTCAATCTGACAGCTAAAGGCAAGAGCAAATAAGTGTGATGTGACAATGATAGTTTTCAGTGGATCGCGATGCAGTTGTCTTCGGGGAGACATTCAAGATGAAGCACTGTGCAGTAAAATAAGTCGGTCAGTCCTATGTGATGTCTGCTTCTGCAGCAACTGGACACTTTGATTATATTGTCCACTGAGAGGGAGATTTGAGCCCTTCAACTGAATTGGTGGGACAAATAGTGCACATGTGACAAGTAATGACATATTCCGGCTTTCAAATATAAATATTCACTGAAAAAGATTACGTGAATTTAGAAATCACGGTAAAAAGCGTAGCGTGACAAACAAAATAACAGATAAGCAGCTCTGGCGGTGGGGAAACAGTGAAATCTGTAAATTTACCCGACATTGGCGTCATTATCGCTGACAACCTGCAATCAATCGGAAAACTCCTGAATTCTTACCGGTGCCTGTTTTGCTGTTTTTTTTTTATCATCAGGTTAAGTTGATCATACTTAAACCAAAGTGGGGTCTGAGATCCATTCCAGCTGAAAACTAGTTGAATAATAAAAAAATGTTGTGGTCATTAAAGAATGATGGTTGCTCGCAATATTTCTTTCTATTTATTTTTAACGTTTATGCCTTTTGGAGTTTAGAAGAATGAGAGGTGATCTTAATGAAATGTATACGGTTCTGAGGGGACTTGACAGGGTAGATGCAGAGAGGATGTTTCCCCTCGTGGGGGAATCTAGAACTGGGAGGCGGGGGGGGGGGGGGGGGGGTAGTTTTAGAATAAGGGGTCTCACATTTAAAACGGAGATGAGGAGGAATTTATTTTCTGAGGGTCGTGAATCTTTGGAATTCTCTACCCCAGAGAGCTGTGGAGGCTGGGTCATTGAATATATTTAAGGCGGAGATAGACAGATTTTTGAATGATTAGGGCGTCAAGGGTTATGGGAAGCGGGCAGGGAAGTGGAGTTGCCCAAATCCGATCAGCCATGATCTTATTGAATGACGGAGCAGGCTCGAGAGGCCAAATGGCCTACTCCTCCTTGTTCTTATGTCATAGTGCTGAACTCATCATCATCATCATAGGAAGTCCCTCGAATCGATTTGCTTCCATGTCAAAAAGTTCACAGGTGTTTCAATGATGGACCTAAAATTCCAGGTCTGCACTAAATCTTGAAGGGTGGAAGATGCCTGTGTGTGGGCTTTTTTTTTAAACGTGTGGTGGCTCTTGCACACCAGCCACCACACGGGCTTAACAGAGCTAGGTCTTGGTCCAGTAGCAAGGATTAACAAAGACGACTGGCGACCAGTTCTGCTGCACAGACCTAGTGTGCACGCACATATCGCAGTGTGGGCCGGCCTGTGCTGCCCCTGGGCCCTCGCCTCTTCTGGGCCCCAAACTCACACCTCTCCTGGGCCCCGATCACGCCCCTCTACAATCTCTCGTCGCTCCTTCACCCCGACCTCGCCGCTCCTTCAGTACCTGCCCACGCTCCAATCACCGACCTGGACCTTGATGACGTCCCTTTGCACTGCCGTTGCTCTCCTGCTCCAGCATGTGCTTAACTAGGATTAGGCAAACCACCCAAATCTTTCACTCTCAGAAAATAAATCATGAGATTCTGCATTTTCAATGCAATTCACAGCCCAGCCATTAAAGCAGGACAGCACTGAATGATCTCTTGGTCAGTGCCAGCTGTGGCTCAGTGGGTAGCACACTCGCCTCTGAATCAGAAGGTTGTGGGTTTGGTAAGTCCCACTCCAGGGACCTGAGCACATAAATCTAGGTTGCCACTCCCAGTGCACTGCTGAGAGAGTGCTGCACTTTCGGAGGTGCCGTCTTTCAGATAAGATGTTAAACCGAGGCCCCGTCTGCCCCCTCAGGTGGATGTAAAAGATCCCATGGCACTATTTCGAAGAAGAACAGGGGAGTTATCCCCGGTGTCCTGGCCAATATTTATTCCTCAATCAACATAACAAAAAAACAGATTATCTTGTCATTATCACATTGCTGTTTGTGGGAGCTTGCTGTGTGCAAATTGGCTGCCGTGTTTCCACATTACAACAGTGATTACACTCCAAAAGTACTTCATTGGCTGTAAAGCGCTTTGAGACATCTGGTGGTCGTGAAAGGCACTATATAAATGCATGTTTTTCTTTCAGTACTGTATCCCATTAATACCAACTGCACAGAGTAACACTTTTCATATAAACCCTTCTGATGTTTCAATAATCATAAAGGTACAATGTACAATTAAGGTTATAATTCTGTCTTGCAAATATAAACATTTATTGGGGGTGACTTTTATCATCGGGTGGATATCGGGTAAGCCGGAAGCCTGTTTTACACTTCTCCTGATTTTCTTTACCATTGGCGTCAATGAAAATCAGAAATACAGGATGTGATGCTCAGTTACTAGCACCAGTTTTTTTGTCAGCAATAGAAGTGACAATGACTGTAAACTGCTTTGTATTGTCCTGCGAATGTGAAATGCATTATATCCTGCAATGCTATTCCTGTGTTGACTATGTGTTTAACCCTGTGCTGTAAACCTGCATTATCGCTATCATACTTGTGCTTTCATTATCCCCTTGCTGTCTCTTTGTTATTCCTTATCTTGTTTCTATGTCAACCCTCATTATCTCTGCATTATCCCCGCTGAATGTGTTGCTGCTGGCCCGAGGTGTTTTTTTCTCTCTGCATCCATTTTCTGTGTTCATTTCTTGCCTTATTTCTCCGTATAGGGAAGTTTTGCACGGCTGCAGTCCAGATATGGAGCCACACTTGATAGCCGATGGAGGAATAACTGGAGACTCGTCGCCGAGAGCATGCAGAAAACAAGCGCAGGCAGCGGAAGGAGCGTGCGGCAAACCAGACTCCCCACCCACCCGTTCCTTCAACCACTGTCTGTCCCACCTGTGACGGAGAATGTAATTCCCGTATTGGACTGTGCAAAAAGGAGCGTGATAAACGTTGTTAAAGACAAAAATATACATTGTCGTACAGTCTTTCGGATGAAACGTTAAACCGAGGCCCCATCTGCCATCTGGACATAAAAGTTCCAAAGGCACTATTTCGAAGAAGAGCGGGGGAGTTATCCCCGGTGTCCTGGCCAATATTTATCCCTCAACCAGCATCACGAAAAGATTATCACATTGCTGTTTGTGGGAGCTTGCTGTGCGCAAATTGGCTGCCGCAATGTCGACAGTATGACAGTGACTACACTCCTCAAAAAGTTCTTCATTGGCTGTAAAATGCTTTGGGACGTCGGGCGGGCGGGGGTGGGGGGTTCATGTAACGCGCTATATAAATGCAAGTCTTTCTTTTTAGTGGCGAGGTTGTACTGTAACCTGCCATGGGCTGATAGGAAGTTCACGGTTCTGTATGTGGCAATCTTCTTCTTGTCTGTGCTGCCGGCCAAGGCTCAGGGTTGATGGGAGCCACTTTCCAACAGGCAGCCAGGAGGAATCGGAGGGTAAATTACCCTAGCAGCTCCGGTCTGGGCAGAAGCCCGGGGGCAGGTCTCGGACCAGGATTTGCTCCTGATGTGAGAGGCTTAAAGAGAAGGAGAAAGGAAGGTCGTCGTTGATTGTTTCACTGGTAAATAAAACTGCTGGCTCCTGATAAAAAGAAACCCGCTTGCACCGATTCAAATGCTGATCCCGAATTGGTTCGTTAAAGGACGGAGTTGAAAGCGGGCAGGGAAGTCCCTTGTGGCTGATCCCTGTCCATGCGCTAATGTCTTCGGACTTTTCTCTCGTGTTGCTAGCACGGGAGGGCAAACCCCAATCCCATGGGATACTCCGGGAGGGTCGGCAACCCTAGCAGACAGTTAAGGTCGTCCCTACCATACAAAGGAACCGAGTGGTTTCATTTTGATTTAGTCTTGTTAACTGTCATGTATCTCACATTACTGTATATAACTGTATCTTACCATGCTATACATGACTGTAACTGGATATGCCCTGTAACAATAAGCATACCTTACCACCAGGGATACAGTTGCAGGAGACACTCCATACCTGTCCCACTGTGGTATATAAAGGGAGGTCTCAGGCAAGTGCAGCACTGGAGAGCTGGAATTAAAGGCGCAGGTCCTGAGTGACCTTGACTTCAGCATGTATCTCGTATAAGTCAGTACATTAGAGTCAGGACTTAACAGTGGCGATGAGTTACGGGATCACAAAATCCACAGAATGGCTACCAACAGCTCAGATGAGAAATACAATGCTGGAGACAATTGGGATGACTTTATAGAAAGGCTCCAGTGACCAAAGATTGGCTGGGCGATGATAAAGCAGACAAGAGAAGAGCCCATCTCTTGACCAGCTGTGGCTCGAAAACATACGCTTTAATGAAAGACCTGCTGGCATCCAAGAAACCAGCAAGCAAGTTGTTTGAGGAGTTGAGCACACTGGTGAGAGACCACCTGAAGCCAGCGAGCAGCCTACACATGGCCAGACACAGGTTCTACAACTACAGACGCTGTGTGGGCCAAAGCATACCCGACTTCGTGGCGGAACTTCGGAGGCTGGCTAGTTCATGTGAGTTCCCCGATGAACTAAGGAGAGAAGTACGGAGAGACTTTGTTATTGAAGGAATAGGCCACACAGGCATATTCCGAAAGCTTATAGAGACTAAGAACTTGACTCTAGAGGCAGCAGCACTGGCCTCCGAAGTTCCGCCACGAAGTCGGGTATGCTTTGGCCCACACAGCGTCTGTAGTTGTAGAACCTGTGTCTGGCCATGTGTAGGCTGCTCGCTGGCTTCAGGTGGTTTCTCACCAGTGTGCTCAACTCTTTCAACAACTTGCTTGCTGGTTTCTTGGATGCCAGCAGGTCTTTCATTAAAGCGTATGTTTTCGAGCCACAGCTGGTCAAGAGATGGGCTCTTCTCTTGTCTGCTTTATCGTCGCCCAGCCAATCTTGGCAGGAGAAGAAGAAATGAGGCTGATCTATACTTTGGGTACGACAACCAACGAGGCATCGGAACAAGGGGTTCACATTGTGAAACAAACCGCTACCCCCACACACAGACAAAGGCAGGAGAGCAGGCCTTCAACAGCAGACAGTGGCGCCAGAAGCCATCAAAATCAAGGGCCACATGAATGGCCGATCACACCCTATCAACCCACAATGCGAGCAATCAACAACAAATTGAGAGAAGCTCAAGGGAGATCAGCCAGACGCAGCTCATCCTTCGGAAACAATGGAAATGGTCTGTGTTGGAGATGTTGGGGAAGGCACTCAACCAGGGTGTGTCGATTTCAGCAAGCCGTTTGCAGAAACTGCAACTACACAGGGCACCTGGCTCGCATGTGCAGAAAAACAGCAGCTCGGCTGGTATACGAATTGGAAGGATCGGAAAGCGGACCAGAAGACGGTTGGAACAATGCACGGGACGCTGAGGTACAGTGGGTTAACACGATCAATGTCCACTGTTCTTTCACTAAGACGCCTCCAATTATGATGAGGGTTCTACTCAATGGGATACCCGTCAACATGGAACTGGACACGGAGGCCAGTCAATCCCTCATGAGCGTTCAACAATTTGAACAGCTGTGGCCGCACAAAAGCAATAGACCAAAACTCACAAAGATCGACACCAAACTAAGGACCTATACTAAATAAATTGTCCCAGTCCTTGGCAGCGCCATGCTCTCAGTCACACACAAAGGGATGGTGAACCGACTTTCCCTGTGGATTGTCCCCGGGGATCTCCCAGCCCTGTTGGGGAGAAGCTGGCTAGCAGAACTTAATTGGAAATGGGATGATGTTCACGCCATGTGGTCAGCGGAACGGACCTCCTGCTCAACAGTTCTAAGCCGTTTTGAACATCTCTTTCAGCCAGGTGTGGGCATCTTCAAAGGGGCTAAAGTTAGAATCTACATCACACAGAATGCCAGACCAGTCCTTCACAAGGCTAGAGCTGTGCCTTATGTGATGAGGGAAAAGATTGAAAACGAACTGGACCGGCTTCTGCGGGACGGCATAATTTCACCCATGGAATTCAGTGACTGGGCAAGCCCCATCATCCCCGTCATGAAGCCTGATGGATCCGTGCGAATCTGTGGGGATTACAAGTCTACCATAAACAGAGTCTCCCTACAGGACCAATACCCGCTGCCCAGAGCGGAGGACCTATTTGCCGCGTTGGCTGGAAGAAAACTTTTCTCGAAACTTGACCTCACATCTGCGTATATGACGCAAGAACTGACCGAAGAGTCTAAGCTACTCACCACCATCAACACACCTCGAGGCCTTTTCATGTACAATCAATGCCCATTCGGCATCAGGTTGGCAGCTGTTATATTCCAGCACAACATGGAGAGTCTGCTCAAGTTCATCCCGGGGACGGTTGTGTTTCAAGATGACATACTCATCACGGGCAGGGACACCGACTCTCATCTCCCCAATCTTGAGGAAGTACTAAGTCGATTGGATTGGGTAGGCCTAACAGTTAAGAAACCCAAGTGTCTGTTTCTCGCGCCTGAGGTTGAATTTTTGGGCAGAAGGATTGCCGCTGATGGAATCCGCCCAACAGAATCCAAAACCGAAGTGATTCGTCTGGCACCCAGGCCCCGGAATGTATCGGAGCTGCGCGCCTTTCTCGGGCTACTCAATTACTTTGGGAACTTTATGCAGAACTTGAGCACGCTGCTGGAGCCTCTCCACGTGCTACTCAGAAAGGGGTGCGATTGGTTTTGGGGTAACACGCCTTCAATAAGGCACGCAACCTTCTATGTTCCAAGAGTGTTTTAGCCTTTTTTGACCCAGGTAAAAAGTTAATCCTTACGTGTGATGCGTCAGCGTACAGGGTTGGGTGCATTTTACAGCACGTCAACCCATTGCTTATGCCTCCAGGTCACTTTCGCGAGCGGAGTGCGGGTACGGTATGGTTGAGAAGGAGGCGCTCGCGTGCGTGTACGGTGTCAAAAAGATGCACCAATACCTTTTTGGGGCCAAGTTTGCGTTAGAAACTGACCACAAACCCCTCATGTCCCTACTATCCGAGTGCAAGGCAATCAACGCCAACGCCTCGGCGCGCATTCAGCGGTGGGCTCTCATGCTGGCGGCTTACAACTACACAATAAGGCACAGACCAGGCACAGACAACTGTGCTGACGCGCTTAGCAGGCTACCACAGAAGGGTCCGACGAACAGGACTGTGAGATGGTCATGGCAATCAATGCCTTTGAATCCACAGGTTCGCCCAGAGCCTGGATGACCAGCGACCCCACATTATCTCTAGTTAAAAGATGCGTTTTAACCGGTGACTGGGCAGAGGCTCGCGATGCCTGCCCTGAGGAGGTCAAACCCTTCCATAGGCGCATGCATGAACTCTCACTACAGGCAGACTGCCTGATGTGGGGCAGCCGAGTAGTTATGCCCTTACGAGGCAGGGAGGCGTTTGTCCGGGAGCTCCATCGCGAGCACCCGGGGATCGTTCTTATGAAGGCCATAGCCAGATCTCATGTCTGGTGGCCTGGCATTGACGCGGACTTGGAGCTCTGCGTCCGTCGGTGCACCATTTGTGCCCAACTCAGTAATGCCCCCAAGGAGGCCCCCGGCCCTGGCCCACCAAACCGTGGTCGCGGGTGCATGTAGCCTATGCGGGCCCATTCATTAAGTCAGTACATTAGAGTCAGGACTTAACATTAACATTTGGGGTTCGTCTTTACATAAGAAATAGGAGCAGGAGTAGGCCATCTGACCTCTCGAGCCTGCTCCGCCATTCAATAAGGTCATGGCTGATCTGATCCTGGCCTCAACTCCACTTCCCCGCCCACGCTCCATAACCCTTGATTCTCTTATCCTTCAAAAATCTGTCCATCTCTACATTAAATATATTCAATGACCCAGCCTCCACAGCTCTCTGGGGTAGAGAATTCCAAAGATTCACGACCCTCAGAGAAGAAATTCCCCCTCCATTTCTGTTTTAAATGGGCGACCCCTTATTCTGAGGCTATGCACCTTGGTTCACTTGAAAAATATCCTTTCTTTAAAGCAAATAGTAATAGGGCTCCTCAGCACCGTTAAGAGGTGACATCACCCATATGTGATGCCCATGTTTCAACTCTGAGAGAGTGCAGTAACTCTTCCTGAAATTCACTCCATGGGCACAACTCAGAAGATGCACCAATTCCCGCGCCCATTATGCCAATGTCAAGTTCCGCTCAAATTTCCGGCGAGTTTCATTAGAATCCCCTCGGACATAAAATAAGCGCAAATCAGCGGGAACAATCTGGGCCCAAGGAAAGTGCTGAACTAAAGTCATATATTTCAGGGTCGAGCTTTTGCTTTGGGTGCAATCGGCAATCTGGGCATAAATTGCGCTCAAAATTGCACTGGTTTTCCGAAGTCAATTTTTTGCTCAAGTTTCTGCTCAGGTCAAAGTGTTCGGGAGGTGCGAGTGTTCGGGAGGTCCGAGAGTTCGGGAGATCAAGAGTCCGGGGAGCTGGAGGTTCGGAGGTCGCGAGGAGTTCACATCTGGTGAGGAGCTCTCAACTCTCATCCGGGCAGGTGAGCGATTGGTTGTTTGATTGGTAAGTATCGCTCTTTCTCTTTTATAATCAGATAACTCTAATTAGAGGGATGGCAGGGCAGCTCAGTCCTATGGAGTGCATGTCCTGCGGCATGTGGGAAGTCCTGGATGCCTTATGTGGCCTAGACAACCATGTGTGCAGGAGGTGTCTCCAGCTTCAACTACTCGAGCTCTGCGTTTCGGAGTTTGAGTGGCGGCTGGAGTCAATATGGTGCATCTGCGAGGCTGAGAGCTACATGGATAGCACATTTCAGGAGGAGGTCACTCCGCAGCTTAAAAACTTGCAGGTAGAGGGGAAGTGGGTGAACACCAGACGGAGGAAGAAAGCTAGGCAAGTAGTGCAGGAGTCCCCCCGTAAGTCCACCTCCCTTTCCAACAGATATTCTCTTCTGAGCGCTGGTGAGGGCGATGGTGCCTCTGGGGAGTGCAGGCAGAGCCAAGTCCAAGGCACCACAGGTGGCTTCGCTGCACAGAGGGGGGACAGACAAAGAATAAAAGAGCTATAATGGTGGGAGATTCAATAGTTAGGGGAATAGAGAGGCGTTTCTGCGGCCATAGACGTGACTCCAGGATGGTATGGAGCCTCCCTGGTGCCAGGGTCAAGGATGTCACAGAGCGGACGCAGTGTATTCTAGGGGGAGAGGGTAAACAGCTAGAAGTCGTGGTCTATACCGGGACCAATGACCTAGGAAGAAAGAGGGATGAGGTCCTGCAGGCAGAATTTAAGGAGTTAGGAGAAAAATTAAAGGGTAGGACCTCAAAAGGTAGTAATCTCCGGATTACTATCGGAGCCATGTGCTAATGAGTACAAGAATAGAAGGATAGAAAGGATGAATGTATGGCTGGAGAGTTGGTGCAGGAGGGAAGGCTTTAAATTCCTGAGAGATTGGGACCGCTTCTGGGGGAGACGGGACCTGTACAAACCGAACGGGTTGTACCTCAACAGTGTCGGGACCAATATCCTCGCGGGGAGATTTGCTAGTGCTGTTGGAGAGAGTTTAAACTAGCTTGGCAGGGGTCAGGGAACCTGAGAACAAATTCAATAGGGAAGGAAGTAAAGCAAGAATGTAGAAAGTGAATCTCTAAGACAGGAAACAAGCATTAGTAAGTAGTAATCAAGGAGGTCTTGATGTGCTAAATGGTATATACTTCAATGCAAAGAGTATAACGAATAAGGCGGAGAGCACAGGTAGACACTTGGTAGTATGACATTATAGCCATTACAGAGACATGGCTGAAAGAGGGGCAGGTTTGGCAGCTAAATATTAATGGTTACAGGATTTTTAGACAAGACAGAGAGGGGGTTAAAAAAGGGAGGGAGGGGTTGTGGTATTGATTAAAGAAACTATTACAGCTGTGAGGAGGGATGATATGTTAGAGGGATCATCAAATGAGGCCATATGGGTTGAACTGAAAAATAAAAAAGGGGCGATAACATTGCTGGCCGTGTATTATAGACCCCCAAACAGTGGAGGGAGATAGAAGAGCAAATATGTAGGGACATTTCTGTGAAGTCCAAAAACCATAGTAGGGGATTTCAACTATCCTAATATTGATTGGGAAAAATATAGTGTGAAGGGTATAGAGGGTGCAGAATTCTTTAAGTGCATTCAAGAGAACTTTTTTAATCAGTATGTAACAAGCCCAACACAGGAGGGGGCAGTTCTGGATTTAGTTTTGGGGAATGAGGTTGGGCAGGTGGAAGGGGTATTAGTGGGAGAGCACTTGGGGGCCAGTGACCATAATTCAGTCAGATTCAAGGTAGTTATGGATAAGGACAAGGATAGACCAGGAATAAAAGTCCCAAATTGGGGAAAAGCTAACTTTGCCGAGTTGAGAAGTGATTTGGCCACAGTGGACTGGAAACAGGTAAATCAGTGTCGGAACAGTGGGAGGCATTCAAGGAGGAGGGCTGAGGCCAAACCTGTGCCCTTAAAGAAAAAGGGTGGGAATAACAATTCGAGGGCCCCCTGCATGTCTAGTGACTTACAGGGGAGGATAAAGAAAAAAAGGAACGCGTATGTGATATTCTGACGGCTAAATACTGTAGAATCTCTGGAAATATATAGAAAGTTCAGAGGTAAAATTAAAAAGGTTATTAGGAATGCTAAAAGAGAGCATGAAAAATTCTTGGCAAATAAATTAAGGAAAACCAAAAGATATTCCATAAATATATTAAGAGCAAGAGGATAACTAAAGAAAGAGTGGGGCTTATTAGAGAGCATGAGGGTAATCTCGGTTTGGAGGCGGAAGATGTCGGTATGGTTCTTAATTAATGCTTTGCGTCTGTTTTCACAAAGGAAAGGGGCAATACAGATACTGCTAACGAGGAGGAGTGTGAAATTCTGGATGAAATAAACAGAATGCCTCTCACTGTTCCGACACTGATTTACCTGTTTCCAGTCCACTGTGGCCAAATCACTTCTCAACTTGGCAAAGTTAGCTTTTCCCCAATTTGGGACTTTTATTCCTGGTTTATCCTTGTCCTTATCCATAACTACCGTGAATCTGACTGAATTATGGTCACTGGCCCCCAAGTGCTCTCCCACTAATACCCCTTCCACCTGCCCAACCTCATTCCCCAAAACTAAATCCAGAACTGCCCCTTCCTGTGTTGGGCTTGTTACATACTGACTAAAAAGGTTCTCTTGAATGCATTTAAAGAATTCCGCACCCTCTATACCCTTCACACTATATTTTTCCCAATCAATATTAGGATAGTTGAAATCTCCTAATATTACTGCCCTATGGTTTTTGGACTTCACACAAATTTAGAGAGGCGGTATTAAGAGGTTTAGCAGCTTAGAAAGTGGATAAGTCCCCAGGCCTGGATGAAATGCATCCCAGGCTGTTGAACGAAGCAAAAGAGGAAATAGCAGAGGCCTTGACCATCATTTTCCAGTCCTCTTTGGATTTAGCCATGGTGCCAGAGGACTGCTAATGTGGTACCCTTGTTTAAGAAGGGAGAAATGGATAGGCTTGTCAGCTTAACCTCAGTGGTGGGAAAATTATTGGAAAAAGTCCTGATGGACAGGATAAATCTACATTTAGAAAGGCAAGGATTAATTAGGAACAGTCAGCATAGATTTGTTAAGGGAAGATCGTGTTTGACTAACCTGATTGAATTTTTTGAGGAGGTAACCAGGAGGGTCGATGAGGGTAGTGCATACGATGTAGTGTATATGGACTTTAGCAAAGCTTTTGATAAGGTCCCACATGGCAGACTGGTCATGAAGGTTAAAGCCCACGGGATCCAGGGCAAAGTGGCAAGTTGGATCCAAAATTGGCTTAGAGGTCGGAAACAAATGGTAATGGTTGATGGATGCTTTTGTGACTGGAAGTATGTTTCCAGTGGGGTTCCACAGGGCTCAGTTCTGGGTCCCTTGCTTTTTGTGGTATACATCAATGATCTAAATTTGAATATAGAGGGTATGATTAAGAAGTTTGCAGATGAAACTAACATTGGCTATATGATTGATAATGAAGAGGGAAGTCATGGACTGCAGGAGGATATCAATCTACTGGTCAGCTGGGCAGAACAGTAGCAAATGGAATTTAATTCGGACAAGTGTGAGGTAATGCACTTGGGGAGGGCTAATGGAGGGCTAATAAGGAAAGAGTATACACCTTAAATGGTAGGCCACTTAGAAGTGTAGATGAACAAAGGGAACTTGGAGTGTGTGTCCACAGAACTCTTTTGGGAGGAAACTGAAACATTAATCCTTAAATCGTGTCCCCCCGATCTGGGGGGCACACCAAACATTTACAAGGCCCTTTTTTGTGTTTTTTGTTTTGTTTTGTGTGTCCACAGATCCCTGAAAGTAGCAGGCCAGGTGGATAAGGTGGTTAAGAAGGCATATGGAATGCTTGCCTTTATTGGCCGAGGCATAGAATACAAGAGCAGGGAGGTTATGCTTACATTGTATAATACTCTGGTTAGGCCACAGCTGGAATACTGCATGCAGTTCTGGTCACTGTATTATAGGAAGGACGTGATTGCACTGGAGAGGGTGCAGAGGAGATTTACGATGATGTTGCCTGGAATGGAGAATCTTAGCTATGAGGACAGATTGGATAGGCTGGGTTTGTTCTCCTTGGATCAGAGGAGGCTGAGAGGAGATTTCATGGAGGTGTATAAAATTTTGAGCGGCCTGGATATAGTGGATAGCAAGGGCCATTTCCCTTGGTGAGATGTCAATTACAAAGGGGCATAGCTTTAAAGTGGTTGATGGAAGGTTTAGAGATGATTTGAGGGGAAGCTTCTTTACGCAGAGGGTTGTGGGGGTCTGGAACTCACTGCCTGGAAAGGTGGTAGAGGCAGAAACCCTCAACACATTTAAAAGGTACTTGGATGGGCAGTTGAAGTGCTGTAACCTGCAGGGTTACGGACTTAGAGCTGGAAAGTGGGATTAGACTGCATAACCTATTGTTGGCTGGCGCAGATACAATGGTAAGTGCTTCAGGGAATCAAATACTGCCCGAGATATCTCCTGGACTAGTTTCGATTGCTTGGATGGGTCAGAGAGGAATTTTCCCAGATTTCTTTCTCCAATTAACCTGGGTTTTTATCTCTTTTTGCCTCGCCCAGGAGATCGCATGGCTCCGGTTGCGGTGAAGTGTAAATTGTTGCAATGCATGGGGTGTCGCGGTTGTGTGAGGCGGATTGGTTGGGCTGGGTGCTCTTTATCTTTCCGCCATTGTTCATTAGTCATAGGTTTATATGTAACCTTCAGGGCTGCTGACCGAGGGCCGTGTGGCTCTTTGTCAGCCGGCGCGGACACGATGGGCAAAAATGGCTTCCTTCCACGCTGTAAATTTCTATGTTTCTAACTCATTTGCATATCGCCGAATGCAGTACCCTCCATGGATTACCGCAATCGGGCTTTAGAATGTAATTATTTGTTTTTGTTTACTTGCATTAAAAAATATTCCTGGATATATTTAAGAGTGATAACCTGGTGCAGTTTGATTAGTACAGCTGAAAATGGGTTTATCACAAGAAATAAGCGTTTTAATTAGCGTGTCTAGTCCACTACTTGTGAGCACCCCAATTTTAAATAACTGAAAATGATTTAAAAAACTATACAGAACCATTTGCTTGTCACATTGGTGTACAGTAGTCAGTTTTTTAGAGAATTAAATATTTTGTTAATAATGGAAAGCTTTCAAAACGTCTCTATTTGTCCTTCCACCTATTAAAACAGTTTAATTTTAAGAGCCTCCTTAATTGGCCACAAACGCGCGCAATTAGCGGAAATTTGCCATGGTGATTAATTCAAGCTGGGGGCGCGGCCAGTTTTGTGGGTGGGGCTGGCTTCTAGCGCGCTTTTTAAAAAACTAGCGCAAACATCGCAGAAACTGGATTTAAGTTGCGCTTGAAATTCCTCGTTCTTTTAGGTTGTCTGATTTCGGGTGAATTGTGCTGAAAAAAAAACGGTGCAGCCTTCGGAAATTCTATGCCACCTTCTATAACTATGAACATTTAATCTTCAACTTATTTAACCATTATTCAGGCCCATCAGTTACTGCATGTTCAACAACCTGCAATCGAGGAAGCTTTACAATTTTGTGACTTGTGCTGTAAAATCCATTCAAAGAACCAGAAAATAAAAAGCATGTTTCAGAAAGGATAATTTTCTTTAAAAAAAATTGCTTTAACAATTGCAGTAAAACATCAGATTGTAAAAGATGGAGGAAATTTGGGTGTATTGTGTGTGTAACTCACTTATACTCAATGTTCCCGTTAATTTATTTTGGGTGCGCGGCCCCTTTAAGGGGCTGTGCTGCCTAATCAAAATAATGCGCATGGGCAGTTTTACGCATTGAGAAGCCAGCGAGTCAGCCCCACAGCTTAAAGGGATCATTGCTTATGCCCCAAATTCTGTGATTTTGTTTTGAGGCCATGTATTTGATTCGCGCTCCAATGACACGTGTGTCTGACGTAAATACACAGGAAATTCCAGGCAGTAATACCTGTGAATGCCTTAACATAGCAATGCTGACTGACATATTCTGAGAGTTCCAGCAGTCATATCAATGTTCTTGCTTATTTGTCATAAGGATTCGGCCAATGTTGGGAGGGAGTGTGGGTGAAATTTTGGAGGGTTAGAGATATCGCTTTTCATTTTTTATATTTGCATCCACAGTTGAAATAGTTTGCCATGAGGTTGGTTGGATTTATTTAAGAGACTGCTAGTTGCCGTAACCCTGGACTTGACTATTCCAATGCTCTCCTGGCTGGCCTCCCACATTCTACCCTACATAAACTAGAAGTGATCCAAAACTCAGCTGCCCATGTCCTAACTCGCACCAAGTCCCGCTCACCCATCACCCCTGTGCTCGCTGACCTACATTGGCTTCCGGTTAAGCAACGCCTCGATTTCAAAATTCTCATCCTTATTTTCAAATCCCTTCATGGCCTCGCCCCTCCCGATCTCTGTTATCTCCTCCAGCCCCACAACCCCCTCCCCCTCGATGTCTGCGCTCCTCTAATTCTGCCCTCTTGAGCATCCCTGATTATAACCGCTCAACCATTGGTGGCCGTGCCTTCTGTTGCCTAGGCCTGAAGCTCTGGAACTCCCTCCCTCCATCTCTCTACCTCTCTTTCCTCCTTCAAGACACTCTTCAAAACCTACCTCTTTAAGCAAGCTTATGGTCAGCTGTGCTAATTTCTACTTATGCGACTCGGTGTTAAAAATTTTAAATCTCATAATACTCCTGTGAAGCACCTTGGGACATATCACGACGTTAAAGGCACCATATAAATACAAGTTGTTGTTAAAGAAAGATGGTATGGTTGGTATTCTGTAAGGATGTGAGTAGATGGGCTAAAGGGCCTTCTTCATTGAAACTAATCTTGTGTGATCAAGCACTTTGAGGTCAGATGTAACATGGCCAGACACAGAGCAAGCATTCCTCTTCGTTAATGCAGCAATATTCCTGATTGGCACTGGTTTGAATTCCCAATTTAAAACTCCAGTCATCTCCCTTAAAGTATTTGCTAACTTAAGGTGCCAAATTATAAATAGTTCTGTGGTATGGACTTATGCCCTTTCGAAAATTGGTTGACATGACCTAAACGTTTCTATATAAGACTATAATCAGATTAATCATGGAAATGCTTTTGGTTTCATTATCTGGTTAGATTAGAATTCAGATCCCTGAGGTAGTGATGTACTTATTCCACTGCTCCATTATATTCTACGTTTTATTGGCTCTTTTTCCTCTGTTTTCACCTCCTGTGCCTCAAGTGTTTGGCAGTGCAGACACTTTGCTAATCCTCCTTTCTAATTGCTTGATAGGTTTAGAGGGAGGCGCTATTGTGTTTAAGCGACGGGTATTAATTCCACCTTCCCATTTTCTCCTCTCCAGCTCACTGCCTCTCCCAAACGGCACAGTCTCAGAGGTTGCACTCATCAGATGATGAATCTCATGGACCTGAGTCTGCTCTTTTGCACCATTGCAGATCAGTACGCTAATCCACCATGGAATAACCCCGAAACATTCCACTCACCATCTTCCTCCAGAGATGTGGCAATCTGGGATGAACGGCTCTCGGGCTGCAAGACTGCAGCTCCAAATCACTGAAAACACCAAGTAACTAACTCTCGCAGTGTTTAGCAATGTTGTAACATGGGGTTGTTAAATAATTAGTCTGAGGCAATTGGTAATAAAAGGCTGAAAATGAATCTCTCAGTAACTGCAGGAAGTCGCGGAATGCTGGATTGGGAGATAGTGTGGGAAACGGCTTCAGGTGTTGTAAATGGCTGAGGGTTAATCCTGTGATAATGATGGGTTACACGGCTATAATGTGTGAGCAGCTGTATTGCTCTGTCCAGGTGGGATCCACTAATGAAGAGCTATGTGCTCAGCCTTGAGCTTCACTGCACCGAAACCCATTTGTTACAGCTCCAACTGACTTCACAGGGACTGACTGAATCAGGAGGTTAAAACTCTGCTGGATAGAAGATAAACATAATGTCCTGGATTTATTGGAGTTTCAGAAATGGCTGTTGCCTTGAAGATGTTCCAACTGGGCTTAATGTTGCAATATTTCTTTTGTAGGGTACCTCAGGCTATCTGTAAAAATTCATGTACATACTTTCCATTTAAAGGAACTGCATCCTGCTCTCTCAGTCTGCATAACAAAAAAGATAGACTTGCATTTATATAGCACCTTTCACAACCACTGGACATCTCATGCACTTTACAGCTAATAAAATACTTTTGGAGTGTCGTCACTGTTGTAATGTGGGAAACGCGGCAGCCAATTTGCACACAGCAAGCTCCCACAAACATCAATGTGATAATGACCAGATAATCTGTTTTTGTTATGTTGATTGTGGAATAAATATGAGTAAGGCCAGTTCCTTGCCTCTCCATTTTCCTATCCGGTCAGAATATCTAGCTGGACTTCCTGCAGAATAGTGAGCTGATGCGATGTGTGGTCAGTTTCACAAACATTGGCAGTGTTGCTCTTACACCATAATAATGGTAAAGTAGAGACATCATGAAGAATTAGAACTCAGTTTTTCCTCAAAATGTGGGCTTGCGGGATATTCTTCATCTGAACCTATTTTGTGATCAGTGCATTTTGGGCGTTGAAGATAATAGAAAGCTGGCTGTCATTTGACTGAGAGATTCTGAAAAATTCAACCAGTGGGTACCACACGGGATAGTGTGTCCAATAGACAACAACAACTTGCAATTATATAGTGCCTTTATCACAGTAAAACATCCCAAGATACTTCACAGGAGCACGAGCCAACAAAATGTATTTTATTTATAGATTTATAGAATTGATAAGTAGGGAAGTTATGCTAAACTTGTTTCGAACCTTGTTAGACCACACTTTGTGTACTGCGTACAATTCTGGTCGCCATATTATAAAAAGGATATAGAGACACTGGAGAGGATGTAGAGAATATTTACAAGGATGATACCAGAAATGCGAGGGCATACATATCAGGAAAGGATGAACAGGCTGGGTCTCTTTTCTCTTGAAATAAGGCGGCTGAGGGGTGACCTAATAGAGGTCTTTAAAATTATGAAAGGTTTTGATAGAGTGGTTACAGAGAGAATGTTTTCACTTGTGGGCAAGAGCATAACTGGAGGCCATCATGTAAGATAGTCACCAAGAAATCCAATAGGGAATTCAAAAGAAACTTCTTAACCTAGAGAGTGGTGTGAATGTGGGACTCGCTACCACAGGGAGTGGTTGAAGCGAATAGTATCGATACATTTAAGGGGAGGCTAGAGAAGCATATGAGGGAGAAGGGAATAGAGGGTTATGCTGATGGATTTAGATGAAGAAAGACTGGAGGCGGCTCGAGTGGAGCATAAACACCGGCATGGACTGGATGGGCCGAATGGCCTGTTTCTGTGTCGTGTATCCGATGTAATTTGACACCGAGCCACATAAAGAGTTACTGGGACAGGGCAAAGAGGTAGGCTTTAAGGAGCATCTTAAAGGAGGAAAAAGGGGGAGAGGTTTATGGCGGGAATTCCAGTGTCTTAGGCCTAGACAGCTGAAGGCATGTTTCACCGATGCTGGAGTGAAGAAAACCTGGGATGCGCAAGAAGAGAATTGAAGGAGCGCAGAGATCTCGGAGGATTGTGGGGCTGAAGGATGATACAGAGATAGGAAGGGACACACATGCAATAACATTATGATTTAGTTTCCTGAATTTCCCTTTGATTCTGTTAAATTCATTTCAATTCACTTCTTAGTTGTGCCTCCTTAAAACAAAGGGGCTCGTGCAAATGTGTTTCTCTGCTGATACTGTGGCAACTCAGTGGTGCCTTTATGGATCAACTAAAAAGAGGCAACTGGAACTCCTCCTTCTCTGCAAAGTCTATATTTAAATAATAAGGTATATGACCTCATCAGACAAGGTGAAACCTCAAAAGTGCAAACTTCGAACAATGCTCGTGTATCATGCATGGTGATTGAATTAATGCTTTAATTTTTGGTAGTATATATTGGTTTCGGCATTAGGATTTCAGTAAATTGCAATGGTGGGCACGTGAATTGTCATGCAGTCACCTTCCAGGTACATTAACACCCAGCAATACAATTACATATTTTGTCCTTCCAAACTTAGGTTGTGACTGGAGAAAATATTTTGGCCTATGTAAAATTGGGGTAAGGTTCTGCTAGTTATAGTTTTGCCACAAGTGGTGGTAATGGTTGGAGTAAGGAGATGAATTAAGAGTTTCACACAGGAAGCAAGTCTTTTCATTAAGGCAAGTTGGCTTCAGGGCAGTTGTTCGTGTAGCATATTGGTATCATTATCAATGATTCAGTTTACACTTCTTACCATTATGTGGTAAGCTTGATTGGCATCCCATCCACCACCTTAAACAGTCACTCCCTCCACCACCGGTGTGACGTGGCTGCAGTGTGTACCACCTACAGGATGCACTGCAGCAACTCGCCACGGCTTCTTCAGCAGCACCTCCCAAACCCCACGACTTCTATCGTGTAGAAGGACAAGAGCAGCAGGCGTATAGGAGCACCATCACCTGCAAGTTCCCCTCCAAGTTACACACCATCCAGACTTGGAAATATATCTCCGTTCCTTCATTGTCACTGGGTTAAAATCCTGGAACATCCTCCCTAACAGCACTGTGGGAGCACCTTCACCACACGGACTGCAGCGGTTCAAGAAGGCGGCTCACCACCACCTTCTCAAGGACAAATAGGGATGGGCAATAAATGCTGGCCTTGCCAGCAATGCCCACATTCTGGAACGAATTGAAAAAAAACACCAAATGGCAGAGTTTTTTTGTTAAACAAAGAAACCCAGGTGAAGGGCAAACGCCAGTAGTTCAAAACAACAGCAAAGTTCCAGAGTAAGAGGAGAGAAATAAATCACATGGTGGTTAGATGACCCCAATGAGTAGTAAAGAAGACAATGCTGTAGGACCTGAGGCCATATGGCAGCAGGTTACACTCACTATATTAATATTCTGAGTATATTGTTCTAGGAGGAAAATACCAGGAAACAAACTATAGTGTACAAAAGCAAAATAGTGCCAATATTGGAAATCTGAAATGAAAACAGAAAATGCTGGAAATACTCAGCAGTGCAGGCAGCATCTGTGGCGAGAGAAATGGAGTGATTGTTTCAGGTCGATGACCTTTCGTCAGAACTGAGGAACGATCATTGACCTGAAACGTTAACTCTATTTCTCTCTCCACAGATGCTGCCTGATCTGCTGAGTATTTTCTGTTTTTATAAACTATAGTGTAGACTATATCAAGAATAATGGACTCTCAAGAATAATTATACAACAGTGATCATATGATTGAGTTCAGATTATGTGAGAAACTATGGCCTCAATTTTAATTGGAAGTGGGTTGGGTGTGGAGGGGGGGGGACCTCGGAAGTCATTGGGAAATCTGGGAGGACGGTTTTCCCGCAGGCTTGGCCAAATTTAATGGAAAGGCCTGTTTCCCGCCTGCAGCCAGTCAGATGGAGAGGCTGTCTGGCTGCGGGTGGGTAGGCCTGCAGATCTAGGCTGCGGAGGGAGGGAGGGAGGGAGGGATCGGGTGGGGCCGGAAGAGTATCGGAATGGCGGGGATGGGGTGCGGAGGCATGGAATGACAGGTATGCAGAGAGAGGTAGATGACATTGGGGGGTCGGAGGAGCATTGGGTGGGGGGCGGGGGAATGGCCTGAAGATTGTTGGTGGGATTTGGGTGGGGGAACAGAGGCCAGGAAAGCGATCAGAGGCCAGGTGGGGTAATTGGAGGCCTGGGGGGGCAGATTCGGAGACCTCATGGGGGTGTCTCCGATCATGAGGGGTGAGTAAAGGCACTTACCTCCTGGACCCAGCAGTCCTCGCCTTCCATTAGGTGGCGGGTTTCACGAGGGCTGTGAAACTTGACCAGCCAGAGTTAAATTTAAGATGGTGGTTAAATCTGAGGGACACCAGGCTCATTATAATATTTAAATGAGCGACCGGCCTCCTGGGAGTGGATTGGCTGCCCGCCCCCTGTCCTGCCTCCGTTAAAATCTGAAGTGGGCAGGTTGGGGGTCGGGATTCAGATTTTTAGCACTTTAACTTCCCACCCCACCCAACCCCAATGCACCCGTTTTTGGGGGTTAAAATTCTCTGCCCCCCATATTTACAATTATATATTGAATCCTGAGGTAAGACCGTATTACAGTTTGAAATCACTCTAAAATATGTGTGACATTTACCGAGATTTTCTTACTAACATCCATAATGAAAGTTAACGGTTATGGTGCAATTGTATCAAGTTTTGATCAACAGCTGATTGTGGGGATGTGAGCACCATTGCATATAATGAACAGATACTGGAGCAACATGCAGGAGAGTAAACAGTGCAGCCTCGAGAGCAGGACCGAGGCTAAACCTGCCGGCGGGTCTCAAAGATGATCTATAACACAGATGCTTATTGCTGTTCGGAAATAAGTTTGGAATTCCACGTGAGAGTGAGAAAAGAGTTATTTGTACTGTGCCTTTGTGCTCTGCTCCACTAACTCTCCAACCAACCCTGCGATACAGAAGCAGACTTTGCTAGATGCTAAAATTATACAAAGTGCAACAGCATCCATCATCTTGCAGCTGACCAAGATTCTGTGCGACACTTGGTTAGCCTGCCAGTTGGGATGATGGGGCATGCATAAGGCCATTTCCACTTTCCCCTCCCCAGGCCCAGCCCTCACCCCTATCCCCTGGTCAATGCATCCTTTAAAAAATTGAATAGAAAACGCTTCCTATATTATGAATTCTCCCTATATTTATATCCAGAGCACTGAAGCCTCAGGTAGTGAACTGCTTTATATAAAAAAAAACAGAAGCCTGGAAAGCAATTGTGATAAGACAAAGAATGTTAAGTTGTTCGAGGCACTCTGTGCTAAGCATCAGATCAACAACAAACTTGGTGAGTGGGTAGGCGTGTGCAGAATAAATGGGAAACCTTGCAAGGTTGTAGGCTGCGACTGTGTTGTGATCAAGGTTTACAGCAAAGACTTACGAACCAAGCATGTCATTGACAACTATTCCAGGGCAAAGTAATGGGCCTAAATTTGAGGTTGGAGGCTTCCCGCGAGCGGATGCCTCCAAACGGCAATAAATTTACGTGCCGACTTGCTGGTTCCGGATCCAGAGAGACTCGTGCTCCTGGGGCTCTGCGCGTAGGCCTGCGTAAAGGCCCACCTATCCCAGGGGCGCAGGCGGTTTGCAAGCATTCCAGGGTTCACGTGGGCCAGCCTAACCAATCAGAGAGGGGATTCCCATTATGCTTATCGGGATTCAATTCACACATGGAATCTCCATAAGCTTCATGGGAATCACCCAAAACATATATTTTTACAACATTGAAATTAAAAAATATTACATGTTTAAAATTAATTAAAATACAATTTAATTAAACATTTTAAACAAAAATTTTATTAAAAAATTAATGTAAACATTTTTCAAGGGAACAAAAATAATGCAAACTTAGTTTACAGTTTTTTGAATGTTATAATTTAAATTTTTGATTTTAATATTTATTTTCACCCTTACGCTGGTGAAAGAAGACCCTATGCCTGCTTTACCAGGCATAAGAGTTTCACAGGCATTCGCTCGGCAAATAGCCCAACTCTCCGCCAGCGAAAGTCCCTTTCCCAGGGCTGCGGAGGATCTGTCAAGAAGATTTGTGACAGATCGCAAGTTGGGGGTTTTCACACGTGCGCAGTGCATGTGTAAACCCGGAACGGGCGGGGCACTTACAGCCGCGTACACACCTCATACACGGCCATAGGCCCCGGAAAATCCGGGCCAATAAATTTCATCAATAAAAACATCGATAAATCCACCAAACAAAACTATTTACTAGCCTAGAGAGCATGCCCATGAATTTCAGTGGACCCAATACTTGGGGCATGTTGATTATTTTGCTACCCAGTTACCAGATGGGTTGCATTTTAGACAGTGAGCTTACTTTGAAATAGATTACTGACATACTGCAGTCTCAGGTATGGGTTAGCACTGTAGTAAATAACTATTACCAGTGAATTAAAAATACCATTTCCTTGTATTTCAAAGCCCTTTAGCCATCCTTGCCAAATGAAACAGCTTGCATTGGAATATTGGAAGGATTCTACATTTGACCCTTTTATAAAAGGCAATCGGTATCCTGTTTCGCTACATTTCCTATCTCTCACATGGGCTTGCACTGGGTAAGCTCGTGAGAGAATAGAAATCATAGAATCACAGCATGGTCCAGCACAGAAGGAGGCCATTCGGCCCATCGAGTCCGTGCCGGCTCTTTTGAAGAGCAATCCAATCAGTCCCACTCCCCCGCTCTTCCCCCATATCCCTGTCATTTTTTCTCCTTCTAGTATTTATCCAGTTCCCTTTTGGAGGCTACTATCGACTTTGTATCCACCACCCTATCAGGCAGTGCATTCCAAATTCTAACCACTCGTTGCGTAAAAAAAGTTTTCCCTCATGTCGCCTTTGATTCTTTTGGCAATTACCTTAACTCTGCACCTCTCATTATCGACCCTTCAGTCAGTGGAGACAGTTTCTCTTTATTTACTCTGTCTAAATGCTTCATGTCTTTAAAGACCTCTGTCAAATAGTAGAGGTAGTCAGCTTTGTTTCTGTCTGTGCGAATAACTGATTGGAAATGTGAGTGAATAGATGAAACTGGGAATGAGCTACAGATCCAAGACTTCAGATTTTGACTTGAAGGGTCTGAAACTTGCGTCCAGTATTTAAATGTAAGTCGATCAATGGGGAAATGGTACATTATATGCTGGGGATCTGATCCACTTCACTCCAGCAGAAGCTATGATCAGATACTTGCCCGCCTCATAAAATGCACAGAAACCACAAAACAAAACCATTTACTAGCCGAAGAATCACTTCTAGGAATGGACACCACATTGTTGCAAGCACAAACACATTTATTAGAATACAGCTCAATGTGAAATAATGTGAAATAATGTGAAATAATGTACAAGGGGAATAATGTGTGCCTGTATGATGTTTATGGCCATCATCTGTGAATCTTGGGTAAGTTAGAATGTTTAATAAAGATTTTACAAGATGATTCATAGTTTTACCACTATCAGCACTGGAAAGTTAAACTTTATTTCAGTTGTGATATTTCCTACAACAAAGCCACAGGTAAATGAACTACCCTGGCAATATTGAGGCAAATTCGTTGATCCAGATCTCCCAGTACACATTCCGACCCACATTTCCTGTGAGCTAGGCTGCCAGGAGTGCAGGATCAATGAATTTAACTTACTATTGTTTCTATAATAACATTCTGATTTAAATTGCAGTATTAATGAACTGAGGTAGATGTATAACAGGCTGTTCGTGCTGAGGATGGAATATTTCCTATCCTATAATTTGGGAAAACCTATTTACCAATTGCAATTCCTGTTGAATATACAACAATTCCTATTATGTGGTCACTTTTTGGAATTATTATTGACAGGAGGAATTTGACGCATTTTATTGTTAAATCTCCTACAGTCAAAGCAAGTCGTTTACTAGGACTGAAATCGGCAAGTTCAGAATGTCCACAACTTTCAGTGGCTTCCAAAGGATGGTATTTCAGAATGGACAAAACCTTCTGAGACCCTAGGCCTCCATCAATGGATACAAAGTCACAGGTGGTTGACCAGTCAATGACCAGCAGTTCTCCAGTGTGTCCAAGCCCTGATGAGGGGGAAAATTTTTGCCTTAAATCTCAATGCGTTGTTATACTCAGTATGAAACGCAATAAGAAGAATACACGATCCATGGAGTTTTTGGGAGTTGAGAAGACGGTAAAGAAGAAACTACTGAGGCTAGAGAGGACTTCTGTTTCCCCAAAGAGTTGACATAAAAAAGTTAACATCGAGTTCAACAATTTCAGACCTTAACCTCTGCCCCTATTTTTTCATACGGCTGCTGTTGATGATTCTGCCATTCCCATTTACACCTCTTCTGGATCCATCTTTTGTTTCTTTACTTACCATCTCCTTTTGCCTCGCACCATCATCCCTTTTGTCAATTAATATCTCCTTCCTTCCACCCAATCACAGACATTTCCTTTTGTTCTTTCTTCCCCTCCCCCCTTTCCCTGCCCCGACACTTGCTTAAAACCTGCTATATCTCTCACTTTTTCCAGTTCTGACGAAAGGTCATCGACCCGAAACGTTAACTCTGGCCGAGATTGTGCTCACCTCAGCGGGTCCGGGGCGGGCGATGTTGGTGGCAGGTCACAGCCCCATTGCTGGCTCCATTCCTGGCTTCTAAAATGAGTTTACATTGATGAGGCTTGTTAAGCTCACCCAGCATGTTTCTCAGGCCAATTAGAGGAAGAGGGTCTGGTGACGTCATTCACTGCAATTCACTAAGCCACTTCCAAAGTTGCACACAAATCTGTCCAAGATCAGAAAGCATTGAAAATAAAGATTTCATCAGTCGGTTTCCTTACAGGGACCGTGGCCAAATTTCTTTTGACATTTGTGGTGTCAGTGTTCTACAGCATTGAGGTGCTGCAAACGCTGACGAGCACTGCACAAAGGCACAGGGCTGCACCCAGGTTCTCCCATGACTCCCTCCATATGCTTATGGAGGGAGTTAGAGCACGCGAGGAGGTTCTTTTCTCTTTCGATGGATAGAAAACACCTCCCCAGGAGACCAAAACAGCCTGGTTGCACATTGCACAGGAGGGTGAAGTAGGGATGTGATCAGGAGGACCTGGGTGCAGTGGCATATATGTTTCAATGATCTCAGTAGATTACGAATCGTTAGTACAAAGCTACACTCAACCTCATCCCGCTGTGCCTCTCATCACATCCCCATCACTCTGCCTTCCCTACCTTACTCCTGCACATCCTTACTCACACCAACTTAACTAGCACCTCCACCCATCCTTCTCTCCGTAATCACATCCCCATCTCACTAATCACCCTGTAAGATTTGGCGCAAATATCGACAGCAAAAACTTAAAGTTTTGGGACATTGCTTGGACACATTTTCTGTTACTGCAGAGAGCAGACAGCACTGACGTGGGGCAGGTCCAAACCTGCCCCACACGAATATACATTAGGTGGACAAGGAATCGGTGGCAGGAATGGTTGATGGACGGGCCTTTTGTCTTGCAATCGGTGAGATATTAAGTAAAGTGGCCCATGTTCAGGCCATCGAAAGACAAAGGAAAGCTATTCGACCACAGACTTGTCGGAGCCACACATCGAGGTACAAGCCAGCTGACAAAGGAACAGGCGAGAGACTTGATTTTGTTTTTGAGTTGCACAGCCTCAAGAAGGACAGTTGGACTTTTGGTGCGAGAAGAAGCAGTTTAGCAAGTGTAAGAGAGGCAGCTTTGGCTGCCATCTCTGCCTCTCTCTCCTCTTATACGCTTGCTTGCTTCATTCAATGCACAAGGACTGAGCACTCCGTCTGGGACAGAGAGAAGAAACACCAGAGATTCTCGCTATTTCGACTGAGAAGCTGACCTTGAGACTGGGTTTGAATACCACAGATTGGTACAGAATGAGAAGATACGCCTCATCGGGAGAAGCAGCGACTAAGCCGGGGGGTAATTGGTGAGCATTTATCCCAACCCACACATCTTTAAGACCACCGCATAGTGTGAAAGGGTGTCGTGTGTCCCAACCGAGCCTTAGGGGTTTTAATGGAGCGGTTTTTGCAAGGATCATAAGCGTACGCACATTCTGTTGGACAGATTTCAGTGGTGCAATTTTGAATCCAAACAGGGGTTTTAGACATGGGTACTTCGTGTTAGGGGCCTGTTTAGTTGGGCCAGACCGTGTGTTGTACTGTGTTTGTTTGTATTACACTACCAGGGTGTGTGTTCACTGGGTGCAGGTGTGTGTTTTAACTTGAATAAAAGCATTGTGACGGTTGAGACCGAAAAGATCTGTCTATGACTGTATATTACTGTTCACGACTATAATTCCAGTGTCTAGAACTGTTGTAAGAGGGGTGATTCGAAACCACCAAGGGCAAAACCACTTATAACCTCTTGCACTCACCTTCATCCTAATGCAATCATATCAACTAACAGGGTAGCCACTTGAGTGTTTTATCCAATGTTAATGGAAAGTTTCTATTAATATATGTCAAACATTGAAATCTTTATTTTCAATGCTTTTTGGACAGATTTGTGTGTACTTTTGGAAGTGGCTTAGTGAGTTGCAGTGAATGATGAGACATAATTTTTTTTTTCATTGCCAATCTTTCCAATTCTTTGTCAGATCATAAACGGCAGAGGTCACCTTGCACCCATCAAGGATCACTCTGCGCCAATGCTCTTAGCCAAAAGGCCTAGAGCCCAAGCACCGTTCCTGGAAGTACTGCAATACCAGGTTCGTGCCATGGAGGTGGATGGGTCAGGCCCCCCACACACCTCCGTGGAGGTGGATGGGTCAAACCACCCCACCCACCTCCTATTTCCAAGCATCATAGGAGAACCACCTTCCTGATCCAGGGAGAACCATTTTCTGGTCATGGTTACTCCCCTGTCAGGTCAGTTACGCATGATCTTAGCCAAAAGGCGAGTTGCAGTGAATGATGAGACATAATGGTAACCCCCTGCCCCTGCCCCTCCCCCTCCCCCTCCCCCACCTCACCCCCGCAATGGTGATGAGTGTGAAAGGAATGGCTTGGCCATTGCAGGGATGCTTTATGGTGTTGGTGTGGTATGGTGCAAATCTGGTGCATCATGTGGCAGCCTGGGTGTATAGTGTCATGGGAAATAAATCTGGCCATGGTGAGACCAACCCTGGTGTCCCGGGCAGCAATGTGCTTGGGTACTGATGCACTCTGTCCTGTGCAGCATCAGGTGATTGCAGAGATTGTTGTGTTTAGTGCTGCTGGTGCGCCTGGTGCTGCTGGTATTGGGGGCTGATTGTGGTCTGATTCTGAGGATCAAGGTGAGACAGTATAAACGGCACTCATGCTGATGGAATAGATGACATAAGCGATCAGTCAATGGTGAGAGAGGTAATAAGGTCAGGCTGGATGGAGACTTGCAGCGTGCTGAACCTATTGTGGAAATGCAGTGAGGAACAGCTTGTGGCTAAGGAAAGTGAATATTAGTCAGGTGGGAGTTTTTACTGTACATTTGAAGCTGTCACATAATCAGCTGGAGCAATGGCCACTGAACTCCCACCTCAGGTTGACAGGCATGGTCACCGAACAACATGGTTCCCGTGGCCATGAAGTTAAAGTTAAAAAGTAAGGTTAAAAAAAAAAGCCTGTTTAGTGTCTGGTAAGTACATTATAATTAGATCAATTGGGTCGCCCGCCACTGCCTGATGGGTCGGCTCAACGCTGATAGAGCCGACATTGGGAAAGGCGCATTGACAGTGAGTTCCTGATCCACTGTCAAAAAAAAACACTTTCCCTTCTGACCCACCACCGATCCTGCCCGCTGAGACCCTGGAAAATTCCGACCTCTGTTTGTATCTCCACAGATGCTGCCTGAGCTCCTGAGTATTTTTGTTTTTATTTCAGATTTCCAGCATCTGCATTATTTTGCTTTTGTAACATATAGTTCTCTGTTTAAAAAAATGGGGTTGAAACTGTGACATGCAGTGATGAATTTGTTTGTTATAAAATTCTATTGTCTTCCATTTTAACAGCCTGTTACCCCACCAAGAGTTAATGCTTTTGTTCAAATACTGGTCTGAGGAATTTCATGTGAACATGCTAATTTGTTGCTCATACCAGACAGTGCGACTTTAATCCCATAATGTATGCAGGAATCCTTCAGTAATCAGCTGTCAGCACCGGGAAAGCTGCTGAAACATGACTAGCAACGTAACCCTAAGCCGACTGGTGTCCCACATCATTCAATCAATCTTAATAGAAGACAATCATGCTGTAAAGGCAGAAAAGAGATCAGTGCTTACTAAATCCTTGGTGGCATATCATTTTACATGAGGTTTGACTATTTTTAATTAACTCAGTTTTAATTGTCAGCTGTAATAAGCATGTGTAAAATCAGTGTGTTTTAATATGGACAACTGCCCTTCACAGTCAGTAAGTTTTTAAGGAGAAAATTTGTTCAGTGACCGATTTATTTCTTATAATTTTTACAGGATTTGGTGAATAAATGTGAAAGGATGAAGGGTTTGGCAGTTTTGAGAAGTTATTTTTTAACTGTAAAGAAAGAAAGGCTTGCATTTATATAGCGTCTTTCACGACCACCCTCGTCTCAAAGCGCTTTACAGCCAATGAAATACTTTTTGGAGTATAGTCACTGTTATAATGTGGGAAACGCGGCAGCCAATTTTGTGCACAGCAAGCTCCCACACACAGCAATGTGATAATGACCAGATAATCTGTTTTTGTTATGCTGATTGAGGGATCAATATTGGCCGGGACATTGGTTCTAACTCCCCTGCTCTTCTTCGAAATAGTGCCATGGGATCTTTTACGTCCACTTGAGAGGGCAGACGGGGCCTCGGTTTAACATCTCATCCAAAAGACCGCACTTCTGTCAGGGCAGCACTCCCTCACTATCTGTATCAGCAGCAGGTCGGGGCCATAAAAGGAGAGGCGAGCGGCAGCCATGGGCAGCGTGGTGGTTTACGACTTCAAGGTACAGCGCGAGCTGATGCAGGAGGGCAATGGCAGTGAAGAGTGACTTCATCAAGATCCAGGTCGGTGATTGGAGCGTGGGCAGGTACAGCAGAAGTCAGGGCGAAGGAGTGACAAGAGACTGTAGAGGGACGTGACCGGGGCCCAGGGGAGGCGTGAGTTTGGGGCCAGGGGCCCAGGGGCAGCACGGGCCAGCCCACACTGCGATATGTGAGCGCACTAGGTCTGTGCAGCAGAGCTGGTCTCCAGTCGTCTTGGGTAATCCTTGCCACTGGATCAAGACCTAGCTCTGTCAGGCCCGTGTGGTGGCTGGTGAGTGACGGCCACCACACGGTAAAAAAAATCCCCGCACAGGCATCTTCCACCTTTCAACATGAGGTTCGGGTCCTTCATTGAAACACCTGTGAACTCATCTTCTTTTTGGCATGGAAGCAAGTCATCCTCGTTTCAAGGGACCGCCTATGATGATGATGATATAACAAAGCTACATAGAATGTACAACACAGAAACAGGCCATTGGCCCAACTGGTCTATGCCGCTATTTATGCTCCACACGGGCCTCCCCTCACTCTTCTTCATCTAACCCTATCTTTTTATTCCTTTCTCCCTCGGGTCCTTATGTGGCTTCCCCTTAAATGCATGTATGTTATTCGTCTCAACCACTCTAAGTTAATATAGATCAAAGAAATGAGCTGGTGAATGAAAACTTCATCATCAGTGAGGGCGCTCTGAGTCGCATCTGGTTAATATCGATGATAGATTTGTGCCTGGGAAAAGCAGCTTGGCTTACTTTTTTCAAAACCTTTATGTCTGTAACATTTGGTGATATTGGGCTCAGTTTCATTGATAACTATTGATCAGAAACTCATTTATTCCAAATTGCCCAGAGCCAGATAATGAATATGAACAAATGCGTTTCAGCTGCAGATCGATATTACTGATTGATTTCACTGAGATTTAATATTTGACTCAAGAATTGAGGTTTCATTTGCAGAAATCACAGCTCACAAATTGTTTTTTTATAATTTAAAATGATTTATTCATCTAAATCATTTTTGCTTTTTGAATATGGATCATTTATCCTCTGCTGGTGGAATGCAAAGAAAGGCAACACAAGAACATTACCTTACAGCTGATTTCAGGAAGGAATTGACAAAAGGCTCTTATCCACTATCTCAGGCTAGGAATGGTGAATCGGCAAGCTATACCCAAATAAATGGAGAAAATAACCTTCAAAATTGGAGTCAAGATATTTTAGCCGTTAGATTATGGGAAATGACTGCCTTGGGGCCGTTTGACTGCTTACATTATCAGCTCTCACATTGTAACACTGAAACAAACACTGACTTAAAGTAATAAAATTGGTCTAGAACATAAGAACATAAGAAATAGGAGCAGGAGTAGGCCATATGGCCCTCGAGCTTGCTCCGCCATTTAATACGATCATGGCTGATCCGATCATGGACTCAGCTCCACTTCCTCACCCGCTCCCCATATCCCCTTATTCCCTTATCGATTAAGAAACTGTCTATTTCTGTCTTAAATTTATTCAATGTCCCAGCTTTCACAGCTCTCTGAGGCAGCGAATTCCACAGATTTACAACCCTCTGAGAAGAAATTTCTCCTCATCTCAGTTTTAAATGGGTGGCCCCTTATTCTAAGTTCATGCCCTCTAGTTCTAGTCTCCCCCATCAGTGGAAACATCCTCTCTGCATCCACCTTGTCAAGCCCCCTCATAATCTTATATGTTTCGATAAGATCACCTCTCATTCTTCTGAATTCCAAAGAGTAGAGGCCCAACCTACTCAACCTTTCCTCATAAGTCAACACCCTCATCTTCGGAATCAACCTAGTGAACCTTCTCTGAACTGCCTCCAAAGCAAGTATATCCTTTCGTAAATATGGAAATCAAAGCTGTACGTAGCTGTACAAATATCAGCAGTCGCTTTACTGTCATATGACTCCACATTACAGACAATGAACATCTAAAACTCAATTTTAAGCAAATAGTTTAATTCTGTGTGATCTGATGTCCATTTTCCTTTTCTATCCCATTTTCTCTCTCTCCTTTATCATTTTTGTTGTGTATGTGTAATATATGTATATACCCTGTACACTCAATGTACAGTTACATAAGACCACTGAATGTATCTTCACACTGTATACACTATGCCTGTATCACCAGAGGGTGTAACTGGTGGAGACCTAGGGGTCACCTGTACACTGCAGGTAACCAAGTATAAAAGGGAGCTCATCTTACTGTACCCTCATTCAGGAGCTGCAATAAATGGACTAAGGTCACAACAGTTCAAGTGCAATACCTTACCTCGTGGAATCATTACTAGAGTGCTTACAGACACAACAATTTTAACTTTATAATTTACATGTTGCTATTTAATCTATCACTGTTGCTCTCTTTTAGACTCTTGACTTGTCACCTTTCACCCTCTAGGGGTCTTGCTGAAGTAAGTTCATTGATCCTACACTGTGTGGGGGGGGGGGGGGTGCATGTGATGTTTTAACCTGTTTAAAGCAGTCCAGATATTTATTATAGTGACATCTAGTATCGGAAGTGGCAAAGAAAATGTGGTGCAGATATGACTCTTACTATGAACAATTTGTGACTTGTTCAGAAGTCCGATGCTTTATGTTTAAGCGGATATACGAAGAATTTACTCTTTTGACTGAAAAGTATTTTTAGTGCAGAAGTTGAAGTCAAGTCATGCCTTCCACTGCTAACTGCTGTACCATTAAAGAACAACTCAGCACCACGGACAGACCTCAACATACCTGATTCAGGAAACCACCTCCGGACATGAGGCAGAAAATATTCCTATCCCTCCGCACTTCCATGTTAAACCATAAACATTACTGCTCTGGTTTTCTAAGTTTGCCTTACCCTCTAGTCGTGCATGTCAGGAAATTTAATGGACGGAAAATAGTGAGCAGTGTACCCATGAATTCCCAATATTTGCACCAGGCAGTTGCGTGAACTCTGCCAATGACCCCCTACATCCTCACCTGAAATCCACACCTTCAGACACTTCCCAGGAGGGATCACAGTGTAGCGAGCCACAATAACCATTTGCATTTATATAGCGCCATTAATAGAGGAAAACATCCCAAGGCTCTTCACAGGAGCGTAAGAGAAAATTTGGAAACTGAGCCAAAAGAGGAGATTCTGGGAGGTGGCCAGAAGCTTGGTCAAAGCCGTGGGCATTAAGGAGGGTCACAAAGTAGGAGAGGGAGGAGAAGAGGCAGAGGGTATTGGAGAGGAACTTTGAGAGTATGGGTCCTAGATAGCTGAAGGCACAGTTACCAATGGTGGGCAAAGGGTGGGGAGGAGGGGGGAGAGGATGAACAAGAGGCCAGAGGAATGCAGAGTTTGGTGGGGGAGGGGACGTGTTATCAGGCTGGAGAAGGTTACAGAGATAGGGAGGGGTACATAAGAACATAAGAAATAGGAGCAGGAGTGGGCCATTTGACCCCTTGAGCCTGCTCCGCCATTCAATAAGATCATGGCTGATCCGATCCTGGCCTCAACTTCACTCCCCTGCCCTTTACTCATAATCCTTGACTTTGTTATCTTTCAAAAATCTGTCTATCTCCAACTTAAATATATTCAATGACCCAGCCTTCACTGCTCTCCGGGGTAGAGAATTCCAAAGATTCACAATCCTCTGAGAGAAGAAATTTCTCCTCATTTCTGTTTTAAATGGGTGCCCCCTAGTTCTAGATTCCCCCACAAGAAAGAACAATCCTCTCTGCACCTACCCTGCCAAACCTCCTCAGAATCTTATGTTTCAATAAAATCACCTCTCAGTCTTCTAAACTCCAATGAGTATAGGCCCAACTTGCTCAATCTTTCTTCATATGATGACCCCTTCATCTCAGGAATCAACCTCGAGAACCTTCTCTGAACTTCAAAGCAAGTATATCCCTCCTTAAGTAAAGAGACCAATACTTTACGCAGTACTACAAATGTGGTCTCGCCAATGCCATGTGCAGTTGTAGCAGAACTTCCTTACTTTTTTACTCCATCCCCTTTGCAACAAAGGCCAACATTCCATTTGCTTTCCTAATTACTTGGGTAACGTTACGGAAGGACTTAAACATGATCAGGGGCGGGATCCCTGAGTCATTTCTTTCCCCCTCCATTGCCTAGGTGAACTTAAACCAACTTTTATCCCCTACAGTTGTCTCAACTGAAATCAACTCCGTCCAAACCATGAAATGATCCCGCGATTCACGGGTCTGCATGGCCAAATTCTATTCAAGGCAAAGCAGTTACCTAATGGGTCGTTAGGGTGTCCCTTCATTGATAATAGCTTTTCCCTGATAATGATACACCCTGTGGAAACAATTCTGTAAGACATATCTGTTCCAACGTATTTGTTTGAAGTGCAGCCTCCAGTAGAGAGCAGATTAAAGAAGCAGTCAATAGTCAGGGGATTTAATCAGCTTTCTGTAACCAACACCGGATATTAAACTGCTGCGTAAGTAAATAGTGGTGTTACTGAGGGCAAAATTCAAACCGGATTCTCCCAATTGTATGCTTAGAGTAGGAAAGCCTGTTGGAAACTGCTAATCACACTACATAAAGACACTGTTGGACTAAAGGTACTGGTTTGAGACCTGCTTAGAGTGATAGAATTATAGGGCTCAATTTTCCCCAGTTATCTGTGCCATTTTTTTGGCGTGTGCCGCTTTTTTTGGCGGAAATTAAAATATCCAAAATTTCCCCAAAGTTTCTTCGCCAGCGTAACTCGATTATGATTTTTTTAGGTTAGGAATTTTTTGCATGATAGGCGGGGTAACTTGATGTTTGTGCCAGTTTTTCACATTTAAGCAAGTTTGGCCAAATTAAATTTTTCCTAGGACGGCGTATGTGACCATGCCCAAAAAACCTTCTGGGCACTTAAGAAAAACCAGTGCACATTAAAAAATCGTCGCAGAAAGAAGCCATTGTTTTTATGCAAAGTTTTGGAGGGAGTCAAGAAGACAAAGAATATGCATCATGAAGCTTCATTGTTTCAAACTCAAAACTCAATGGAAGTCTAATGCAATTCTTTAATTTTTGATTTTTTTCAAAGTGCCACGCCACCACCGAATGTCTCCTCACCGGGCTCAAGGGTCGGAGCGTCGGCCGGCAGAATCGCTCCCTCGCCCGGACACAGGGGCTTGGTGCTTGGCTTCAAAAGAAGCCAGGGGGGTGGAGGGGTGGGTGGAAGCCGAACTGAAGGGATGAGAACCCTTACACTATACAGCAGCTTCAAAAGAAACCCAGGGTTGGGGGGGGGGGGGGGCGGTGTGGTGTGGTGGGGTGGTTGGGGGGGGGGTGGGCGAGAGGGGTGGACACCAAGGCCCTGTGTCCGGGCGAGGGAGCGATTTTGCCGGCCGACCCTTGAACCCGGTGAGGAGATGTTCGGTTGGTGGTGGGGTAGTACTTTGAAAAAAATGTAAAATTAAAGAATTGCATTAGACTTTGTTGCCCCAAATGTCTGCATTGAATGCCTAGCTTCCTGTTCTAAGCAAGCCTATTGCGCATGTGCAGACCAGCGTGTGGTCCATACTAGGGCGTCGACCTTGGGAAGAGAGAGAGGAAAGTAGCTTTAAGTCCTGGTCCTGCTGTTTTGAGCTTCTTGCAAAGCTACAATTTAATTATCGGGGCAATATTGACAATGCCTTACCTCATGCAAGTCTTCTGCATGATGGTGCTGTGAGGAAATGATTGATTCGACGTCATCACATGAGGAACCTCAGAGCACGTAGGATAATGGGCAGGAGGCCTTACCCACATCGGGTATATCGAGACAGGCGCACCTGATGAGGCAGACTGTGTGAGAAGGCTGCATTTCCGCAAAGAAGCTGTAACCAAGATCTGTAAGTTAGTAAAAGCAGACCTGCAACCTAGAATTGTCAAGAGGACTGCATTGTCAGTTGAAGTGAAGGTTACAGCTGCACTTTCATTTTATGCATTTGGATCATTCCAGGCTACAACTGGGGATGTGAGCATCATTTCTCAACATGCAACACATATCTGCATTCGGCAGGTGACAGCTGAACTATATGCCCAGAGGAATGACTACATAAAGTTCCCCATGACTGCCCAGGCAATGCGTGACAGGGCTGTGGGCTTCGTCAGGATTGCTGGCTTCCCAAAGGTACAGGGCTGCATTGATTGTACCCACATCGCCTTGTGAGCACCTTTAGAGGATTCCGAGATGTACAGGAACAGAAATGGACTCCGTGAATGTACAGCTCATGTGTGACGAAATGCATCGCATCATGTCAGTTGATGCGAGATACTCTGGGAGCACCCAAGATGCATTCATCCTACACGAGAACGCTATATCTGCCATGTTTCAGCAGTAGCCAGAAGGGCAGAGCTGGCTGTTGGGAGATAAAGGTTACAGCCTCGCCACCTGGCTCATGACGCCCCTACATGTAACCCGGACGGAAGCGGAGCAGGAATACAACATGTCGCACATTGTGACATGCAGCATCATAGAGAGGACCATTGGTATCTTGGACCATTCCGGAGGCTACTCGCAATACTCCCCTGAGATTGTTGGTCAGTTCACTGTTGTGTGCTGCATGCTGCATAACTTAGCCATCATGAGGCAGTAGCAGCTGGTAGTAGAAGACCCACCTGCGATGAGAGTGGCTGATGATGAGGAGGAAGATGCAGATGACGAGGAGGAGGATGAGGAAGCCATGCAACTACCTGAACCCGGAGCATGACGGCGAAGGAGGACGGGCCGTCGTGCCCCTTTAACGATTGCTCGAGCCTTGCACCAGCAGCTCATCCATGAACGCTTTGCTGCCTGAAGGCTCAGCGGCAACTATTCCAAATGGACCATGGTTACTGTTTGGACCTGTTCCATAATGTTGTGTTGTGTTAATGGAACAAATAATGGAAATGATTCTTTCGTTCAAAAAGTTGTGTTAATAATGGAACAAATAATGGAAATGATTCAGTTAGAATTTAAAATATATTTTATTCAAAAATGTAACACTTGTTTGTACTTAACTTTAATCAAACTTTAAAGTTTTCAGTAAAGTTAAGATCACTTACAAATTTTAAGATCACTTAAAAACTTTTACACTTGTAAATTTAGATAACTTACAAAAAACTTTAAATTTGAGAACAGTTACAACAGTAACAATAATAATAATAACAGCAGCAAAGAAAGGCTGCACCCATCTCTCCTCCACCTTATTCTAACATCGACCCCTGCGCTCGGTCTTGTTGACTCCATCCCTGCCTGCATGCAGTGGCGCAGCATTTCTTGGGTTGGTACCAAGCTTATTCTTTTGAGCATCTCTGGTAATGCGCAATTGATGCGGTAGCGTGGATGGCAGTAATGCGGAAGGCCCGGCTTGGGCCTCTTCAGAGGCTGGTCTGGAGATTGGGAGTGGCAGTTGATTCTGTCAATGGCCGCGGGGTCTGGGTGTGTTCAATTTTTACAGCAGCTAACTCTGACATTCCCTCCCTCATGTGCCCTGACAGTGCCTCAACTACCTGCAACATTACATCCCTCATGTTCACCGACAGTGTATTAGCTACCTGCGACACACCCTCCCTCATGTGCCCGGACAGTGTTCCCATTTCTCGTGAGAGTATTGTTACTTCTCCCGACAGTTCCAATACCTCATCACCCACCCCACTGATAGTGTCCAGGAATGATCGCGTAAGGTCAATGCTCTCCACACTCATTGCCATCATCTTAACAACACCTGTTAGATCCTGCAACTCAGGAGAGGGCTGTCGAGCTCTCCTTCTCCTCCTCACCCTGGGTGTGGCTCGCTGCATTCCATTGGGATCCGCAGCCTCAGACGGTGGGGCCCTGGGTCTGGCTTGCTGCACACCACTGGGATCCGCAGCCTCGGACGGTGGGACCCTGTGTGTGCCTCGCTGCAGCCCACTGGAATCCCAAGCCTCGGACTGTGCGAAACCATGGAATGTCCCAACACTTGTACAACTCAGTAAAGGGCCTGGCACCTCAATGGGCGGCATCTGCACCTCCTCCAGCGTGGGTACAACAGTGGGGGCTTCATCCATTCCCCTCCCCCTGCCCCTCCCCCTCCCCCACAACCCCATGCTCTTAGTCTGGAAGGTGGGATTGGAAGATGTTCTCCTCTTCAGGCTTGTCCAAGTCTGAATCTTCTTCTGCATTGGCTTCAGCCACATCAGGGTTGGCCTCAAGTTCTGCAAAATATAACAGAACAGACAAATGGTTAGCAGCAGAGGAGGGGGCAGGGTGGCATGAGTGGACAGCAGGCTCATTTCAAGGACCATGATGAATGATAGCACATTGCATCAACCAAAGCATAGCTGACGGAGACATCCCCATGAATTAAAGCATGGCTAGCCCACGCAGTACTTAACATTTAGCAAAGCCAGACTGTGGAATTTGCAGGACTATCCCTCTCCCTCGAATGTGGGCCCAGCTTGTGCAGTGGTGATTGCTTTTCTCCAGGCAGGACCCATCAAAGCAGTGACCCTGTCTTCCAAGGGTGTCAGTGGGTGCAGATTGGCCAGGCTTCCTCCTGTTCGAGTTCTTCCCCTGTTGTTGTCTGCCACCTTCCTCTGCAAAGATGAAAATATAACTTTTTAGAGAAGGTATCTTTCTGCTGGGTGGGACATATACAGATGGTTACATTTACAATTGCAATTCCAATGAATAAATGAAAATATTATTTACACTAACTACTTGACCAAGGTCCTGCCACTTCTTTTTGCTCTGGCCTCCAGACGTCGGGGTGGTCGCCATTGCTCAGTAATCTTCTGCTAGTTGGTTCCAGCGTTTCTTCATTTCTTTAGGTGAAACTTTTATGTGATCTCTGCTGGTGTCCAGCTCGTGCCATCTGGCCACAATTACAGTAACCAGTGCCTCCACTTCATCCTGTGAGAAATTCTTGGTCCTTGAGCCGCGTTGCATCTTGTATTGCAGCTCCGATTTTTCCACTGAGAATTAAAGTTCTCACACACAGCTGGCTCTTTAAAAATGGCCGAATGCAGACTGGGAGGTGTACTTGGCATGCGCGCGCATAGCATTCACGTCAAAAACATCATTTTTTTCCCCGCTCATGCACAGAAGGGGACGGGAGGGGGGCATCGTTTTTTTTGGTGCAAACATTAGGCTCCACCTCCCGAAGCTACAGGACAAGCTGCGTGGCGCCAATTTCAAAAAATAGAGTGGAATAGTCGTGGCCAAATAAAATGGGCGTAACTCTTGCAATATGCCAAAAAACGGCACTGTGGAAAATTGAGCCCATAGAATAGTACAGCTTTCCATTTATTTACTCTATCTAAACTTTTATGATTTTAAATACCTATCAAATCTCCTCTTAGCCTTCTCTGTTCCAAGGAGAACAACGTCCGCTTCTTGTCCTTCCTAAGGTGTGGTGCCCAGAATTGGACACAATATTCCAGCTGCAGCCGAACTAGTGTTTCATGCAGGTTTAGCATAACATCCTGCCTTTTGTACACTATTTATAAAGCCCAGGCTCCCATACACTTTATTAACTGCTTTGTTAACCTGTGCTGTCTTCAAAGATTTGTGCATATATGGAGCTATAAGAATAGGGCTGGCTTCTTCTTGGTCTCGGGCCAGGGAATGCATCACTGATGATCTCCTTGATGTGGTCTCACACTGTTTGCCTATATTTGATTTGGCTGGCTTCACACACGAGTTATATATCTCACACATTGCATGGATGTCTCAACACAAAATATGCCTCTGTGTCCACCATATGAGGAGGTGAGGAGAATGACAACATGTGTGGGGGTGGGGAAACAGACCTCAGCATGAACTGAGGCCGGTGGGGGCAGGGGGGATTGGTGGAGAAAGTAATGTGCCAGTTTAACTGGAAGGGGGAAGGGGAAGGGAATGCCTCTGTGAACTGATGGATAGGATTTAGGGAAGGGAGAGTGTACCTGTGAAGGAGGGACAGTGATTGTTGAGGTAGTTTTTGGAGAATTGGTGGTCAGTGCTTATTTTTCTTCCATTAAAAAATCTACTAGCTGAGCAGTATAAAAGAATTTAAAATCAAACAGGGTGCATATTTTAACGTAAGACCTTAGACCATCCCTAGGAATGTACCATTGGTTGTGTAATGTATGCACCTGTGAGTATGCTCATAGGTTTATCGAGCTGTTGAGTTGTGAGTGGCTTAGCCAGTCAGGTGATGTTCACAAGACTCAATAAAACCCCAGCCAGTTGGGTTCAGGGGATCGACGATGAGGCAGGTGGTTGTGAGCCTGGTAATGTGTAGTGTGATTGCTAAGCCTTTGCTAATAGGAAGGTGTTGGTATGAATTCTTAAGCAAAGAACCCATGAAGCAAATACATTGGCGAATGGAATGTACCATCGGTTGGAATAAGAACACAAGAAATAGGAGCAGAGGTAGGCCAGTTAGCCCCTCGAGCCTGCTCCGCCAAGAGGAAGAAATTCCTCTTCATCTCAGTTTTAAATGGACAACCCCTTATTCTGAGACTATGCCCCCTAGTTCTAGATACCCCCACGAGAGGAAAAATCCCCTCTGCATCGACCTTATAGCGCCCCCTTAGTATTTTATATGTTTCAATAAGATCACGTCTCATTCTTCTAACCTCCAATGAGTATAGGTCCAATCTACTTAACCTTTCTTCATAAGTCAACCCCTTCATCTCAGGAATCAACCTCGTGAACCTTCTCTGAACTGCCTCCAATGCAGGTATATCCCTCCTTAAATAAGGAGACCAAAGCTTTATGCACTACTCTAGGTGTGGCCTCACCAATACCCTGTACAGTTGTAGCAGGACTTCTCTGCTTTTATACTTTATCCTCTTTGCGATAAAGGCCAACATTCCATTTGGCTTTCTGATTACTTCCTGTACCTGCATACTAACTTTTTGTGTTTCATGCACAAGGACCCCCCCGCCCCCCCCCCCCCCCCCGACCACCCCAGTCCCTCTTTACTCCAGCATTTTGTAATTTGCTTTTTTATTTTTCCTGCCAAAGTGGATAACCTCACACTTTCCCACATTATACTCCCTGCCAAATGTTGCCCATTCACTTAGCCTGTCTATATCCCTTTGCAGATTTTTTATGTCCTCCTCACAACTTGCTTTCCCACCCATCTTTGTATCATCAGCAAACTTGGCTACATTACACTCAGTCCCTTCATCCAAGTCATTAATATATATTGTAAATAGTTGAGGCCCCAGCACCGATCCCTGTGGCACCCTTATTAGTTACCGTTTGCCAACCAGAAAATGACCCATTTATCCCGACTCTCTGTTTTCTGTTGGTTAACCAATCCTCTATCCGTGCTAATATATTACCCCCAACCCCCAAACTTTTATCTTGTGCAGTAACCTTTTATGTGGCACCTTATCGAATGTCTTCTGGAAATCTAAATACACCACATCCACTGGTTCCCCTTTATCCACCCTGCTCGTTACATCCTCAAAGAATTCCAACAAATTTGTCAAACATGATTTCCCTTTCATAAAACCATGCTGACTCTGCTTGATTGAATCATGCTTTTCCAAATATCCCGCTACTGCTTCCTTAATAATGGACTCCAACATTTTCCCAATGTTAGGCTAACTGGTCTATAGTTTCCTGCTTTATGTCTGCCTCCTTTTTAAATAGGGGCATTACATTTGTGGTTTTCCAATCCGCTGGGACCTCACCAGAATCCAGGGAATTTTGGTAGATTACAACCAATGCATTCACTATCTCTTCTTTTAAGACCCTAGGATGCAAGCCATCAGATCCAGGGAACTTGTCCACCTTTAGTCCCATTATTTTACCGAGTACTTTTTCTTTAGTGATGGTGATTGTTTTAAGTTCCTCCCGCGGTTGGAATGCACCATCAGTTGGAATGTACCATTGGTTGGAATGTACCATCGGTAGTCTTGAGGCAGAAACAGCATTTAGAAGGAGTGCATATGCTTCTAAATTGCGACTACAGCCCTGATTGGAATGATCCCATGGTCAATAACGCTTGGATCCTCATTTACTACTTGAAAAAAATATCTGCTGCCATTGAGAGAAATAAATCTTAAAATATCAAGAAAAATTATTAATTTACAAACAGAATATAAAGAGTAGTTTATTTTTTATTAAAATGAGGAAATACCCCTTCCTTTTTGGATAAAATAGAAATACAATGTCCATGTTCAGTGTAGATTCTAAAATACAAGAAATGCAGGGGAGCAGAGCATGTCCATTGACCAGCTCCCTCTCCCAAAAGGCAAGTCTTGAGTGTTCAGCATTTGTAGACCCCCTTCAGGTTTTCAGCGACTTATGATTCACTTTCTGTAATAGAAGCAAAGGAATTTAGTGTACCTACAGCTTAAGTCACAAGCCCATGTCCCACTGCACTTTCGGCACAATTGCTTATATTCAGTGCTGCTCTGGAGTTGCCAGCTCTTTGAGCCTCTGCCAGCTTTTTTGAAGCTGTTGGTCAGCTTTTGCCAGTTGCCTAAGTTGGCAGCAAAAAAAAAAAGTTATGGACAGATTTTACTGTAGGATTTCTGTGGTTATTTAGAACTTTAAAAAAATCTTATTTGGCATTGTGTGCAGCTGCAGTCATCAATAATAAAGGATGAAAATACTGACCAACAATATACCCAGTGAAAGCTGCAGCACGCTCGGGTTAAATATAGCAAGGACCAGATGAAATGTAAAGCTTACTTCGATTGCACTGACCATGTACCTATAAACATCAGGCTCCAACGAAAGAGGCCTCATACTCTGAAATGGCTGCTGATTCTGAATAGGAATATTTGGCTTGCAAGCTGAGCATGCCTGCTAGCAATTGTTGGACATCCTGGAGAGTTGTATGTTGGATATCTTGGAGCTAAGGGTTAATTGTAGCCCAAGGAACACGGAACTCCCTTGTATTTTAGAACAACGGGCTTTCCAATAAAGATAGGATGGCTTCAGACTGCCATGAGAAGAAAGCACGGCCTATCTTTTGCTCCAAATGCCTGAGTATTATCTACGGGAAATGCTTGTGCATGGAAATAAGCGACAGGAACGACATCTAGTGTAATAAACATAGGTAGAGGGATCTTTTAACTATAAAGAAAAAAAGAAAGACTTGCATTTATATAGTGCCTTTCACGACCACCGGACACCTCTAAGCGCTTTGCAGCTACTGAATTACTTTTGGAATGTAGTCACTGTTGCAATGTGGGAAACATGGCAGCCAATTTGAGCACAGCAAGCTTCCACAAACAGCAATGTGATAATGACCAGATCTTTTTTTTGCTATAGTATAACAAAGGTACATAGCCTGCTCTTCAATGGATTAAAGAACAGCTAAATCAGGAAGTCTTGTAGAATCATTGAATGGTTACAGCATGGAAGGTGGCCCGTTGAGCCCATATGTTGTTGTTTCAGAAAAGTAGTGTTGGAGCAAACAACTACAACTGTTTACATGAACAGACTGTTTTCAAAGGATTCATGAACAGATACATCATGAGGTCTTATCCGTGACACGTCCCTTTTGATGTAGACACAATATGGAGTGCAAAGAAGATCAGCCATGATCTTATTGAATGGCGGAGCAGGCTCGAGGGGCCAAATGGCCTACTCCTGCTCTTAATTCTTATGTTCTTACGGTTTTCAACAGTTCTTTGGAGGGCTCGAAAGATAAAATCAAAAGCCACCCTCTGTGTCTAGTTGGGCTGATCACCTGTACTAGATATCAATGAAGTCCGTTCTGCATACTCCACCATCAAGTGCCTTGTGCTTACTCGAAACAGTTCAATGTGAAGCATAGAGGAAGGAGAAATAGAGTTAACGTTTCAGCTCAATGACCTTTCATCAGAACTGCCGAAAGGTCATCAACCTGAAACGTTAATTCTGTTTCTCTCTTCACAGACCTGCTGAGTATTTCCAGCATTTTCTGTTTTTATTTCAGATTTCCAACATTCGCAGTACTTTGCTTTTATAGGATGGAGGTTGACTAACAGTTGAATGTAAACAACAATGAAGTTGATATTTCTCTGTGTGCTATTTTTAGCACACTGGTTAATACGTTCATATCAAATTCCTTGGCACAGAGGAATTTCAACCCGAAACTCCCTTTAATACCTTCCTGAAGCATAAAGCTAGAGGGATTTACAGTTGACTTGGTTTAGCTTATTGCACTTGTGAAACGTTCTTACAGGAATCTCATTCAGCAGTCTTGTTGATTACATTCTGATATTCTATTGAAATGGCCATGGCAGTGCTGATAGCCTTTTCTCATGAGCCTTAATTATACAGAGATCACCATGTTTTGGTGTCTGGAGTCTACTCATGTCCTAGTTAAATAATAGCTGCTGTCACTGTGATTCATCAATCCTCTGAACACCCTGCATTATTTCCCTTTTTTTGATATTTGTACAGCAGTTGCAAAGGTATCAAAATCTTTAAACGACTCCATGCAGTAAAAAGCATCTCAAAGCAAACTGGTACAATCAATGATCGGGCAGGCCTTGGGGTTTGATATACCAAACTTCCCCAAGCAGGTGGCAACATGGGTCAGTGATCACAAGGCTACAATTCAAGAGATAATCACAAATTGTCCAAATCAATTACCATTCCAGCTGAAATATATAGTTAGCTGTAACTATCAACCCTTCTCCAGGATGTGTGAGAAATGGATATTGATTGGGCAGAAATTTACAGCTCATTAAGATTTGCTGAATGGTGTATTGTTGGGACCAATAAAAGCTATCTGTAATAACCATTTAAGAGACCAATTTCAGATGGTCTTCAAAGAACAATGAACTATGGGCAATCTGATTTTTCGGCGATATCACGTTTGCCCACTGAACGAGGAAGTCAAAAGCTTCCCCAGCAACAGCCTTCTGCGCATGTGTGAGATTTTTTTTTCGGCTTGGTTTTACCGCGTTTCGGCAGGTCAGGGGTCATCACATATGCTCAGAAGGTACAGGGTGGAGGAGAAAGAGAGAGAGAGAAGCAATTGTAAAGGCACTGAAGAAAGCAGAGAAATGTCAAGTGAATAAATCTCAAGTAGAGGTGTTGGAGGGAGAGAGGAAAAGGGCAAAGCCCTTTAGCAATGAGGCTAATGAGTGGGTGAAGGCTCAGATGAACAGGACCCCAAGAAAGAATGCGAAAGGCAGGAGGCAACAGAGCAGAGTAGCACTGGGGTAAGTGTAAACCACAAGGTGATAGGAAGGGACAATATGTATGAATATAAAGGGGCTGCAGGAGGGGTCAAAACTAAAAATCATGGTTTCAAAACTTGTATTAAAACACTCTACCTAAACACACGCAGCATTCAAAATAAAGTAAATGAGTTGACGGCACAAATCATTATGAATGGGTATGATTTGGTGGCCATTACAGAAACGTGGTTGCAGAGTGGCTAACACTGGGAATTAAACATACAGGGGTATCTGACAATTCGGAAAGATAGACAAGAAGGGAAAGGAGGTGGGGTAACTTACTGGAATTCTTTGAGGATATAACGAGCATGGTGGATAGAGGTGTACCGATGGATGTGGTGTATTTAGATTTCCAAAAGGCATTCGATAAGGTGCCACACAAAAGGATACTGCAGAAGATAAAAGTACGCGGAGTCAGAGGAAATGTATTAGCATGGATAGAGAATTGGCTGGCTAACAGAAAGCAGAGAGTCGGGATAAATGCGTCCTCTTCGGGTTGGAAATCGGTGGTTAGTGGTGTGCCACAGGGATCGGTGCTGGGACCACAACTATTTACAATATACATAGATGACCTGGAAGAGGGGACAGAGTGTAGTGCAACAAAATTTGCAGATGACACAAAGATTAGTGGGAAAGCGGGTTGTGTAGAGGATACAGAGAGGTTGCAAAGAGATTTAGATAGGTTAAGCGAATGGGCTAAGGTTTGGCAGATAAAAACATAAGAACATAAGAATTAGGAACAGGAGTAGGCCATCTAGCCCCTCGAGCCTGCTCCGCCATTCAATAAGATCATGGCTGATCTGGTCGTGGACTCAGCTCCACTTAACCGCCCTCTCCCCGTAACCCTTAATTCCCTTATTGCTTAAAAATATATCTATCTTTGACTTGAAAACATTCAATGAGCTAGCCTCAACTGCTTCCTTGGGCAGAGAATTCCACAGATTCACAACCCTCTGGGAGAAGAAATTCTTTCTCAACTCGGTTTTAAATTGGCTCCCCCGTATTTTGAGGCTGTGCCCCCTAGTTCTAGTCTCCCCCATCAATGGAAACAACCTCTCTGCCTCTATCTTGTCTATCCCTTTCATGATTTTAAATGTTTCTATAAGATCACCCCTCGTCCTTCTGAACTCCAAGGAGTAAAGACCCAGTCTACTCAATCTATCATCATAAGTTAACCCCCTCATTTCTCAAATCAGCCTAGTGAATCGTCTCTGTACCCCTTCCAAAGCTAGTATATCCTTCCTTAAGTAAGGTGACCAAAACTGCACGCAGTACTCCAGGTGCGGCCTTACCAATACCTTATACAGTTGCAGCAACACCTCCCTGCTTTTGTACTCCATCCCTCTCGCAATGAAGGCCAACATTCCATTCGCCTTCCTGATTACCTGCTGCACCTGCAGACTATCCTTTTGCGTTTCATGCACAAGGACCAATCGTGGAGCTGTGGAGGCGTGTCCTGCTCAGTTGGAGCTGTGAGCAGTGAGGAGAGCAGCTAGCAACTTTGCTCCTGCCTGGAGAGCCCTGAGACCAGCCCAGGAACAGAAGGAAGGAAGGGGCTTCACCTTCAACTTTCATCCAGAGGGAGAGGAGGAGAACAGAAAACTTTTAAACAAATTTACCATTCTGCAAGGAGTTGGAGAGAGGGGGAAAGGACCAACAACATCCAGTGTGGAAGGAGGGAGACTCTACATCTTCCACAGGTGGGTGTTGGTGCATTTCCCCAAACAGACTTTGTTGTATCGGTGGGGGGAGGAAAGAAGACCACTGAGGGCCGGAACATCGCGGGGGGTGTGTGTGTGTGTGGTAGTGTGCGTGGGGGCCGTGCTTACAACTAGGCCCCCCCCCCACAATTGGAACCCCCCCCACCCCCCACATTTGCCTAGCCTGGGATAGCTGGAGCTACCAGGCTGAAGATTGTTGTTTTTCTCAATCACCCAATTAAAGATCGTTAGGAGTGCCTGGTGGCTCCAGCTACCCCAGGTGAAGACATCTTCTCCCCCCACCTGAAGACCACCCCAAAGACTTTTGTGTTTTGCCATCTGGGGAGTGCACCCACCCACAGCTGCGAGGGGAGACCTGCCCTCGCAGCCCCCCCCCCTTCCCACCCCCCTCTCTCTTTCTCCGTTACCCTCTGTTTCTCCCCTCTCTCTCTGAGAACCCTTTCCTTCCAAATTTAAAAAAAAAAAAACAATTAAGACAACTGAGCAGAGGGAGCAAGGCCTCTCCCCAATTACCAACGAGGGGAGAGGTGCCTCGTTAAGGGCTCCTCTGCTCAGTTAATATACGAGGCCATTAAAGACCATTAAGGCCTGTGACTTTGGGGTGGGTGTAGCCCTTAAAGGGACCCCGTGATGGCGACCCCATCCACGCCGGTGGCAGGGCCAGCGAAGACGTATGCGCAGGTGGCAACCGCTTCCACAGCACCTCCTGCGCCACCCGCTGCCCTGCCACCATTTACACTTATAACAAAAAAACACGGGGTCAAGAGCTACACTCACCCCACAATGAGCATTGAAGAGTGCGTGCGGGCGATGGCTGGGGTAGTCGGCCCCTCGGCCATTGTCGCAGCCTCCAAGATGTCTGGGAAGGCCGTGTTCTTCCTGGGGTCGGAGCGGGCGGTGTCCCTGGCCCTTGAAAAGGGGCTCACGGTGGGCGGGACGTTCCTGCCGGTGGACCCTCTCGAGGCCACCGCGCAGAGGGTCATCGTGTCAAACGTCCCGCCCTTTGTTTCCGCTGAGCTCCTCCTCCCTCACCTACACCAACTGGGGGAGGTAAGGTCGGGGATCAACCCCATACCGCTCGGCCTCAGGGAGAACAGCCTGCGCCACGTGTTCTCCTTCCGCCGCCAGCTCTTTGTCCGGCTGGCGCGGGAGGACATGACAGAAGGGCACTTTAATGTGGTGCACGAGGGGACTGCCTACCGCGTCTTCTGGACGTCGGACGGCGTGCGGTGCCATGCCTGCAGGGAGGTGGGGCACGTTCGTAAGAACTGCCCCGCCTCCAAGGCCGCCAAACCACCGAAGGCGGCCATAGCTGGCGCCGCCGCCACCCCTCCCCCTAGTTGCGTCCGCGTGCCGGGAGCCATGGGTGCGCGGGCATCGTCGGAGGCCTTTGTTTTCAGGGCCTCCGGCGGGGGGGAGGGAGAGCGTCCGAGCGGAAAGAAGGCGCGGAAGAAGGAGAAACATCTAGAGGCGGGTCCCCTCGGTGCGCCGGAAAGTTTGACCACCGCGCTCAGCCCAACCCAGTCACCGGCGAGCGCGGGGTGCCCCGAGCCCGTGCCCGGGCCCTTGAATAACACCACAGAGGGGCCCAGGCGCGGGCAAGAAAAGAAAAAGGGGGGGGCGGAGCGGGAGGCCTCGGCAGACATGGGGGTCTCCCTGACTCCGCGCGCCCCCAGGAACAAAAGGAGGCACGGCTCCGATGAGACGGAGGGGGAACAACATCCCTCCGTGGAGGAGTCGGTGCCCGCCGCGTGTCCCGCGTCCCCCACCAGCGCCCCCAAATTGCGCTGCAGGCGCGAGGAGTCTTTCCCCGGGGAGGGTGAGACAGTTGAGGCTGCCCAGCCTCTGCCTCCCGGGGATGGAGTGGAAGATCTGCCTGTCGTGGGGGGCGTGGGGACCGCGGAGGAATGCGTAGCCGCCGGGCCGGGCGTCCCGGGGACTGAGGCGGGCGAGGCCGAAAAGGCCGAACCTGAGCCCGCCCAGCTATTACCCAACTTCCCCCGGGAGTCGCTCGACCCGGCAGAAAAACAATTTATTGATTTTAATGAAACTGTAGATGCTGGGCCGGGGGGTGGCAGCGGGGAGGGGGAGGAACACCCACCCTCGCCCCTTACTTTGGAGCTGGAGCACTTGGAGGGCCTGGGGATTTCCTATGGCCGGGTCTCTCCTTGTTCTCCGGTTCCTGGGGCGGAGGGGGAACCCCTTCCGCTGTCATTTCCCGACCCAGCACCATTTTTAAAAGAGCCCAGTGGGGACTCCTCTGCCGACGATCCTGGGGGTGGGATCGGGGCAGTGCCAGGGCCGGTTGGAGCGGCCGGTTCATTTGCCGTACCTTGTGCGGTCGATGGGCCGGCTGCTGGCGGCCACCTCCCGGAGGAGGACGGGGACTCGGTGGGGGACGCGGGTGAAGACCTAGAGACCACCGCCAGGGAGGCGGTGGATCTGCTCGCGGCCGCCGCTGAGGCCCTCCTCGTTCCTGCAAAGGAACTCCGGGACTTTTTGGCCCAGAGCCGGGGTCGCCGCGACCAAGCCCGACTGGCCCTGGAAAAATGGTCCGAGCCGGAGCTGATCAAGGGGTCCGTCCGCGCCGCCGTTAAAACCTTGGCCGCGGGCGGGCCCTTGACAAAGGAGCAGCACCTTGAGCTGCGCGAGCTCGAGGGACTCCTCGCTGGGCTGCGGAGGGAGCGGAGTTCAACAAAAGACTCCGCTCCCTCCCCCACAATAGGTTAAGGTAGAGGTTGCACTATGCTTTTGCCATGAAGATAACCATAGCCAGCCTCAACATCAACGGCGGCAGAGGGGCACGCCGTAGATTTGACAATTTTTCGCTCCTGCGGGAGGGGAAATATGCGGTGTGCTTCCTGCAAGAAACCCACACCATTCCGGGAGACGAAGCCACGTGGCTCCTGGAATGGCAAGGAGAGGTCCGCATGAGCCACCTCACCGCCATTTCTAGTGGGGTGGCCATCTTGCTGGGCCCGCATTTTCAGCCGGAGATCTTGGGGGTCGAGGAGCCCGTGCCAGGCCGCTTGCTGCACGTAACGGTTCGCCTGGGGGACGTGCCGCTCCATCTCGTGAACGTGTACGCCCCTCATCCCGGCCCGCAGCAAACGCGCTTCTTTGAAGAGGTGTCCGCTCTTCTTGGCTCCGTCGACGTCGGCGACTGCATTGTCCTCGGGGGGGATTTTAACTGCACCCTCGAGGCGAGGGACCGCTCCGGTGCCCCGCAGTGCATGACGGCGATGGAGAAGTTGAGGGACCTGGTCGGGTCCTTCGACTTGGTGGACGTCTGGCGAAATCTCCACCCCGACTCCAGCGCCTTTACTTGGGTGAGGCCTGGAGTTGGATGGTCTAGAGTCGACCGCCTTTACGTGTCTCGGGCGTACGTTTCCTGCGTCCCGGCGGCCTCCATGCGGCCGGTGCCGTGTTCGGACCACCACCTGGTGTGGGCGGAGCTCGCTTCGCTCCGCGCGAGGACGGGGGCCGCGTACTGGCACTTTAACAACCGGCTGCTGGAGGACGTGCGGTTCCAGGACTCGTTCCGTCGATTCTGGTCCGACTGGAGAAGGAAGCAGGGGGGCTTCCCCTCCTTGAGGCTATGGTGGGACGTGGGCAAGGCTCACGTCCGCGTCTTCTGTCAAGAGTACGCGAGGGGGTCGACCAAGAGGCGGGCGGCCAGAGTCGGGCGCCTAGAAAAAGAGGTGCTCGACCTGGAAGCCCGTCTCGGTCAAGTCGTCCAGGACCCGGCCCTGCGGACGGTGTACGAAGCGAAGAAGGCCGCGCTAAAGGACCTGCAGCTCGTCGGGTCCCGAGGCGCGTTCGTGAGGTCGCGGATCCGGTTCCTGCGGGATCTGGACCGCGGCTCCCCCTTCTTCTACTCGCTGGAAAAAAGGCAGAGTGTCCGTAAGCAGCTCTTGACGCTGCTGGCCGACGACGGCTCTCTCGTCTCGGATCCGGAGGGCGTCAACAACAGGGTCCGTGAATATTACGGGGCTCTGTTCTCTCCGGATCCGTCCAGCGAGGAAGCGCGTAGAGTTTTGTGGGAGGACCTGCCGAAGGTCGGCCCGGAGGGCGCCGAAAATCTGGAAGCTCCGCTAAGCCTGGCGGAGCTGACCGGTGCCCTCGCCCGGCTCTCGAGGGGAAAATCCCCGGGGCTGGACGGGCTGACCGTGGAGTTCCACAGGGCGTTCTGGGACGTCCTGGGGAGCGACTACGCGCGGGTCCTGGGGGAAAGTCTGGCGACCGGGGAGATGCCCCTCTCTTGGCGCAGGGCAGTCATCGTCCTGCTGCCTAAGAAGGGCGATCTCCGCCTCCTTAAGAACTGGCGCCCGGTCTCCCTCCTCAGCACGGACTACAAAATCTTCGCCAGGGCGATGTCTGCTCGCCTTGGTGCCGTGCTGGACCACATGATCCACCCCGACCAGTCATACACGGTCCCGGGCCGGACAATCCACGATAACATCCATCTGGTCCGGGACCTCATCCATTGTTCCCAGGAGGCTGGTCTGTCGGTCGCCTTCCTATCCCTCGACCAAGAGAAGGCGTTCGACAGGGTGGATCACGACTATCTGCTCGGAACTCTGCGCGCTTTCGGGTTCGGGACGCATTTCGTCGCCCGGATCCGACTTTTGTACGCCGCCGCGGAGTGTCTGATTAAGGTTAACGGGTCCTTGACGGCGCCCCTTCGCTTTAGGAGAGGGGTGCGCCAGGGATGCCCCATGTCCGGCCAGTTATACGCCGTTTGCGTGGAGCCTTTCCTGCGCCTCTTGCGGACGAGGTTGACGGGACTGGCTCTGCAAGGGCCGGGCGTGGAGGTCGTCCTCTCGGCTTACGCCGATGACGTGCTCCTCGCGATAGAGGATCCCGCTGACCTGCGGAGGATGCGTGAGTGCCAGGAGATTTACTCGGCCGCGTCCTCCGCCAGGATCAACTGGGAGAAATGTTCCGGACTCCTGGTGGGTCAGTGGCGGGTGGACTCCCTGCCGGAGGAGCTCAGGCCTTTTGCCTGGAGCACGACCCATCTCCTCTATCTGGGAGTCTACCTTAGCCCCGACGAGGGAGCCTGGCCGGCGAACTGGCAGGAGCTGGAGGCCAAGGTCGCCGCTCGCCTAGGGCGCTGGACAGGACTGCTCCGAGTGTTGTCCTACAGGGGTCGAGCGCTAGTCATAAACCAGCTGGTGGCCGCAATGCTGTGGTACCGGCTGGTCACTTTGACCCCTCCCCCTGCGTTTGTCGCCAAGATACAGAAGAAGCTGGTGGACTTCTTCTGGAACAACAGGAAGCACTGGGTCTCTGCCGCGGTCTTGAGTCTCCCGCTTGAGGAGGGCGGTCAGTCGTTGGTGTGCGTCAGCGCCCAGCTCGCGACTTTCCGTCTTCAGACCCTGAAGAGATACCTTTACGTCGAGCCCCCTCCTAGGTGGTGTGCTCTGGCGAGGTATTTCTTCCGCCAGCAGCTCGACCTCAATTATGACACGCAGCTCCTGTTTGTGAACTTGGGGGGTGCCAGGACCGCCCTCCGGGAGCTGCCTGTCTTTTACAGGGAACTCATCAGGGTCTGGAACAAAGTCTCCACCAAGCGCAGCTCTCCGCCGGCTGGAGTGGCGGCCGTCCTGCAGGAACCGCTGCTCGGGAATCCGTACCTCCACGGCCGAGGCTTTATGTGGCGGTCGGAAGAGAGGGCTGTGGCTGGTGAGGTGACCAGGGTCAGGGACCTGCTCGATGGCGGAGGAGCGGGCTGGATGGCGCCAGACACGCTGGCGCGGCGCCTAAATTCTGCCAACGTCCGCCACGCGGCCGATGCCATCGAGTCGCTAAAAACAGCTCTGGGCCCTGACTCCGTTAGGTGCATCGAGGAGGCTCAAGCACGTGGGGAGATCCCGTCCGAACTGACCCCCGTCCGGACGGAATTCCTCATCGGCGCCAAACCCCGGAACCTCCCTCGGGGGCCGGCGCCTCACAACTTGAGCCGCCTCCGGGAAATCCCCTCCGTGCCTTTCAGTTCCGCGCGGAGGGGTTTCCTGTACGGGCTGCTCCTGCACACCCTCAACTTTGCCATCCTCGCCGGCCGTCCGGACACGCCATGGCGTACCATCTTGCCGTCCGGAGGAGGCGGGGGTCCCCGATGGAGGGCACTCTACGCAGGGGTCCTCCCACTATTCATCGGAGACTTGGCCTGGAGGGTGGTGCACGGAGCAGTGCCGTGCAACAAATTTTTAAGCCGGTTCACGGACTCCCAGGCCGCCTGCAATTTCTGCGGTCTGGAGGAGTCCGTGTTCCATGTTTTTATTGAATGCACGAGGTTGCAGCCCCTGTTCCACTATTTGAAGGGGCTGCTCCTGAAATTCTGGCTGCACTTCAGTCCCACTCTCCTGATCTTTGGGCACCCTGTGCGGAGGGGAGCGGGTAGGTCCGAAGGCCTCCTCGTAGGACTGCTCCTGGGCACGGCCAAGGGTGCCATCAGCCGGTCCAGGCAGCGGGCGGTCGAGGGGGTCGTTCAACCTGACTGCCTGCCTCTCTTCCGCTCTTACATCCGGTCCAGGGTGTCCTTGGAGATGGAGCACGCGGTGTCCACCGGTACGCTCGCGGCCTTCCGCGAGAGGTGGGCACCGGAGGGACTGGAGTGCATCATCACGCCCGGCAACCAAATTTTAATTTGATTTTACGTTTTAAAGTTAATTTGTTTTAATTGCCGGTGCTTTTAGTGTCCCCTTCCCTTTTATAGGGGGCACTGGGGAAAAATTGTGATTTTAGTGCCCAAAAAAAAAACCAAAAAAAGAAAAACACAAAAAAAAAAAAAAAGGGGGGGGAAAAAAGGGCGTTGTAAATGTCTGGAGTGTCACCCAGGTCGGGTGGCACTCTTTAATGTTTTATGTTTTCGCAGGTAAACTCAAAAGAGTTTCATGCACAAGGACCAATCGTGGAGCTGTGGAGGCGTGTCCTGCTCAGTTGGAGCTGTGAGCAGTGAGGAGAGCAGCTAGCAACTTTGCTCCTGCCTGGAGAGCCCTGAGACCAGCCCAGGAGGAGAAGGAAGGAAGGGGCTTCACCTTCAACTTTACCCAGAGGGAGAGGAGGAAAAAGCAGAAAACTTTGAACATCTTTACCATTTCTGCAAGGAGTTGGAGAGAGGGGGAAAAACCACAACAACATCCAGTGTGGAAGGAGGGAGACTCAACATTCTACAGGTGGGTGTGGGTGCATTTCCCCAAACAGACTTTGTTGTATCGGTGGGGGGAGGAAAGAAGACCACTGAGGGCCGGAACATCGCGGGGGGTGTGTGTGTGTGTGGTAGTGTGCGTGGGGGCTGTGCTTACAACTAGGCCCCCCCCACAATTGGAACCCCCCCACCCCCCCCACATTTGCCTAGCCTGGGATAGCTGGAGCTACCAGGCTGAAGATTGTTATTAATCATCCTATTAAAGATCGTTTAGGATTGTGTGCCTGGTGGCTCCAGCTACCCCAGGTGAAGACGTCTTCTCCCCCCACCTGAAGACCAACCTAAAGACTGTGTTTTTTGTGTGTTTTGCCATCTGGGGAGTGCACCCACCCACAGCTGCGGGGGGAGACCTGCCCTCGCAGCCCCCCCCCTTCCCACCCCCCTCTCTCTTTCTCTGCTACTCTGTTTCTCCCCTCTCTCTCTGAGAGCCCTTCCTTCCAAATTTAATTTAAAAAAAAAAACCATTTAAGACAACTGAGCAGAGGGAGCAAGGCCCCTCCCCAATTGCCAACTAGGGGAGAGGTGTGCCTCATTAAGGGCTCCTCTGCTCAGTCATTATATAAGAGGCCAATAAAGACCATTAAGGCCTGTGACTCTGGGGTGGGTGTAGCCCTTAAAGGGACCCCGTGATGGCGACCCCATCCACGCCGGTGGCAGGGCCAGCAAGGACGTATGCGCAGGCGGTGTCCACATCCACGGCACCTCCTGCGCCACCCGCTGCCCTGCCACCGTTCAGACTTATAACCAGGAAACATGGGGTCAAGAGCTACACTCACCCCACAATGAGCATTGAGGAGTGCGTGCGGGCGATGGCTGGGGTAGTCGGCCCCTCGGCCATTGTCGCGGCCTCCAAGATGTCTGGGAAGGCCGTGTTCTTCCTGGGGTCGGAGCGGGCGGTGTCCCTGGCCCTTGAAAAGGGGCTCACGGTGGGCGGGACGTTCCTGCCGGTGGACCCTCTCGAGGCCACCGCGCAGAGGGTCATCATTTCAAACGTCCCGCCCTTTGTTTCCGCTGAGCTCCTCCTCCCTCACCTACAACAACTGGGGGAGGTAAGGTCGGGGATCAACCCCATACCGCTCGGCCTCAGGGAGAACAGCCTGCGCCACGTGTTCTCCTTCCGCCGCCAGCTCTTTGTCCGGCTGGCGCGGGAGGAGACGACGGAGGGATCTTTTAATGTGGTGCACGAGGGGACTGCCTACCGCGTCTTCTGGACGTCGGACGGCGTGCGGTGCCATGCCTGCAGGGAGGTGGGGCACGTTCGCAAGAACTGCCCCGCCTCCAAGGCCGCCAAACCACCGAAGGCGGCCAAGGCTGGCGCCGCCGCCACCCCTCCCCCTAGTTGCGTCCGCGTGCCGGGAGCCATGGGTGCGCGGGCATCGTCGGAGGCCTTTGTTTTCAGGGCCTCCGGCGGGGGGGAGGGAGAGCATCCGACCGGAAAGAAGGCGCGGAAGAAGACAAAACATCAAGAGGCGGGTCCCCTCAGTGCGCCGGATAATTTGACCACCGCGCTCAGCCCAACCCCGTCACCGGCGAGCGCGGGGTGCCCCGAGCCCGTGCCCGAGCCCTTGAACAACACCACAGAGGGGCCCGGGCGCGGGCAAGAAAAGGAAAAGGGGGGGGCGGAGCGGGAGGCCTCGGCAGACATGGAGGTCTCCCTGACTCCGCGCGCCCCCAGGAACAAAAAGAGGCACCGCCCCAATGACGCGGAGGGGGAACAACATCCCTCCGCGGAGGAGTCGGTGCCCGCCGCGTGTCCCGCGTCCCCCACCAGCGCCCCCAAATTGCGCTGCAGGCGCGAGGAGTCTTTCCCCGGGGAGGGTGAGACAGTTGAGGCTGCCCAGCCTCTGCCTCCCGGGGATGGAGTGGAAGATCTGCCTGTCGTGGGGGGCGTGGGGACCGCGGAGGAATGCGTAGCCGCCGGGCCGGGCGTCCCGGGGACTGAGGCGGGCGAGGCCGAAAAGGCCGAACCTGAGCCCGCCCAGCTATTACCCAACTTCCCCCGGGAGTTGCTCGACCCGGCAGAAACACAATACATTGATTTTAATGAAACTGTAGATGCTGGGCCGGGGGGTGGCAGCGGGGAGGGGGAGGAACACCCACCCTCGCCCCTTACTTTGGAGCTGGTGCACTTGGAGGGCCTGGGGATTTCCTATGGCCGGGTCTCTCCTTGTTCCCCGGTTCCTGGGGCGGAGGGGGAACCCCTTCCGCTGTCATTTCCCGACCCAGCACCAATTTTAAAAGAGCCCAGTGGGGACTCCTCTGCCGACGATCCTGGGGGTGGGATCGGGGCAGAGCCAGGGCCGGTTGGAGCGGCCGGTTCATTTGCCGTACCTTGTGCGGTCGATGGGCCGGCTGCTGGCGGCCACCTCCCGGAGGAGGACGGGGACTCGGTGGGGGACGCGGGAGAAGAACTAGAGACCACCGCCAGGGAGGCGGTGGATCTGCTCGCGGCCGCCGCTGAGGCCCTCCTCATTCCTGCAAAGGAACTCCGGGACTTTTTGGCCCAGAGCCGGGGTCGCCGCGACCAAGCCCGACTGGCTCTGGAAAAATGGTCCGAGCCGGAGCTGATCAAGGGGTCCGTCCGCGCCGCCGTTAAAACCTTGGCCGCGGGCGGGCCCTTGACAAAGGAGCAGCACCTTGAGCTGCGCGAGCTCGAGGGACTCCTCGCTGGGCTGCGGAGGGAGCGGAGTTCAACAAAAGAATCCGCTCCCTCCCCCACAATAGGTTAAGGTAGAGGTTGCACTATGCTTTTGCCATGAAGATAACCATAGCCAGCCTCAACATCAACGGCGGCAGAGGGGCACGCCGTAGATTTGACAATTTTTCGCTCCTGCGGGAGGGGAAATATGCGGTGTGCTTCCTGCAAGAAACCCACACCGTTCCGGGAGACGAAGCCACGTGGCTCCTGGAATGGCAAGGAGAGGTCCGCATGAGCCACCTCACCGCCATTTCTAGTGGGGTGGCCATCTTGCTGGGCCCGCATTTTCAGCCGGAGATCTTGGGGGTCGAGGAGCCCGTGCCAGGCCGCTTGCTGCACGTAACGGTTCGCCTGGGGGACGTGCCGCTCCATCTCGTGAACGTGTACGCCCCTCATCCCGGCCCGCAGCAAACGCGCTTCTTTGAAGAGGTGTCCGCTCTTCTTGGCTCCGTCGACGTCGGCGACTGCATTGTCCTCGGGGGGGATTTTAACTGCACCCTCGAGGCGAGGGACCGCTCCGGTGCCCCGCAGTGCATGACGGCGATGGAGAAGTTGAGGGACCTGGTCGGGTCCTTCGACTTGGTGGACGTCTGGCGAAATCTCCACCCCGACTCCAGCGCCTTTACTTGGGTGAGGCCTGGAGTTGGATGGTCTAGAGTCGACCGCCTTTACGTGTCTCGGGCGTACGTTTCCTGCGTCCCGGCGGCCTCCATGCGGCCGGTGCCGTGTTCGGACCACCACCTGGTGTGGGCGGAGCTCGCTTCGCTCCGCGCGAGGACGGGGTCCGCGTACTGGCACTTTAACAACCGGCTGCTGGAGGACGTGCGGTTCCAGGACTCGTTCCGTCGATTCTGGTCCGACTGGAGAAGGAAGCAGGGGGGCTTCCCCTCCTTGAGGCTATGGTGGGACGTGGGCAAGGCTCACGTCCGCGTCTTCTGTCAAGAGTACGCGAGGGGGTCGACCAAGAGGCGGGCGGCCAGAGTCGGGCGCCTAGAAAAAGAGGTGCTCGACCTGGAAGCCCGTCTCGGTCAAGTCGTCCAGGACCCGGCCCTGCGGACGGTGTACGAAGCGAAGAAGGCCGCGCTGAAGGACCTGCAGCTCGTCGGGTCCCGAGGCGCGTTCGTGAGGTCGCGGATCCGGTTCCTGCGGGATCTGGACCACGGCTCCCCCTTCTTCTACTCGCTGGAAAAAAGGCAGAGTGTCCGTAAGCAGCTCTTGACGCTGCTGGCCGACGACGGCTCTCTCGTCTCGGATCCGGAGGGCGTCAACAACAGGGTCCGTGAATATTACGGGGCTCTGTTCTCTCCGGATCCGTCCAGCGAGGAAGCGCGTAGAGTTTTGTGGGAGGACCTGCCGAAGGTCGGCCCGGAGGGCGCCGAAAATCTGGAAGCTCCGCTAAGCCTGGCGGAGCTGACCGGTGCCCTCGCCCGGCTCTCGAGGGGAAAATCCCCGGGGCTGGACGGGCTGACCGTGGAGTTCCACAGGGCGTTCTGGGACGTCCTGGGGAGCGACTACGCGCGGGTCCTGGGGGAAAGTCTGGCGACCGGGGAGATGCCCCTCTCTTGGCGCAGGGCAGTCATCGTCCTGCTGCCTAAGAAGGGCGATCTCCGCCTCCTTAAGAACTGGCGCCCGGTCTCCCTCCTCAGCACGGACTACAAAATCTTCGCCAGGGCGATGTCTGCTCGCCTTGGTGCCGTGCTGGACCACATGATCCACCCCGACCAGTCATACACGGTCCCGGGCCGGACAATCCACGATAACATCCATCTGGTCCGGGACCTCATCCATTGTTCCCAGGAGGCTGGTCTGTCGGTCGCCTTCCTATCCCTCGACCAAGAGAAGGCGTTCGACAGGGTGGATCACGACTATCTGCTCGGAACTCTGCGCGCTTTCGGGTTCGGGACGCATTTCGTCGCCCGGATCCGACTTTTGTACGCCGCCGCGGAGTGTCTGATTAAGGTTAACGGGTCCTTGACGGCGCCCCTTCGCTTTAGGAGAGGGGTGCGCCAGGGATGCCCCATGTCCGGCCAGTTATACGCCGTTTGCGTGGAGCCTTTCCTGCGCCTCTTGCGGACGAGGTTGACGGGACTGGCTCTGCAAGGGCCGGGCGTGGAGGTCGTCCTCTCGGCTTACGCCGATGACGTGCTCCTCGCGGTAGAGGATCCCGCTGACCTGCGGAGGATGCGTGAGTGCCAGGAGATTTACTCGGCCGCGTCCTCCGCCAGGATCAACTGGGAGAAATGTTCCGGACTCCTGGTGGGTCAGTGGCGGGTGGACTCCCTGCCGGAGGAGCTCAGGCCTTTTGCCTGGAGCACGACCCATCTCCTCTATCTGGGAGTCTACCTTAGCCCCGACGAGGGAGCCTGGCCGGCGAACTGGCAGGAGCTGGAGGCCAAGGTCGCCGCTCGCCTAGGGCGCTGGACAGGACTGCTCCGAGTGCTGTCCTACAGGGGTCGAGCGCTAGTTATAAACCAGCTGGTGGCCGCAATGCTGTGGTACCGGCTGGTCACTTTGACCCCTCCCCCTGCGTTTGTCGCCAAGATACAGAAGAAGCTGGTGGACTTCTTCTGGAACAACAGGAAGCACTGGGTCTCTGCCGCGGTCTTGAGTCTCCCGCTTGAGGAGGGCGGTCAGTCGTTGGTGTGCGTCAGCGCCCAGCTCGCGACTTTCTGTCTTCAGACCCTGCAGAGATACCTTTACGTCGAGCCCCCTCCTAGGTGGTGTGCTCTGGCGAGGTATTTCTTCCGCCAGCAGCTCGACCTCAATTATGACACGCAGCTCCTGTTTGTGAACTTGGGGGGTGCCAGGACCGCCCTCCGGGAGCTGCCTGTCTTTTACAGGGAACTCATCAGGGTCTGGAACAAAGTCTCCACCAAGCGCAGCTCTCCACCGGCTGGAGTGGCGGCCGTCCTGCAGGAGCCGCTGCTCGGGAATCCGTACCTCCACGGCCGAGGTTTTATGTGGCGGTCGGAAGAGAGGGCTGTGGCTGGTGAGGTGACCAGGGTCAGGGACCTGCTCGATGGCGGAGGAGCGGGCTGGATGGCGCCAGTCACGCTGGCGCGGCGCCTAAATTCTGCCAACGTCCGCCACGCGGCCGATGCCATCGAGTCGCTAAAAACAGCTCTGGGCCCTGACTCCGTTAGGTGTATCGAGGAGGCTCAAGCACGTGGGGAGATCCCGTCCGAACTGACCCCGGTCCGGGCGGAATTCCTCATCGGCGCCAAACCCCGGAACCTCCCTCGGGGGCCGGCGCCTCACAACTTGAGCCGCCTCGGGGAAATCCCCTCCGTGCCTTTCAGTTCCGCGCGGAGGGGTTTCCTGTACGGGCTGCTCCTGCTAACCCTCAACTTTGCCATCCTCGCCGGCCGTCCGGACACGCCATGGCGCACCATCTTGCCGTCCGGAGGAGGCGGGGGTCCCCGATGGAGGGCACTCTACGCAGGGGTCCTCCCACTATTCATCGGGGACTTGGCCTGGAGGGTGGTGCACGGAGCAGTGCCGTGCAATAAATTTTTAAGCCGGTTCACGGACTCCCAGGCCGCCTGCAATTTCTGCGGTCTGGAGGAGTCCGTGTTCCATGTTTTTATTGAATGCACGAGGTTGCAGCCCCTGTTCCACTATTTGAAGGGGCTGCTCCTGAAATTCTGGCTGCACTTCAGTCCCACTCTCCTGATCTTTGGGCACCCTGTGCGGAGGGGAGCGGGTAGGTCCGAAGGCCTCCTCGTAGGACTGCTCCTGGGCACGGCCAAGGGTGCCATCAGCCGGTCCAGGCAGCGGGCGGTCGAGGGGGTCGTTCAACCTGACTGCCTGCCTCTCTTCCGCTCTTACATCCGGTCCAGGGTGTCCTTGGAGATGGAGCACGCGGTGTCCACCGGTACGCTCGCGGCCTTCCGCGAGAGGTGGGCACCGGAGGGACTGGAGTGCATCATCACGCCCGGCAACCAAATTTTAATTTGATTTTACGTTTTAAAGTTTAATTTGTTTTAATTGCCGGTGCTTTTAGTGTCCCCCTTCCCTTTTATAAGGGGCACTGGGGAAAATTGTGATTTTAGTGCCCAAAAAAAAAACCAAAAAAAAAAGAAAAACACAAAAAAAAAACAAAAAAAAAGGGGGGAAAAAAGGGCCTTGAAAATGTCTGGAGTGTCACCCAGGTCGGGTGGCACCGTTTATTGTTTTTATGTTTTCACAGGTGAACTCAAAAGAGTTTCATGCACAAGGACCAATCGTGGAGCTGTGGAGGCGTGTCCTGCTCAGTTGGAGCTGTGAGCAGTGAGGAGAGCAGCTAGCAACTTTGCTCCTGCCTGGAGAGCCCTGAGACCAGCCCAGGAAGAGAAGGAAGGAAGGGGCTTCAACACCAACTTCTATCCAGAGGGAGAGGAGGAGAACAGAAAACATTTCAACTTTTTTACCATTCTGCAAAGAGTTGGAGAGAGGGGGAAAAACCAACAACATACAGTGTGGAAGGAGGGAGACTCTACATCTTCTACAGGTGGGTGTTGGTGCATTCCCAAAAAGACTTTGTTGTATCGGTGGGGGGAGGAAAGAAGACCACTGAGGGCCGGAACATCGCGGGGTGTGTGTGTGTGTGTGGTAGTGTGCGTGGGGGCCGTGCTTACAACTAGGCCCCCCCCACAATTGAAACCTCCCCCACCCCCCACATTTGCCTAGCCTGGGATAGCTGGAGCTACCAGGCTGAAGATTGTTTTCTTAATCACCCAATTAAAGATCGTTAGTAGTGTGTGCCTGGTGGCTCCAGCTACCCCAGGTGAAGACATCTTCTCCCCCCACCTGAAGACCACCCCAAAGACTTTTTTGTTTTGCCATCTGGGGAGTGCACCCACCCACAGCTGCGAGGGGAGACCTGCCCTCGCAGTCCCCCCCCCCCCCCCCTTTCCCACCCCCCTCTCTCTTTCTCTGTTACACTGTTTCTCCCCTCTCTCTCTGAGAGCCCTTCCTTCCAAATTTAATTAAAAAAAAAACAATTAAGACAACTGAGCAGAGGGAGCAAGGCCCCTCCCCAATTGCCAACTAGGGGAGAGGTACCTCGTTAAGAGCTCCTCTGCTTCAGTCTTTTAGATAAGAGGCCTAATTAAGACCATTAAGGCCTGTGACTTTGGGGTGGGTGTAGCCCTTAAAGGGACCCCGTGATGGCGACCCCATCCACGCCGGTGGCAGGGCCAGCAAGGACGTATGCGCAGGCGGTGTCCACATCCACGGCACCTCCTGCGCCACCCGCTGCCCTGCCACCATTTAGATTAATTACTAAAAAACACGGGGTCAAGAGCTACACTCACCCCACAATGACCATCGAGGAGTGCGTGCGGGCGATGGCTGGGGTAGTCGGCCCCTCGGCCATTGTCGCAGCCTCCAAGATGTCTGGGAAGGCCGTGTTCTTCCTGGGGTCGGAGCGGGCGGTGTCCCTGGCCCTTGAAAAGGGGCTCACGGTGGGCGGGACGTTCCTGCCGGTGGACCCTCTCGAGGCCACCGCGCAGAGGGTCATCATTTCAAACGTCCCGCCCTTTGTTCCCGCTGAGCTCCTTCTCCCTCACCTACAACAACTGGGGGAGGTAAGGTCGGGGATCAACCCCATACCGCTCGGCCTCAGGGAGAACAGCCTGCGCCACGTGTTCTCCTTCCGCCGCCAGCTCTTTGTCCGGCTGGCGCGGGAGGAGATGACGGAGGGGAACTTTAATGTGGTGCACGAGGGGACTGCCTACCGCGTCTTCTGGACGTCGGACGGCGTGCGGTGCCATGCCTGCAGGGAGGTGGGGCACGTTCGCAAGAACTGCCCCGCCTCCAAGGCCGCCAAACCACCGAAGGCGGCCAAGGCTGGCGCCGCCGCCACCCCTCCCCCTAGTTGCGTCCGCGTGCCGGGAGCCATGGGTGCGCGGGCATCGTCGGAGGCCTTTGTTTTCAGGGCCTCCGGCGGCGGGGAGGGAGAGCGTCCGAGCGGAAAGAAGGTGCGGAAGAAGGAGAAACATCTAGAGGCGGGTCCCCTCGGTGCGCCGGAAAGTTTGACCACCGCGCTCAGCCCAACCCAGTCACCGGCGAGCGCGGGGTGCCCCGAGCCCGTGCCCGGGCCCTTGAATAACACCACAGAGGGGCCCAGGCGCGGGCAAGAAAAGAAAAAGGGGGGGGCGGAGCGGGAGGCCTCGGCAGACATGGGGGTCTCCCTGCCTCCGCGCGCCCCCAGGAACAAAAGGAGGCACGGCTCCGATGAGACGGAGGGGGAACAACATCCCTCCGTGGAGGAGTTGGTGCCCGCCGCGTGTCCCGCGTCCCCCACCAGCGCTCCCAAATTGCGCTGCAGGCGCGAAGAGTCTGTCCCCGGGGAGGGTGAGGCAGTCGAGGCTGCCCAGCCGCTGCCTCCTGGGGATGGCATGGAAGATCTGCCTGTCGTGGGGGGCGTGGGGACCGCGGAGGAATGCGTAGCCGCCGGGCCGGGCGTCCCGGGGACTGAGGCGGGCGAGGCCGAAAAGGCCGAACCTGAGCCCGCCCAGCCAATACCCAACTTCCCCCGGGAGTCGCTCGACCCGGCAGAAACACAATTTAGTGATTTTAATGACACTGTCGATGCTGGGCCGGGGGGTGGCAGCGGGGAGGGGGAGGAACACCCACCCTCGCCTCTTACTTTGGAGCTGGAGCACTTGGGGAGCCTGGGGATCTCCTATGGCCGGGTCTCTCCTTGTTCTCCGGTTCCTGGGGCGGAGGGGGAACCCCTTCCGCTGTCATTTCCCGACCCAGCACCATTTTTAAAAGAGCCCAGTGGGGACTCCTCTGCCGACGATCCTGGGGGTGGGATCGGGGCAGAGCCAGGGCCGGTTGGAGCGGCCGGTTCATTTGCCGTACCTTGTGCGGTCGATGGGCCGGCTGCTGGCGGCCACCTCCCGGAGGAGGACGGGGACTCGGTGGGGGACGCGGGAGAAGAACTAGAGACCACCGCCAGGGAGGCGGTGGATCTGCTCGCGGCCGCCGCTGAGGCCCTCCTCATTCCTGCAAAGGAACTCCGGGACTTTTTGGCCCAGAGCCGGGGTCGCCGCGACCAAGCCCGACTGGCCCTGGAAAAATGGTCCGAGCCGGAGCTGATCAAGGGGTCCGTCCGCGCCGCCGTTAAAACCTTGGCCGCGGGCGGGCCCTTGACAAAGGAGCAGCACCTTGAGCTGCGCGAGCTCGAGGGACTCCTCGCTGGGCTGCGGAGGGAGCGGAGTTCAACAAAAGACTCCGCTCCCTCCCCCACAATAGGTTAAGGTAGAGGTTGCACTATGCTTTTGCCATGAAGATAACCATAGCCAGCCTCAACATCAACGGCGGCAGAGGGGCACGCCGTAGATTTGACAATTTTTCGCTCCTGCAGGAGGGGAAATATGCGGTGTGCTTCCTGCAAGAAACCCACACCGTTCCGGGAGACGAAGCCACGTGGCTCCTGGAATGGCAAGGAGAGGTCCGCATGAGCCACCTCACCGCCATTTCTAGTGGGGTGGCCATCTTGCTGGGCCCGCATTTTCAGCCGGAGATCTTGGGGGTCGAGGAGCCCGTGCCAGGCCGCTTGCTGCACGTAACGGTTCGCCTGGGGGACGTGCCGCTCCATCTCGTGAACATGTACGCCCCTCATCCCGGCCCACAGCAAACGCGCTTCTTTGAAGAGGTGTCCGCTCTTCTTGGCTCCGTCGACGTCGGCGACTGCATTGTCCTCGGGGGAGATTTTAACTGCACCCTCGAGGCGAGGGACCGCTCCGGTGCCCCGCAGTGCATGACGGCGATGGAGAAGTTGAGGGACCTGGTCGGGTCCTTCGACTTGGTGGACGTCTGGCGAAATCTCCACCCCGACTCCAGCGCCTTTACTTGGGTGAGGCCTGGAGTTGGATGGTCTAGAGTCGACCGCCTTTACGTGTCTCGGGCGTACGTTTCCTGCGTCCCGGCGGCCTCCATGCGGCCGGTGCCGTGTTCGGACCACCACCTGGTGTGGGCGGAGCTCGCTTCGCTCCGCGCGAGGACGGGGTCCGCGTACTGGCACTTTAACAACCGGCTGCTGGAGGACGTGCGGTTCCAGGACTCGTTCCGTCGATTCTGGTCCGACTGGAGAAGGAAGCAGGGGGGCTTCCCCTCCTTGAGGCTATGGTGGGACGTGGGCAAGGCTCACGTCCGCGTCTTCTGTCAAGAGTACGCGAGGGGGTCGACCAAGAGGCGGGCGGCCAGAGTCGGGCGCCTAGAAAAAGAGGTGCTCGACCTGGAAGCCCGTCTCGGTCAAGTCGTCCAGGACCCGGCCCTGCGGACGGTGTACGAAGCGAAGAAGGCCGCGCTGAAGGACCTGCAGCTCATCGGGTCCCGAGGCGCGTTCGTGAGGTCGCGGATCCGGTTCCTGCGGGATCTGGACCGCGGCTCCCCCTTCTTCTACTCGCTGGAAAAAAGGCAGAGTGTCCGTAAGCAGCTCTTGACGCTGCTGGCCGACGACGGCTCTCTCGTCTCGGATCCGGAGGGCGTCAACAACAGGGTCCGTGAATATTACGGGGCTCTGTTCTCTCCGGATCCGTCCAGCGAGGAAGCGCGTAGAGTTTTGTGGGAGGATCTGCCGAAGGTCAGCCCGGAGGGCGCCGAAAATCTGGAAGCTCCGCTAAGCCTGGCGGAGCTGACCGGTGCCCTCGCCCGGCTCTCGAGGGGAAAATCCCCGGGGCTGGACGGGCTGACCGTGGAGTTCCACAGGGCGTTCTGGGACGTCCTGGGGAGCGACTACGCGCGGGTCCTGGGGGAAAGTCTGGCGACCGGGGAGATGCCCCTCTCTTGGCGCAGGGCAGTCATCGTCCTGCTGCCTAAGAAGGGCGATCTCCGCCTCCTTAAGAACTGGCGCCCGGTCTCCCTCCTCAGCACGGACTACAAAATCTTCGCCAGGGCGATGTCTGCTCGCCTTGGTGCCGTGCTGGACCACATGATCCACCCCGACCAGTCATACACGGTCCCGGGCCGGACAATCCACGATAACATCCATCTGGTCCGGGACCTCATCCATTGTTCCCAGGAGGCTGGTCTGTCGGTCGCCTTCCTATCCCTCGACCAAGAGAAGGCGTTCGACAGGGTGGATCACGACTATCTGCTCGGAACTCTGCGCGCTTTCGGGTTCGGGACGCATTTCGTCGCCCGGATCCGACTTTTGTACGCCGCCGCGGAGTGTCTGATTAAGGTTAACGGGTCCTTGACGGCGCCCCTTCGCTTTAGGAGAGGGGTGCGCCAGGGATGCCCCATGTCCGGCCAGTTATACGCCGTTTGCGTGGAGCCTTTCCTGCGCCTCTTGCGGACGAGGTTGACGGGACTGGCTCTGCAAGGGCCGGGCGTGGAGGTCGTCCTCTCGGCTTACGCCGATGACGTGCTCCTCGCGATAGAGGATCCCGCTGACCTGCGGAGGATGCGTGAGTGCCAGGAGATTTACTCGGCCGCGTCCTCCGCCAGGATCAACTGGGAGAAATGTTCCGGACTCCTGGTGGGTCAGTGGCGGGTGGACTCCCTGCCGGAGGAGCTCAGGCCTTTTGCCTGGAGCACGACCCATCTCCTCTATCTGGGAGTCTACCTTAGCCCCGACGAGGGAGCCTGGCCGGCGAACTGGCAGGAGCTGGAGGCCAAGGTCGCCGCTCGCCTAGGGCGCTGGACAGGACTGCTCCGAGTGCTGTCCTACAGGGGTCGAGCGCTAGTCATAAACCAGCTGGTGGCCGCAATGTTGTGGTACCGGCTGGTCACTTTGACCCCTCCCCCTGCGTTTGTCGCCAAGATACAGAAGAAGCTGGTGGACTTCTTCTGGAACAACAGGAAGCACTGGGTTTCTGCCGCGGTCCTGAGTCTCCTGCTTGAGGAGGGCGGTCAGTCGTTGGTGTGCGTCAGCGCCCAGCTCGCGACTTTCCGTCTTCAGACCCTGCAGAGATACCTTTACGTCGAGCCCCCTCCTAGGTGGTGTGCTCTGGCGAGGTATTTCTTCCGCCAGCAGCTCGACCTCAATTATGACACGCAGCTCCTGTTTGTGAACTTGGGGGGTGCCAGGACCGCCCTCCGGGAGCTGCCTGTCTTTTACAGGGAACTCATCAGGGTCTGGAACAAAGTCTCCACCAAGCGCAGCTCTCCGCCGGCTGGAGTGGCGGCCGTCCTGCAGGAACCGCTGCTCGGGAATCCGTACCTCCACGGCCGAGGCTTTATGTGGCGGTCGGAAGAGAGGGCTGTGGCTGGTGAGGTGACCAGGGTCAGGGACCTGCTCGATGGCGGAGGAGCGGGCTGGATGGCGCCAGACACGCTGGCGCGGCGCCTAAATTCTGCCAACGTCCGCCACGCGGCCGATGCCATCGAGTCGCTAAAAACAGCTCTGGGCCCTGACTCCGTTAGGTGCATCGAGGAGGCTCAAGCACGTGGGGAGATCCCGTCCGAACTGACCCCCGTCCGGACGGAATTCCTCATCGGCGCCAAACCCCGGAACCTCCCTCGGGGGCCGGCGCCTCACAACTTGAGCCGCCTCGGGGAAATCCCCTCCGTGCCTTTCAGTTCCGCGCGGAGGGGTTTCCTGTACGAGCTGCTCCTGCACACCCTCAACTTTGCCATCCTCGCCGGCCGTCCGGACACGCCATGGCGTACCATCTTGCCGTCCGGAGGAGGCGGGGGTCCCCGATGGAGGGCACTCTACGCAGGGGTCCTCCCACTATTCATCGGGGACTTGGCCTGGAGGGTGGTGCACGGAGCAGTGCCGTGCAATAAATTTTTAAGCCGGTTCACGGACTCCCAGGCCGCCTGCAATTTCTGCGGTCTGGAGGAGTCCGTGTTCCATGTTTTTATGGAGTGCACAAGGTTGCAGCCCCTGTTCCATTATTTGAAGGGGCTGCTCCTGAAATTCTGGCTGCACTTCAGTCCCACTCTCCTGATCTTTGGGCACCCTGTGCGGGGGGAGCGGGTAGGTCCGAAGGCCTCCTCGTAGGACTGCTCCTGGGCACGGCCAAGGGTGCCATCAGCCGGTCCAGGCAGCGGGCGGTCGAGGGGGTCGTTCAACCTGACTGCCTGCCTCTCTTCCGCTCTTACATCTGGTCCAGGGTGTCCTTGGAGATGGAGCACGCGGTGTCCACCGGTACGCTCGCGGCCTTCCGCGAGAGGTGGGCACCGGAGGGACTGGAGTGCATCATCACGCCCGGCAACCAAATTTTAATTTGATTTTACGTTTTAAAGTTTAATTTGTTTTCATTGCCGGTGCTTTTAGTGTCCCCCTCCCCTTTTATAGGGGGCACTGGGAAAATTTGATTTTAGCGCCCCAAAAATAAAAACCCAAAAAAATAATTTTTAAAAAAAAAGGGGCCTTGAAAATGTCTGCTGTGTCACCCAGGTCGGGTGGCATGGTCTTAATGTTTTATGTTTTGCAGGTAAACTCAAAAGAGTTTCATGCACAAGGACCCCCAGGTCCCTCTGCACCACAGCATGTTGTAATTTCTCCCCATTCAAATAATATTCCCTTTTACTGTTTTTTTCCCCAAGGTGGATGACCTCACACTTTCCGACATTGTATTCCATCTGCCAAACCTTAGCCCATTCGCTTAACCTATCCAAATCTCCTTGCAGCCTCTCTGAGTCCTCTACACAACCCGCTTTCCCACTAATCTTTGTGTCATCTGCAAATTTTGTTGCACTACACTCTGTCCCCTCTTCTAGATCATCTATGTATATTGTAAACAGTTGTGGTCCCAGTACTGTGGCACACCACTAACCACTAATTTCCAACCGGAAAAGGACCCATTTATCCCGACTCTCTGCTTTCTGTTCGCCAGCCAATTCTCTATCCATGCTAATACATTTCCTCTGACTCCGCGTACCTTTATCTTCTGCAGTAACCTTTTGTGTGGCACCTTATCGAATGCCTTTTGGAAATCTAAATACACCACATCCATCGGTACATCTCTATCCACCATGCTCGTTATATCCTCAAAGAATTCCAGTAAGTTAGTTAAACATGATTTCCCTTTCATGAATCCATGCTGCGTCTGCTTGATTGCACTATTCCTATCCAGATGTCCCGCTATTTCTTCCTTAATGATAGTTTCAAGCATTTTCCCCACTACAGATGTTAAACTAACCGGCCTATAGTTACCTGCCTTTTGCCTGCCCCCTTTTTTAAACAGAGGCGTTACATTACCTGCTCTCCAATCCACTGGTACCTCCCCAGAGTCCAGAGAATTTTGGTAGATTATAACAAATGCATCTGCTATAACTTCCGCCATCTCTTTTAATACCCTGGGATGCATTTCATCAGGACCAGGGGACTTGTCTACCTTCAGTCCCATTAGTCTGTCCAGCACTACCTCCCTAGTGATAGTGATCATCTCAAGGTCCTCCCTTCCCACATTCCTATGACCAGCAATTTTTGGCATGGTTTTTGTGTCTTCCACTGTGAAGACGGAAGCAAAATAATTGTTTATGGTCTCAACCATTTCCACATTTCCCATTATTAAATCCCCCTTTTCATCTTCTAAGGGACCAACATTTACTTTAGTCACTCTTTTTCGTTTTACATATCTGTAAAAGCTTTTACTATCTGTTTTTATGTTTTGCGCAAGTTTACCTTCGTAATCTATCTTCCCTTTCTTTATTGCTTTTTTAGTCATTCTTTGCTGTTGCTTAAAATTTTCCCAATCCTCTAGTTTCCCACTAACCTTGGCCACCTTATACGCATTGGTCTTTGATTTGATACTTTCCTTTATTTCCTTGGTTATCCACGGCTGGTTATCTCTTCTCTTGCCGCCCTTCTTTTTCACTGGAATATATTTTTGTTGCGCATTATGAAAGAGCTCCTTAAAAGTCCTCCACTGTTCCTCAATTGTGCCACCGTTTAGTCCTTGTTTCCAATCTACTTTAGCCAACTCTGCCCTCATCCCACTGTAGTCCCCTTTGTTTAAGCATAATACGCTCGTTTCTGACACAACTTCCTCATCCTCAATCTGTATTACAAATTCAACCATATTGTGATCACTCATTCCGAGAGGATCTTTTACGAGGAGATCGTTTATTTTTCCTGTCTCGTTATACAGGACCAGATCCAAAATGGCTTGCTCCCTTGTAGGCTCTGTTACATACTGTTCTAAGAAACAATCCCATATGCATTCTATGAATTCCTCCTCCAGGCTACCCCCTGCGATTTGATTTGAGGTCATCCACCTTGAAAAAAAAAGTAAAAGGGAATATTATTTGAATGGGGAGAAATTACAACATGCTGCGGTGCAGAGGGACCTGGGGGTCCTTGTGCATGAATCCAAAAAAGTTAGTTTGCAGGTGCAGCAGGTAATCAGGAAGGCGAATGGAATGTTGGCCTTCATTGCGAGAGGGATGGAGTACAAAAGCAGAGAGGTCCTGTTGCAACTGTACAGGGTATTGGTGAGGCCGCACCTGGAGTACTGCGTGCAGTTTTGGTCACCTTACTTAAGGGAGGATATACTAGCTTTGGAGGGGGTACAGAGACGATTCACTAGGCTGATTCCGGAGATGAGGGGGTTACCTTATGATGATAGATTGAGTAGACTGGGTCTTTACTCGTTGGAGTTCAGAAGGATGAGGGGTGATCTTATAGAAACATTTAAAATAATGAAAGGGATAAACAAGATAGAGGCAGAGAGGTTGTTTCCACTGGTCGGGGAGACTAGAACTAGGGGGCACAGCCTCAAAATACGGGGGAGCCAATTTAAAACCGAGTTGAGAAGGAATTTCTTCTCCCAGAGGGTTGTGAATCTGTGGAATTCTCTGCCCAAGGAAGCAGTTGAGGATAGCTCATTGAATGTATTCAAATCATAGATTTTTAACCAATAAGGGAATTAAGGGTTATGGGGAGCGGGCAGGTAAGTGGAGCTGAGTCCATGGCCAGATTAGCCATGATCTTTTTGAATGGTGGAGCAGGCTCGAGGGGCTAGATGGCCTTCTCCTGTTCCTAATTCTTATGTTCTTATGTTCTAATGAGGCGCTTGTGGATGAGGTGATTGCACGCAGTGGGGACTTAACTCGGGGTGCAAATGGCTAACCTCCACCGTGTGCATATTGTAAAATCTGGTTACAGATTGCTGCCGTGGTGACGTCGGCATCTAATGAGGCAAGGGACTCGGACCAATGCCGTAAATGTTGGAATAACCTGGTGGCTGTAGTAAGAGTAAGTAGCATTTTATTTTACTTATGAAAATTGTGAGTATAACATTGAATCTCCTGGATGGAATTGTATTTTATGATTCATACATGTATTACATAAACTCCACGTTAAGATCCCGACAGTTTAAACTGTTGTGACTCCATAATACTACCTAGTCTATTAGCTTATGCGATGCTCTTTTCTCATTTACAGAAGAAGATATCTAACAACAGGGCAGAGCAGAGGCGTGGCGGGGGGAGGTGCGGGTGTGAGAGGGGGCTCCACTGATGGACCTGGAGGAGCGTGCAGCTGCGCTCGTAGGCTCCGAAACTCGTTCGACCACCGCGCGCGGTCTGGCGGAGACCAGCGATGCATCTCGTGAATAATGTATCAAACGTTATTAAAGAGTAATGTACTGTGATGCCCTGTAAATATAATGCAATATGGAATATACAAATTATGTCATGTCATGCATATAGCCTTTATAGAAACATAGAAACATAGAAAATAGGTGCAGGAGTAGGCCATTTGGCCCCTCGTGCCTGCACCACCATTCAATAAGATCATGGCTGATCATTCACCTCAATACCCCTTTCCTGCTTTCTCTCCATACCCCTTGATCCCTTTAGCCATAAGGGCCATATCTAACTCCCTCTTGAATATATCCAATGAACTGGCATCAACAACTCTCTGCGGCAGGGAATTCCACAGGTTAACAACTCTCTGAGTGAAGAAGTTTCTCCTCATCTCAGTCCTAAATGGCCTACTCCTTATCCCAAGACTGTGTCCCCTGGTTCTGGACTTCCCCAACATCGGGAATATTCTTCCCGCATCTAACCTGTCCAGTCCCGTCAGAATCTTATAAGTTTCTATGAGATCCCCTCTCATCCTTCTAAACTCCAGAGTATAAAGGCCCAGTTGGTCCAGTCTCTCCTCGTATGTCAGTCCCGCCATCCCGGGAATCAGTCTGGTGAACCTTCACTGCACTTCCTCAATAGCAAGAACGTCCTTCCTCAGATTAGGAGACCAAAACTGAACACACTATTCCAGGTGGGGCCTTACCAAGGCCCTGTACAACTGCAGTAAGACCTCCCTGCTCCTATACTCAAATCCCCTTGCTATGAATGCCAACTTACCATTTGCCTTCTTCACCACCTGCTGTACCTGTTTGCCAACTTTCAATGACTGATGAACCATGACACCCAGGTCTCGTTGCACTTCCCCCTTTCCTAATCTGCTGCCATTCAGATAATATTTTGCCTTTGTGTTTTTGCCACCAAAGTGGATAACCTCACATTTATCCACATTATACTGCAGCTGCCATGCATTTGCCCACTTATGCATAAGAAACAGTTGCTGCAGCTTTCTGTGGTAGTGAAATGTATTGATATGTAAAGTCGCTCGTTAATGTGTGCATCCTTATGCTGTAAGCTCTTTAATAATTTCTAATTTGTTTTTAGGGTCACCCTGAAACCATGGTCGAGGTGCAACTCGCGCCTTCACCTACATGAAACGTTGAAGAGGAGGGGCAGCAGCAGATGCCTACTGAGCCTGATGAGAAGGAGGATGACATTTTTGGGAGGGGATGATCCTGCGGTCCTCTCAATTGAGACAGAAGAGGCACCAGGACCAAGCAGCGTGCAGCCGGCAATGCTGAGGCGCCCCATTTTGCGCACGCTGACCCCACGGAGGCCGGGTCAGCGAGGGCAGCAATCGCCTCCAGATGCTCACTTGGGGGGCTTGATGTCCCTGTGCGCGGAGACGGCCGCGATAGGTCGCGATCTTCTCCAGGGGTTCACACAGTTTGCGCAAAACTTCTCACAGGTGTCTGCCATGCTACCCGAGCTATTGGAGGTAGCACGGTGGACCCTGGAAGGGGTACGCGAACAGACTGCCGCAACAAATGCCCTTCGGCATGTGTTGCTGGCTGGACACGGCACTGCACCCCAAGGTGTCATGTTTTGTCCTGGAGATACTCTGAACACGCAAGCGAGTACGGAGGACACAGTTCCTCTGGACCCGGAAGATGAACCACTACCCTCGTCTTCCACTCCAACACCACCACCAAGACAGGAAGTCTCAGCGTTGCCCACTGCAGGCCAGCCCCATCACTATCAATAATTATTTTCAATTGCTATAAATGCACTTTTCACTAAAGAATGGAATCTATTAAACTACTCTCTATACAAGCTCCAGTCTAACACTATATACCAATCTCAGTCTCATACTCTCTCTATTCCAGTCCCAGTCTAACACTAGGCCCCATCACTTTCAATAATTATTTTCACTTGCTATAAATGCACTTTTCACTAAACAATGCCTAATCCACTAGGCTACTATTAGTAAAATTAAATATAATTAATAATCTGAGTAGATCTGTCGATACAGGACCCTTAAATAACTCACAACTATCTAAGCACAATTTTTTAGCTGCCTCCACCCTTCCTCCGATCTTCAAAATGGTGTCCGTCGTGCCCATTTCCTGCAGTAAAGCCCGGGAAAAGCAGCTACTACCCAGCCATGTTCTCGTCGAGCGATCAGCCCGGCCTTGTGATGGCGATGTGCTGAAACTTCAAATCGTCCATGTGTGGGCGATCAGCTCATCGATCAGTTCGGTGAAGTCAGCCGAAACTTGGGGGCTTATTTTTCCAGCGATCTTTCTGGCCTAGCTTCCACTTTTTGCTCAAAATGGGCGATAGAGATCCGTTTTATATGGGCCATAGATGGGTGATGTGAAGTGGAAAATCTAGCCCTAAATTCTTTGTACCATGGGTGTTAATCTCCTCTCGTTAATTTTAACAGCACTAAATTCAGACACCTGATCTCCATTTTCTGCTTGTTGGATTCGCTCAACTTACTTCTTTGGTTAGTTTTCTGGCACTGAAGCTAATCAGGACTTGTCAGTAATAATGTTCATTTCACACCACTCAAATGGTTTAAGAGTCACTCCACTAGTCATAGAAACACCACTGGCCTTAATCCAGCTGTGGAGAGCAAGAAATTGGGCAAAGTCTGGCTCGGAAACAGGGCCACAAGAACATAAGAAATAGGAGCAGGAGTAGGCCATTTGGTCCCCACGAGGCTGCTCCGCCATTCAATAAGATCATGGCTGATCTGATCATGGACTCAGCCCCACTTCCCTGTCTGCTTCCCATAACCGTTGACTCCCTTACTGTTCAAAAATCTGTCTATCTCCACCTTAAATATATTCAAACATGGGAAACATTTATTGCCTCCACCATGAAAAAAATGATTGAACTTTATTTGAGCCATAGGCAAACTATTGTGGTCTTGCTAAGCAAGGTCTAGCAAAAACATCACAACCTCATTGTCATGTATGTAGACCATATATATTAACACTATCGTCACATAAGATGCGCCACCAGAGGGCACTGTGGTGGGAGACCAGCATAGGTGTGCAGGGCCCAGTATAAAAGGCTGCCCACTATGCTTATGCCTCACTCTGGAGTTACAATAAATGAGACAAGGTCACAACAGCTCAAGTATAATACTAGACCTCGTGGAGTCATTCATAAGAGTATTAAAGACAAAACGCTCATGAAAAGCATCAAGCCGAGCCAAGGACATAACAGTAATATTAATCAAAAGATAGATATATTACTCTTTTCTTTTAACGTGTGGAAAATAACTATTGATTTACCATATATGCCTTTATCAGAAAGAAATCTATGACCAAAAATCCATGTGAAACTTTTATCTATCTCTATCTCGCACACACTCACAAAGACATTGTCCAAGATATCTGCGCTCCTCAAATTCTGGCCTCTTGAGCATCCCTGATTTTAATCGTTCAACCATTGACCGTGCCTTCAGCTACCAAGGCCCTGAGCTTTGGAAATCCGTCCCTAAGCCTCTCTGCCTCTCTACCTCTCTTTCTTCCTTTAAGATGCTCCTTAAAACTTAGCTATTGGACCACCTGCCCTATTATCTCCTTGTGTGGCTCGGTGTCAAATTTTGTTTTTAAAATGCGCCTTTAGACCAATGTTCCCTCTTATTTTTTTGGTGCCGTGTGGCCCCTTTAAGGGGCGGGGCGGGCCACTCAAAATACCGCATGCACGCAGTTATTGTATTGGCAAGCCGGCTGAGCGGGTTCCCTGAAGCGCTGGACAGCTGTGTGGCCACATAGCTTAAAGGGAACATTGCTTGGGAAGTCATACTACGTTAAAGGCGCTATATTAATACGCGTTCTTGTTGTTTTTGTCTTGACAGCCCTGTTAGTCTAATTCACAGCTTCACACTACGAGGTACAATTCATTTTTCTTCACATTAAATGCAGCAGTTCACTCCTGCCCGTCTCTATATGAATGTTGTGAAGGGAATTGAATGTTGCTGTGCTGCTATGATAGCTTTGTTCTTACTTAGAGTCACGGTATCTCTTTGTGTAAGTCTATTTAGGCTGAATTTTAAAACCACTACACACATTCTCTTGATCACTGGTGATGCACATTGCTCTGATCGTCTTGCATTTCTCTGGAAACCATGGTTATATGCAGCATGTTTACAAATCCTGATAATAACCACCGTTCGTTCACTCTGCTCTTGTGCTACTTGCCTCTGTGGTTCTTTCTTCAATCACTGAGTGCCTCAGAGCATTCCGACTTGTCCATGCCTGCCTTCAATGATGCTGTGTGTGTGTTTTTCTTTTATTCGTTCATGGGATGTGGGTGTTGCTGGCAAGGCCGGCATTTATCACCCGTCCCTAATTGCACTTGAGAAGGTGGTGGTGAGCCGCCTTCTTGAACCGCTGCAGTCCATGAGGTGAGGCTACTCGAGGGGCCAAATGGCCTGCTCCTGCTCCAAATTCTTATGTGTTCCCACAGTGCTGTTAGCAAGGGAGTGCCAGGATTTTGACCCAGCAACGATGAAGGAACGGCGATATATTTCCAAGTCAGGATGGTGTGTGACTTTGAGGGGAATTTGGAGGTTGTGGTGTTCCCATGTGCCTGCTGCCCTTGTCTTTCTAGAGGTAACGGGCCTTGCTGATAATAGGCTCCTGAGGTATGGAAAATGGTCCATGTTGTCCAGGGCCACGGCGTGGAACTTGATGACCGGGGGGGCAGTGCTGTGTGGCGGGGTCAGGTTGGTGGAGGACCTTTGTCTTACGGATGTTTAGTGTAAGGCCCATGCTTTCGTACACCTCGGTGAAGATAGACTTGTTCAGTCTCTGAATGTGCACAGGGACTGTAATTCCCGTATTGGACTGTTTAGTCCCCTAAGAACTCACTTTTAGAGTGGAAGCAAATCTTCCTCGATTTTGAGGGACTGCCTATGATGATGAGAGGTCACGGGTTTGGGAGGTGCTGCCGAAGAAGCCTTGGCAAGTTGCTACGCTGCATCTTGTAGATGCAACTCGCCAAGAATCTGACAGATGAACCAAACTCTATGGACAGAGCTTGTGCTTAGGGTAAATATACTGTCTTTGGTTCCAAACCATAGAATCAGATTGGAAACCTCAGTTTCCAGATCTCTAAAACTGGGGTTGGCATACCGATTTAATCAGTTGCATGTTGATTCCAAGTCTTATTGTTACAAAATTAATCAAACTCGACTAACCCAGGATGGGCAAAGGAATCATTCAAAGTCTGGATTAATGCAAACTGAGAAAAGAAAGACCTTAGACCTTTCACATCCTCAGGACATCCCAAAAAGCACTTCAAAGTAAATAATTTACCTTTGAAGTGCAGTCACTACTGCTTTGTAGCCAAATGTGACACCCAATTTGCACACATTATGGTCCCACAAATCTTAATGAGATAAATAATCAGCTAATCTGTTTTGGTTGAACAACGAACAGTGACCAGGACATCACCCTGCTCTTCTTCAAATAGTGCCATGGGATCTTTTACAACCACCTGAACATGGGCATTTGTGTTAACATTTCATTTGTAAGGTGGCGACTCTGCCAATGCGGTGGTACATAGAAAACATAGAAAATAGGTGCAGGAGTAGGCCATTCGGCCCTTCTAGCCTGCACCGCCATTCAATGAGTTCATGGCTGAACATGCAACTTCAGTACCCCATTCCTGCTTTCTCACCATACCCCTTGATCCCCTAGTAGTAAGGACTTCATCTAACTCCTTTTTGAATATATTTAGTGAATTGGCCTCAACAGCTTTCTGTGGTCGAGAATTCCACAGGTTCACCACTCTCTGGGTGAAGAAATTCCTCCTCATCTCGGTCCTAAATGGCTTATCCCTTATCCTTAGACTGTGTCCCTGGTTCTGGACTTCCCCAACATTGGGAACATTCTTCCTGCATCTAACCTGTCTAATCCCGTCAGAATTTTAAACGTTTCTATGAGGTCCCCTCTCATTCTTCTGAACTCCAGTGAATACAAGCCCAGTTGATCCAGTCTTTCTTGATAGGTCAGTCCCGCCATCCCGGGAATCAGTCTGGTGAACCTTCACTGCACTCCCTCAATAGCAAGAATGTCCTTCCTCAGGTTAGGCGACCAAAACTGTACACAATACTCCAGGTGTGGCCTCACCAAGGCCCTGTACAACTGTAGCAACACCTCCTTCCCCTGTACTCAAATCCCCTCGCTATGAAGGCCAACATGCCATTTGCTTTCTTAACCGCCTGCTGTACCTGCATGCCAACCTTCAATGACTGATGTACCATGACACCCAGGTCTCTTTGCACCTCCCCTTTTCCTAATCTGTCACCATTCAGATAATAGTCTGTCTCTCTGTTTTTAACCACCAAAGTGTTCCCTCAGTACTGCAATAAAGTGTCAGCCTGGATTATGTGCTCACGTACTGGAGGGGAGCTTGAACTCACAAATATCTGACTTGGAGGCAGGAGTGCTGCCACTGAGTCAGTTGATACTTAAGTCCAATTATTTATTCAAATATTGGGCTTGTCATTAAGCTATGAAATCTTTTTGGTCATTCATTTGATTTTCTTTCTTTAGTCTTGCTAGTGTCTCTTCATACCGTGCACCTTCCTTGGACAAAGGGCAGATTGAAGAGCATCCACTGGCAAATTGAGAGTAGTCAATTGGCCTTTTCGATTTTCTGTGTGTTCTTGATAGAAAATGCCTGGCCTCACGTCAGCACTTTCTCAGGAGCTATGTGGAGAATTAGGTGCCAATTTGCATCCTACCATCCACATTTTCTGTCTTATTTTACCTCAGGTTCACTATAATAGGAGGCATAAGAACATAAACAATTGGAGCAGGAGTAGGCCATACGGCCCCTCGAGCCTGTTCTGCCATTTAATACGATCACAGCTGATCTGATCATGGACTCAGGTCCACTTCCCTGCCCGCTCCCCATAACCCCTTATTCCCTTATCGTTTAAGAAACTGTCTATTTCTGTCTTAAATTTATTCAATGTCCCAGCTTCTACAGCTCTCAGAGGCAGTGAATTCCACAGATTTACAACCCTCAGAGAAGAAATTTCTCCTCATCTCAGTTTTAAATGGGTGGCCCCTTATTCTAAGATTATGCCGCCTAGTTCTAGTCTCCCCTCCCCTATCAGTGGAAACATCCTCTCTGCATCCACCTTGTCAAGCCCCCTCATAATCTTATATGTATCGATAAGATCACCTCTCATTCTTCTGAATTCCAATGAGTATAGGCCCAACCTACTCAATCTTTCCTCATAAGTCAATCCCCTCATCTCCGGAATCAACCTAGTGAACCTTCTCTGAACTGCCTCCAAAGCAAGTATATCCTTTCGTAAATGTGGAAACCAAAACTGCACGCAGTATTCCAGGTGTGGCATCACCAATACCCTGTCTAACTGTAGCAAGACTTCCCTGCTTTTATACTCCATTCCCTTTGCAATAAAGGCCAAGATACCATTGGCCTTCCTGATCACTTGCTGTACCTGCATACTAACCTTTTGTGTTTCATGCACAAGTACCCTCAGGTCCCTCTGTACTGTGGCACTTTGCAATCTTTCTCCATTGAAATAATAACTAGCTCTTTGATTTTTTTCTGCCAAAGTGCATGAGCTCACACTTTCCAACATTATACTCCATCTGCCTAATTTTTGCCCACTCACTTAGCCTGTCTATGTCCTTTTGCAGATTTTTTGTATACTGCTTAATGAATCATTGACATATTGGCTGGAGCATCCTTTTAAATGCAATGTGTGCAGACAGCAGTATTTCTGTGTCAGGCATTTTGCATAAAAGCTAAACTGGCTGAAGCACTTCATTACAGATGCAAATCAATCTTAAGAAAAAAAAGAGAGCCAGTTATTAACCTGGTACCTGAAATTAATCTGTAGCTTTCCTTCCCGTCTTCACCCTTTACCCTGCTGACATGCTCCCTTGCCACTGCCTTCATGCCCATTCATATAACTCACTCTGCCAATTTAGCTGTGGCTGAGTGGGCAGCACACTCGCCTCTGAGTCAGAAGGTTATGGGTTTAAGTCCCAGTCCAGGGACGTGAGCACAAAAATCTAGGCTGACATTCCAGTGCCATGTTGAGGGAGTGCTGCACTGTCGGAGATGCCATCTTTTGGATGAGATGTTAAACCGAGATCCCGTCTGCTCTCTCCAAGTGGATGTAAAAGATCCCATGACACTATTTTGAAGAAGAGCAGGGGAGTTATCCCTGGTGCCCTGGGCCAATATTTATCCCTCAATCAACATAACAAAAAAACAGATTATCTGGTCATTATCACAGTACTGTTTGTGGGGAGCTTGCTGCCGCGTTTCCCACATTACAACAGTGACTACACTCCAAAATACCTCATTGGCTGTAAAGCGCTTTGAGACGTCTGGTGGTCGTGAAAGGTGCTATATAAATGCAAGTCTTTCTTTCTTTTTTTTTCATTGCGTTTGACATTCTGACCACGTGTTCCTCCATTTGGCTTCTCTTCTGTTTCCCAGCTCGGTGGAACTGCCTCCACATGATTCCACCTTACAGTTTGAGCACAGCCTGTGCATATCCAGCAGTGATTTCTCTTCCCACCAAAGTTCCCTTTTATTTTCCTTGGCAACCCGCGGCCCCTTTAATGGGCTGCGGGAGCCATTCACAATTCCGTGTTTGCTTTGAATAGCCGGCTGCACAGGTACTCCGGAGCTCTGTGCGGCCACACATTGCTACCCACCTCTTTCAAAGCTGCCTCCAAAGTCCTGCAACGATCTGTCCCTTTCCTCATCTACTTATAGTCCCTAAATCCTTTTAAAAGCAAATGTGATAGTTCCTTGAAAAAGAGGAATACTGAAGGGTATGAGGAGTGAAGTAGAGTGAGGGATCAGACTAGGTAGCTCAAGAGGAAAAGAGCACTGGCGCGAACTTGAGGGGCTGAATGACCGATTTCTGTGCTGTAACATTCGATGATTCTTTGACATGCTGAACATCATCATCATCATCATCATCATAGGCAGTCCCTCAGAATCGAGGAAGACTTGCTTCCACTCCCAAAGTGAGTCCTCTGGTGGCTGAACAATCCGATACGAGAGCCACAGACCCTGTCACAGGTGGGACAGACATGCGTCGAGGGAAGGGGTGGGTGGGGCTGGTTTGCCGCGCGCTCCTTCCGCTGCCTGCGCTTGACCTCTTCACGCTCTTTGCGTTGAGACTCGAAGAGCTCAACGCCCTCCCGGATGCACTTCCTCCACCTCGGGCGGTCTTCGGCCAGGGTTTCCCAGGTGTCAGTGGTGATGTCGCACTTTACCAGGGAGGCTTTGAGGGTGCCCTTATTACGTTTCCGCTTCCCACCTTTGGCACGCTGAACAGTTTGGGGTATGAAAGTGCTTTGTAGCTGTTATGTGAGAAAACACAGGTTCGAAACAAGGGACACATTCGCATTTGAGTTAGGTCTCTCCCGTATTCTTTCAACAACAGCCAAATACTTTCATCAGTGGGAGCTGGTTGACCCCATTGAGGTCCATCACGACCACATCTGCAGCAAGTGTCTGCAGCTCGAGGAACTTTGGCTCTGTGTTGATGAGCTGGAATCCGAGCTGCAGACACTACGACACATCAGGGAGGGGGAGAGTTACCTGGATGCCACGATCCAGGAGCTAGTCACACCAATTAGAGTAATTAATTCAAATTTGATCCATGGTCAGGGACAGGAGGGTGTGACTACGAGTGAGGAAGGTATGGGGACTCAGGATGGAGTGATGGAGGAGCCTCGGCCCTTGCTCTTGTCCAACAGGTTCGAGGCTCTTACTCCCTGTGTGGACGAGAGCAGGGACTGCAGGGAGGATGAGCAAACTGACCACAGCACCGTGGTACAGGGGGCCATTCGAGTGGGGGGAGTAAAAAGAAAGGTTGTAGTGGTAATGGACAGTATCATTAGGGGGATAGATACTGTTCTCTGCAGCCGACAGCGTGAGTCCTGAAGGCTGTGCTGCCTGCCCAGTGCCAGGGTTAAGGACATCTCCTCAGGGCTGGAGAGGAACTTGGAATGGGAGGGGGAAGATCCAGTTGTCATGGTCCACGTGGGTACCAATGACATAGATAGGACAAAGAAAGAGGTTCTGCTCAGTGAGTAAGAGCAGCTAGGGGCCAAATTAAAAAGCAGAACCACAAAGGTAATAATCTCTGGATTACTACCTGAGCCATGAGCAAATTTGCATAGGGTAAATAAGATCAGAGAGTTAAACACATGGCTCAAAAACTGGTGTGGGAGAAATGGGTTTTGGTTCATGGGACACTGACACCAGTACTGGGGTAAGAGGGAGCTGTTCCGTTCGGACTGCTCCACTTAGACCGTGCTGGGACTAGGGTCCTGGCGAATCAAATAACTAGGGCTGTAGAGAGGGCTTGAAACTAATTAGTGGGGGGGGGGGGGAGGAGGATTCAGGTGAGCGGAAATGTAAAAAGTCAAAGAACAAGGAAAAGGCAATAGATCAGGGTAGCACTGGGAGAAATGAAAACCAGAACGTGTCAGGAAGGGATAGAATGTATAAATGTATAAAGGTATATCAGAAAATGGGGTCAAAACAGGAAAAAATGGTAAAAAAAAAACAAATGTAAAAGCTCTTTATGTAAATGCACGTTGCATTCGTAACAAAATAGATGAGTTAACGGCACAAATAGATGCAAATGCGTATGATCTGATAGTCATTACAGAGACGTGGTTGCAAGGTGACCAGGTCCGGGAACTAAATATTCAGGGTATTTGACAATTCGGAAGGACAGACAGAAAGGAAAAGGAGGTGGGGTAGCACTGTTAATAAAGGATGAGATCAGTGCGTTAGTGAGAAACGATATTGGCTCAGAAGATCAAGATGTAGAATCAGTGGAGATAAGGATTAATAAGGGGAAAAAGTCACTGGTGGACATAGTCTACAGGCCCCCTAACAGTAGCTACACTGTTGGACGGAGTATAAGTCAAAAAATAATGGAAGCTTGTAACAAAGGAACGGCAATACTCATGGGCGATTTTAACCTTCATATTGATGAGCCTCACAGAATTTTCCCTCCGGTAATTTTAATGGACGAGATTGGTAAAATTGCCCCCTTATGTTTTCTGTTTTTTTTGTTTTCATTTCACCGTGAGAGATACACATATTCTCAAATGTGAAAGACAAGAACATGTGTCTGTCGGCTGCTTTGGGGGAAATGGCGTAATCCATATTTTTAGCCGTTTGGAATGTGCAAATGAAACGGAAAAAGGAACGATCTGCTCTGAAGATTGCAGGGCAATTACATTTCAAGTAGGCGATGTATAATGCAATTTTAATGAGTCTGCCCAGGTCAACAGAAAAGTTCTCGCCAGCTTTAATGCTGTAATAAGCTTGTTTTGTTAAGCAAACTCCCACTGCTCGAAGTTCTCCTGAGAACGTGCCTTCAGCATTCTTGTGACATTACCGTGTCAGTGATGTACTTGAAATGATCACACTCTCAATCTGGACAAATCCACTAATGTGAAAATTCAGAGTAAAGGCAGCAGCCGCGAGTGGGGCGAGCAAAAGGTTCAGATTTTTCACTCTGCTTTAAAGTGGGAGAAGTCTCTGTGGAGGATGACTTTGAATAACTAGTGTTCCCCAAGCTTTAGTTCTGACGAAGGGTCATCGACTCAAAACGTTAACGCTGCTTCCTCTCCACAGATGCTGCCTGACCCGCGGAGATTTCCAGCATTTTCTGTTTTTATTCCAAGCTTTAGACATTCCCCGTAACAGTTTCGACCCGCTCTCCTTCAATTAAAATCTTCATTTTAATTCCATCTTTGCAGCCTTCTGGGGACCTGACGCTTTCGGGTTCAGGGATTTTGCTGGAGACCTCCTCAGTCGATGCCAAACAAGGGTGTTATGCGACAGACAAGAAAGAATGAACGAGCATTTATGCAGCAGATTATCACATCTCTCCGAAAAGTCCCAAAGCTGTTCAGATGTAGTGAATTATTTTGAAGTGCAGCCACTGTTGTTATGTAGATGAAGAAGGAAAAATACATCAGAGCGTTTTAAAGCAGCGTTTCTAAGGTACCCTGAAGGCTGAGCAATAAGTTGCTACACATCCGGATTTGGCAGTGTTTCCTGGGTGAGCTACCTAGGAATTAATGGAAGGAAATTGCTGCAGGTACACTGACCTCGCCACTGAATTCCCAATATGTGTGTCTGTGAATGAAACATCACAGTGGGATTCTGCTTTTATCATAGTTTATTTTCCCACTTACTTCTATTTCTTATAATGTGGAGTCACTAAAAAAAATACATCCGAGCTCAAACTCTGCTCAGAACACCCTGTCAAGCTCATAATGGATCATGATGACTCTGGGGAATCGTGTTAAGGTTCAGGGTCATTAATAGGCATTGGGTTCCTGATGAGGCACAGCATCACTTTGAGGCACTGCCCCGAGGTTATGATCAGGGTTGAACTGGTGAATAGATATTGGGTCATGATGGAACTTAGGGTCTTATGAGGTGCTAAATTCGCAGTCGGAGGTGCCGCCTTTCAGATGAGACGTTAAACCGAGGCCCTCACTGTTCGCTCAGGCGAGCGAGAAAGATCCCATGCTGCTATTTTGAAGACGAGCAGGGGAGTTATCCCTGGTGTCCTGGCCAATATTTATCTCTTGAGCAACATAATGAAAAAACAGATTATCTGGTCGTTATCACATTGCTGTTTGTGGGAGTTTGCTGTGCACAAGTTGGCTGCCGCGTTTCCCACATTACAACAGTGACTACACTCCAAAGGTACTTCATTGGCTGTAAAACGCTTTGAGATGCCCAGTGATCATGAAAGGCACTATATAAATGCAAGTCTTCTTTCTTTCTTCCATGTTCAGCCAGGAGATCATTTTGAAGTAGATTGGGCCTCTACTTATTCAAATTCAGAAGAATGAGAGGTGATCTTATCGAAATGTATAAGATTATGAGGGAGCTTGACAAGGTGGATGCAGAGAGGATGTTTCCACTAATAGGGGAGACTAGAACTAGGGGGCATAATCTTAGAATAAGGGGCCGCCCATTTAAAACTGAGATGAGGAGGAATTTCTTCTCTCAGAGGGTTGTAAATCTGTGGAATTCACTGCCTCAGAGAGCTGTGGAAGCTGGGTTATTGAATAAATTTAAGACAGAAAGAGAGAGTTTCTTAAACGCTAAGGGAATAAGGGGTAATGGGGAACGGGCAGGGAAGTGGACCTGAGTCCATGATTAGATCAGCCATGATCGTATTAAATGGCAGAGCAGGCTCGAGGGGCCGTATGGCCTACTCCTGCTCCTATTTCTTATTTTCATATGTTCTTTTGATGGGGCATGAGGTCATGGATGCGCTCTAGGCCCATGATTAGCTTCTGGGTCATGATTTGACTTGCAGTCGTGAATAGGTGTAGGATCATGACGAGGTATTGGTATACCAACTAAACTATCGTTTTTCCAAAAGCTATCTGAACAATCATCTCTCCCTCTTGTGAGTCCTCTTCCCCTCCACCTTCATAACCGTACGCATCTCTCCTTCACAAAAGCACAATTTCCTTACAACGACCCACAGAGACAGACCCTCTTTCTAATCCTCCTCTACATTCAGAGGCATTTTGTCCATTTACCACTGCCCAACTCACAGAAGCACTGTTCACTCTCTTAATCCCCTCTCTCATGTGACCAATCAGAAATGTGTCCTATTTAAAGAGTGTTAGTGCTGGGGTATGACATTCTCATCGTAGGAAGGACTCGGTATCAGAATCGAGTAGGGTTAGGTCAGATGTGCAACGCTGCCTCAACCGCTGAACCAGTGTGACATTTTAAAAGAAAATACCCACTCCACCCTGTGGCCTTCCTGAGTAAGACTGACAAATGAGTGCAGCATCAGGTGCAGGATCTGCAGTAGTTCATTGCTTTCTCGGAACTGGATTGATGCCCAAACTCATTTCACATAGGACTCTTATAGTCTGCAGATAGACATGACTTTCATCCAATCCTGGGCTAAATTTGAATCCAGTGTCAATCCCACTGTACCCAGTTCCAACCATACTCTATGTGTGAGCTGGAGATGATCAACGGGGCATCTGGGACCTTTGTGAATGATGGGACCAACGGTCTATCTCCTCAACCAATGAGATTTAAGGATAAAGAAACAGGAGCAGCAGATAAGAGTGAATTAGAGTCAAATTAGTTGCATAAAGAGAGGGAAAAAAAGATTGGATTAAGAGAGGAATAAAAAATTTGTAAGGAAAAGTCATAATTTAAAAAAAAACTTAAAAAAAAAACCTCTGACTAATTTGCTGCCTACTAAATAGACTGCTTGCGGTTTAAAGGGTAAATTCAAACCAAATCTGCGGAAACTATTTCAGTGAGTGAGTGGGCAATCTATGGAAAAGATTCTCTCGGGAGATGCTGGAAGTGCTTACATTGATTCATTCAAATGCAAGTTAGATAGATTTCTTTAGAAAATAACATTTTGGGATATAGTAATTTGAGATATGACATGTGGTAAGTGAGGTAAAAGGTGACTTTGGAGCTATGGCTCCCAAAGCTCTTCCCCACTAGGGTTTTCCGTGTGTCATTTCTGGCACGGACACGATGGGTCGAAGGGCCTCCTTCCGTGCTGTAAATTTCTATGATTCTATGATCCTATGTATTTTCATACATAACGACCTTGGAAAAATACACTGAGTTCAGGTTGCTTTAAGGTATATAGTGCAAAAATAATCCACATTTTACCATATCTAGAATATAGCTCTCATCATCATCATCATCATAGGCAGTCCCTCGAATCGAGAATGACTTGCTTCCACGCCGAAAAGGTCACAGATGTTTCAATGAAGGACCTAATATTCCAGGTCCAGAACTGCATCCCGAAGGGTGGATTTTTTAACGTGTGGTGGCCATTGCAAACCAGCCACCACACAGGCTTGACAGAGCTAGGTCTTGGTCCAGTGACAAGGATTAACCAAGATGACTGGAGACCAGCTCTGCTGCACGGACCTAGTGCACACACATATCGCAGTGTGGGCTGGCCCGTGCTGCCCCTGGGCCCTCGCCTCTTCTAGGCCCCGAACTCGCGCCTCACCTGGGCCCCGATCACGTCGCTCTGCAATCTCTCATTGTTCCTGCGCTCCGACCTCGCCGCTCCTGCTGGATCTGCCCAAGCTCCAATCAGTGACCTGGATCTTGGTGATATCTAATCCAGTCGCCTTCTTCGCTGCCGGCACTCTCCTGCTCCAGCACGCGCTGCTCCCTGGATCATCATCATCATAGGCAGTCCCTCGAAATCGAGGAAGACTTACTTCCACTCTAAAAGTGAGTTCTCAGGTGACTGAACCGTCCAATACAAGAATTACAGTCTCTGTCACAGGTGGGACAGACAATCATTAAAGGAAAGGGTGAGTGGGGAGTCTGGTGTGCCGCACGCTCCTTCCGCTGCCTGCGCTTGCTTTCTACATGCTCTCGGCTCTAGTAACTCTTTGAAGGGATAAGAATTATTACTGGGTGGCTAGCCTCTTCTATGGACACAGGCTGCTTGCTTTGTTCTGAAATTGGTCAATAAGGTAAAAGTGATAGGGATCAGAGGTGAATGGATTTGAGTCTAACGTTTTATTTTGAGCCAGCCAGGTGTCATTGTTGAGTGAAAAAGGCATGTGAAACCTGATCTCAAGAACCTAGTCTACGTGGTGGGTGGTGGTCACATTAGATATCTCTGGGGATAAGGGATTCATTGAAGGCGACTTGCCCAGGCAGTGTCAAATATTTTGCACGCCCACTCCAATTCTTCATGATCTATTAGGATACAGGATGTTGGTTGACGAAACTTCATATATAAGTCATGTTGTGGGTGCTGATCCAGGTTTAGTATTACTAAGAGAGCAGAGCATCTCACCTTTTGTTATTTTCGTACTCGAGGAGGTAAAGGTTCTTTAATCTAATGCAATCTGTTGTATTGATTTTCTGCTATTGCATATAAATTTGATCCGTAGTTTACAGCCTGTCAAGCAGTCTGCTAGAATGTTTAGTCTCCTGCTATCCAAAGGCGAGAACATGAGTGGGCTCATGTGAATTCAGTCAGCTGGTTCCAGTAACAAGATACTGTACATATAAAGTCATAGCGCATTTTTGTAGAAGTCACGGTTCGATTACAAGATTGATATTTGGTGCTGAGCATCAGAGAAATTTCTGGATCGCGCCTAACAAACATGACCCCATCTCCACTCCCAAGCTCACTATTCTGACCTAATAATCTTCTCAGTGTCAGTCCCAGCTCTACTTGTACCTGACAATGCTGATGCAGCATTACAGGAATTCTCGACCTTTTGGTCAGCAGTCTTATTATTTCACCTGTTCTAATATGTGGCTCGCTGTCAAATTATGTTTGATGACACTCCTGTGAAGCACGTTGGGACATTTTACAAGTGGATGCAGTGAGGATGTTTCCATTGCTATGTTAAAGGCGCTATATGAATTCAAGTTGTTGTTGGCGATATTGATCTATCATGAGATCAGGAGTTCCCGTGTGCAACCCACAGCACAGATCCACACTGCGGCAACTGATTTGCCAGAGGATAAAAAGTGTCAATGTTCTCCAGGCAATCCATTGATGATTTGGCCGACCAAATTATAAGACAGTTTGTGTATTCCGTGATGGCCAAAAACACTCTCCTTGGGGTTAAGATGAGGCAGGATTATAATGATGTACAAAGTTCATGGTAAAGCTCATATTAACGAGGTTAGGGGTAGTAAAGAGACATTGGATCACGATGAGCTTGGGTTTCATGATGAGGTTTGGGGTCATGAATAGGAGCATGGCCATGATGAGACTTGGGGTCATGACAAGGTTCAGGGTCATACAAAGCTTCTGGCCATGATAAGGTTATCCCAAAGAAAGTTTCTGGTTTCAACTGGGTTATTAGAGGATCACAGTGAGTTTGGAACAAGGATTCTCTGTAGGGAATGAAGGAGGGAAAATCAATCAGCAAATCTATTAATGCTATTACATTGCAAGAGTAGTATAACATCAAGTTCAGCTGAGTAAAGCAGCCTTTAAACAGTACCACTTACGCACACCCGGTGCGTTATACTTGATGCATTTCAAGTTTCATCCAAAATTAAGAGTTATACATAAGCATGCTGAGCCTAGACCACATCAGTAACAGGGTTAATTGGACTCTATTCATACTATGAGGTATCACTTCAGCACCGCTGTTCTCTGCTGCTGAAACCCTCATCCATGCCTTTGATACCTCTAGACTTGACTATTCCAACGCACTCCTGCCTTGTGGATGGACTCCCACATTCTACCCTATGTAAACTTTCGGTTATCCAAAACTCGGCTGCCCGTGTCCTAACTCGCACCAAGTCCCGCTCACCCATCACCCCTGTGCTCACTGACCTACATTGGCTCCCGTTTAAGCAACGCCTTGATTTTAAAACTCCCATCCTTGTTTTCAAATCCCTTCATTGCCTCGTCCCTCCCTATCGCTGTAATCTCCACCAGTCCCACAACCCCCTTGAGATATCTGCACTTCTCTAATTCTGGCCTCTTGAGCATCCCTGATTATAATCACTCAACCATTGCCGGCCGTGCCTTCAGCTGCCAAGATTGCAAGCTCTGGAATTCCCTCCCTAAACATCTCCGCCTCTCTGTCTCTTTCTCCAGCTTTAAGACACACCTTAAAACCTACCTTTTTGACCAAGTTTTTGATCATCTGCCCTAATATCTCCTTATGTGGCTCAGTGTCAAATTTTGTTTGATAATGCTCCTGTGAAGCACCTTGGGCTGTTAAAGGCGCTATAAATACAAGTTGTTGTTGTTTTACAGGAATAAAATGGGTGCAACAGTAACTAGTTTGACAGCGGGGCGTGCCGTGCCCAATTTATGTGTCTGTTTGGGTGGTGCTAAATTCATCAGGACCTTTTTTTTAGATGGCCCTGGTATTAATCTGAAATGAGTGCAGGCTTCATTCGATATTGAAATAAGAGTCCTGCGCCCATTTCCAGAAATCTCGTTAAAGTTAGTCAGAGCTCATGCTGGAGGCCACCGAAGAAATGGAGGAGGACCAGGCGTGCTCCTTCTGCCTGCACGTTAATACTATGGGCTACTGTCGGCCAGCCCTTGCCCCACTCCTGGACCTAACAGTGAGCTGGCTCAGTGTTGGAACCGGCCCCAAGTTAACCAACAATTGTGTCGGGCTGTACAGCTCGCTGGATTCATTCCAATAAGGCCCGAGGATGAATTTAGGAAAGATCTCAAAAGATAACCTTACAGTTAACTTTAATCATGTTATTATAAGAAAGAAAGACTTGCATTTGTATAGCACCTTTCCTGATCACCGGCCATCTCAAAGCACTTTACAGCCACTGAAATACTTTTGGAGTGTAGTCATTGTTGTAATGTGGGAAACGCAGCAGCCAACTTCCACAAACAGTAATGTGATAATGATCAGATAATCTGTTTTTGTTAGGTTGTTTGAGGGATAAATATTGGCCAGGAAACCAGGGATAACTCCCCTGCTCTTCTTCAAAATAGTACCATGGGATCTTTGACATCCACCTGAGAGAGCAGACAGGGCCTCTGTTTAATGACACCTCCAACAGTACAGCACTCCCTCAGCACTGCACTGGAGTGTCAGCTTAGATTTGTCCCCTGGAGTGGAACTTGAACCCACAACCTTCTGACTCAACGGTGAGGGTGCTACCCACTGAGCCACAGCTGACACGATGCTAAGAATGACGTGAGTATCATGTGTAGCGAGTTGGTCGTACCGCAGGGAAAGGGTCCACAGCCAGATAGGGAATGGAAGACCAACAGGAAGAGCAGTGCAAGGAAGGTAGTGCAGGGGTCCCCTGTGGTCATCCCCCTGCAAAACAGATACACTGCTTTGGGTACTGTTGAGGGGGATGACTCATCAGGGGAGGGCAGCAGCAGCCAAGTTCATGGCACCGTGGCTGGCTCTGCTGCACATGAGGGCAGGAAAAAGAGTGGGAGAGCGATAGTGATAGGGGATTCAATTGTAAAGGGAATAGATAGGCGTTTCTGCGGCCGCAACCGAGACTCCAGGATGGTATGTTGCCTCCCTGGTGCAAGGGTCAAGGATGTCTCGGAGCGGGTGCAGGACATTCTAAAAAGGGAGGGAGATCAGCCAGTTGTCGTGGTGCACATTGGTACCAACGACATAGGTAAAAAAAGGGATGAGGTCCTACGAAACGAATTTAAGGAGCTAGGAGCTAAATTAAAAAGTAGGACCTCAAAAGTAGTAATCTCAGGATTGCTACCAGTGCCACGTGCTAGTCAGAGTAGGAATCGCAGGATAGCACTGATGAATACGTGGCTTGAGCAGTGGTGCAGCAGAGAGGGATTCAAATTCCTGGGGCATTGGAACCGGTTCTGGGGGAGGTGGGACCAGTACAAACCGGACGGTCTGCACCTGGGCAGGACTGGAACCAATGTCCTAGGGGGAGTGTTTGCTAGTGCTGTTGGGGAGGAGTTAAACTAATATGGCAGGGGGATGGGAACCAATGCAGGGAGACAGAGAGAAACAAAAAGGAGGCAAAAGCAAAAGACAGAAAGGAGATGAGGAAAAGTGGAGGGCAGAGAAACCCAAGGCAAAGAACAAAAAGGGCCACTGTACAGCAAAATTCTAAAAGGACAAAGGGTGTTAAAAAAACAAGCCTGAAGGCTTTGTGTCTTAATGCAAGGGGTATCCGCAATAAGGTGGATGAATTAACTGTGCAAATAGATGTTAACAAATATGATGTGATTGGGATTACGGAGACGTGGCTCCAGGATGATCAGGGCTGGGAACTCAACATCCAGGGGTATTCAACATTCAGGAAAGATAGAATAAAAGGAAAAGGAGGTGGGGTACCATTGCTGGTTAAGGAGGAAATTAAGGCAATAGTTTGGAAGGACATTAGCTTGGATGATGTGGAATCTATATGGGTCGAGCTGCAGAACACCAAAGGGCAAAAAACGTTAGTGGGAGTTGTGTACAGACCTCTAAACAGTAGTAGTGATGTTGGGGAGGGCATCAAACATGAAATTAGGAGTGCATGCAATAAAGGTGCAGCAGTTATCATGGGTGACTTTAATATGCACATAGATTGGGTTAACCAAGCTGGAAGCAATACGGTGGAGGAGGATTTCCTGGAGTGCATAAGGGATGGTTTTTTAGACCAATATGTCGAGGAACCAACTAGGGGGGAGGCCATCTTAGACTGGGTGTTGTGTAATGAGAGAGGATTAATTAGCAATCTCGTTGTGCGAGGCCCCTTGGGGAAGAGTGACCATAATATGGTGGAATTCTGCATTAGGATGGAGATTGAAACAGTTAATTCAGAGACCATGGTCCAGAACTTAAAGAAGGCTAACTTTGAAGGTATGAGGCGTGAATTGGCTAGGATAGATTGGCGAATGATACTTAAGGGGTTGACTGTGGATGGGCAATGGCAGACATTTAGAGACCACATGGATGAACTACAACAATTGTACATTCCTGTCTGGCGTAAAAATAAAAAAGGGAAGGTGGCTCAACCGTGGCTATCAAGGGAAATCAAGGATAGTATTAAAGCCAAGGAAGTAGCATACAAATTGGCCAGAAATAGCAGCGAACCCGGGGACTGGGAGAAATTTAGAACTCAGCAGAGGAGGACAAAGGGTTTGATTAGGGCAGGAAAAATGGAGTACGAGAAGAAGCTTGCAGGGAACATTAAGACAGATTGCAAAAGTTTCTATAGATATGTAAACAGAAAAAGGTTAGTAAAGACAAATGTAGGTCCCCTGCAGTCAGAATCAGGGGAAGTCATAACGGGGAACAAAGAAATGGCGGACCAATTGAACAAGTACTTTGGTTCGGTATTCACTAAGGAGGTCACAAACAACCTTCCGGATATAAAAGGGATCGGAGGGTCTAGTAAGGAGGAGGAACTGAGGGAAATCCTTATTAATCGGGAAATTGTGTTGGGGAAATTGATGGGATTGAAGAGCGATAAATCCCCAGGGCCTGATGGACTGCATCCCAGAGTACTTAAGGAGGTGGCCTTGGAAATAGTGGATGCATTGACAGTCATTTTCCAACATTCTATTGACTCTGGATCAGTTCCTATGGAGTGGAGGGTAGCCAATGTAACCCCACTTTTTAAAAAAGGAGGTAGAGAGATAACAGGGAATTATAGACCGGTCAGCCTTACATCGGTAGTGGGTAAAATGATGGAATCAATTATTAAGGATGTCATAGCAGCGCATTTGGAAAGAGGTGACATGATAGATCCAAGTCAGCATGGATTTGTGAAAGGGAAATCATGCATGACAAATCTTCTGGAATTTTTTGAGGATGTTTCCAGTAGAGTGGACAAGGGAGAACCAGTTGATGTGGTATATTTGGACTTTCAGAAGGCTTTCGACAAGGTCCCACACAAGAGATTAATGTGCAAAGTTAAAGCACATGAGATTGGGGGAAGTGTGCAGACATGGATTGAGAACTGGTTGTCAGACAGGAAGCAAAGAGTAGGAGTAAATGGGGACTTTTCAGAATGGCAGGCAGTGACTAGTGGGGTACCGCAAGGTTCTGTGCTGGGGCCCCAGCTCTTTACACTGTACATTAATGATTTAGACGAGGGGATTAAATGTAGTATCTCCAAATTTGCGGATGACACAAAGTTGGGTGGCAGTGTGAGCTGCGAGGAGGATGCTATGAGGCTGCAGAGTGACTTGGATAGGTTAGGTGAGTGGGCAAATGCATGGCAGATGAAGTATAATGTGGATAAATGTGAGGTTATCCACTTTGGTGGTAAAAACAGAGAGACAGACTATTATCTGAATGGTGACAGATTAGGAAAAGGGGAGGTGCAAAGAGACCTGGGTGTCATGGTACATCAGTCATTGAAGGTTGGCATGCAGGTACAGCAGGCGGTTAAGAAAGCAAATGGCATGTTGGCCTTCATAGCGAGGGGATTTGAGTACAGGGGCAGGGAGGTGTTACTACAGTTGTACAGGGCCTTGGTGAGGCCACACCTGGAGTATTGTGTACAGTTTTGTCTCCTAACCTGAGGAAGGACATTCTTGCTATTGAGGGAGTGCAGCGAAGGTTCACCAGACTGATTCCCGGGATGGCGGGACTGACCTATCAAGAAAGACTGGATCAACTGGGCTTGTATTCACTGGAGTTCAGAAGAATGAAAGGGGATCTCATAGAAACGTTTAAAATTCTGACGGGGTTAGACAGATTAGATGCAGGAAGAATGTTCCCAATGTTGGGGAAGTCCAGAACCAGGGGACACAGTCTAAGGATAAGGGGTAAGCCATTTAGGACCGAGATGAGGAGGAATTTCTTCACCCAGAGAGTGTTGAACCTATGGAATTCTCTACCACAGAAAGTTGTTGAGGCCAATTCACTAAATATATTCAAAAAGGAGTTAGATGAAGTCCTTACTACTGGGGGGATCAAGGGGTATGGTGAGAAAGCAGGAATGAGGTACTGAAGTTGCATGTTCAGCCATGAACTCATTGAATGGCGGTGCAGGCTAGAAGGGCCGAATGGCCTACTCCTGCACCTATTTTCTATGTTTCTATGTTTCTATGATACAAAGATGGGTGGGAGAGCAAATTGTGAGCAAGACACAAGAAATCTGCAAAGGGATATAGACAGGCTAAGTGAGTGGGCAAAAATTTGGCAGATGGAGTATAATGTTGGAAAGTGTGAGGTTATCCACTTTGGCAGAAAAAATAGAAGAGCAAATTATAATTTAAATGGAGAAAAATTGCAAAGTGCTGCAGTACTGAGGGACCTGGGGGTCCTTGTGCATGAAACACAAAAAGTTAGTATTCAGGTAAAGGAAGTAATCAGGAAGGCAAATGGAATGTTGGCCTTTATTGCAAGGGGGATAGAGTATCAAAACAGAGAAGTCCTGCTACAACTGTACAGGGTATTGGTGATGCCACACCTAGAGTACTGCGTCCAGTTTTGGTCTCCGTATTTAAGGAAGAATATACTTGCATTGGACGCTGTTCAGAGAAGGTTCACTCGGTTGATTCTGGAGATGAGGGGGTTGACTTATGAAGATAGGTTGAGTAGGTTGGGCCTATACTCATTGTTCAGAAGAATGAGAGGTGATCTTATCGAAACATGTAAGATAATGAGGGGGATCGACAAGGTGGATACAGAGAGGATATTTCCACTCATAGGGGAAACTAAAACTAGAGGATATAATCTTAGAATAAGGGGCCACCCAATTAAAATAGATGAGGAGGAATTTCTTCTCTCAGAGGGCTGTAAATCAATGGAATTCTCTGCTCCAGAGAGTTGTGGAAGTTGGGTCATTGAATATATTTAAGGCTGAGACAGACAGATTTTTTGAGCGATAAGGGAATAAAGGGTTATGGTGAGCGGGCAGGGAAGTGGAACTGAGCCCAAGATCAGATCAGCCATGATCTTTGAATGTCGGAGCAGACTCGAGGGGCCAAGCGGCCAACTCCTGCTCCTATTTCTTATGTTCTTTCCCCAGTCACCAGTGAAACGTATATAACCAGCGCTCTCCACAGCCCAAACTACCTGTGAACAATGTGTCAGAGACCTAAATAAAAACAGTATATTTGGAATTACTATAGCCAAGTTAGCTTCTTTTTCAATTTACAGTCTATACTGACATCGGCTTATGATGTCTCACTCATTAGCATGAATTAAAATACATTAGCATATATAAAATTTCTCAGTTCCCACTTGTTGAAGCAGTAGGTTTGAATAATTCCAGTTAATTTATGATTGAGTGTCTTAATTTGCAGCTGGCTCTAATTGCCATACTGGAATTTGCATTAATGCAACTTTCTGGTTGAATTAAGTTATTTACTGTCTCAAAAACCTGCCTGTAGAGAATTAGCAGCAAAATCTTCGGGAATTGCTCTCTTCTCTTCCCCTCCACTATATTAGCAAACCAGTTCCAGTTTTGAAACAAAAGGGTTAAAAAGGAAAATGCCCTTAAAGCTTAGAACCTAGCTCACGCCTAACTAGGGAATCCATCAATCTCGCATTCTAGATTTAACAGTCCAGCTGTTGAAGACATTCAGAAGAAGTTGAGTTAAATGTAACTGCTTGAAACCATACAAATTAGATTTGTCTTCTGTACATCTTTTCTGCTATCTCTCCAGCCAATAAGAAGTGCGACAAGGTACAGAAATTATTCTGCGCTTCTGACAGTCAGTCAGCTCTGACAGCATGGCACTGAATAGCAATGAAGACGCACTTTCAGATTGGGTGTTTTCACGGGTAGTTTATTGTGAACATTTCAGTTAATCTCCCATAGAAAACAATATGGATACCAGTCTATACGCTAATAGTGTCAACATGCTAACAGCAGACTCGTGCCTGGAAGTATTTGATTTGTCTAAGCATACATTGAACCCGAGTGCTATCCTGAGTGTAGAGTAGAATTTACGGGATAGATTTTACAACTGAGTGTTTACGGTACCGAACTTTGTGTGAGACAGTGCAATGAGTCTTGACTTCAACACAGTCAGGGAATGAGGGAGGATGGCTGATTTTCAACTTAAAGGAAAATAAAATGTTTCATTTATTAATTTTAGTTTTACTGGATGGAAAATCGATGACCTCTGAACCTGAATTTTTGATATACACATTCCTGTCCTGTGGAAGTGCTGTACTGAGAGCACTACCTCGTAAAGCCTGTTCCCTTTTGTGCAAAAGCGCTTCTGCACAGCGTACAAATTGTCATTTGATGAGCAATCCCTCTCGCTCGCCCATAGCTGCCAAATTCTCCATTGCAATAGTGCTTGTCATGCTACTTTCCAAAGGCTTTTTGGAGCATTGCTCCACTAAACTTTACGGTACTTGAATCGGGAGCATTCTGGCTGTGCTGTGCCCGAATTGTGCTTGGACAAAGGGGGAAGAGGAATATCAGAATGATCTACTTAATGTCAGCTGTGGCTCAGTGGGTAGCACTCTCACCTCTGACTCAGAAGGTTGTGGGTTCAAGTCCCACTCCAGGGACTTGAGTACAAAATTCCAGGCCAACGCTCCAGTGCTGAGTGAGCACTGCACTGTCAAGGTGCTGTCTTTTGGATAAGATATTAAACCGAGGCCCTGTCTGCCCTCTCAGGTAGATGTAAAAGATCCCATGGCACTATTTCGAAGAAGAGCAGGGGAGTTATCCCCGGTGTCCTGGCCAATATTTATCTCTCAATCAACGTAACTAAAAGAGATTATCTGGTCATTATCACTTTGCTGTTTGTAGGAGCTTGCTTTTGTGCAAATTGGCTGCCACGTTTCCTATGTTACAGCAGTGACTACACTCCAAAAGTACTTCATTGACTGTAAAGCAATTTAAGACATCCCGTAGTCGTGAAAGGCGCTATATAAATGCAAGTCTTTCTTTATTCCTGCTGCCCCGGAAGTTTTAAACAATAATGTGTTTCTTTTTCAAGGTATGTGTTTAATTCAATTTTGAAGGGATCTAATCTATAATGTGATGACATTGCTGCTGAGAAAGACACCTAATAATGAGATCATGGGTGGAGCACACAGTCAGCTAAAACCATCACATTATACATTAGGGCCTTACTGATCTCTGAGTGTAATTCCTTTACTTTTGACCTAATTTTGGCATCTATTATTTTTTTATATTCGTTCCTGGGATGTGGGTGTCATTGACAAGGCCAGCATTTATTGCCCATCCCTAATTGCCCTTGAGAAGGTGGTGGTGAGCCACCTTCTTGAACCGCTACAGTCCGTGTGGTGTAGGTACTCCCACAGTGCTGTTAGGGAGGGAATTCCAGGATTTTGACCCAGCGATGATGAAGGAACAGCAATATATTTCCAAGTCAGAACTGAATATATTTAAGGCGGAGATTGATAGATTTTTGAGCGATAAGGGAGTAAAAGGTTATGGGGAGTGGGCAGGAAAGTGGAGCTGAGTCCATAATCAGATCAGCCATGATCTTATTGAATGGCAGAGCAGGCTCGAGGGGCCAAATGGCCTACTCCTGCTCCTATTTCTTATGTTCTTATGTGTGTGTCTTGGAGGGGAACTTGGAGGTGATGGTGTTCCCATGCACCTGCTGCCCTTGTCCTTCTAGGTGGTAGAGGTCGTGGGTTTAGGAGGTGCTGCCGAAGAAGCCTTGGTGAGTTGCTGCAGTGTACCTTGTAGATGGTACACACTGCAGCCACAGTGCGCCGGTAGTGGAGGGAGTGAATGTTTAAGGTGGTGGATGGGGTGTCAATCAAATGGGCTGCTTTGTCCCGGATGGTGTTGAGCTTCTTTAGTATTGTTGGAGCGACACTCATCCTGACTTGTGCCTTGTAGTTGGTGGAAAGGCTTTGGGGTGTCAGGTGGTGAGACACTTGCCGCAGAATACCCAGCCTCTGACCTGCTCTTGTAGCTACATTATTTATAAAAAATATTTTCCATACGACAAATTAATGTTTTCGACTCCAAATTTGGAAAGATCCATACAGGATACCTGGATGTCAGTCCCAAAGATGGTCATTTCATAGCAATGTTGGATACCATTTTACATTATTAACTGTATATATGTTTGTGTTTATTTGTATCCAGTAAAATTTGGCACCAGGCTGCCTTTCGTTAGTAGAAGCAGGCACACAACTGGCAATTTAATCAAACTGTTAACAAACAATACTGTGTCATAGAAACATAGAAATTTAGAATCATAGACATTTACGGCAGAGAAGGAGGCCATGCAGTCCATCGTGTCCATGCTGGATGACCAAGAGTTATCCAGTCTAATCTCACTTTCCAGCTCTCGGTCCCTAGCCTTGTAGATTAAGGCAATTCAAGTGCACATCCAATTATTTTTTAAATATGATGAGCATTTCAGCCTCTACCACCCTTTCAGGCAGTGAGTTACAGAGCCCCACCACCCACTGGGTGAAAACATTTCCACTCAAGTCCACTCTAATCTTCCTACCAAGTACTTTAAATGTATGACCCTGGTTATTGTGTCAGAGTGGTGTTTGGGGTGAGGGGGTAAATACGAAAAGAACCCAACATCTAAGTATGATTTATCATTTCTTAGCACAGTGATTCTGAATGGGCATAAAATGATGCGCAAAAATAATTAGAACATTTTTTGTCTTGGCAAAGAAATGGATAAGACCTTAGCTACCAGATCAGAGAGGGGACCAGAGCTTTTCTAGGAAAACCAATTTATTTGGAATAAGAAGAGAAATAAGAGTTGAAAGCTCAGACACATAGGATATAGGACATTTATTTCTGATATGAGTGGACTCTGTGTTCAGTTAATTAAATTATAGAAAATGAGATCATCATCATAGGTAGTCCCTCGGAATCCAGGAAGGCTTGCTTCCACTCTTAAAATGAGTTCTTAGATGGCTGAACAGTCCAATATGAGAACCACAGTCTCTGTCACAGGTGGGACAGATAGTCATTGAGGGAAAGGGTGGGTGGGACTGGCGATGAGACTCGAGGTGCTCAGCACCCTCCTGGATGCACTTCCTCCACTTAAGATGGTCTCTAGTCAGGGACTCCTAGGTTTGTAGGATCTTGCGGAGACATCGTTGGTGGTATTTCTCCAGCGACTTGAGGTATCTACTGTACATTGTCCATACCTCTGAGCCATACAGGAGGGCGGGTATTACTACAGTCCTGTAGACCATGAGGTGGTGGCAGTTTTGAGGGCCTGGTCTTCAAACACTCTTTTCCTCATGTGGCCAAAGGCTGTACTAGCGCACAGGAGGCGGTGTTGAATCTCGTCGTCGATGAGAGGCCAATATGAGAAAATGAGAGGCCAATATGTGCCAGGAGTTTTCATTTTAATTGTTGGTCACTGTAATGTATGCACCTGTGAGCATGCTCACAAGTTTGTAGAACTGTTGCATTGTGAGTGGCTTAGCCAGTCACGTGATGTTCGTAAGTCTCAAGAAAACCCCAGTCACTTGAGTTTAGGTATTCCGTGATGAGGTATGCAGTTGTGAGCCTAGTGGATGAACTGGTAATGTATAGTGTGATTGTTAAACCTTTGTTAATAAACCAACTAGTTAATAGCAATGTGTTGCTGTGAATTCTTAAGCAAAGAACCCATGAAGCAAATACATTACAGTCACAGAGATAAACCTTGATTTAATTTCATTCATAACTTTTGACCATCTTTCCATGGCCATTGTTTCCTAATTCATAAAATAAGGCGGCTATCCTTTAGTGAGATAACCTGGAAGGTTATTCTACAAAACCCTATCAAATCCTCACACCATACTTTGGTCTTTGAATTCATTACTCTATATTGTGGTACATTCTTTACAACCTCATAACACACAGAGGACTCCAAGATGGCTCCATTCCTTTTATTTTTGTTGTAAACATCAATAGCAGCATTACCACAGTATTCCACTAGGTGCAGCAGTAGTCCACTTCTGCCTCCTTAATGAAGAAGTAATTATAACAAACAATCATCATACATAACTTGCATGGTTGTACATAACAAAAGATATGGACTTATTTTGCCAGATTTACAAACCAAACTTAACCACTTGTTTTCTGTTTCAAAGAGAATACCCTTGCATTCGAACAGAACTTTCCAAACTTGTGGTCAGACTTAGACTCATTCTAGGCTGATCCTGAGGAAAGTTTTCTTCCAAGGGATGACCTTGATCTACATTTGAACTCTCTACAATTTCAGACTGTTTGTCTGCCTGACTCGGACTCAGACTTAAATTCTGACTTTCTCTTAGGCTTGTTTCTAGTACATCTGATGTAGAATTTGCTACTGATACTCTACTTGTAACAAGACTATCTGATGAGTCAGAAATAATTGAATCATTCCAACTTTGAACTCCTTCCACATCTGTAGGTAAAATATAGTCAATGTGAACAAACCTAACCTTTCCGTGACCAAATATGTGCGAGGACCACATATCTTCACCACTCTTCCTGGTAACCACTTTAACCATTTATGGTGATGGTTCTTCACTCTTGCCTTCTGATTTAATTTCATACTTCTCTCTCTTACTCTACCTCTATCATGATTCTCTTTAGATATGCCATAGTGAACTAACATGGTACTCTCTACCAACTGGTTTTTACACTCCTTGAATGCTGCATCACATTCTTCTGACCACTTCCAATCGACCTGTTTTTTCAATAGCTCATTCAGTGGATGTAACACTGTAGCCAAATTGGTAGGAACTTCCCATAATAGTTCAAAAGACCCAAAAATGATCGAAGTTCAGTGACATTCTTGGGAGTGGGTACATTTCTAATTGCATCCAGCTTTCCCTTGGTTGGATGTAAACAATCTTTGTCTACTCTGTGTCCTAAGTACTTCACTGAGTTTTGAAATAACTCACACTTGTGAGCACTCACTCGTACTCTGTGCTTCTCTAACTGTTTGAGCACTTCATTCAACATGTTATTATGGATTTGCCTGTTTGGTGCTGAAATGAATATGTCATCTAAATAACATACTACCCCTTCAATGCCTTGCAAAATCTGGTTCATCACCCCTTGGAATATGGCAGGGTCAGGAGTCACTCCAAATGGTAGCCTATTAAATTGATATAGGCCTAGATGAGTATTTATGGTCAAGCATGACTTGGACTCCTCATCTAGCTCCAGTTGTCAGTAGGCATTTGTAAGATCTAACTTTGAGAAGATCTGACCACCTGTCATGTTGTGAACAAATCTTCTACATTTGCCAATGTATTGGGGAGATTAATCTCTAGAACCTGCTTTTACGGTTACTTTATAATCACCACACAACCTTACCTTACCATCTAACTTAGGTACAACAACAATGATCTATCTTAGAGATAATGTTCTCAGTCTCTAGTCTTTTGATTTCTTGCTCAACTCTCTTCTTGATTGCATATGGCATAGGACGTGGCTTGCAGTAAACCGGTCTAGCGTTCTTCTGTACTCTGACACTCGCCTTGAAACCTTGGATCAGACTGTCTGTTTCACAGAACAACTTTGGATACTTCTTGATGACATCATCCTTCGATGCAAATCTTGTTTCAACATGAAAAATCTAATTCCAATCCAGCTTTAGTGATTCCAACCAATTTCTACCTCGTAAGGCAAGCTTGTCTCCTGCCACTGCTAAGAGAGGTCAGCTCTGAAATTGATTCTTGTGTTTCACCGGTACGGTGATATGACCTACCACAGGAATGTTCTTTCCCGAGCAGCCTCGCAGCTCAATTTTGGATCTCTCCAATGGGAAATTACGCAATTTGTCGAGATATGGTGATTCCGGTACTACGCTCACGGATGCACCAGTGTCGATTTCCACGGGTATCTTGGTTCCTGCAACATCTACTTGGATGATGATACTTTTCAAATCGCTGTTAGATACCATTGTACTCCTGATGACGTGTATCTCTTCATCCTGTTGCTTTTCTTCCATGCCATGTACTCTCTGGGGATTTCTACTTATAGCCCGAAAGTTGGTTTACTCTTCAGTCGGCATGCCTTTGCAAGATGCCCAGTTTTCCTACAGAAGAAACACTCTGCCTTTACATATGGACATCTTTGAGCTATGTGTTGTCCCAGGCATGATTTCAAAGTATTGTTACCTTGGCCAGTTGATGAAGCCTTGGGGCCCAACTGTCTTTTACTTTTCATCTCAGTTATTTGAGGACTGGAAATGGTACGAAATTCTCGCGAATATTGGTCGGCCATATCCATTGACATAGCTGTCTGACAAGCTAAATCAAAAGTCAAGTTAGGGGTTGTCAATAACTTTCTTCTGATTGTTTCATTTTTCATCCCACAAACAAAGCGGTCACATAATGCTCGGTCCTGAAAGTTTCTGAAATGACAGTGAATTGATAGCTTCTTTAATGCTATAATGTACTCACTGATACTTTTGTCATTGAATTGATCTCGGGTTCCAAAACGATAACTTTCAGCAATTTCCAGGGGCTCAAGACTATAGTGCTGTTAGAATCTCCATAAGTGATGTGTCCCTTGGCTTGATGGGAGAAACAAATTTTTCGGGGTTTCATACACCTCGGGGCTTGCTTCAGTTAGGAAAATAGCCCGTTTTCTTTCTAACACCCCCCCACCCCTCCCCCCCCCCCCCCCCCACCGCCGGCTAAGGTTTTCATTATCAGGGATTTCGATGCTACTACTTGCGGCGAAAAATATTTCTAGCCACTTCATTATCTCTCGGTCATGATGGAATTCACCCAAGCGCCCTATTATTCCCATCGGCACAGCCATCTCGACTCTTCAGTTCCGCCAAGCGTGCTTGTAATTTAACTTGGAGTTTTAGCTGTTCTGTTGTTTAGCTGGAATCATCCACCAACAAAAACTTCAGCTAGGTAATCCAGAAATCCAATCCTTCATCGCCAATGTAGTATATTCTCTACAACATCACAACACACAGGACTCCTAGATGGCTCCATTCCTTTTATTCTTGTTGTAAACAGCAATGGCTGCATTACCACAGTAGTCCACTCGGTGGAGCAGTCATCCACTAGGTGGAACCTGTATTACATATATGACAAATAGAACTGAGCAAATTAGCCCGTGTTTAGATGTTAGATTCCAATTGACGTAATCGTCGCCTCAGTTACATGGCCCGAGGCCGTAACCAAACCATTAAAATTGCTCTTTCCTTACAAAAAGGTGTGGGTTAAGTACAGGTCTATCAGTGTTTTACTATGAAAATGTAATGGCTGCCTGACCTGTAATACAACATACAATCTTGGTCAATGCATTGTCGTGCCCTTTTATCAACTAGTTCTAATGATGCCTTTCTCCATTCACTTACACTAAATGTTACTACTTGGTTCGTGTCTTCTTTGATTGATCCCCAGTGTGCGAACTTTTTATTTAGTTTGCCAAGAGTGAATCTAGGAGTGAATTGAATTGGATTGCTGCAGCATGTTAGTGCCCTTTGTTAAATGTGCAATTTCCAGCATGCTTTAACTGATGTGTTACACATCTAGCCTACAAGTGTGTAACTGTATAAACCTGCCTAACCTCATGCACCTGCCTTGACTTCAATAAAACTGCACAATTGCTGTTGGTTTCGATTTTGTTCTCCGACTGTTGTTCCCACTAATGCTGCTGTCCATGGTCTCTGAAGACCGAAATTACCGCTAGCCCGAATGCTATTGAAATCTGAACGAGGCTTTCAGTTTAAGAAAGCCAGAGTTCAAGTCATGTTGTTGTGTTACTGGCACCTTTATCTGCAATGAATAAGCAATGGCGATGGTAAAGGTGAGTGTGTAGACAAATGGAGGGTGAAACGTTTCCTTGGGTTGAATTCATCGAGTTAGAAATTGGACCTCGCTGTGCCTGTTTTATGGAGGCTACAAATTGGAGGCCTGAATGTCACTCCGTTGTGCCATTAAATGGCGCTAAAATGCTGGCCGTTGCTCTTTCGTCACCTGTTGGTAGGTCCTGGTGCAGCTGTCATTTTGGCCCTTACCTTTGTTCTGCTGGTAACTGATAGCACCATGTTGGATAAAATGGTGGCGTTGTGATTTTAATTGGCATGCAATGCCGACTTAACATCACAAGCGCGAACTTGGACCCTAGTGCTGAATGCTGCATCCTAAGCACACCAGATTAACCTAGCGTGCAAACAGGTTAGCAGTGGTGATGACAGCACCTCTTAAAGGGACACACACATCCTTCAGGTAAGTTTGTATTTAAGATTTTGGACTCTTTTTAAAAAAAAATATTATTGAACTGATGACTTGCTGCAATAGATGTTAAAGATTTTTTTTTAAGTGTGTTGGGAGTGCTGCTGGATGCTTAAAGGGTTCGGATGGTAAATGAAGGCCTTTGAGAAGACAGAAAATGCTGCAAATGCTCAGCAGGTCAGGCATCGTCCGTGACGAGAGAAACAGAGTTCATGTCTCAGGTCGCGATGCTGCCTGACCAGCTGAGTATTTCCAACATTTTATGCTGTAATTTCAGATTTACAGTATCCGCTCGGAGAGGGAAGAGGAAGACCCAGAAGAAGAGGAAGCAGATGGAAGGATGCATCCCAGACAGCCACATCGCGACTGGGATATCGGGGATGGAATCATCCATCTGTGGTACCAGTGACCACAACCCAAAGTCCCCTTTCAGCATTAGTCTCACATCTTCCCTTCCCTCTGTTACTGACCATCACAATGTCCTCTTGGTGACAATGCTAAAATAAAAGCCACCACAAAGCAAACGTTTCAATCAAACTATATACATCTATCCAATTAATGTGACATCAAGAAATCAACACATCACCCATATGCATTCTCTTAGTGCCTATCCTACCAATGTCACACAGAGCTACCCCAGTGGCTGCAGCACGGCTGATGGAAGGCTGCTGACTTTCAGTGGGGGACACTGCAAATGGCCTTTGCAGGGTGATCTCGAGGAGCTGGTGGCTGGGAGAGTCAAATCATTCTTCTCCTTCTCCTTCTTCTCCTCCTCCTTCTCCTCGTCCTCCTCTTTCTTCTCTCCCTTTTCTTGATCACCCACTGGCTGGGCAGGTTACATTTCTTGAGTGTGTGAAATGAGGAAGGTGCAAGGGTGGAGTTGTGGTGAGGGGAGGGCGGGAAAGCAAGAGGTGCATGCCAGAAGGAGGATAACCTATGAGCATACCAGCTTCTTGTATCCTTTCAGCCCCACTGCTGGCCAAGGACTCAGCCATGCCCCTGCCAAGAACGGCCTGCACCATCTCCTCCAAGAGGTTGCAGTGAGGCTAGGAATGGGAGGTGTGCCTCGTGATTGATACAGATTGTTGGTAGGTGAGTGATTGGGGGCTGTGTCTTGAGCAGTATGGGCAGTTGGTAAGAGATGGCTTTTGAAGATGCATTCGCTGACCTTGACCAGTGGTCTGAGGTCATGAAGTTTCTTTGGGCACTGGAGCCAGGTGGTGGGAGTGATACTGCTTGCAGTGTTGGCCGCAGTGATGCAGTCTCACATCGTTATTTCTGGAGGGCCTCCTGGCCCCTGTGGGTTGAGGATCTCCCTTGCAATGTTGACCCCCTGCATAAAGCTGGAGTGCTGCATGCGAGACCCGGGGCGCCTCTTCCCTGGCTTATTGAGCCATTGGTGTTAGTGCTGGAGTGCTTTTCCCATTTTTTTGAGGTTAGGAAGGGAATTCACCTTTAAGAGCTGAATACTCACATTGGGGCCTTTTTAATGTAAATTTTTTTTTAAGCAGAAAAGGTTTAAAGCTGCAATGTTTCACTGGATTTTAATTTGTATTGCTTCAGTGGGCATGGCCGCTTTAATTCACAGGCCTTTTCATTGCCCACAATTCCTCGCTTTCAGAGGCTGTGCGAAGCTCAAATGTGCACCTGCGCAGGAACCTGGGGTCAGATGCCTCCACTCATCATCATAGGCAGTCCCTCGGAATCGAGGAAGACTTGCTTCCACTCTTAACTAGAGTCCAATATGAGAACCACAGTCTCTGTCACAGGTGGGACAGATAGTCGTTGAGGGAAGGGGTGGGTGGGACAGGTTTGCTGCATGTTTGTTACGCTGCCTGCGCTTGATTTCTGCATGCTCTTGGCGACGAGACTCGCGGTGCTCAGCGCCCTCCCGGATGCACTTCCTCCACTTAGGACGGTCTTTGGCCAAGAACTCCCAGATGTCAGTGGGGATGTTGCACTTTGTCAGGGAGACTTTGAGGGTGTCCTTGTAACGTTTCTGCTGCCCATCTTTGGCTCGTTTGCTGTGAAGGAGTTCCGAGTAGAGTGCTTGCTTTGGGAGTCTCGTGTCTGGCATGCAAACAATGCGGCCTGCCCAGTGGAGCTGATCAAGTGTGGTCAGTGCTTCAAAGTTGGGGATGTTGGCCTGGTTGAGGACGCTAACATTGGTGCGTCTGTCCTCCCAGGGGATTTATAGGATCTTGCGGAGATATCATTGGTGCTAGTTCTCCAGCGACTTGAGATGTCTACTGTACATGGTCCATGTCTCTGAGCCATACTGGAGGGCAGGTATTACTACAGCCCTGTAGACCATGAGCTTGGTGCCAGATTTGAGGGCCTGGTCTTCAAACACTCTTTTCCTCAGGCGGCCGTAGGCTGCACTGGCGCACTGGAGGCAGTGCTGGATCTCGTCGTCGATGCCTGTTCTCGTTGATAGGAGGCTTCTGAGATAAGGGAAGTGGTCCATGTTGTCCAGGGCCGCGCCATGGATCGTGATGACTGGGAGGCAGTGCTGTGCGACGAGGACCGGCTGGTGGAGGACCTTTGTCTTATGGCTGTTTAGTATAAGGCCCATGCTTTCGTACGCCTCAGTAAAAACGTCGACTATGTCCTAGAGTTCAGCCTTTATATGTGCGCAGACGCAGGCATCATCCGCATACTGTAGCTCACGACAGAGGTTGGGGTGGTCTTGGACCTGGCCTGGAGATGGCAAAGGTTGAACAGCTTCCCACGGGTTCTGTAGTTTAGTTCCACTCCAGCGGGGAGCTTGTTGACTGTGAGGTGGAGCATGGCAGCGAGAAAGATTGAGAAGAGGGTTGGGGCGATGACGAAGCCCTGCTTGACCCCGGTCCGGACGTGGATTGGGTCTGTGATGGATCCGTTGGTAAGGATCATGGTTCGTGGAGCAGGCGGAGGATGGTGACGTACTTTTGGGGGCATCCGAAATGGAGGCGGACGCTCCATAGACCCTCGCGGTTGACAGTGTCAAAGGCCTTTGTAAGGTCAAAGAAGGCCATGTATAAGGACTGGCGCTGTTCCCTGCATTTTTCCTGTAGCTGTCGCTCTGCAAAAATCAAGTCCGTTGTGCCCCGTTTGGGACGAAATACACACTGCGACTCCGGGAGGAGCTCCTCAGCCACAGGGAGAAGACAGTTGAGGAGGACTTTAGCGCCGACTTTCCCAGTGGCTGATAGCAGGGAGATTCCTCTGTAGTTACGCAGTCAGACTTGTCCCCTTTTTTAAAGATGGTCATGATTACTGCATCTCTAAGATCTCCCGGCATGCTCTCCTCCCTCCAGATGAGAGAGATGAGGTAATATATTCGTGCCAGTAGTGCCTTCCGCCATACTTCAGTGCATCAGCAGAGATTCCATAGCCTTGTTGTTTTTAAGCTGTCTTATGGCATTTTCTACCTCGTGCAGTGTTGGGGTCTCACTGAGGTGGTGACGGGTAACATGCTGCAGGATGGAATCGAGAACACTCGAGTCAAAGGCAGAGTCTCGATTGAGGAGATCTTCGAAGTGCTCCTTCCAGCGGGCCCTGACTGCCTTGGTGTCCTTGATGAGTGTTTCCTAGTTCTTGGCCAGCAGCGGGGTGGGGCCTTGGGTATTTGGACCGTAGGTGGCCTTGACTGCGATGAAGAATCCTTGCACATCATGGCTGTCGGCCAGCTGCTGTATCTCCTGTGCTTTCTCCATCCACCACCTGTTCTTTAAATCCTGTTTTTTTTGTTGGACTTCAGCCTTGAGCTGTCTGTAATACTGCTTTGCTGCTCCCGCGTTGGGTTGTTGTTTAATGCTCAGAAATGCCCTGCGCTTACGATCTATTAGGTTGATTCCGGAGATGAGGGGGTTGACTTATGAGGAAAGTTTGAGTAGATTGGGCCTCTACTCATTGGAATTCAGAAGAATGAGAGGTGATCTTATCGAAAAATATAAGGTTATGAGGGGGCTTGACAAGATGGATGCAGAGAGGATGTTTCCACTGATGGGGGAGACTAGAACTAGAGGGCATGATCTTAGAATAAGGGGCCGCCCATTTAAAACTGAGATGAGGAGAAATTTCTTCTCTCAGAGGGTTGTAAATCTGTGGAATTCGCTGCCTCAGAGAGCTGTGGAAGCTGGGACATTGAATAAATTTAAGACAGAAATAGACAGTTTCTTAAACGATAAGAGGTTATGGGGAGCGGGCGGGGAAATGGAGCTGAGTGCATGATCAGATCAGCCATGATCTTATTGAATGGCAGAGCAGGCTTGAATGGCCGTATGGCCTACTCCTGCTCCTATTTCTTATGCCCATTGCTGGTGAGACCGGCAACTTTCCTGGCGAACACAGATTACTCCCCCTGGATATTTTAAGGGGCCATCAAACCGTACTTCAGGGAACACCTTAAAAAAAGGTTCAGCTCGAAATTGGATTAGGCCACTTTCTAGGCGTACCTGGTGGCCACTTAAAATAGGGTTTAGGCCCCATAAAAGGAAGTTATCCCCGGTATCCTGGGGCCAATAGTTATCCCTAAATCAACATAACAAAAACAGATGATCTGGTCATTATCACAATGCTGTTTGTGCGAGCTTGCTGTCCGCAAGTTGGCTGCCATGTTTCCCATATTGAGCATCCCTGATTATCATCGCTCAACCATTGGTGGCCGTGCCTTCTGTTGCCTGGGCCTCAAGCTCTGGAACTCCTTCCCTAAATCTTTCCGCCTCTCTACCTCTCTCTTTCTCCCGTCAAGACGCTCCTTAAAACCTACCTCTTTGACCAAGCTTTTGGTCACCTGCGCTAATTTCTACTTATGCGACTCGGTGTCAAATGTTTTATCTCATAATACTCCCGTGAAGCACCTGGGCTCGTTTCATTGCGCTAAATATACGTTGTTGTTGTTGTTGTTCCAGAATTTGTATTACTGAGGAAGGAAGGAAAGAAAAGAAAGAAAGATTGATATAGCGCCTTTCACGACCACCGGACGTCTCAAAGCGCTTTACAGCCAATGAAGTACTTTTGGAGTGTAGTCACTGTTGTAATGTGAAGGCTGAGAGAGGTAGCAGCAAAGGAGCGGGAAGGAATGGCAGCAGATTTTTATTTAATCACTTTGCATGCGCTTGTCTTCGAGCAAGGGTTTTAAGTGCGAGGGCATATTTGCAGGTTAGAGTGAAAATTTAATGGACGATGACCTGATACTGACATTGATGTTAGCTCAGTCCAAAACCAAAATCCCTGCTGCAGCTTTTTTTTAATGGCCTACTTCAAAGATGTTGGAGGTGATGGAAAATGTGACACATCCTGTAAATTTCAAACCTGCAGTATCTAATTACAGGCTGCACCAGCATAGCAGGAGAAGCTTGTTCGACTTCACACGAATGACATTGCCGTTATAGAGGCTATGATTCCACAGAAATAAACGAATGAAACTACTTCTATTGGGTGGGGGGGGGGCGAGGGACAGATCTTTGTCCTTTTTTTTGTTAACAATTTAGACATTTTCTGGACAGCCTGTTCAAAATGTAGATTGCCGTGTCAAAAAGCTGCTGGATCAATCAGGGGAGAAATCATTAGCTTTCAGGACCCAACGTATCTCTCGGGTGAAGAATTACTGTTGCCTGTCACCTGGATCATCCATTAGTTAGTGAGGTCTCTATTCAGCGTTTTCTCCCACAGTCACTGGCTGCTTCTATTGTGCTTTATAAATAGCCTCGGGTACTTATTCACAAAGTACATGACTAATATGTAGGCAAGGAATCTGTTCTGCAAATTTTGGATCAATAGGTTAAATTTTGTAAATTTTTTGGCTTTTTTTCGGTTGCTTTGGACTCATTCCTTATGGGTCTCGTGCTGAATGAGCCAAGCAATATTCTTCCCCCTTGGTCTCCACGGGCTCTCCCAATTTATAAAAGATCCAACTTTTTGAACCAATCTTGTCTAAAGGAAGTGTCTAATGTCCTACCTCGCAAAGCTAATTACAAACCCACTCAATGGAGGTCCCAGGGACTGTCGGAGGTGACGTCTTTCGAACGAGACGTTAAACCGAGGCCCCCCGTCTGCCCTTTCAGGTGGACATAAAAGATCCCATGCCACTATTTCGAAGAAGAGCAAGGGAGTTCTTCCCGGTGTCCTGGTAAATATTTATCCCTCGACCAACATCACTAAAACAGATTATCTGGTCATTATCACATTGCTGTTTGTGGGAGCTCACTGTGCACAAATTGGCTGCCGCGTTTCCTACATTACAACAGTGACCGCACTTCAAAAAGTACTTCATTGGCTGTAAAGCGCCTTGGGACGTCCTGAGGTCATGAAAGTTGCGAGATAAATGCAAGTCTTTCTTTTCTTCATTTTTACATTTATACTGAGACAGAAAGCTACAGTATGGCTGTCAGCCAGTCAGAGCCCTATTTACATTGTTTGTCTCCTGCCCAACTAGATCTTTAATTGTCTGTTTAAGAGGGAGCTTTGTGCTTGCCTGGACACATGGACGAACCTAGCTGCTTGGCCATAATTAGAAATTAAAATGTTTAGGGAGATGGAAGGGGAAGGTCCGTGCCCTCTAAACATTTCAATTAAAGTCAGTTGGTTTTCTAAGAACACAGAAGGACCCTGAACACTGTTTAAACCAGGCTTGACACATCGTTGGATTTCCACTCCACACAATGCTAAAGCAAAGTGGTGTGTGTAATGTATTTGCTTCATGGGTTCTTTGCTTAAAAAATCATAGCAACACATTGCTATTAAGAACTAGTTGATTTATTAGCAGAAGTTTAACAATCACACTACACATTACCAGTTCATCCACTGGGTTCACAACTGCATGTCTCATCGTGGATCCCCTAAACCCAACTGGCTGGGGTGTTATTGAGTCTTGTGAACATCACGTGACTGGCTAAGCCACTCACAACTCAACAGCTCTACAAACGCGTGAGCACGCTCACAGGTACATACATTACAGTATGAGATTACTGCCCCGAGATGGGCTCTCGCTCTGTTTTACTCCGGAGTCAGCTGAGCCCCTGAGTTTAGCATCATATAAAGTCCACGTGAACCCAAAAAGTTTGAGTATGGATTGTGGAGACTATTAGAAGGTTACAAAACTGCCATTTTGTATTTTTTTTTAAAAAGAAAGACTTACATTTATGTAGCGCCTTTCACGAGCACCGGACGTCTCAAAGCACTTTACAGCCAGTGAACTATTTTTTTGAAGTGTAGTCACTGTTGTAATGTAGGAAACGCGGCAGCCAATTTATGCACAGCAAGTTCCCACAAGCAGCAATGTGATAATGACCAGATAAACTGTTTTTGTTTATGTTGATTGAGAGATAAATATTGGCCAGGATGCCGGGGATAACTTCCCCTGTTCTTCAAAATAGTGCTGGGATCTTTAACGTCCATCAGAGAGAACAGACGGGGCCTCGGTTTAACGTCTCATCCAAAAGACGGCACTCCGTCAGCACTGCACTGGAGTGTCGGCCTAGATTTATGTGCTTAGGCCCTGGAGTGGGACTTAAACCCACAACCTTCTGACTCAGACGCGAGGGTGCTACTCACTGAGCCACAGCTGACAGGAGTGTGAAAGAAGTGGCAGAGAAAAGGCTGAAATGTGGAATTTACTGTGCTTTGATGGGTTAAAAACTAATCAACTTATTTTTCAGCAGAATTGATTGTGAAAATTTTATAGTCAACCTACCATTAATGTTGAATCGTAACTGTGCCACTTAGTGGCCAGCCCAGCCTATAATTTGAGGCTACCGGGAAGGAGTTTGCACCATATCCTATTAGTACAATTTATCCATGCCATAGCACTCTCCATGTAGGAAACTAATGAGTAGTGCTTTTTCTGTACCTTACCTTTATTCCACAGTCAGCCATGTGATCATGTGGGATAAATGCAAAGGTGGGAGTTACACCAGGTCTCACTGGACACCATCACAGGGCACAGAATCGGTTCTATAATGTTGCAGACCTACCTCCAACCAGTATTCATTCCTCGGTAAATCACAGTGCGGAAGTGCTGGGGCTTTTCTACTGGTGTGGGGTCCACATTGGTTGTGTAAGACCACCATTTCTGGTCTGTGATGTGCCGAAGTACTTGTCAAGCAGTAGGGGAGATTTGTGTGCACGATCGCCTAATATGTGCCTTCCCTTGTGGGTTCAAGCCCCACTCCAGAGACTTGAGCACATAAATCTAAGTTGACACTCCAGTGCAGTGCTGAGGGAGTGCTGCACTGTCATAAGAACATAAGAACATAAGAATTAGGAACAGGAGTAGGCCATCTAGCCCCTCGAGCCTGCTCCGCCATTCAATAAGATCATGGCTGATCTGGTCGTGGACTCAGCTCCACTTACCCACCCGCTCCCCGTAACCCTTAATTCCCTTATTGCTTAAAAATCTATCTATCTTTGACTTGAATACATTCAATGAGCTAGCCTCAACTGCTTCCTTGGGCAGAGAATTCCACAGATTCACAACCCTCTGGGAGAAGAAATTCTTTCTCAACTCGGTTTTAAATTGATTCCTCTGTATTTTGAGGCTGTGCCCCCTAGTTCTAGTCTCCCCCACCAATGGAAACAACCTCTCTGCCTCTATCTTGTCTATCCCTTTCATGATTTTAAATGTTTCTATAAGATCACCCCTCATCCTTCTGAACTCAAAGGAGTAAAGACCCAGTCTACTCAATCTATCATCATAAGGTAATCCCCTCATTTCTCGAATCAGCCTAGTGAATCGTCTCTGTACCCATTCCAAAGCTAGTATATCCTTCCTTAAGTAAGGTGACCAAAACTGCACGCAGTACTCCAGGTGTGGCCTTACCAATACCTTATACAGTTGCAGCAACACCTCCCTGCTTTTGTACTCCATCCCTTTCGCAATGAAGGCCAACATTCCATTTGCCTTCCTGATTACCTGCTGCACCTGCAAACTAACCTTTTGGGATTCATGCACAAGGACCCCCAGGTCCCTCTGCACCACAGCATGTTGTAATTTCTCCCCATTCAAATAATATTCCCTTTTACTGTTTTTTTTCCCCAAGGTGGATGACCTCACACTTTCCGACATTGTATTCCATCTGCCAAACCTTAGCCCATTCGCTTAACCTATCCAAATCTCCTTGCAGCCTCTCTGAGTCCTCTACACAACCCGCTTTCCCACTAATCTTAGTGTCATCTGCAAATTTTGTTGCACTACACTCTGTCCCCTCTTCTAGGTCATCTATGTATATTGTAAACAGTTGTGGTCCCAGTACTGATCCTTGTGGCACACCACTAACCACTGATTTCCAACCGGAAAAGGACCCATTTATCCCGACTCTCTGCTTTCTGTTCGCCAGCCAATTCTCGATCCATGCTAATACATTTCCTCTGACTCCGCGTACCTTTATCTTCTGCAGTAACCTTTTGTGTGGCACCTTATCGAATGCCTTTTGGAAATCTAAATACACCACATCCATCGGTACATCTCTATCCACCATGCTCGTTATATCTTCAAAGAATTCCAGTAAGTTAGTTAAACATGATTTCCCTTTCATGAATCCATGCTGCATCTGCTTGATTGCACTATTCCTATCTAGATGTCCCGCTATTTCTTCCTTAATGATAGTTTCAAGCATTTTCCCCACTACAGATGTTAAACTAACCGGCCTATAGTTACCTGTCTTTTGCCTGCCCCCTTTTTTAAACAGAGGCGTTACATTAGCTGCTTTCCAATCCGCTGGTACCTCCCCAGAGTCCAGAGAATTTTGGTAGATTATAACAAATGCATCTGCTATAACTTCCGCCATCTCTTTTAATACCCTGGGATGCATTTCATCAGGGCCAGGGGACTTGTCTACCTTCAGTCCCATTAGTCTATCCAGCACTACCTCTCTAGTGATAGTGATCATCTCAAGGTCCTCCCTTCCCACATTCCTATGACCAGCAATTTTTGGCATGGTTTTTGTGTCTTCCACTGTGAAGACGGAAGCAAAATAATTATTTAAGGTCTCAGCCATTTCCACATTTCCCATTATTAAATCCCCCTTTTCATCTTCTAAGGGACCAACATTTACTTTCGTCACTCTTTTCCATTTTATATATCTGTAAAAGCTTGTATATATATATATCTGTAAAACCTTGTTTATATTTCTGTCGGAGGTACCATCTTTCGGATGAGACGTTAAACCGAGGCCCCGTCCGCTTTCTCAGGTGCACGTAAAAGATCCCATGGCACTATTTCGAAGAAGAGCAGGGGAGTTCTCCCCAGTGTCCAAGCCAACAGTTATCCCTCAATCAACATAATATAAACAAATGATCTGGTCATTATCACGTTGCTGTTTATGGGAGCTTGCTGTGCGCAAATTGGCTGCTGCGTTTTTACTACATTACAACAGTGACTACACATTCAAAATATCTTCATTGGCTGTAAAGTGCTTTGGGATGTCTGGTGATCGTGAAAGACTCTATATAAATGCAAGTCTTCCTCCTTCCTTCCCTAATATTTCAGCAGTTTCTCCCCAAATCCCAGGAAGAGACTGCTGTCTCGCAGTGCAAATCAGGAGGGTCGGCATTTATTCTTTCCAAACTTAGTAAAGACACAGAGAAATGATTACAGAGACTTTCATTAATCACTTAGTGTTGGCTTGCCAGCATTTTATTTACCACAGCAGTGTGTCTGGCAGATGTGAGATAATCTAGGAAGTTTATGCCATTTATGCAAATGTAGTCAGTTTTCTGCTTAATATGCTAATAACTGTTGAACTTCAAGTATTATCTAAATTTAGTTTTAACAAGGAGGGAAAATTTGCTGCTTAATAATTATCAGTTGATTAACATTATAGGTGAAATCCGAAATATCAAGCAGCACATGCATGCTGCTCTTGAATACATGAGCTGATGGAACAGGTGACTGGCCAGGAGAAAACTGCTGGAAATATCGTTGTGACATAAACTTCAAAGTTTATCATTAGAAAGTTGAAAGGAATACAGGCCGAGAACAAGAATAAATAGGAAGCTGTGGATAGTCTACAAGAACTGACAGCAATTCAGGACTGCGGCAGTAAGCCATCGACGAATGAGTTGCAGAATTCAGAAGAATGAGAGGTGATCTTATCGAAACGTGTAAGATTATGAGAGGGCTTGACAAGGTGTTTGCAGAGAGGATGTTTCCACTGATGGGGGAGACTAGAACTAGGGGGCATAATCTTAGAATAAGGGGCCGCCCATTTAAAACTGAGATGAGGAGAAATTTCTTCTCTCAGAGGGTTGTAAATCTGTGGAATTTGCTGAGGAAGCCGGGACATTGAATAAATTTAAGACAGAGATAGACAGCTTCTCAACCGATAAGGGATTAAGGGGTTATAGGGAGCAGGCAGGGAAGTGGAGCTGAGTCCATGATTGGATCAGCCATGATCGTATTAAATGGCGGTGCAGGCTTGAGTGGCCGTAAGGCCGACTCCTGCTCCTATTTCTTATGTTCTTATGTTCTCATCATCATAGGCAGTCCCTCGAAGCGAGGATGACTTGCGTCCACGCCAAAAAGGGATAAGTTCACAGGTGTTTCAATGAAGGACGTAATATTCCAGATCCCGAACTACATCGTGAAGGGTGGAAGATGCCTGTGCTTGGATTTTTTTAACGTGTGGTGGTCGTTGCACACCAGCCACCACATGGGCTTGACAGAGCTAGGCCTTGGTCCAGTGGCAAGGGTTACCCAAGTCTAACTGGAGACCTGCTCTGCTGCACAGACCGAGTGCGCACACATATCGCAGTGTGGGCTGGCCCGTGCTGCCCCTGGGCCCTCGCCTCTTCTGGCCCCCAGATTCACGCCTCTCCTGGACCCCGGTCACTTCCCTCTATGGACTCTTGCCGCTCCTTCGCCCCTCCCGCTGTGCCTGCCCGCACTGCAATCAGCGACCTGGCTTCGTAGCCGTGGCCCTCCTGCAGCAGCACGCGCTGCTCCCTGCAGTGGTATACTGCCGCACGCTGCTCTCTCCAATGGCCCCGGCCTGCTGATGGTCTTGCAGGCCGGGACCACGTCGATTTCCGGGCCGGGCCCCCGCATGCTAGAAGTGATGGGTGACTGTTCCAGAAGTGATGGGAGAGCATCTTGTAAGGGTTTTGGGCCTGCCAAGGCACATCTCTAACCTGAGTGGGAATAGTGTTCAGGTTGCTGTATAATCTCCGGGACTGCAGATATGTTAAAATGGGTAATGTTTTTGCCCATTAGGGCAGATGATGGCCTGTTGTTTGCTATGTCACCTGGCAACCATTGTTCTGCTACCCTCCATGTCAGCCAGTGAAGACGACTGCTGTTCTCATCGATTAGCGATGGTGAAAACACTTGGTCAAAGTGCTCCTTTCCAGGGATATAATAGCTTTCTTTATTTTGAAATGATTGCTTCCCTATTGCACAAAGTGCTTGAATTTGAAAACAATTTCTATAGAGCAGTGGGTTAGCAGATTTTCTTAGTGGAGACTCCCCCCTCGAGCTGGTGGAGACCCTCATGCTAAAATCACAAAGACAGTTCGGCTACCGAAGGAAAACAACATCGTCGTTGAAGAATTCATGTTTTATTAATGCACAGCAACAGAAATAACACACCAGCAAGCCAATAAGTACAGAAATCTTTTGACCCAGAGAACCTTGTTGTAGACCACCAGCATCCGAGAAAACCCAGGTTGAAGACGTACATTATACAAGTACAAACTTGGCACACGCGCACACTGGAAAACCATTCACCGCACACAGTAAAAACGTCCTTCGTATCTCTGATTGAAACAAAACCAAAATTAACAAAGTGCCCCAAAGATGTGTATCGCTCAGAGGTATAGGGGGTGAAGTTGGACTTTTGCGGGAATGATAAATGGACGGAATCGCATCTACCGCCCGTTATACGTCCCGTCTGATATTCAGTTCCATTGATTTCACCCCCGTGGCACCCAGATGAGGCTATAGCATGAGACGTGTGTCGAGAAAACTTCCTCGAACTTTCCTCAGCAACATGCACTGACTACAACTTCAGGAGACCACCTCCTACCACACCTGTATGATGCGTTTTCACTCTCTCATCCATTCATCCTTTTAGCCCGTGTGGCATTGCCAATTTTGTGCCATTGCCAAAGTTATGAGCTGTTTTGAGCCACAGAACTGGATTGAGACCTTTACAGCAAATGGAGGAAGACTTTCATTCCACCAGTCTAGACTAGATTTTGAATTCAGTTTGCAGAAGTGACCAGGCAGTGTTCGAACAATTCCACAAAGGTTAAATATTCTGCTTGCTCACTGCCAGCATTAAGCCTTACCTGCCCTCTGCCTTCATCTGGGAAAGGTGCCCGGGAGTGCCAAACAGGGCAAACCTCCTTACACCCACCCCATGCAACAGCACATCCACTTTGCCAGCCATCAAATCAAAATGAGTTTGGGGGTCCATCACTTGTTCAAACACTCCATTTCTTATCTCCGCATCACGTCATTGTGCATGGCGAGTCTACCCTCTTCCCACGCACCAACTTTGGAAAATCCTGAAAAATATTTGAAGTCCATTTTGAACCGTTAGAAAGGGTGAAACAATGTTAGCCATCATGTGCAGCCGCTTACCGTTAGGTGGTCACATCCTTTTAAATTTAAACAGTTCGTCAGATTTGCTGCATGCCCTATTAGGTTAGCTGCTGGCCAAAGCTCTGCTCTGCACAAACTTTGCCAAGATACTGGGCTCACTTTTCTCCAAAGCCGTTTTTTGGCGTACTTGAAGAGTTACGCCCGTTTTTTGGGGGCCCAACTACGCCAAAAAAAATCATCCAACTTTCCCTGTTTGAATTGTTGATTTTGGCACCGCGTAGCCTGTCCTTTAGCTTTGGGGGTGGAGCCTAAGATGTGTGCCAAAAAGATCGGGTTGCCAGAGTAACCAGGGACACACTGCGGGATGAGGCTGGATAGTGAAACATACAACACATTCTGGCCAGCTCACAGCAACCTGCACAAGAACCATACACATTGATGCAGCATTCCAACATTAAATTATTGAAGTGTTTATCGTAAGGAAGGACATTAGCTTGGATGATGTGGAATCTGTATGGGTGGAGCTGCGGAATACCAAAGGGCAGAAAATGGTAGTGGGAGTTGTGTACAGACTACCAAACAGTAGTAGTGAGGTTGGGGACAGCATCAAACAAGAAATTGGGGATGCGTGCAATAAAGGTACAGCAGTTATCATGGGCGACTTTAATCTACATATAGATTGGGCTAACCAAACTGGTAACAATACGATAGAGGAGGATTTCCTGGAGTGTATTAGGGATGGTTTTCGAGACCAATATGTCGAGGAACCAACGAGAGGGCTGGCCATCCTATGGTGATGTGTAATGAGAAAGGACTAATTAGCAATCTTGTTGTGCGAGGCCCCTTGGGAAAGAGTGGCCATAATATGGTAGAATTCTTTATTAGGATGGAGAGTGACACAGTTAATTCAGAGACTAGGGTCTTGAACTTAAGGAAAGGTAACTTTGATGGTATGAGACGCGAATTGGCTAGAATAGACTGGCAAGTGATACTTAAAGGGTTGACAGTGGATAGGCAATGGCAAACATTTAAAGATCACATGGATGAACTTCAACAATTGTACATCCCTGTCTGGTGTAAAAATAAGGTGGGGAAGGTGGCTCATCCGTGGCTAACAAGACAAATTAAGGATCGTGTTAAATCCAAGTAAGAGGCATATAAATTTGCCAGAAAAAGCAGCAAACCTGAGGACTGGGAGAAATTTAGAACTAGCAGAGGAGGATAACAGGTTTAATTTGGAGGGGGAAAATAGAGTATGAGAGGAAGCTTGCCGGGAACATAAAAACTGACTGCAAAAGCTTCGAAAGATATATGAAGAGAAAAAGATTAGTGAAAACAAACATAGGTCCCTTGCAGTCAGATTCAGGTGAATTTATAATGGAGAACAAAGAAATGGCAGACCAGTTGAACTAATACTTTGGTTCTGTCTTCACGAAGGAAGACACAAATAACCTTCCAGAAGTACTAGGGGACCGAGGGTCTAGTGAGAAGGAGGAATTGAAGGATATCCTTATTAGATGGGAAATTGTGTTAGGGAAATTGATGGGATTGAAGGCCGATAAATCCCCGGGGCCTGATAGTCTACAACGCAGAGTATTTAAGGAAGTGGCCCTAGAAATAGTGGATGCATTGGTGATCATTTTCCACTATCGACTCTGGATCAGTTCCTATGGACTGTGGGTAGCTAATGTAACACCACTTTTTAAAAAAGGAAGGAGAGAGAAAACGGGTAATTATAGACCAGTTAGCCTGACATCAGTAGTGGGGAAAATGTTGGAATCAATTATTAAAGATGAAATAACAGCACATTTGGAAAGCAGTGACAGGATCGGTCCAAGTCAACATGGATTTATAAAAGAGAAATCATGCTTGACAAATCTTCAGAAATTTTTTGAGGATGTACCTGGTAGAGTGGACAAGGGAGAACCAGTGGATGTGGTGTATTTGGACTTTCAAAAGGCTTTTGACAAGGTCCCACACAAGAGATTAGTGTGTAAAATTAAAGCACATGGTATTGGGGGTAATGTACTGACGTGGATAGAGAACTGATTGGCAGACAGGAAGCAGAGAGTCGGGATAAATGGGTCCTTTTCAGAATGGCAGGCAGTGACTACTGGGGTGCCACAGAGCTCAGTGCTGGGACCCCAGCTATTTACAATATACATTAATGATTTGGATGAAGGAATTGAGTGTAATATCTCCAAGTTTGCAGATGACACTAAACTGGGTGGCAGTGTGAGCTGTGAGGAGAACACTATGAGGCTGCATGGTGACTTTGACAGGTTAGGTGAGTGGGCAAATGCATGACAGATAGAGATAAATGTGAGGTTATCCACTTTGGGGGCAAAAACACGAAGGCAGAATATTATCTGAATGGCAGCAGATTAGGAAAAGGGGAGGTGCAACGAGACCTGGGTGTCATAATGCATCAGTCATTGAAAGTTGGCATGCAGTTATAGCAGGCAGTGAAGAAGGCAAATGGTATACTGCCCTTCATAGCTAAGGGTTTAGAGTATAGGAGCAGAAAGGCCTTACTGCAGTTGTACAGGGCCTTGGTGAGGCCTCACCTGGAATATTGTATTCAGTTTTGGTCTCCTAATCTGAGGAAGAACGTTCTTGCTATTGAGGGAGTGCAGCGAAGGTTCACCAGACTGATTCCCGGGATGGCGGGACTGACATACGAGAAGAGACTGTATCGACTTGGCCTGTATTCACTGGAGTTTAGAAGGATCAGAGGGGGTCTCATAGAAACTTATAAGATTCTGACGGGACTGGACAGGTTAGATGCAGGAAGAATGTTCCTGATGTTGGGGAAGTCCAGAACCAGGGGACACAGTCTAAGGATAAGGGGTAGGCCATTTATAACTGAGATGAGGAGAAACTTCTTCCCTCAGAGAGTTGTTACCCTGTGGAATTCTCTACCGCAGAGAGTTGTTGATGCCAGTTCGTTGGATATATTCAAGAGGGAGTTAGATATGGCCCTTATGGCTAAAGGGATCAAGGGGTATGGAGAGAAAGCAGGAAAGTGGTACTGAGGTGAATGATCAGCCATGATCTTATTGAATGGTGGTGCAGGCTCGAAGGGCCAAATGGCCTACTCCTGCACCTATTTTCTAAGTTTCTATGTTTCTATGCCAATAGTCTATTCCTTCCACCTCCTACTCTCGGTGCCCGATGCTGCTTCTAACCCTGGCCGATAGGCCTCTCCCCCACGCACCCCCTCCCCCCCCCCGTTTCCCCTCCTCTCTCCCTCTCTCCCTCTCTGCTGCTGCTGTCCGGGCCGTGGAACTGCATCTGCTGCACTGATTCGCTCAACTGCGCCGATTTTGTTAACTGCCCAGACGGTTTTTCAAGAGCGGTCACATACGCCGTCCTATGAAAAATTGGAGTAAATCGGAGCTGACCAAACTTGCTGAAATGGCCAGAATTGACGCGGGTGGCAGGTTACGCCCCCTATGAGGTAAAAGATTTGTAGCCCAAAAAAATCCTACCTGCACTAGCGCAGAAACTTTGGGGAAACTTGGAGATTTGAATTTACCCCCCAAAAAACTGCATATAATTGGGGAAAATTGAGGCCAAAGTGTATCTGATGCTTATAGCCTTGCCTCCAAAATGGGATGTATCTATTTTTGGCAAAATCATAATTTGCTCTACATTAAAAATGTTAAAAGCCATATTTGGTATCCATTCATAGACATAACAACAGACTGGCAAAGATGATACGATCTGAACCCTAATTTGATAGTTGTTTTAAAATTCTTTGTATGTCAGGTCACATAACAAGAGTCCTGAGACGATGGATCAAGAACAGATTTTTTTTTTCTCTTCGTGGCCTGGGATTTTAACCTGGATTTTCGCCTCTCCCAAGAGATTACATGGCTTCCAGGTACGGTGGGGAGTGCATGTATTGTGGCACATAACAACAACAACAGTAACAACAACTTGCATTCATCTAGCGCCTTTAATGTTGGAAAACGCCCCAAGGTGCTTCGCAGGACACAAATCAGACAAGAGTTGTCACTGAGCCAAAGAAGGAGATATTTAGATGGTTGAGCAAAAGTTTGGTCAAAAGAGGTAGGTTTTAAGGAGCTTGTTAAAGGAGGTGAGGCAGAGAGGCTTAGGACGGTGAAATGTATTTGCTTCATGGGTTCTTTTTTAAAGAATTCACAGCAACACATTGCTATTAAGAACTAGTTAGGTAATTAACAACGGTTTAACAATCACACTACACATTACCAGTTCTCCCACTGGGCTCACAACTGCCCATCGTGGATGACCCAGACCCAACTGACTGGGGTTTTATTGAGTCTTGTGAACATCATGTGACTGGCTAAGCCACTCACAATTCAATAGCTCTACAACTATTTTAGTTGTATCAGTAATCAAGTGCCCCCTGATTAAAGGGAGCGGGGGCACACTGCAAAAACTTTTCAAGTAACCCCTTGTTTTTTTTTTTGAGGGCACTATAAACACAAATTATACAAGTGCCCACTGGCTAAAAGCTGGGGGTGGGGGGGGCACTAAAAGCGACAACTTAAACAAATTAAACTTTAGACATTAAGATCAACTTAAAATTTAGTTGCTGGGGGTGATGATGTACTCCAGTCCTTTCGGTGCCCACCTCTCGTGGAAAGCCGCGAGCATACCGGTGTCCATCTCCAGGGACACCCTGGCTCGGATGTAACTGCAGAAGCGAGGCAGGCAGTCGGGCTGAATGATCCCCTCGACCACCCGCTCCCTGGACCAGTTGATGGCACCCTTGGCCGTGCCTAGGAGCAGCCCTAGAGGAGGCCTTCCGACCTGCCCGCTACCCTCCGCACAGGGTACCCAAAAGATCAGGAGTGTGGGATTGAAGTGCAACCAGAATTTGAGGAGCAGCCCCTTCAGATATTGGAAGAGGGGCTGCAACCTTGCACATTCAATAAAAACGTGGAACGCGGACTCTTCCAGACCGCAGAAATTGCAGGCGGTCTGTGAGCCTGTGAACCGACTTAAAAACTTATTGCACGGGACTGTTTCATGCAACACCCTCCAGGCCAAGTCCCAAATAAATCGAGGGAGGACTCCCACGTAGAGTGCATTTCATTGGGGATCCCCGCCTCCTCCGGACAGCAAGTTGATGCGCCATGGCGTGTCCGGACGGCAGATGAGGATGGGAAGGTGGAGTGTGTGCAGGAGCAGCCCGTACAGAAAACCCCTCCGCGCAGATCAACAGCTCGACAACTCTTTTGGTTTCAACAGCTCTACAACTCTTTTAGTTGTGAAACAAAATTAAACAGTTAAATCAAGTGCCCCCTGATCTGGGGGACACTCTAAACACATTTCACGGCCCTTTTTTGTTTTTTGGTTTTTTTTTTGTGGGTTTCTTTGGGCACGAAAACCATAAATTTTACAAGTGCCCCCTATAAAAGGGGAGGGGGACACTAAAACCCAGCACCAACAGCTCTACAACTCTTTTTGGTTGTAACAGAAATAAACATGAATCAAGTGCCCCCTGATTAAAGTGGGGGTACACTCCAAACACTTCAAGGGCCCCCCTTTTTTGTGTTTTTTTGGGGGGGGGTTTATTGGCACTAAAACACAAACATATACAAGTGCCCCCTATAAAAGGGGAGAGGGACACTAAAACCCGGCAATAAAACAAATTAAACTTTAAAACATGTAAAATCAAATTAAAATTTGGTTGCCGGGGGTGATGATGCACTCCAGTCCCTCCGGCGCCCACCTCTCGCGGAAGGCCGCGAGCGTACCGGTGGACACCGCATGCTCCATCTCCAAGGACACCCTGGCCCGGATGTAAGCGCGGAAGAGAGGCAGGCAGTCGGGCTGAACGACCCCCTCAACCGCCCGCTGCCTGGACCGGCTGATGGCACCCTTGGCCTTGTCCAGAAGCAGTCCCACAAGGAGGCCCTCGGACCTACCCGCTCCCCTCCACACAGGGTGCCCAAAGATCAGGAGTGTGGGACTGACGTGCAACCAGAATTTGAGGAGCAGCCCCTTTAAATAATGGAACAGGGGCTGCAACCTCGCACATTCAATAAAAACATGGAACTCCTGACTCCTGCAGACCGCAGAAATTGCAGGCGACCTGGGAGCCCGTAAACTGGCTTAAAAATTTATTGCACGGGACTGCTCCGTGCACCACCCTCCAGTCCAAGTCCCCAATAAATAGTGGGAGGACTCCCGCATACAGTGCACTCCATTGGGGACCCCCGCCTCCTCCGGATGGCAAGATGGTGCGCCATGGCGTGTCCGGACGGCAGATGAGGATGGCAAGGTGGAGAGTGTGCAGGAGCAGCCCGTACAGAAAACCCCTCCACGCTGATCAACAGCTCTACAACTCTTTTAGTTGTGAAACAAAATTAAACAGTTAAATCAAGTGCCCACTGATCTGGGGGACACTCCAAACACTTTTCAAGGCCCTTTTTTTTTTGTTTGTTTTTTTTGCGTTTTTTTGGGGGGCACTAAAACCATAAATTTTACAAGTGCCCCATATAAAAGGGGAGGGGGACACTAAAACCCAGCACCAACAACTCTACAACTCTTTTTGGTTGTAACAGAAATAAACATTAAATCAAGTGCCCCCTGATTAAAGTGGGGGTATACTCCAAACACTTTTCAAGTGACCCCTTTTTTTTGTTTCTTTTGTGTTTTTTGAGTTTTTTTGGGGGCACTAACAACAGCTTTACAAACCTATGAGCATACTCACAGGTGCACACAGTGCAGAAGGGAATTCCAGAGCATGGGCTGAAGGCATCACAGTGTACGAGAGAGGCTGAATGGACCAACCGGTCTTTTCTTTTCTGTCATAGTTTGTATGTTCACAGTTGCCTGAATAATTTGATCCTGATGGCTATCTTTAGTTTAATGTCCCAATCATGGACCCTGTATTATTTTGACGATTATTTTCATGCTCAGGGACTTCTCTGGAACAGATTATTTGTTTCTACTGGCACGAGCAATTCATGCTTATTCTGAGGTAAATAATTATGCTTGATATTTCTAATAAGCAGGTGGTGCCGTTTATAATCAGGATTTTTCAAATGATCAAAATTGTTTACACATCATTTTCTGTTGCTCTAATAACCTGCACAATTTAAAAATGATTAATGCCTCATCAAATATGACATTTCTATTTATTATATTTAATGCTCTCGTCTCGTCGATCCAACTATTTCTTATTTCTTTGGGTTACCCAGGAATTCTGCACCTGGGACGCTTATTCGAGACTTGTACAAATGATTATTTTACAAACAAACAATACATCATCATCACTAGTGCTAAAAGCTCGAGTGAGAGAAGATGATTTATCTCCTCACACATGTCCCATCAAAAGTCTTCCCTCCGTGATTGCAGCCGCAGCACCTGTGGTAAATAATTTACTTTCTTGTTAAATTTTGCATTATCATTTCAAGATATTAAAAAAAAATAGTTTTTACCTATTGTTGTGTATCTGTAAAGCATGCACTCCCATGTTCTGCCACCAGGGAGCTAATCCCCTGAAGTCCCAAGGGATCCCAGCATCCCTTGGGAGCACTGTATATAAGCCGGCCCCTAAGGCCTGTTCCTCAATCTGGAGTGTCTTATTAAAGACTGAGGTCACTGTTACTTTAACCTCCCTGTGTGCAGCCTCATCTGTGTTCGGAACACAATAACTGGTGACGAGTATATGAATCCAACACAACGATGCAGCAAACTGTGGGCATCCTGGAGAAGTTCTTGGAGGGTGAGGACTGGGAAGCCTATGTCAAACGGCTAGACCAGTACTTTGTAGCCAACGAGCTGGACGGAGAAGGAAGCACTGCAAAAAGGAGAGCGGTCCTCCTCACAGTCTGCAAGGCACCGACCTACAGCCTCATGAAGAATCTTCTGGCTCTGGTGAAACCCACAGATAAGTCTTATGAGGAGCTGTGTACACTGGTTCGGGAGCATCTTAACCCGAGGGAGAGCGTGCTGATGGCGAGGTATCGGTTCTACACATGCCAGCGATCTGAAGGTCAGGAAGTGGCGAGCTACGTCACTGAGCTAAGGCGACTTGCAGGACAATGTGAGTTTGATGGCTAACTGGAGCAAATGCTCAGAGACATTTTTGTACTGGGCATTGGCCACGAGACCATCCTACGAAAACTTTTGACTGTAGAGACACCGACCCTCAGTAAGGCCATTACGATAGCACAGGTGTTTATGTCCACCAGTGATAACATAATCTCTCAGCACACAAGTGCTAGCAATGTTCATAAATTAACTGGAACTGTGTTTGCGAGCAGAAATGTACAGGGCAGAAACCACAAGTCTGCAACTGCTAACAGGCCTCAGGTGACCCAGATGACTCAGAGTCCCCAACAAAGGATGACTGCAAGGCAATTCACACCTCGTTGGCGTTGTGGAGGCTTCCATTCAGCCTATTCATGCCGCTTCAAAGGGGATGTTTGCAAGAGCTGTGGAACAATGGGGTACCTCCAACGAGCTTGTAGATAAGCTGCAAGCTCTGCAAAACTTGCTAACCACCACATGGCAGAGGAAGATCGGTCCATGGTGGATCAAAGCAATTTCGAGCCTCAGAGAGAGGAGGCAGATGCTGAAGTACACGGGGTGCACACATTTGAGACAAAATGTCCACCTATAATGCTAAACGTAAAATTGAATGGCTTACCCGTAGCCATGGAACTGGTCACTGGCGCTAGCCAATCCATCATGAGTAAAAAGATGTTTGAGAGACTGTGGTGCAACAAGGCATTCAGATCAGCCATGAGCCCCATCCACACGAAACTGAGAACGTACACCAAAGAGCTTATCACTGTCCTCGGCAGCGCCATGGTCAAGGTCACCTATGAGGGCATGGTGCACGAACTGCCACTCTGGATTGTCCCGGGCAACGGCCCCACACTGCTTGGAAGGAGCTTGCTGGGCAAAATCCGCTGGAACTGGGATGACATCCGAGCGCTATCACATGTCGATGAGGCCTCATGTACCCAGGTTCTTAACAAATTTCCTTCCCTTTTTGAGCCAGGCATTGGAAACTTTTCCGGGGCGAAGGTGCAGATCCACTTGGTCCCATAGGCACGATCCATTCACCACAAGGCGCGAGCGGTACCTCACATGATGAGCGAGAGAGTGGAAGTCGAGCTGGACAGGCTGCAATGCAAGAGCGTCATCTCCCCAGTGGAATTCAGCAAGTGGGCTAGCCCGATTATTCCAGTACTCAAAAGTGATGGCACGGTCAGGATTTGTGGCGATTATAAAGTAACTATTAATCGTTTCTCGCTACAGGACCAATACCCGCTACCTAAGGCAGACGACCTATTTGCGACACTAGCAGGAGGCAAGACGTTCACCAAGCTCGACCTGACTTCGGCCTACATGACACAGGAGCTGGAGGTGTCTTCGAAGGGCCTCACCTGCATCAACACGCACAAGGGACTGTTCATCTGCAACAAATGCCCGTTTGGAATTCAGTCAGCTGCAGTGATCTTCCAGAGAAACATAGAGACCCTACTCAAGTCGGTACCACACATGGTGGTCTTTCAGGACGACATATTGGTCACGGGTCGGGACACCGCCAAGCACCTACAAAACCTGGAGGAGGTCCTCCAGCGACTGGATCGCGTAGGGCTGCGGCTGAAGAGGTCGAAATGCGTCTTCATGGCAATCGAAGTGGAGTTTTTGGGGAGAAAGATCGCGGCGGACGGCATACGGCCCACAGACACCAAAATAGAGGCTATCAGGAACGTGCCCAGGCCACAGAACGTCATGGAGCTGCGGTCGTTCCTGGGACTCCTCAACTATTTTGGTAACTTCCTACCAGGGTTAAGCACCCTTTTCGAGCCCCTACATGTGTTATTGCGTAAAGGTGAGAACTGGGTATGGGGAAAAAAACAAGTAATTGCTTTTGAGAAAGCCAGAAACATTTTATGCTCCAACAAGCTGCTTGTATTGTATAACCTCTGTAAAAGACTTGTGCTAGCAATTGACGCATCGTCGTACGGAGTCGGTTGTGTATTACAACAAGCTAACTTTGCGGGGAAGTTGTAACCAGTCGCCTATGCTTCCAGGAGCTTGTCTAAGGCCGAGAGGGCCTACAGCATGATTGAGAAAGAGGCATTAGCATGTGTGTTCGGGGTAAAGAAAATGCATCAGTACCTGTTTGGCATCAAATTTGAGCTGGAAACCGATCACAAGCCCCTCACATCCCTGTTCGTTGAAAACAAGGGGATAAATCCTAATGCCTCAGCTTGCATACAAAGGTGGGCACTCGCGCCATCAGCGTATAACTATACCATCCACTACAGGCCAGGCACCGAGAACTGTACGGATGCTCTCAGTCGGCTACCATTGCCCACCATGGGGGTAGAAATGGCGCAGCCTGCAAACTTGTTGCTGGTGGCGCAGCCCGCAGACTTGTTGATGGTCATGGAAGCGTTTGAAAATGATAAATCACCTGTCACGGCCCGCCAGATTAGGACTTGGACCAGCCAAGATCCTCTGCTGTCCCTAGTAAAAAACTGTGTACTGCATGGGAGCTGGGCCAGCATCCCCGTTAAAATGCAAGAACTAATCAAGCCATTCCAGCGGCGAAAGGACGAGCTGTCCATTCAGGTAGACTGCCTGTTGTGGGGTAACTGCGTATTGCTACCAAAAAAGGGCTGGGAGACGTTCATCTTGGATCTCCACAGCACACACCCGGGTATAGTAATGATGAAAGCTATAGCCAGATCCCACGTGTGGTGGCCCGGTATCGATTCTGACTTAGAGTCCTATGTAGGGCAATGCCACATGTGTGCTCAGTTGAGCAATGCGCCCAGAGAGGCACCACTAAGTTTGTGGTCCTGGCCCTCCCGACCATGGTCGAGGATCCATGTCGACTATGTGGGCCCGTTTCTCGGTAAAATGTTCCTGGTGGTGGTGGATGCTTTTTCAAAATGGATTGAATGTGAAATAATGTCGGGAAGCACCGCCACAGCCACCCTTGAAAGCCTGAGGGCCATGTTTGCCACCCACGGCCTGCCTGACATACTGGTGAGTGACAATGGGCCATGTTTCACCAGTGCCGAATTTAAAGAATTCATGACCCGCAATGGGATCAAACATGTCACCTCGGCCCCGTTTAAACCAGCCTCCAATGGGCAGGCAGAGCGGGCAGTACAAACAATCAAACAGAGCCTTAAACGAGTCACATAAGGCTCACTGCAAACCCGCCTGTCCTGAGTACTGCTCAGCTACTGCACGAGACCCCACTCGCTCACAGGGGTGGCCCCGGCTGAGCTACTCATGAAAAGGACACTTAAAACCACACTCTCGCTGGTTCACCCCAACCTGCATGATCAGGTAGAGAGCAGGCGGCAGCAACAAAATGTAAACGATGGTCGCGCCACTGTGTCACGAAAAATTGACCTGAATGACCCTGTGTATGTGCTAAACTTTGGACATGGTCCCAAGTGGATCGCGGGCACGGTGATAGCTAAAGAAGGGAGTAGGGTGTCTGTAGTCAAACTAGACACTGGACAAATTTGCAGAAAGCACCTGGACCAAACGAGGCTGCGGTTCACAGACTGCTCTGAACAACCCACAGCAGACACCACCTTTTTTGAGCCCACAACATACACCCAAAGGATCAACGACACCACCCCGGACCAGGAAATTGAACCCATCATGCCCAACAGCCCAGCAAGGCCAGGCTCACCCAGCAGCCCTGCAGAGCCAACAACATGCCAGCCCAGTGAGGGCACAGCCAACACACTAGAACAGACATTTGTACCGAGGTGGTCCACCAGGGAAAGAAAGGCTCCCAACCGCCTCACCTTGTAAATAGTTTTCACTTTGACTTTGTGGGGGGAGTGATGTTGTGTATCTGTAAAGCATGCACTCCCATGTTCCACCATCAGGGAGCGCATCCGCTGAAGTTCCAAGGGATCCCAGCATCTCTTGGGAGCACTGTATATAAGCCGGCCCCTCAGGCCTGTTCCTCACTCTGGAGTGTCTTATTAAAGACTGAGGTCACTGTTACTTTAACCTCCTGTGTGCAGCCTCATCTGTGTTAGGACCACAATACCTATGTTGTTTGAGTTTGATCCACAAGATCGTGCAAATCCCTTGGGAAGACAAATGCACCAATGGTAGCGTCCTCTTTCTGGTCTACATCCCCAGCATCGAAGCACTGACCACACTCGACCAGCTCCGTTGGGCAGACCACATTGTTCGCATGCCTGACACGAGACACCCAAAGCAAGCGCTCTACTCGGAACTCCTGCACGGCAAGCGAGCCCAAGGTGCGCAGAGGAAACATTTCAAGGACACCCTCAAAGCCTCCTTGATAAAATGCAACATCCCCACCGACACCTGTGAGTCCCTGACCAAAGACCGCCCCAAGTAGAGGAAGTGCATCCAGCAGGGCGCTGAGCACCTCGAGTCTCATCGCCGAGAGCGTGCAGAAACCATGCGCAGTCAGCGGAAAGAGCGTGCGGCAAACCAGACTCCCCACCCACCTTTTTCTTCAACCACTGTCTGCTCCACCTGCGACAGAGCCTGTAATCCCTGTATTGGACTGTTGAGTCACCTGAGAACTCACTTTTAGCATGGAAGCAAGTCTTCCTCGATTTCGAGGGATTGTCTATGATGATGATTGAGTTCGAGCAGTTACTTATAACCAAAGCCGGCTAAAGCCCGAGGCAATAGCAAAGTGTTTAATATAGACTCTTACTGCACAGGTGGAGGCCATTCAGCCCATCATGCTATGCTGGCTCTTTGAAAGAGCTGTCCATTTGGTCCCACTCCCCTGCTCTTACTCTATAGCCAATGTTCCCGCAAAGCTGCGCAGCCACACAGCTATCTGCAGGACCGACAACAGAATTCTAATGGCAAAAACCATGCATGCCCGGTAATTTGAATGCGCCGTGCCACTACTTTAAGGGGCCATGCACCCAAAAATTTAGCGGGAACATTGCCTATAGCCCAGCAAATGTTTATTTTCAAATCATAAACTCAATTCCCTTTTCAAAGTTACTATTGAATTTGCTTCCACCACCCTTTCAGGTAGTGCATTCCAGACCACAACTCGCTGCATAAAAAAAGTCTCGCCCTTCCCAGTTCTTTTGTCAATGATCTTAAGTTTGTGTCCTTTGGTTACTGCCCCTTCTGCTAGTGGAAAGTTTTTTTTCTGCCTACTCTAACAAAACCCTTCATAATTTTGAACACCTCTATTACATCTCCCCTTAACCTTTTCTGCTCTAAGGAGACCAATCCCAGCTTCTCTAGTCTCTCCATGTAACTGAAGATAATCGGTACCATTTAGGGCAGGTTGAAAATGTTCTGCATGATCCCTTTGGTGACATGCTAGGTTAAACATTTTATATATGCAGACTATAGATATACTCTCTGTGTAGTCACTGTATAGTTGTATAAGATGGAGACTTGTTTACCTGATGCACTATCAATAAGGTTTACACTGTGTATAAACTATGCTGGCACCACTAGAGGGTGCAACTGGTGGAGTCTGGGGTTTCCTGCCCTGGTGGCAGGGGCTGTATAAAAGGGCAGCCACCATGCGGCTGCCTCACTCGGGAGTTACGAATAAAGGACCGAGATCACTACAGTTTGAGTACAACACATTGCCTCGTGGAGTCATTCATAGGTACACTACAGAAATAACAAAACCCTTAACTGATGGTCAGGAAGAATAACAACAACTTGCACCTTTAACATAGCAAACTGTCCCAAGGCGCTTCACAGGAGTGTTATCAGACAACACTTTACACGGAGCCAGGTAGCAGATATTAGGACAGATGACCAAAAGCTTGGTCAAAGAGGTAGAGTCTATTAGCAACAAGGGCAGACATTGACGACGAGGTTCAACACCGCCTCCAGTGCACCAGTGCAGCCTTTGGCCGCCTGAGGAAGAGAGTGTTCGAAGATCAGGCCCTCAAATCTGTCACCAAGCTCATGGTCTACAGGGCTATAGTGATACCCACCCTCCTGTATGGCTCAGAGACGTGGACCATATACAGTAGACACCTCAAATTGTTGGAGAAATACCACCAACGATGTCTCCGCAAGATCCAGAAAATCCCCTGGGAAGACAGACGCACCAATGTTAGCGTCCTCGATCAGGCCAACATCCCCAGCATCGAAGCACTGACCACACTCGACCAGCTCCGCTGGGCAGGCCATATTGTTCGCATGCCAGACACGAGACTCCCAAAGCAAGCTCTCTACTCGGAATTCCTACATGGCATCAAGCCCCAGATGGGCAGAGGAAACGTTTCAAGGACACCCTCATAAGCCTTCTTGATAAAGTGCAACATCCCCACTGACACCTGGGAGTCCTTGACCTAAGACCGCCCTAAGTGAAGGAAGTGCATCTGGGAGGGCGCTGAGCACCTCGAGTCTCGTCACCGAGAGCATGCAGAAACCTAGCGCAGGCAGCGGAAGGAACGTGCGGCAAACCAGACTCCCCACCCACCCTTTCCTTCAACGACTGTCTGTCCCACCTGTGACAGAGACTATAATTCCTGTTTTGGACTGTTGAGTCACCTGAGAACTCACTTTTAGAGTGGAAGCAAGTCTTCCTCGATTTCGAGGGACTGTCTATGATGATGATGATGATGATATGGAGCGTCATAAAGGAGGAGAGAGAGGTAGATCCATGGAGAGGAACAATAATATCAAATAGCTTTATAATATAAATTAACTTTATAATTTCTATTTGAAATCAGGTGTGTGGTCAGTTGAGATGCAGCTTAAAGATTTCAAGCTCTGTTGCTTTGCACGGACATGGCAACTGAAAAGGAAAATTCCAAATCCAACTCCGAAGTCTGATTTAGTATTGATCTGAAGTACTGAAATGTTACCATCGCTGCTACCTCTTTGTTCCTCATCTATTGAAGAAACATAAACACAACTCAATACATATTTAATCCCGTCAATAATGTATTGTAACACAGTGGACAGAAAACCTTTCAACCTTCAACTGAAACAATGTACAAGACTTAGATTAAAACATGTACTGCTGGTGATATTTTAAAGCTGCCTTGCTGTTCAGAGCTTCCGCTGACTGTTAGATTAATAAGAGTGATGAAAAGTATGAGTTTTAGAAGAAATTAACATACTTCATTGAACACATTGCCCGGAGAGCATCAATTGCAGCTTGAAGTCTTAAAGGACAATTTCATTCAAATTGTAATTATATACCATTAAAAGGTCACTCTTCAGTTGTTCTTCTTTGTAGCCAGCTGAGGAAGGCTGTTAATCTCATATCCATTAATACGTGCCTTTAATTCCCTTTGTCAATTCACTTCCCTGGTTGTTCCGAATGACACTCAGATATCATTGATGACTCCACAGTACATGCTCTATATTCCACTCACATATGTGCACTGAAATCCCACAGCCTAATTCTGCGAGATTAATAGCCTCATATTGGGGGTTAATTTGTCCTGTGTGTTACAGCTAGTGCTTGCGTTAAGTATGCATCAAGTCATTAATGGAGTGGTCATTAACTTTTCTGCATGCCTTTCAAGTTGCTCATGGGATTAATCAAATCCAACACATGTTAAAACACGGATTTAGGGAGAGAAATTCGGGATCATTTGCGCCTGCCGTTAGCGCCTCCAGGGGGTGTTAACGAGGCGCGAACGACTTTGCGATCGGGCACGGTGCTGCTAACAACGTCCGCTAAATTCAGCAGGAGTTTAGCGGTGGCGGTAACATGCAGCGCCCCGCTCTGCTGCGCCCGGCGTTGCTGACATCATCACCGTGCGTAGCGCCCCGGACCCTAAATTGGGTATTGCCCCCTTGAAGCTGCGCCGGGCGATGACAGCGACAGCTTCAGGGGACGCGCACTGGGCGGCTGGCCACTAGGGGGTAAAAGTTAAAGGGGAGTTTAAAGGCCAATTTTCTTGTGCGGCCTGCTGCCGCTTTGGACGCGGGGTCCGTGCTGCGATCGCTCAGCCTGGCGCTCTGCTTGACTGCCTGGGCTGATCGCGCAGCACCCCTGCTCCCGGGGGTCCAGGTAGGACCCTTTATTTCCTGCAGTGTCTGCAGCTTGGGTCCTTGTTTTTAATTCAGGGAAGAACCCCTCCTACGCGGCCCAGTGCGTAGTGCTGCCGAGCCGTCCGCTTGCAGCGCTTGATTTAGCGCGTCACTTCCTTTTGGGGACGGTAACCCCAAAGTCTCGCATCTCGTGAGTGTTACCGCCCCCAAGTGGACGCACCCGAATTTTTAGCCCCTAGTTTTGTAGCATTTTTTATGTCTGTTAAGACCTTGTTGAGCAGCAATCGCTGGTAAATGCACAGATGTTCTCAAAACGTATTTGCTTTGTGCATGCTTTGCCTGCTAATTTCACACAATTGAAACTGGTGTGAAAAAATCTGAGATAGTCAGCCAAGTCTGATTGGTCAGTAGAGCAGGAGTCCGCTGACAGATATTGTCAAAGAGGATTCTTTTGGTGAACATAGTTGAAGGGGTGTGGCTTCAAGCCCGACTTTATTGGCATGTCCTGGGCACCCGCCAGCCCCAAGCTATCAGAACCGCCAACAGCTAGCTGTCATCCTGGGGAGGTGCCCAGTGCCCCCCCTTCACAGAGGACCAAGTTCTGAACCTCATTACAAAGGGGACGGGAATTAAAAATAATGTAAAATATCTCATCTTTGGTGGTACAGACCGCTTCCTAACGTCAACACTTCCTCCCAGCCCACCTGTGCCATTCTGGCGGCCAGGACTCCTAGAGGTATCAACTTCCAACATTATGCCATGGACCACAGAGTCTGTAAAGTGAGACATCCCCAGTGTAGGGAATCCAGCCGATTCATGAAAACACCATCGGTGGCAGGCGAGGTATAAGTAGGAGAGCCAGCCACAGCAGGGAGCGGTGCAAGCTGCCCCAGGAGTGCGACCACTTCCACAAGAGCGACTGGATTGACGTCACTGGAGTCCAGGCAGACCATTGGAGTGGCGTCTGAGCCCTGCAGGGGGCTGAGAGCCGAGCCCAACAGGAGCGGAGGTCGAGCCCAGTGAGAGGCGGTGTTAGATGCCCAGCGAGGAGCGGCGCAGCATTTAACAGCGGCGGGGTCAGGGCCCAGGGAAGACGCAACATAGCTGGTCTCCAGTTGTCTTGGTCAATCCTCGCCACTGGACTAGCTCTGTCAAGCCCGTGTGGTGGCTGGTGTGCAACGGTCACCACACGTTAAAAAAATCCACGCACAGGCATCTTCCACCCTTCAAGATGTAACTCATTGTAACACCTGTGAGCCCATTTTTTTTTTGGTGTCATCCTCATCACGAGGGACTGCCTGGTAGTAGGGAATCCAGCCTTGGCCCTGCATCCAGCCCTCTTTCATGCCCAGGCTCGGTAAGGGATGGCTGGAGGCTCAGCTATATGCAAGGCCCACCGGGAACTCGCAGCATAGGCCGGGACCTGAGTTGCTCCACCAGACGCCCGTTGGAGTTACGGCAGGACCAAGCCAGAACGTCCGAGTAAATTCAGACCCACAAGGGTCATTTTAACCCCTGCAAATGGGTGGGTTTGGGTCAGTTAAAATGTAAAAAATCTCAACTACGAACCTGACAACTTCCAGTTTCAACAGAGGTGGGAAACCCGGCAGCTAAAGAAAGAAGAGAAAAAGTGGAATTTATATACCGCCTTTCACGGCCACTGGATGTCTCAAAGCTCTTGACGGCCAATGAAGTACTTTTTGAAGTGCAATCACTGTTGTAATGTGGGAAAGGCAAGGACTGTTGCATGGAACAGGTAAGTGCTTTTCCGGCACTGCTTGTGGGCCAATAGGAGCAGGAACGCCCCCCCCCCCCCCTCCCGGCCCCCCAAGCTCAACCGTCAACTTCCCCGGCGATCACCGAACCCCCGCATGATCACCGACTCTCCTCTGACCTCCCATCTCTGCCCCCGATCTCTCCCCAACCCCCCATCTCTGCCCCCGATCTCTCCCCAGCCCCTCCCCCCATCTCTGCCCCGATCTCTCCGACCCCCCCATCTCTGCGCCGGATCTGTTTCCGACCCCCCCCATCTCTGCCCCCGATCTCTCCCCAACCACCCCCCCACCGCCCTGCCTCCGATCTCACTCCCCCCCTCCATCTCGGCCCCCGATCTCTCTCCGACCCCCCATCTCTGCACCCGATCTCTTCCTGACCCCCCCGCATCTCTGATCCAATCTCTCCGACCTCCCCACCCATCTCTGTCCCCGATCTCTCTCCGACCCCCCCGCCATCTTTGCTCCTGATCTATTCTTGACCTCCCCATCTCTGACCCTTGATCTCTTCCTGACCCCCGCATCTCTGATCCCGATCTCTCTCCAACTCCCCCATCTCTGCCCCCGATCTCTCCCCGACCCTTCAAACAACACTGTACCCATCCACCCCCACCCCCCTCTCCTTGCAATACCCCGAGCAGCACAAACCCACCTGCTCCTGGGGCTAGGACCTCTTCTGCAGTGTTCCCTGCCCGACAGACACCCAGGCCTGTCAATCAGGCTGACCACCGGGCGGGGAACCTGTTAAAAAGAAAAACACGCACGCCATGGAGTTAAAACTCCCCACCGTTCGGGGAACATCATTCCCTCCCCAGCTTGGAAATCCCGCCCCAGTAAATATTGGGGCCATAATCTCTTCAGTGTTGAGCATTTGCTTTGTGAGTGAGTGCACAATGTGTTTAACAGGATGTAATTCAGGACCTGGAATTTTAGGTCCTTCATTGGAACACCTGTGAACTTATCCTTTTTTGGCCTGGAAGCAAGTCATCCTCGTTTCGAGAGACCACCTATGATGATGGAACTGTGCTACATATACTCGTGCAGCATGGTCGTTCCCATGTGCTACCTCTAAATGAAGCCCATTTGGAAGGAGTATGTGTGGAGGATTCCTGAGGCAGATTCTGCCGGCCATTTACCTTTACGTATTGCAGATGCAGATGGCCCTGGCATGAACCAGGGAGACGCTGTCCCACCCCGATTGTGGTGCCTGCGCACTTTGGCTCACTCCATCATCACTGATTTACACGCCACCAAGAGATTAGCAATGACTTAAGAGCCAGCCACGTGCTCCTGTGTTTGTGCTTCCATAGTGTTGTTGGAGCCTGAATCCTTTTCACTGCCTCTAATATCTCATTGCAAGTGCTGTTGACATCAAGCTGTGTTGAAATTGTGGCCAATGTGACTAAGTGAAGCACTGTCCGTTTACTTTAGCATTACCTCTCGTTTCCCTCCTCCACTTGTCGCGCTCTCCCCCTCGTCCCCCTCCTCCACCTGTCGCGCTCTCCCCCTCGTCCCCATTGACCACACAGGCCATTAAACATGTTCTTGTACGTAGCCACATCCAGTAAAGTTACTAGTTCCTTGTTTTGTGTAATTTTTAAAATCTTTACGACAGTTATTAAAAGATGAAAGCATACTTTCGATTCATTTTATTCGCACTGGAATATAAACTGGGAGTAACGTATTTACGCAAGCTTTTCTCCAGTCCTGGCCAATATTTATCCCTCAATCAACATAATAAAAAAAACAGATTATCAGGTCATTATCAAATTGCTGTTTGTGGGAGCTTGCTGTGTGCAAATTGGCTGCCACATTTCCCACATTACAACAGTGACTACACTCCAAAAGTACTTCATTGGCTTTAAAGCACTTGGAGACGTCCGGTGGTCATGAAAGGCGCTATATAAATCCAAGTCTTTCTTTCTTTCTTTGCTATGAAGTGTTTGAATCTCCCCTTTGGGGTTGTCTTGAGCATATTCCAACAACGCAGAAAGCAACTTTAATAATGTCTTAGATTTTGCCTCAATGTCCTCACTGGGAGCATTCCTGAGAGATCCTCCTACAGTGCTCACTGCTTAGGTTTCTGTGGTGTCCCCATGGATGCCACAGAGGTTGCTTGTTGCTCAATGATAGTCTTCAGAGTAGATAAGCCTTGGTGCATGACATTTCCCAACGAGGTGGTAGAGACAGCAGCTTTACCCAGACCAACCACATTATCTCATGGAAGGTGGCAAGTGGTTTGTTTACCAGCTTGTGAATGTGAATGTATCTCCGTTTCACTGGTGGCCCTGTGTGGTAGGAGGAAGGACCCGAATGAGCAGTAGTCGGTGGACACTCAGTCTGGGCTCAGGTGTGAAGAATGCCCTACTTGGGCAAGTGATAGGGGCCCAGGAGAGGCGTGAGTTCGGGGCCCAGAAGAGGTGAGGGCCCAGGGGCAGCACGGGCCAGCCCACACTGCGATATGTGTGCACACTAGGTCCATGCAGTAGAGCTGTTTTCCTGTCGTCCTGGTTAATCCTCGCCACTGGACTGAGACCTAGCTCTGTCAAGCCCATGTGGTGGCTGGTGTGCAACACCACCACACGTTAAAAAAATCCACGCACAGGCATCATCCACCCTTCAGGATGTAGTTCGGGACCTGGAATATTAGGTCCTTCAATGACTCATCTGTGGAAGAAAGTCATCCTCGATACGATGGACCGCCTATAATGACTTAGGCAAAGTACGAGAGGGCCGTTCATTCCTGGAACCAAATCGCAGCATGATCCTACCTTCAACCACAAGAAAATGCGATATTAAAGTCAGCAATAGCTCAGTGGGTAGCACCCTTGCCTCTAGGTTAGAAGGCTGTGGGTTCAAGTACCATTCCAGAGACATTGAGCACAAAAATCTAGGCGTGCAGTGCTGAGGGAGTGCTGCACTGTTGGAGGTATGTCTTTCGGATGAGACGTTAATCCGAGACCCTGTCTGCCCTCCCAGGTGGATGTACATAGTTCCTATGGTGCTATTTTGAAGAAGAGAAGAGGAGTTATCCTCTGTGACTTGGGCCAATATTTATCCCTCAATCACCATCACAAAAAAAAAAAGATTATCTGGTCATTATCACATTGCTGTTTATGGGAACTTGCTGTTTGCAAATTAGCTGCCACATTTCCTACATTACAACAGTGTCTACACTTCAAAAAGTACTTCATTGACTGTAAAGCGCTTTGGGACTTTTGGTGGTTGTGAAAGGCGCTATATATATGCAAGTTTTTTTATGAAAAAGGCTACATGTAGTTTAGGCTGTATTATCAACCAATGAGCTGACATCAACCATTAATTATTATTATTATGGTCCAATTCTTTTCTCCTTATGGCCATAATGGAATAATTTAAGTGTTGAAGCTGCATCAGCTGTTTTACAAGGATTTTATGCGATTTTATGACAACACGTTTCCATGGGATCACAATATTACCAAATCATCTTTCTCCGCAGTATGGCAGCCACAGTTGTACTGTACTTATTCAAACCTGTGATAAGGGAGACTTGTATTTATATAGCACTTTTCACAACCTTGGGATGTTCCAAAGCAGTTTACAATCAATGAAGTACTTTTGAATGTAGTCACTGTTGTGCTGTCTGAGGCATACAGCCAATTTGCACAAACAGCAATGAGATACAAGACCAGATAATCTGTTTTTAAGTAATGTTGGTTGTTCAACATAATCCAAGTGTACATCACTTGAATGTTTATACTAGTAGCAAAGATGGGTAAGCCCGAGTCTGAACTGAATGCACAGGTGGCATTAAAGTGAGCAGATTTGGGACCTAAAATCCAGGGACTTAACGCCGCCCGTTATTAGCAAAAAGTGGCAAAGGAGCAGTGACTGCCGCTGGTGATGGGTCCCGCAGTGTCCTCCATTTTTGATGTCCAGGTAGCACTGCAGGTAAGTGCTGGCGCCCTGCAAAAAAAATGAAGGTGTGGCGACATCAGTTGGTATGCAATGACAACTTAACGTCACCACAGCCAACTTTGACCCAAGCGCTGAGTTCAGTGCTGAGCCGTAACCACACCAGGGAAACCCAGCATGTAGGGAGACTAACAGAGGTACTGTCAGCACCTCTTAAAGGGGCACACACATCTTTCAAGTAAGTTTGCTTTTAAATATTTAGACTGGGTTTTTTTTGGATTTTATTGAAATATTGGCTTGCTGCAACAGATGTTAAAATTTGTATAGGGAGTGCTGCTGGATGCTTGCAAGGCCTCGGATGGTAAAGGAAGCTCTCTGAGAAGACAGAAAATGCTGCAAATACTCAATAGGTCAGGCAATAATCCGTGGAGAGAGAAACAGAGTTCACATCTCAAGTCAAGATGCTGCTGAGCTGATGAGTATTTCCAACATTTTATATTGTCATTTGAGAGTTTCAGCATCCGCTCACAGACGGTAGGGGAAGACGCAGAAAGGAAAGAAGAAGAAGAGGAGGAAACCAAAGAGGAGGAAGCAGAAGGAAGGATACGTCACATACAGAAGCTTTCTGGTGGGGACATACGAGATGGAATCATCTGCCTGTGGTATCAGTGACCACAACTCCAATTTCCCTTTCAACATTAGCCCTATACCTTATCTTTCCTCGGTTACTGACCATCACAGCGCCCTCTTAGCCATGATGGCCAAATAAAAGCCACCACAAAGCAAACTTTACAATCCAACTATATACATCTATCCATCCAATATGACATCAAGAAATCAACTCATCGCTCTTGTGCATTCTCTTAGTGACTGTCTTGCATGTGCCTTTGCCTATCCTACCGATGTCACCTGGTGGCTGCAGCATGGCTGGTGGAAGGCTGCTGATTTTCAGAGGGGGTCTTGCAGGGCAACCTTGAGGAGCTGGTGGCTGAGAGTGTCAAGTCATTCTTCTCCATTTCCTTCTTCTTCTTCAACAACTGGCTGGGCAGGCTGCATTTTTTGGGTGCGTAAAATGAGGAAGGCACAGGGTGGAGTTGTGGTGAAGGAAGGGTGGGAAAGCAAGAGGTGCATGCCAGAAGGAGGATAACTATGAGGATACCAGCATCTTGTATCCTTTCAGCCCCACTGCTGGCCAAGGACCCAGCCATGCCCCTGCCAAGAATGGCCTGCACCATCTCCTCCAAGGGGTTGAAGTGAGGCTAGGAATGGGAGATGTGCCTCGTGATTGATACAGATTGTTGGTAAGTGAGTGATTGGGAGGGGATTTGTGCATTGAGCACAAGCGTGAAGCTAGTGATGCAGTTTGTAGGAGACGGCTTTTGAAGATGCATTCACTGACCTTGACCAGTGGCTTGAGGTCATGAACCTTCTTTGAGCACTGGAGCCAGGTGGTGGGGGCAGTGACGGCCTCAATGACGTGGTCTCACATCCTTCTTTCTGGAGGGTCTCCTGGCCCCTGTGAGTAGAGGACTTATTGACACATTGCTGGAGTGCTGCATGTGAGACCCTGGGTACCCCTTCCCTGGCCTGCTGAGCCATTTGTGTAAGTGCTGAAGCATTTTTCCCATTTTTTGAGGTTGGGAAGGGAATGCAGCTTTAAGAGCTGAAGACTCCTATTTGGGACTTCTTTTTAATGGTATATTTTTTTTTATTGAAAGGCAGTAAGGGCTGAAAGCTGTATTTTTTCACTACATTGTAATTTTTATTAGTTTTGATTGAATTGCCCCTTTAATTCATAGCCCCTTTAATTGTCCACAATGCCTTGCAAATTCCATAGCCTTGCTCCCAGAGGCTATAAGAAGCTGCAACGCTGACTGTGGATGGGAACTTAGGGTTGTAATGCCACCAGGGTATGCATGATACTGGACTATTAATCCAGTGGCCGGGACTAATAATCCAGGGACGTGAGTTCAAATCCCACCACGGCAGCTTTGGAATTTAAATTCAGTGAATTAAATTAAATACATTTGTAATTAAAAAGCTAATATCAATAATGGTGACCATGAAACTGTTGGAAAAGCCCAACTGGTTCTCTAATGTCCTTTAGAAAAGGAACTCTGCCATCCTTACCCATATGGCCTATATGTGACTCCAGACCCGACCCACAGCAATGTGGTTGACACTTAAATGCCCTCTGAAATGACCTAGCAAGTCACTCAGTTGTACCAAACTGCTATGACAAAGTCAGCACTAGGAGCGGTTCAAGAACGTGGCTCACCACCACCTTCTCAAAGGCAATTAGGGATGGGCAATAAATGCCAGCCTTGCCAGCGACGCCAACATCCCGTGAACGAATAAATAAATAAAAAAGTTAGCGCTGTGCTCCACATTGCCAAGCCCTAGTGTGAATTTTTGCACTGTTAGCATTATTAGCCATTTTCAGCGGTCGTTAACTTGAGTTGCCGATGACACCGGCAATTCGCTTGGCGTTCATGAATTTTTTCCCCCCTAGGTGCTAATCGTGTGAAATTCAAGGTGCCGGGACTCAGTGCAAAATCTATATGGATGCCCATGGTGTACAAATGGCTTCTCAGAGATTTTTCTAATAAAAACAACTAGCCTAATCAAATAACACATAAGTACTGCAGTCACAATTGGATCATGGTGTCAGGTGTATCCTTTTATGTTATAGAGGATGCAATGTCATCAGGAAATCTTCCCCACGGGTATAATGCATCACCAGAGGAAAGGATACACCTTTAGCAACTGGAAAAATAAACATCTGTCTTGGCTCATTTCCTTATCTTTAACTCTTTAACCATGTTTCGCTCTTTCATTTTGGTGAATTTGTTTACTCTTCAGGTTGAAAGATTTCAGTGCTATGGATTAGATTGTGACTGCACTAGAGAGGGTACACAGGAGATTTATGAGGATTTTGCCAGGACTGAAAAATCTTAGCTGTGAGGAAAGATTGGATGAGAAGGGGTTGTTTTCTTTGCAACAGAGGAGGCTGAGGGGAGACTTAATTAATTAATTTAATGCATTAAATTATGAGGGCCATAGATAGGAAAGACCTATTTCCCTCAGCAGAGAGGTCAATAACCAATGGTCCTAGATTTAAAGTAAGTGATAGGAGGTTTAGAGGGGATGCGAGGAGAAATGTTTTCACCCAGAGGGTGGTGGGGGTCTGGAACTCACTGTTTGAAAGGATGGTAGAGGCAGAAATGCTCATCATATTTAAAAAGTACTTGGATGTGCCCTTGAAGTGCCGTAACCTACAGGGCTATGGACCAAGAGCTGGAAAGTGGGATTATGCTGGTTAGATGTTTGTGGCTTGCATTGACACGATGGACCAAATGTCCTCCTTCTGTGCCACACATTTCTATGATTCTATGAGTCTATGACGGGGAATGCTCGCAGATAAGATTTCGGGTGGGTTGTATGTTTACCGTCACATCTGACTGAGCCTCAGCGACCTCAGCACGGCATCTGATCCTGCTCCACCGAGTCACTTGCAATTGCTCACCACCCTGTGGCCTCGCTATGTGAGATTACCAACTTAGTGCCATACGTGAAAACACACTTATGCCAAGTGTATAAAATGCAATATAAAAGAATAAATAAATATAACGACCAATTTGAACTCTTAAAGTTGGTTAGGACAAGTGAGGTGACTCACAGAAAGGAAGAAGAAAGGCTTGCATTTATATAGCACCTGTTACAACCTCAGGATGTCCCAAAGCACTTTACAGCCAATGAAGTACTTTTTTGAAGCGTAGTCACTGTTGTAATGTAGGAAATGCAGCAGCCAATTTGCGCATCGCAAACTCTCACGAGCAGCAATGTGATAATGACCAGATAATCTGTTTTTGTGATGTTGATTGAGGGATAACTATTAGCCAGGACACCGGGGAGGACTCCCCTGCTCTTCTTCGAAATAGTGTCATGGGAACTCTGGATAGCCACCTGAGAGAGCAGATGGGTCCTTGGTTTAACATCTCATCTGAAAGACGGCACCTCCAACAGTGCAGCACTCTCTCAGCACTGCACTGGAGTGTCAGCCTGGATTTTTGTGCTCAAGTCCCTGGAGTGGGACTTGAACCCACAACATTCTGACTCAGAGGCGAAGGTGCTACCCACTGAGTCACAACTGACACATCTTCTAGAGAAATGGGTTGAAACTGACCAAATTAATTTTGCATAGAGCTGTTACAGTTAGCAGAGAAAAGATACTTTCATCCCATTCATCCAAGCTGGATTCAAAACCTGAGGTGAAGAAAATGTATAATCTATTGTTACTCAGTCCCCATGCAATCCATTCTGTTTTACACCAAAACAGTCGGGCCGAAATTCATCCCTGCCCGAAACCGGTTGCACCTTCCACTTTTGAAGTGATTTCTCCGCCGCTCCGGATGAGGTGGCTTTTTTCGCCAAATTCAGCTCTTTGACGGTTTTTTTGAAGCGGTTCGGAAGTCGGTCATAATGGGGGTGGATGTGGGGTGGTGAACACTCTTGAGGGGAGGAAGTTGAGGCAGGACGGAGTCTCCGCCGCTGTCAGTCAGCAGCGGAGCGGTGATGACGTCACCACGCGTGTGCGTCACCACTTTCTCCGCCTCACTTAAAGGGGAGGGCACTTCGACATTCAGGAACTTCGGTCCACTGGGCCACCAGGGAGGGTTTCGGCCAGGCCAGCGGTCTCGCACCAAGAGGGGGTGCCAGGCTGCCTGTTGGCGGCCCAGCCCAAACCCGGGGGGCATAATTATCTGACCGACCTGGAAGTCGGCCGGCAAAAAAATAAAATGGCGGCCGTGGCAGTGGGCCCTCGCCTTCAATGGCTGCCGCACAGCCAAGTTCCACACACAGAAGACACGGTGCATCGACAGAAAAAGCTGTCGGGGGCACCGCTTGGCGGATCGAGGATTTTTGCAGGTAAATTTGGCTGGAGGTGCGACGGAGGTGCGGGAGATCGGCGGTGTGTGCTTTGATCACGCAATGAGGACTGGGTGGGGACCACCAGAAAAATCCCCGAGTTGAATTTCCCTGGCGGTAGCCGTTGGACTCGACTCCACCGCCTGGCCGCCACTTTCTAGCGGTAAGTGGATTTTTTGGGAAGCTGAATTTTGGCCCCAGTGTTTCTTGCCAGCCTCCAAATATGGTGCTGAATTCAACTGACATGGATATCTTGTTTTACTTTGGCTGGCTTGCACTCACTTGTTCCAAACAGGAAGCTGCGTGTTACACTATGACTGGATTGACATTTGCCCATGGACAGCCAAATGTCATTACAAAGCATCTCTCAGCTCTTTTCAGAGTCGCTGCAGGTAGAATTTCACTGACAGTAGCAGGTTACAATTAATTTAGAGAATCCTGGAAAGGAAATAGCTTCAGCGTCATTCTGTAATATACCTAAAAAAAGCATATTGAACGTGCAGGTGATAGTAATGCAGAGAAAGTAATGCTTTGTGAAAATGCAATCAAAAGATATTTCCTACTGGCAGGTGATGGTGTTGAACTGTTACCTCACAATACTTTCAGATAGCAGATATTCCCAGCTTAAGTGTTGGATACACAGTTAAACCACATTATTTAGTCATCTGTTTACACACAAAGAATGAAAGACTTGCATTTATAGAGTGCTTTTCATGACTACTAGATGTCCCAAAGAGCTTTGCAGCCATGAAGTGTTGTCATGTGGGAAACACAGCAGCCAATATGCGCACAGCAAGCTCCCACAAGCAAACAGCAATGTGATAATGACACCAGATTTTCTGTTTTTAGTGATGTTGATTGAGGGATAAATATTGGCCAGGGCACCAGGGGTAACTCTTCTTCAAAGTAGTGCCATAAGATCTTTAAGATCCACCTGAGAAGGCAGACATTTTAACATTTCATGCGAAAGACAGCAGCTCTGACAGTGCAGCACTCCCTCAGCACTGCACTGGAGTGTTAGCCTGGATTTTTCTGCTCAAGTCTCTGCAGTGTATTTGAACCCATAACTCCCACAGGCGAGAGTGCTACCCACCTAGTTTTACAGCGTACACATTCATATATTTAAGTCTATCTTATTCTAAGGCGTTTGAGGGAAGAACATTGTGGTAGAAATTTGGTGTGCCATTTTTAGGCACGGTGGGAACGGGGGCGGAGGGTACAGGATATGATGAGGCTCGAGATGCCCCACTATTGGGCTTCATTTCAATGGAGCCGGGCTTGGCACGACAGCCAGATGTCGAAGAGTAAACCAAGATGAGGGCACTGTCAGTATCACTGTGGCCCTCCAGGAAGTGAAGTCAGGGGTTAGGAGTTAGGATGCTGGGTTGGGGCAGGATCAGAGGCTGAGGGTGGTATGGGTAGGCGGGGGAGGGGGCGGTGGGGTGGAGCAGTGGCCCGCTTCACTTCTGCAGCTCCCGGCTCCACATTCAGGTAAGTAAATTTCAAAAAGGAGTCATAAACTTGCTTCCATTCCAAAAGTGAATTCTCAGGTGACTGAACAGTCCAATACAGGAATTACAGACTCTGTCGCAGGTAGGACAGACAGTCATTGAAGGAAAGGGTGGGTGGGGAGTCTGGTTTGCCGCACGCTCCTTCCGATGCCGGCGCTTGATTTCTGTATGCTCTCGGCGACGAGACTCGAGGTGTCAGCGCCCCCCACCCCGGATGCTCTTCCTCCACTTAGGGCGGTCTTTGGCCAGGGACTCCCAGGTGTCGGTGGGGATATTGCATTTTATCAAGGAGGCTTTGAGGGTGTCCTTCAAAAGTCTCCTCTGCCCACCTGGGGCTTGCTTGCCATGCAGGAGTTCAGAGTAGAGCACTTTCTTTGGGAGTCTTTCAAAAAACTCTCTTTGTGGGTCGCAAGAGGTCCCAAAGCTATGGTTTTGCTGAGAACTCTGAGAATAAATCACCCACCCAATGTTTTCAGCTACATGTAGCTTAAAAGATTGGAATAACTAAAGCAGGGAGAATACAGTAAAGAAGACTATAACCATTGGTAGCCGTACCTGCTGTTGCCTAGGCCCAAAGCTCTGGAACTCCCTCCCTAAACCTCTCCGCCTCTCTACCTCTCTCTCCTCCTTCAAGATGCTCCTTGAAACCTACCTCTTTGACCAAGCTTTTGGTTACCTGCCCTCACTTCTCCTTATGCAGTTCAGTATCAAATTTTATTTATCTCATAATACTCCTGTGAAGCGCCCTGGGACCTTTCACTATGTTAAAGGCGCTATATAAATACAAGCTGTTGTTATTGTTGTTACAAATATATATTTTAAACAGGATTAATTAATTCTACCTCCTGAAAATTTCATTCATTTTCACATAAGTGAAAGCCACACTGTTTATAAGAACATAAGAAATAGGAACAGGAGTAGGCCATACGGCCCCTCGAGCCTGCTCCGCCACTTAATACGATCATGGCTGATCTGATCATGGATTCAGGTCCACTTCCCCGCCCGCTCCTCATAACCCCTTATCCCCTTATCATTTAAGAAACTGTCTTAAACCTATTCAATGTCCCAGCTTCCACAGCTTTCTGAGGCAGCGAATTCGACAGATTTACAACCCTCTGAGAGAAGACATTTCTCCTCATCTCAGTTTTAAATGGGAAGTCCCTTATTCTAGGATCATGCCCTCTAGTTCTAGCCTCCCTCATCAGTGGAAACATTCTCTCTGCATCCACCTTTTCAAGCCCCCTCATGATCTTATATATTTCGATAAGATCACCTCTCATTCTTCTGAATTCCAATGAGTAGAGGCCCAACATACTCAACTTTTCCTCATAAGTCAACCCTCTCATCTCCGGAATCGACCTAGTGAACCTTGACTGAACTGCCTCCAAAGCAAGTATATCCTTTTGTAAATATGGAAACCAAAACTGCACGCAGTATTCCAGGTGTGGCCTCACCAATACGCTGTACAGCTGTACCAAGACTTCCCTGCTTTTATACTCCATCCCCTGTGCAATAAAGGCCAACATACCATTGGCCTATCTGATCACTTGCTGTACCTGCATACTATCCTTTTGTATTTCATGCACAAGTACCCCCAGGTTCTGCTGCACTGCGACACTTTGCAATCTTTCTCCATTTAAATAATAACTTGCTCTTTGATATTTTTTCTGCCAAAGTGCATGACCTCGCACTTTCCAACATTATACTTCATCTGCCAAATTTTTGCCCACTCACTTAGCCTGTCTATGTCCTTTTGCAGATTTTTTGTGTCCTCCTCACACATTGCTTTTCCTCCCATCTTTGTATCATCAGCAAACTTGGCTACGTTACACTCAGTCCCTTCTTCCAAGTCGTTTATATGGATTGTAAATAGTTGGGGTCCCAGCTCTGATCCCTGCGACACCCCACTAGTTACTGGTTGCCAACCAGAGAATGAACCATTTATCTCTACTCTGTTATATTCCAGTTGTCCCTTCAACATGCACTTCCATTTAAATTAACTGTATGCAAATGCTTTTGTAAGACTACTGAGCAAGTCATTTGCATTGAGAATCAACAGATTAATTTTTATAAATCATTCAGAAGGAAAGCTCCAACCTTCTCTCAGGATGGGATCCTCAGGATTAAAGGTTTTATATTTAAAAGCTGAGCATCTAATCATGTGTTGATGAAAAATGTTCTCCAGAGTATTTATCCACAATTTGTACACACTTATCATGAGCGTATGTTTAAGTGGCATAAACGATAAATACACTTGAGTCTAAAGAATAATTTATTTGATAAAATATTAATTTACAACTACAGGGCTATGATGTTTGCACGGAATAGTTGCAACAAGTGTCAGCCAGTGGCTCAGTGGGTAGCACCCTCGCCTCTGGGTCAGAACATTGTGGAATCCAGTCCCACTCCAGGAACTTGAGCATAAAAATCTAGGCTTATACTCTAAGGGAGTGCTGCACTGTCAAAAGTGCTGTCTTTCAGATGAGACATTAAACTGAGGCCTGCTCTCTCAGGTGGATGGAAAAGATCCCATGGCACTATTTCAAAGAGGAGCAGTTATCCCCAATATCCTAGCCAATATTTATCCTTCAATCAACATAACAAAAACAGATGATCTGGTCACTATCACATTGCTGTGTTTCCCACATCACAAGAGCGACTACGCTCCAAAAGTATTTAATTCATTGTAAAGCTCTTTGAGATGTCTGGTGGTTGTAAAAGGCACTATATAAATGCAAGTCTTTCTTTAACAACAAAGGCAAATTGTACCATATTTAAACAGTTTTCCTCTAATCATGTTCTACACCATTTGGGGCTGAGGGGAGATTTGATTGAGGTGCATTAAATTATGAGCAGATGGAATGGATAGGAAGGATCTAGTTCCCTTAGCAAAGATGTCACTAACCAGGGGGCATAGATATAAAATATTTGGTAGAAGGATTAGAGGAGAGTTGAGGAGAACATTTTCCACCCAGAGGGTGGCGGGGGTCTGGAACTCATGGCCTGAAAGGGTGGTAGAGGCAGAAACCCTCATCACATTTAAAAAAGTACTTGGATGTGCACTTGAAGTGCCGCAACCTATAAGGCTACGGACCTAGAGCTGGAAAGTGGGATTAGGCTGGATAGCTCTTTTTCAGCCGACACAGACACAATGGGCCAAACGGCTTCCGTTGATTCTGTAAACTCCTATGATTCGATGATATACTGTGGTGTGTGGAGTAACAGTGCCTGTTTGCATCATCAGTAAGAAGACATTTGTTCCTTTTCTTGGATGCATGACATCCCTGCAGCTGTCTGGAATTATGTTAAAGCCTTTCTTACAGACGTTTTGGTCATAATACAAGAGTAACGATGTGGGTTTGGACAGTATTGATCCAGTTCCTGGGCGGCACAGGCCTACAGCACAGAACCGCCCCCTAATTTGTCACCAATTGCCAGCCTCACTCAGAGGCCAGTAGATGATGGCTGCTGTGGCAAATGGAAAGCAGCCAAGCCGTGAGCATTCTACACTTGTGGCTGAGCTACCTCATTGGATCAGAACAGAGGGAACTTTAGGTTACTACTTACCGTGTTATAATTGATCTCGGACTATTTGATGCTGAGTGTCAGCTGGGGTTCAGCGGGTCGCACACTCGTTTCTGAGTCAAAAGATTGTGGCTTCAAATCCCACTCTCGGAACGTGAGCACATAAATCTATGCCGACACACCAGTGCAGCACTAAGGGAGTGATGCATAGTCGGAAATGCTGTCTTTTCAATGAGACGTTCAACCAAGTCCCCGTCTACTCTCTCAGGTGGATGTAAAAGATCCCGTGGCACTATTTCAAAGAAGAACAGGGGAGTTATCCCTGGTGTCTTGACCAATATTTATCCCTCAACTTTACAAAAACAGATTATCTGCTCATTAGCACCTTGCTGTTTATGGGAGCTTGCTGTGCAGAAATTGTATTTGCATTTCCCACATTACAACAGTGACTACACTCCAAAAGTACTTCATGGCTGTAAAGCGCTTTGAGATGTCCAGTGGCTTTGAAAGGCGCTATATAAATGCAAGTATTTCTTTTTCATTTTTTTTGAGGTGGGGTACCGGAATGATGGAAAGTGTATCTCTCATTCAGCAATAACATCCCTTACCTTTGATGAGCACAAAAGTATAATCATAAAAAACATCAGCTCTATTTGAGTCTGTTTTCTCTAAAAGGCATAATTTCTACTACAGTGCTCCATATTCAGTTGAGAAGTTCTCTTATTTTCATGAATTGAAAAGCTAAATTATGATGGGTTGTGATGGGATTATAGTGAAAGATTATTTCACTGATTGGAAAGATAATAAGAGGGCACAAATTTAGGGCCATCACCAAAGAATGTGAGAGTGGTAGAGATTGTGGAACTATCTGCCACCACTTGTTATTGAAACAAAGTCCAAAAAATTTTCTGGAAGGAAATGAAATGGTTGCTTGAAAAAGGGTATGATTAAAGGCTATGAGGGGTGAGCAGAAGAGTGAGATTAGATTGCGTGGCTCATGTGGAGCAAACCATTAGCGCAGGCATGATGGGTTGAAAGGCCACTGAAATGTCCACCTTGATGATGCGCTCATGCAGAGGCCAGAGGCTGATTCTGAACATCTTGCCTGGTGCCGACTGCCTCTGGGGCAAACCAAGCTTGAAGTGGGATCCTCAGACAGGCGCTGGTTCCATATTTGAATATGCAAAGGATTAACTTCTGTTTTAGGTGTGGGCCCCTGGTCCTCCATTTTCTTTCCTGTACCAATATGGCGGGTGCACAGTTCCGGAGGGAAATGTGTGCAAGTTTCCTGCCCGCCAAATTGGGGTTTTAGTAGGCTGGTCACACCCTAAAAACGGGTGCTGCACGGCTGAGTTTATCGTCCATTGTATCTTGTACCTCCCACGCTGTAGAAAGCGTGGTCGGAATTCTAAGGCAGACTTTTGCGTGCTCGGAATATATCGCTAATAATTAAGTTATTCAATGACTGTCGTGTGGCCAATTGGATGAAATCACTTTAGTGGCAAATAAAAGGTTGTTTGTAACTGTACTCAGCAGAAATTGAGAAAGACACTGGAGAGGAAGGAATGGGAATGAATGTTGTACACAACACAGAGTATCCATCAGAAGTGGCCATATTCAAACTAGAAAAGCAAAGTGCTTAATTCCCTCTGTGACACATTCCTTTAATATTGCTGCTGCTTTTCTCAGCAGAGCTCTTTCATGTCAAGATATCTTGATTAAAATGGGACAGTTGAGGATTGGAAAGCTCACTTCTGTCTGTTAGCTTCATATAGCAGTTTGGAGCAGGCCCTGTAAGCAGGTTTTTTTTTGCACATTATAGATGTGTTAATTACAAAATTAAATCTACATCTTCCACATAAATAAATAGCACGACCATAACCTTACTAGATGTCATGTCAGGAACAAATAAGTCTGTCGAGAAATGTTCTTACCTCTGTTTTAAAGAGGAATGGTTCTGTAATAATTTATGTGATTTATTTTCACAGAAGATTAGATAAAGTTTGATAAGTTAAAGAAATGGGATACAAAACTATTTCTTTTTAAAGTTAAGGACTTGTTTCCATTCCTCTTGGGCCTCTCATGCCCCGGGCTTCCCTTGCCTCCCACACCACTGACCACGATTGCTTTCTGACCACGTTCCCCAGAGGCAGCTCCCTGCGCTACCACATCACTCCCAGCCCGCGAGCCTCCTCGACATTCCGGTCGAATTTGGGCAGGAGTGGCGAGGAGGCTGATTGGTGAGGAAGCCTGGGATTTAAAATGGCTCCGGTCTCACGCTGGCAGTGGGCTTCTCGCCCACCCCAGCTTCCACCGCCACACGCCCCAAGTTAAAATCAGGGCCATGGTCATCATCATAGGCAGTCCCTCGAAATCGACTCTAAAAATGAGTTCTTAGTTGACTGAACAGTCCAATACTGTTCAGGAATTACAATCTCTGTCACAGGTGGGACAGACAGTGGTTGAAGGAAAGGGTGGGTGGGGAGTCTGGTTTGCCGCACGCTCCTTCCGCTGCCTGCGCTTGCTTTCTGCACGCTCTCGGCGACGAGACTCGAGGTGCTCAGCGCCCTCCCGGATGCTCTTCCTCCACTTAGGGCGGTCTTTGGCCAGGGGCTCCCAGGTGTCGGTGGTGATGTTGCATTTAATCAAGGAGGCTTTGAGGGTGTCCTTGTAACGTTTCCTCTGCCCACCTGGGGCTCGCTTGCCGTGCAAGTGGGGAAGTCCTTAATGTCCCGACCTGCAATCAGTGAAGGGTTTCCTGAGAAAGTGAAAGGTATGTCAAGCATGAGTTACAGGTTGCCTTATTCTAACATTTTAGAGGACAAAGGGATGTGTAAAGATAAGATAAGTATCTCATGTAACTGGCTGATGGTGTGTCTGTGTGTGTGTGTGTGTTGTAGATAAGAGCAGTACTCACTTATCTTAACAGACTTAATCAGGATATTGACTGTTCTCCTCCTCTCTTTGCAGCAGAATCTGCATTCATTGCTCACCCAGCTCTTCCCAGACATCACTCGCTGCAGCTTAATGAAGAGGATAGACTTCATGCCCAGAAATGGCACACCACCTTTCCATCACCTCTCTTGTCAAGATCTCCAGGCCTCTATCGGAAAAGGGAGCTCTCCTCCCATCTCGCAACCCCCCCTCCCCCCACCCTGTCCCACCAACCCCCTGTCTGTAGGACTGAATATAAGAAATAGAACTGGACACCTTACAGCCCGAGAAGTGTAGGTGCAGCTTTAAGGAGTTGGCACCAGTATGTTCATGGTGCTACCTGCCCCCACCCCCACCACCCATCTGTGGCCTCTACCCTCCTAGCTCATGGGAGTGTGTACTATTTGTGGAAAAAGTGAGCAAATCTCCTGTGTGGCTGTGCCACCAAATGTGTGGGGGCAAATGCTTTAGCACTGTAAACATGTCGGCAGTGGGAGTTTAGTCCTCTGGTTACTAACTGGTTCCTCCCTGGTGCTTGTAATATATAGCTCCATCTAGTGGACTATTGCTCCACCTAGTGGACAACTGTGGTAATGCAGCCATTGCTGTAAATACAATAAAAGCATCAGGTGACAGTCACCTGACAAGTTCCTGTGTTAAGAGCCATCTTGTAAAGTCAGTGTGTTGTGATGTTGCAGAGAATATACCACATTGGCGATGTAGGATTGGATTCTTGGATAACCTAGCTGAAATGTTTGTTGGTCAATGATTCAGCCAACCGACAGAGAGACTTTGTGGGCTTCTTTGTTTTGAATAACAGCTAAAAATCCAAGGTAAATTACAAGCACACTTGGTTGAACTTCCAGAGTCTAGATGGCCACACCTATGGGAATAATGGGGCGCTTGGGTGAATTCCATCGTGACCAAGAGACTGTCGGAGTGTATGTGGAGCCGCTAGAAATATTTTTCACCGCAAATAGTATCATCGAAGTCCCTGATGATGAAAACCATAACCGACTGATGTTAGAAAGAAAATGGGCGATTTTCCTGATTGAAGCAGGCCCCGAGGTGCTAAAACCCTGAAAAATGTGCTTGTTCCCATCAAGCCAAAAGACACATCACTTAAGAAGATTAAGCACTACGGTCCTGAGCCCCTGGAAATTGCTGAAAGTTATTGTTTTGGAATAAGAGATCAGTTAATTGACGAAAGTATCAGTGAGTACATTGTTGCATTAAAAAGGCTATCCATTCACTGTCATTTCGGAAACTTTCAGGACCGAGCATTGCGTGACTGCTTTGCTTGTGGGATGAAACATGAATCAATCAGAAGAAAGTTATTGACAACCCCTAACTTGACTTTTGATTTAGCTTGTCAGACAGCTATGTCAATGGATATGGCCGACCAATATTCGCGAGAATTTCATACCATTTCAAGTCGTCAGACAACCGAGGTGAATCGCCTGCACGTTAAAAGTAAAAGGCAGTTGGGCCCCAAGGCATGCTGACTGAAGAGTAAATCAACTTTCAAGGCTATAAGTAGAAATCTCCAGAGAGTACATAGAATGGAAGAAAAGCAACAGGATGAAGAGATACACGTCATCAGGAGCACGATGTTGTAGGAACCAGGATCCCCATGGAAATCGACATTGGCACATCAGTGAGCAAAGTACCGAAATCGCTATATCTCGACAAGTTGAGTGATTTTCCACTGGAGAAGTCACAGATAGACCTGTGAGGCTACTCAGGAGAGAAAATCCCTGTAGTAGGATGTATCACCAAACTGGTGAAGTACAAGGATCAATTTCTGAGCTTGCCTCTCTTAGTAGTGGCAGGAGACAAGCCTGCCTTACTAGATAGAAATTGGTCAGCATCACTGAAGCTGGATTGAAATTAGATTTTTCGTGTTGAAATGAAATTTGCATCGAAGGATGATGTCATCAAGAAGTATCGAAGGTGTTCTGCGAAACAGGCAGTCTGATCCAAGGATTCAAGGTTGTTAGACCAGTTTACTGCAAGCCACATCCTTTATACCATATGCACTCAAGGAGAAAGTTGAGCAAGAGCTCAAAAGACTAGAGACTGAGAACATTATCGCTAAGATAGACCTATGTAATTGGGCTACACACATTTTTGTTGTATCTAAGTCATATGGTAAGGTAACATAGAAACATAGAAACATAGAAAATAGGTGCAGGAGCAGGCCATTCGGCCCTTCGAGCCTGCACCTCCATTCAATGAGTTCATGGCTGAACATGCAACTTCAGTACCTCATTCCTGCTTTCTCGTCATACCCCTTGATTCCCCTAGTAGTAAGGACTACATCTAACTCCTTTTTGAATATATTTAGTGAATTGGCCTCAACAACTTTCTGTGGTAGAGAATTCCACAGGTTCACCACTCTCTGGGTGAAGAAGTTTCTCCTCATCTCGGTCCTAAATGGCGTACCCCTTATCCTTAGACTGTGAACCCTGGTTCTGGACTTCCCCAACATTGGGAACATTCTTCCTGCATCTAACCTGTCTAAACCCATCAGAATTTTAAACGTTTCTATGAGATCCCCTTTCATTCTTCTGAACTCCAGTGAATACAAGCCCAGTTGATCCAGTCTTTCTTGATATGTCAGTCCCGCCATCCCGGGAATCAGTTTGGTGAACCTTCGCTGCACTCCCTCAATAGCAAGAATGTCCTTCCTCAAGTTAGGAGACCAAAACTGTACACAATACTCCAGGTGTGGCCTCACCAAGGCCCTGTACAACTGTAGTAACACCTCCCTGCCCTTGGACTCAAATCCCCTCGCTATGAAGGCCAACATGCCATTTGCTTTCTTAACCGCCTGCTGTACCTGCATGCCAACCTTCAATGACTGATGTACCATGACACCCAGGTCTCGTTGCACCTCCCCTTTTCCTAATCTGTCACCATTCAGATAATAGTCTGTCTCTCTGTTTTTACCACCAAAGTGGATAACCTCACATTTATCCACATTATACTTCATCTGTCATGCATTTGCCCATCCACCTAACCTATCCAAGTTACTCTGCAGCCTCATAGCATCCTCCTCTCAGTTCACGCTGCCACCCAACTTAGTGTCATCTGCAAATTTGGAGATACTACATTTAATCTCCTCGTCTAAATCATTAATGTACAATGTAAACAGCTGGGGCCCCAGCACAGAACCTTGCGGTACCCCACTAGTCACTGCCTGCCATTCTGAAAAGTACCCATTTACTCCTACTCTTTGCTTCCTGTCTGCCAACCAGTTCTCAATCCATGTCAGCACACTACCCCCAATCCCATGTGCTTTAACGTTGCACATTAATCTCTTGTGTGGGACCTTGTCGAAAGCCTTCTGAAAATCCAAATACACCACATCAACTGGTTCTCCCTTGTCCACTCATCTGGAAACACCCTCAAAAAATTCCAGAAGATTTGTCAAGCATGATTTCCCTTTCACAAATCCATGCTGACTTGGACCTATCATGTCACCTCTTTCCAAATGCGCTGCTATGACATCCTTAATAATTGATTCCATCATTTTACCCACTACCGATGTAAGGCTGACCGGTCTATAATTCCCTGTTTTCTCTCTCCCTCCTTTTTTAAAAAGTGGGGTTACATTGGCTACCCTCCACTCCATAGGAACTGATCCAGAGTCTATGGAATGTTGAAAAATGACTGTCAATGCATCCGCTATTTCCAAGGCCACCTCCTTAAGTACTCTGGGATGCAGTCCATCAGGCCCTGGGGATTTATCGGCCTTCAATCCCATCAGTTTCCCCAACACAATTTCACAACTAATAAGGATTTCCCTCAGTTCCTCCTTCTTACTAGACCCTCTGACCCATTTTATATCCGGAAGGTTGTTTGTGGCCTCCTTAGTGAATAACGAACCAAAGTACTTGTTCAATTGGTCTGCCGTTTCTTTGTTCCCCGTTATGACTTCCCATGATTCTGACTGCAGGGGACCTACGTTTGTCTTTACTAACCTTTTTCTCTTTACATATCTATAGAAACTTTTGTAGTCCGTCTTAATGTTCCCTGCAAGCTTCCTCTCGTACTCCATTTTCCCTGCCCATATCAAACCCTTTGTCCTCCTCTGCTGAGTTCTAAATTTCTCCCAGTCCCCGGGTTCGCTGCTATTTCTGGCCAATTTGTATGCCACTTCCTTGGCTTTAATACTATCCCTGATTTCCGTTGATAGCCAGGTTGAGCCACCTTCCCTTTTTTATTTTTACGCCAGACAGGGATGTACAATTGTTGTAGTTCATCCAGGCGGTCTCTAAATGTCTGCCATTGCCCATCCACAGTCAACCCCTTCAGTATCATTCGCCAATCTATCCTAGCCAATTCACGCCTCATACCTTCAAAGTAACCCTTCTTTAAGTTCTGGACCATGGTCTCTGAATTAACTATTTCATTCTCCATCCTAATGCAGAATTCCACCATATTATGGTCACTCTTCCCCAAGGGGCCTCGCACAACGAGATTGCTAATTAATCCTCTCTCATTGCACAACACCCAGTCTAAGATGGCCTCCCCCCTAGTTGGTTCCTCGACATATTGGTCTAGAAAACCATCCCTTATGCACTCCAGGAAATCCTCCTTCACCGTATTGCTTCCAGTTTGGTGAGCCCAATCTATGTGCATATTAAAGTCACCCATGATAACTGCTGCACCTTTACTGCATGCACCCCTAATTTCCTGTTTGATGCCCTCCCCAACATCACTACTACTGTTTGGGGGTCTGTACACAACTCCCAATAACGTTTTTTGCCCTTTGGTGTTCTGCAGCTCTACCCATATAGATTCCACATCATCAAAGCTAATGTCCTTCCTAACTATTGCATTAATCTCCTCTTTAACCAGCAATGCTACCCCACCTCCTTTTCCTTTTATTCTATCCTTCCTGAATGTTGAATACCCTTGGATGTTGAGTTCCCAGCCCTGATCATCCTGGAACCATGTCTCTGTAATCCCAATCACATCATATCTGTTAACATCTATTTGCACAGTTAATTCATCCACCTTATTACGGATACTCCTTGCATTAAGACACAAAGCCTTCAGGCTTGTTTTTTTAACAACCTTTGTCCTTTTAGAATTATGATGCAGTGTGGCCCTTTTTGTTTCTTGCCTTTGTTTACTCGGCCTTCCATTATTGCTTTTTACCTTTCTACCATCCATTTCTGACTCCATATTACTTCGCCCTGTCTCGCTGCATAGGTTCCCATCCCGCTGCTATATTAGTTTAAACACTCCCGAACTGCATTAGCAAATGTTACTCCTAGGACATCAGTTCCAGTCCTGCCCAAGTGCAGACCGTCCCTTTTGTACAGCTCCCACTTCCCCCAGAACTGGTTCCAATGTCCCAGGAATTTGAATTCCTCCCCCTTGTACCTCTGCTCAAGCCACATATTTATTCTAACTATCCTGTCCCTCTACTCTAATTAGCATGTGGCACTGGTAGCAATCCAGAGATTACTACCTTTGAGGTCCTACTTTTTAAATTTAACTCCTAGCTCCCTAAATTCAGCTTGTAGGACCTCTTCCCGCTTCTTACCTATATCGTTGGTGCCTACATGTACCACGACAACTGGATGTTCACTCTCACTCTCTCTCTCCAGAATGCTCTGCAGCCGCTCCGAGACATCCTTGACCCTTGCACCAGGGAGGCAACCTATCATCCTGGAGTCTCGGTTACAGCAGCAGAAACTCCTATCTATTCCCCTTACAATAGAGTCCCCTATCACTATAGCTCTTCCACTCTTTTTCCCGCCCTTCTGTGCAGCAGAGCCACCCATGGTGCCATGAACCTAGCTGCTGATGCCTTCCCCTGGTAAGTCATCTCCCCCAACAGTATCCAAAACGGTATATCTGTTTTGAAGGGAGATGACCGCAGGGGACTCCTGCACTACCTTCCTGCTCTTGCCTTGTCTCTTAGCCACCCATTCACTATCTGTCCTAACCCTTACCTGCGGTGTGACCAATTCACTAAATGTGCTATCCACGACATTCTCAGCAGGTTGTAAAGTAACTGTAAACCAAGTTCTAGAGGTTAATCTCCCCAATACATTGCTAAATGTAGAAGACTTGTTCACAACGCTGATAGATGGTCAGATCTTCTCAAAGTTGGATCTTATGAATGCTTACTTACAAACTGAAGTAGATGAGGAGTCCAAGTCATGTTTGACTATAAATACTCACCTAGGCCTATATCAATTCACTAGGCTACCATTTGGAGTGTCTTCCAAACCCGCCATATTTCAAGGGGTGATGAAACAGATTCTGCAAGGCATTGAAGGGGTAGTATATTATTTAGATGAGATACTCATGTCAGCACCAAACAGGCAAATCCAAATAACATATTGAATGAAGTGTTCAAATGGCTAGAGAAGCACAGAGTACGAGTGACTGCTCACAAGTGAGAGTTATTTCAAAATTCAGTGGTTTACATCCAGCCAAGGGAAAGCTGGATGCAATTAGAAATGCACCCACTCCCAAGAATGTCACTGAACTTCGATCATTTTTGGGTCTTTTGGGTATTATGGGAAGTTCCTACCAATTTGGCTACAGTGTTACATCCACTGAATGAGCTGTTGAAAAAATAGGTCCATTGGAAGTGGTCAGAAGAATGCGACGCTGCATTCAAGGAGTGTAAAAGCCAGTTGATAGAGAGCACCATGTTAGTTCACTATGACGTATCTAAGGAGATCAAGCTAGCATGTGATGCCCCTCCGTATGGAGTTGGGGCTGTGATCTCTCATGTACTACATAGTGGGGAGGAGATATCAATTGCTTTTGCTTCACGCACTCTCTGTGCCAGCGAGAGTAATTATGCGCAAAAGGGAAGCTTTGGCATTAATTTTTGAGGTGAAGATGTTCCACAAATACTTGTATGGTCATAAGTTTACCATCGTTATGGACCATAAGCCCCTGTCAGCAATCCTCCATCCAAAGTCCCCAATTCCAACCTTAGCTGCAGCTCAAATGCAGAGATGTGCTTTGATTTTGTTAGCGTATACGTATGACATTGAGTACAGATGATCAGCTGATCACAGTAATGCTGATGATATTTCTAGATTGCCTTCCCTATCACAAGTTACGCCCAATAGGGAAGAAGTGTTCTATTTGTCATACATTGATGAACTGCCAGTCACAGCTGAAGAGATTGGTAGAGCAACCAAACGCGACCCAGTTATGTCAAAGGTGATGATTACATAGCAAATGGCTGGCCAAATCAGGTATCAGAGAAAGATATTCATCCATTCTTCATTTGTAGGAATAAATTGTCCACGGATAAAGATTGTATCATGTGGGGTGCACGAGTGGTTATATCAAATAAATTCAGGTCCAAACGATTAGGAGATCTTCATGACCAGTACCTGGGAATGTGCTTGACCAAGAGTTTTGCACACAGTTACTTATGGTGGCCAGATTTAGATACAGATATAGAGTACATCATTAATCAGTGTACAACATGTCAATCGGTAAGCAAGAAACTACCATCAGTACCGTTACAGCCATGGAAATGGCCCATAGGGGTGTGGCAAAGGTTAAATATCGATTTTGCTGAGCTAGAAGGACAGCAATTGTTCATTGTGATTGATAGCCAAAGTAGGTAGAGGTATTTCTATTGCGAAGATTATTTTCTTCATATGGCCTCCCAGAAGATATTGTGTCTGATAATGTATCACAATTTTGTTCAGAAGAATTTTCACAGTTGCCGAGCAAAAATGGTGTGAAACATACCAAAGTTCCACCGCACCACCCTGCTTCAAATGGTGCACCAGAGCGCACAGTACAAATTGTGAAACATGCCCTCATCAAACAAATGTTGGATCCAAATCCAAAGAAATGACAGTTGTCATTGGACCACAAATTGGCTAATTTTCTAATTATTTATCATAATACTCCTCATACAACTACTGGGAGAATACCAGCAGAGTTGTTTCTCAAATGACAGCCATGAACCAGATCCTTGTTGTTAAAACCAAACTTGGCTCAGTCAGTAGAAGAGAAACAATTAAGACAGAAAGAAAATCATGATAGAGGTAGAGTAAGAGAGAGAAGTGTGAAATTGAATCAGAAGGTGAGAGTGAAGAACCATCGCCATAAATGGTTAAAGTTGTTTCCAAGAAGAGTGGTGAAGATATGTGGTCCTCGCACATATTTGGTCAAGATGTTTGATCATGGACAGGTTAGGTTCACATTGATATTTTACCTACAGATATGGAAGGAATTGAAAGTTGGAATGATTCGATTATTTCTGACTTATCAGATAGTCTTATTACAAGTACAGTACCAGTAGCATATCCTACATAAAATACACTAGAAACAAGTCCAAGAGAAAGTCAGAATTTAAGTCTGAGTCCGAGTCAGGCAGACAAACAGTCCGAAGTTGCAGAGAATTCAAATGTAGATCGAGGGTATCCCCTGGAGAAAAACTTTCCTTAGGCTCAGCCTAGAATGAGTCTAAGTTCAACACCACATTTGGAAATCCATTCGAGAGTGAAGGTATCCTCTTCAAAACAGAAAACCAATGGTTAAGTTTGATTTGTAAATATGGCAAAATAAGTCAATATCTTTTGTTAGGTATAACCATGCAAGTTATGTATGATGATTCTTTGTTATAATTACTTCTTCATTAAGGAGGGAGAAGTGTAATATATAGCTCCATCTAGTGGGCTACTGCTCCACCTAGTGGACAACTGTGGTATGCAGCCATTGCTGTAAATGCAATAAAGGCATCAGGTGACAGGTCACCTGACAATTTCCTGTGTTAAGAACCATCTTGTAAAGTCTGTGTGTTGTGATGTTGCAGAGAATATATCATAGTGCTCCCTTCCCCTGATGTCACATTTGAGATGATGACTGGCCATGTGGCAGACCTAAATGTGAACTTATTCTGTGGCACGATCAGGATCTCCAACACTCGACCCACCTTGAGGACAAACCTGAAAACCAACATCAGTGCTGACTCACAATCAAAATTGAGTCTGGTTACCAGGGGCTAGAAATTCCATTACCGCCACCGCCCATATCTCAGTGCTATTCTGGCGGTATACACTGATTGAGTTTTTAGTACTGTCGGAATACCGTTACGAACCAAAGCTGCTAGTTCCGGCTTTTTTCCCCGGTGGTGGTGGTAACGGGAGATATCAAGCAGTAGCGGTGTTCTTAGTCATGTAAGGTTGGCGTCCTTGACGATGACCCTTCTGCGCATGCGTGATTTTGTTTTCTCAGAGTTACATTTTTCCCGTAATTCTGGGGTCAGGGGTCGCCCACGCATGTGCAGAAGAGGGAGGGAGCGGGAAAGAGAGAGAGAGAGAGAGGGGAGACTGCCTGCAAGTAATTTTTGAAGCTACAACATATAATTCACTGCAACTGAGTAGATTTTTGAGTTTCCAGACTAGAATTTCAGCATTTATTTATAATCGACACTGATTATATTGAATATATATAAATCTCCATCAGAAACTAATGGAGAGGGAAGGTGAGGGAGTGGTGGAACGAGAGGTAGGAGGGAGGAAGAGGGCCAAGCCTTTCTACTTGGAAGTCCAAGTGGCCTTGGTCCATGAGGTAGAGGCGAGGTGGACTCAATTGACCCGGGGTGGATGTGGGAAGCCCGCCCCGGCGGTCTACCAGAGGATATGGTCCGAGATTTCGGAGGTGGTGCCCAGGACTTTCGGGGGGGCAAGCCAATGCCGCAAGCGCTGGAACGACATTGTTTCATCCGCGAGAGTAAGTGATAACCTTAATCATGCACTGACTCATTACTTAAAATGTAAATCTGCCACATTGTAATGTTGGTAAGCTTGGTGTCATGCATTATTTCCGATCAACGATCTTATTGCAATGGTTTTCCGTACTTAGATGTGTTCATCATGCATCACTTGCATCCTAACAGTGCATTAATGGGACATTGAGGAAAGGGTTCGGGACGGCTAATTGTGGCTGTCTGGCTGTGCGTTCCGTAATAGTAGATGGGCAATTACCTTACACCATGTTCTTGTCATCTTTGCAGAAAAAAATATCCTCCAATCGCGCCGAGTGTCAGCATACAGCAGGAGGGCCACCAAACCTAGATGAACTGTCAGAGCTGGAGGAGCGGATCGCAGCCCTCGTAGGGCACATAATCGCTCAGCCACCCATGGCGGTGCTGATCCTGTGGTAGTGGCAGGTAAGTCATGCATCATCCCAGGGTCATGCAGCGTTCATGTAATTTAATGCTATGTGAGTATAATGTAGAAATGATGTAATGTAATGCAATGTAATGCTGGGTCTACGAAATCTAAATCGAATGCCATGCAGTTTCTGTCCATTCTGTTCATGCTAATTTCATGTAACGTCTCTCGGTGATATATAATGCAGCAGTGTTGCTCCTCTACATATGCCTGCGCAACGTGAGTGTTCTCATGTCACCCTGACCCTCCCTTCCCCTGCTGCTAACCTCTCATATTATGTTTTCTAGTTGCCCAGGGGCTTCAACAACCTGCCTTCGCCATTGGTGCGGGTGATACTTTCCGGAGCGGACTCCACTGAGGAGGAGGAGGAGAGCGAGCACCATGATGACCCTCCTCAAGCTGTTGCGGTGGGTGTGTTAAGTGCACAACATGTGCAGGAGCTTGTTGAGGAGGGGGAGGCGGGGACTCAGGGGTCCATTCTACCTGTGGCCACCTCTTCCTCAGCGGAATCCGTCTTTCATGGATTCGGCTCAGAGGAAGTAGCGGGACCAAGCAGTGTGCAACGGCGCACACTGTGTGTTCCAGCCCCTGTGCCCAATCTGCAGAGGTTGATCCGATGGGGCAGGCATGCTCCACGACAGGCAGATGTCGACCTGGACATGGTGGGACATTGGTCGAGAGCTCCTCCAGGCCATTGGCGGCTTAGCCGGGAACATCACCGCGCAATCAGCACATCAATCAGCGGACATGGCAGAGATGATTGCGGCGATGTGGCGAACCGTTGATGCCATACCGTGAACGATGGAAGACCACCCAAGGTGCCAGACCACCGATGCCGACAGCACCTGGGAGTCGGGAGCAATCAATTGCTTCTGACTCTGAAGACGGGTCCTCAGAACTCCCAACTTCTCCAGAATCCCCACACATGGCGCCGCCACTGTCATCGCCACCCCCCTCCTCCCTCCTCCCCCCTCCCCACCCCACAGCAGCAGCGCTCGAGGTGCCCTGCTGCACAATGCTGTGGTCCCAACTCGGACAGGGGCAGGGGTAATGGGAAAAAACAATTGGGGGTAAGGTGGGTGGGGGGCTGGGAAGTTTTGCTGGGTGCTGGGGCGTTGTGCATGTTTTTTATTTGTAACTCAAAAATTGTTGATTGTTGTGGGAGTTCGTAGCTTTTAATGTTTTCACTGTTTATTCTTGTTGTTGTTCATGGTTGTTTTGTTAAAATTATGTATCACATTTAATTTAAAAATAATTATTTATTCATTTATTTTATTTCAAAGATTAGAAAGTTTTTCAATTTTCAAAATTTATAAAAACATTTTATTCAACTTAACCATTCTTGTGCAGTGTCTCACTCATTTTTACAAAATGAGGGGTAACAATCATTAAAAGGGTTGCAAACAATGGCAAGGCAAGGTTGAAACGTAACTCTCACTGTTCAAGCAAAGCGTTCATTAATGAGCTCCTGACGTAACAGTTTTGCAGTTGCGTAAATACCACGAGGCATCCCCTGTGGTGTCCGGGGGCGCGGGGTTGGGGGGGGGGGGGTGGGGGAATGGATTCATCGCCAGGCTCCTCGTCCTCCTCGACCTCCTCTTCCTCTGCCTCCTCCCCTCTATCCTGAGGTGGTCTTGCAGTCCCCTGTGGCAATTCCTGTCCCCTCATGATTGCTAAGTTGTGCAACATACAACACACCACAATGAACTCAGTGACCTGCTCAGAGTGGTATTGTAGGCTGCCTCCAAGGTGGTCCAGGCATCTGAAGCACTGCTTCAGCGCTCCAATTGTCTTTTCAACGATGTTGTGTGTGGCTACATGGCTGTTATGAAGCAATGCTCAGCATCTGTCTGGGGCTTATGGAGGGGATCAAGAGCCAGGTGGCGAGGCCATACCTTTTGTCCCCCAGCATCCAGCATTGACCTTGTGGCTGAGTCTTAAAGAGGTCAGAGACAGTGCTCTCACGCAAGATGTACGCATCATGGATGCTCCCTGGAAAATTGGCATTTACTGCCATGATTGTTTGCTTGTGGTCGACAACGAGCTGTACATTCAGGAAGTGGAATCCCTTTCGGTTCTGGTACACCTCTGGCTCCTCTAAAGGTGCTCGCAGGGCGATGTGCATGCAATCTATAGCACCTGGACCTTTGGGAAGTTTGCTATTCTCGAAAAGCCCAAAGCCCTCTCACTCTGTGCCTCCCTGGTCATTGTAAAGTTAATAAAGTCCATCCTGTGTGCGTAAAGCACTTAATTTACCTGGCGAATGCAGCGATGTGTGGCGTGCTGAGAGATGCCGCATATGTCGCCAGCTGAAAGGAGCCGGATGCATAGAAGGAAAGTGTCGCAGTCACCTTCACCTCAATGGGCACTGCAGCCCTGATGGTGCTGGTAGGCTGCAGGTCTCCCTTAATGAGCTGGCATATCAACGACGAGTTTCAACACCGCCTCCAGTGCGCCAGTGCAGTCTGAGGAAGAGAGTGTTCGAAGATCAGGCCCTCAAATCTGGCATCAAGCTTATGGTCTACAGGGCTGTAGTGATATCCGCCCTCCTGTATGGTTCAGAGACAGTGGACACCTCAAATCGCAGGAGAAATACCACCAACGATGTCACCGCAAGATCCTGCAAATCCCCTGGGAGGACAGACACACCAACATCAGTGTTCTCGATCAGGCCAACATCCCCAGCATCGAAGCACTGATTACACTCGACCAGCTCCATTGGGCGGGTCACATTGTTCGCATACCCGACACGAGACTCCCAAAGCAAGCACGATACTCGTAACTCCTACACAGCAAGTGAGCCCCAGGTGAGCAGAGGAAACATTTCAAGGACACCCTCAAAGTCTCCTTGATGAAGTGCAACATTCCCACCGACAACTGGAAGCCCCTGGCCGAGAGCATGCAGAAAAGAAGCGCAGGCAGCGGAAGGAGCGTGCGGCAAACCAGACTCCCCACCCACCCTTTCCCCCAAGCACTGTCTGTCCCACCCGTGACAGAGACTGTAATTCCCATATTGGACTGTTCAGCCAGCTGAGAATTCGCTTTTAGAGTGGAAGCAAGTCTTCCTCAATTTCGAGGGACTGCCTGTGATGATATGTCATTGATGACCTCTTTTCGGAAGTGCAGCCTTCTAACGCATTGTGTATCGGAGAGGTGCTTATCGCTGTAAATGTGTTGGGGGTAAAGCCTCCTCCTCCTTCTCCTCAGCAGTTTGCAACCTCTTTAATTGGACACATAATGCTCTTCAATGAACCTTCTTCCAGCTCTTTTCCGCAGCATGTAAGTAATCAGCAATATTGGCAGAGAAATTACAGGCCCATCCCTTGGCAGGTGGAGTATAATGTCGGAAAGTGTGAGGTCATGCACTTTGGCAGAACAAAAATCAAAGAGCAAGTTATTATTTAAATGGAGAAAGATTGCAAAGTGCTTCAGTACAACGGGACCTGGGGGCACTTGTGCATGAAACACAAACGGTTAGTATGCAGGTACAGCAAGTGATCAGGAAGGCCAAAGGCATCTTGGCCTTTATTGTAAAGGGGAAAGAGTATAAAAGTAGGGAAGTCTCGCTACAGTTGTACAGGGTATTGGTGAGGCCACACCTGGAATACTGCTTGCAGTTTTGGTTTCCATATTTTTGAAAGGATATACTTGCTTTGGTGGCAGTTCAGAAAAGAACATAAGAACATAAGAATTAGGAACAGGAGTAGGCCATCTAGCCCCTCGAGCCTGCTCCGCCATTCAATAAGATCATGGCTGATCTGGCCGTGGACTCAGCTCCACTTACCCGCCTGCTCCCTGAAACCCTTAATTCCCTTATTAATTAAAAATCTATCTATCTGTGATTTGAATACATTCAATGAGCTAGCCTCAACTGCTTCCTTGGGCAGAGAATTCCACAGATTCACAACCCTCTGGGAGAAGAAATTCCTTCCTAACTCGGTTTTAAATTGGCTCCCCCGTATTTTGAGGCTGTGCCCCCTAGTTCTAGTCTCCCTGACCAGTGGAAACAACCTCTCTGCCTATATCTTGTCTATCCCTTTCATTATTTTAAATGTTTCTATAAGATCACCCCTCATCCTTCTGAACTCTGAGTAAAGACCCAGTCTACTCAATCTATCATCATAAGGTAACCCTCTCATCTCCGGAATCAGCCGTGTGAATCATCTCTGTACCCCCTCCAAAGCTAGTATATCCTTCCTTAAGTAAGGTGACTAAAACTGCACACAGTACTCCAGGTGCAGCCTCACCAATACCCTGTACAGTTGCAGCAGGACCTCCCTGCTTTTGTACTCCATCCCTCTCGCAATGAAGGCCAACATTCCATTCGCCTTCCTGATTACCTGCTGCAACTGCAAACTAACTTTTTGGGATTCATGCACAAGGACCCCCAGGTTCCTCTGCACCGCAGCATGTTGTAATTTCTCCCCATTCAAATAATATTCCCTTTTACTGTTTTTTTTTCCAAGGTGGATGACCTCACATTTTCCGACATTGTATTCCATCTACCAAACCTTAGCCCATTCGCTTAACCTATCTAAATCTCTTTGCAGTTCTCTGTGTCCTCTACACAACCCACTTTCCCAGTAATCTTTGTGTCATCTGCAAATTTTGTTACACTACACTCTGTCCCCTCTTCCAGGTCATCTATGTATATTGTAAACAGTTCTGGTCCCAGCACCGATCCCTGTGGTACACCACTAACCACCGATTTCCAACCCGAAATGGACCTGTTTATCCCGACTCTCTGCTTTCTGTTAGCCAGCCAATTCTCTATCCATGCTAATACATTTCCTCTGACTCCGCGTACCTTTATCTTCTGCAGTAACCATTTGTGTGGCATCTTATCGAATGCCTTTTGGAAATCTAAATACACCACATCCATCGGTACACCTCTATCCACCATGCTTGTTATATCCTCAAAGAATTCCAGTAAATTAGTTAAACAGGATTTCCCCTTCATGAATCCATGTTCCGTCTGCTTGATTGCACTATTCCTATCTAGATGTCCCGCTATTTCTTCCTTAATGATAGCTTCAAGCATTTTCCCCACTACAGATGTTAAACTAACCGGCCTATAGTTACCTGCCTTTTGTCTGCCCCTTTTTTAAACAGAGGCGTTACATTTGCTGCTTTCCAATCCGATGGTACCTCCCCAGAGTCCAGAGAATTTTGGTAGATTATAACGAATGCATCTGCTATAACTTCCGCCATCTCTTTTAATACCCTGGGATGCATTTCATCCGGACCAGGAGACTTGTCTACCTTGAGTCCCATTAGCCTATCCAGCACTACCCGCCTAGTGATAGTGATTATCTCAAGGTCCTCCCTTCCCACATTCCCGTGACCAGCAATTCTTGGCATGGTTTTTGTCTCTTCCACTGTGAAGACCGAAGCAAAATAATTGTTTAAGGTCTAAGCCATTTTCACATTTCCCATTATTAAATCCCCCTTCTCATCTTCTAAGGGACCAACATTTACTTTAGTCACTCTTATCCGTTTTATATTTCGGTAAAAGCTTTTACTATCTGTTTTTATGTTTTGCGCAAGTTTACTTTCATAATCTATCTTTCCTTTCTTTATTGCTTTCTTCATCATTCTTTGCTGTCGTTTAAAATTTTCCCAATCTTCTAGTTTCCCACTAACCTTGGCCACCTGATACGCATTGGTTTTTAATTTGGTACTCTCCTTTATTTCCTTGGTTATCCCTTCTCTTACCGCCCTTCTTTTTCACTGGAATATATTTTTGTTGAGCACTATGAAAGAGCTCCTTAAAAGTCCTCCACCGTTCCTCAATTGTGCCACCATTTAGTCTGTGTTCCCAGTCTACTTTAGCCAACTCTGCCCTCATCCCACTGTAGTCCCCTTTGTTTAAGCATAGTACGCTCGTTTGAGACACTACTTCCTCACCCTCAATCTGTATTACAAATTCAACCATACTGTGATCACTCATTCCGAGAGGATCTTATACTAGGAGATCGTTTATTATTCCTGTCTCATTACACAGGACCAGATCTAAGATAGCTTGCTCCCTTGTAGGTTCTGTAACATATTGTTCTAAGAAACAATCCCATATGCATTCTATGAATTCCTCGTCAAGGCTACCCCGTGCGATTTGATTTGACCAATCGATATGTAGGTTAAAATCCCCCATGATTACTGCCGTTCCTTTTTCACATGCCTCCATTATTCCCCTGATTATTGCCTGCCCCATCGTGAAGTTATTATTTGGGGGCCTATAAACTATGCCCACCAGTGACTTTTTCCCCTTACTATCTCTAATCTCCACCCACAATGATTCAACATTTTGTTCATTAGAGCCAATATCGTCTCTCACAACTGCCCTGATATCATCCTTTATTAACAGAGCTACCCCACCTCCTTTCCCTTCTTGTCTATCTTTCCGAATTGTCAAATACCCCTGTATGTTTAATTCCCAGTCTTGGCCCCCCTGCAACCACGTTTCTGTAATGGCCACCAAATCATACCCATTTGTAATGATTTGTGCCGTCAACTCATTTACTTTATTTCGAATGCTGCATGCGTTTAGGTAGAGTGTTTTAATACTAGTTTATAAACCATGATTTTTAGTTTTGACCCCTCCTGCAGCCCCTTTATATTCATACATATTGTCCCTTCCTATCACCTTGTGGTTTACACTTACCCCAGTGCTACTCTGCTCTGTTGCCTCCTGCCTTTTGCATTCTTTCTTAGGGTCCTGTTCATCTGAGCTCTCACCCACTCTAACTAGCTCAGAGCCCTCTCCAGGGTTCCGAATACTCCTTGCATTGAGGCACCGAGCTTTCATGCTTGCCTTTTTATTACACTTTAACCCTTTAGAATTTTGCTGTACATTGGCCCTTTTTGTTTTTTGCCTTGGGTTTCTCTGCCCTCCACTTTTACTCATCTCCTTTCTGTCTTTTGTTTTTGTCTCCATTTTGTTTCCCTCTGTCTCCCTGCATTGGTTCCCATCCCCCTGCCATATTAGTTTAACTCCTCCCCAACAGCACTAGCAAACACTAGGTTGATTCCGGAGATGAGGGGGTTGACATAGGGAAAGGTTGAGTAGGTTGGGCCTCTACTCATTGGAATTCAGAAGAATGAGAGGTGATCTTATCGAAATGTATAAGATTATGAGGGGGCTTGACAAGGTGGATGCAGAGAGGATGTTTCCACTGATGGGGGAGACTAGAACTAGAGGGCATAATCTTAGAATAAGGGGCAGCCCATTTAAAACTGAGATGAGAAGGAATTTCTTCTCAGAGGGTTATGGATCTGTGGAATTCGCTGCCTCAGAGAGCTGTGGAAGTTGGAACATTGAATAAATTTAAGACAGAAATAGACAGTTTCTTAACTGATAAGGGAATAAGAGGTTATGGAGAGCGGGCAGGGAAGTGGACCTGAGTCCATGCTCGGATCAGCCATGATCGTATTAAATGGCGGAGCCGGCTCGAGGGGCCATATGGCCTACTCCTGCTCCTATTTCTTCTGTTCTTATATTCTTATATTCTTATGTTCTTATGTTCTTATGTCCTAAACTATCAAAATTCTTCAATTGTCCTCAAACAACCAATAATGTACTGTAAATTGACCACAATGTGCTCAGATAATCTGCAATATTTTCAAACACCCTTAAATACCACTCACAAATGACTTTAATGCTCCCACCAACTTGAAGCAGCCTTTTCTTCAAGTACATCCGACTTAGAACATGGCGTCCATACCGTTGGGTTAAGGTCAGGTGAGTGCAGCTTTTTCTGGGCTGTATTTTAGTCCGGTGGTAAAAATGGGTGATTTGCTGAATTTACCGCCGGCAGTAATTTTGGGCGGTATTTGGGCGGTGCATGAGAAATTACATCAAAATTCATTAAAAACAAATGGGCGGGCGGTATAGTTTACCACTGGCGGTAATTGACTGCCGAATTTACCGCCGGTGATATATGGGCGGTAAATGGGCGGTAATTTCCGTTATGACTGGACGGTAATCTCTTCCTCGTTGGTAAATGAGTGGTAAGTGGGCGGAATGTTGCTGAAATTCTGGCCCCTACTGGAACTTATAATAGACCTGTGTAGAAATACTTTTATCAATTAAATATTTAATGAGCGACTAGAAAGAATACTTAAAGCTGATGATAATTGCAGTTGTTCTGTTATGAATAATGAAACTTTTAATAGATCCGTGTAGAAATAGTTTTAGCAATTAAATATTTAATAGGTGACTAGAAACAGGGTACATAGACCTGATGATAATTACTTACAACTAGCTGCATTTCATATGGGGTTGGTTTTTAAATGTTAAACATGTTCTGAATGCAGCAGCTCAGCATTATTTTTCTCAAACATCATTGCTGCACTCTGCCCTGATGGACACAAAGAGGTCACATCACCAGAATCAGCAGAATGCTGGGACTTGTAGTCACCCTTCCATTTAACGTTTATGAAGCAATAGTTATGGTGACACTTGATGAGTGCTGCTTTGCTTTTGACAAGACATTTAATTAGGCCTTTCTCCTTGATCTTATGTGTCAGCTGTGTCTCAGTGGGGAGCACACTCGTCTGAGTCTGAAGGTTGTGGGTTCAAGTCCCACCCCAGGGACCTGAGCACAAGAATCTACGTTGACACTGCAGTGCAGTACTAAGGGAGCGCAGCACTGTCGCATGTGCCGTCTTTCGGATGCCCTCTCAGGTGGACGTGAACGCTCACGAAGAAAAGTGGCACTATTTTTAAGAAGAGCAAGAGAGTTATCCCCGGTATCCTGGTCAATATTTATCCCTCAATCAACATCACTAAAACAGATTATCTGTTCAATATCACATCGCTGTTCATGGGAGCTTGCTGTGCGCAAATTGACCGCACTTCAAAAAGTACTTCATTGGCTGTAAAGTGCTTTGGGATGTCCGGTGGTTGTGAAAGGCGCTATATAAATGCACGTCTTTCTTTCTTTTCTTTCATATGGCATCATCAGAGCCTGACTTTCAAATTTTAAATCAGGCCCATGCCTGCCTGGTGTGAGAGCCTCGATGGCTTGCCAGCGTGCACCTGTTAAAGTTGCCGCTTGACGCGAGGCAAGCGGGTATTTAGTGAGTCAGTTGCTGCAAGTTCTGCGTAGGATGGGGGTGGGGCAGGCATTTGCAGCTGTCAGGAACAACAGCCACCCACAGAAAATACCTTCGTGCTTCATACAAAGTTGCAGCACACAAGAAATAGGAGCAGGAGTCGGCCATTTGGCCCCACGCGCCTGCTCCGCCATTCAATAAGATCATGGCTGATCATGATCTTGGGCTCAGCTCCACTTCCCTGCCCACTCCCCAGAACCCTTTACTCGCTTATCACTCGAAAAATCAGTCTATCTCCGCCTTAAATATATTCAATGACTTGCCGCCGCGCCCCACCCACCCCATTTGGTACGTGCCAGATCCGAGTTGGTAACCCTACTTGGCGTTCACCCAAATTGGTAAACAGCTAATTCAGGAAAACTAGAGTGAAGTGTGTGAAAAGCAAGGTGCCTGACTTACGCTGGGGTGGAGGGGCAGTAGGAAATTGACCCCATGACTTGATGAAGGCACCATTAAATCCTGAGACAACCGCGATCCGGCATAAACGTGCACAGTAAACGCCAATTCGAATTCTCGCTGTTTCTTCCACGGCACCAAATCGTTTTACTACGCCAGCACCAGATGGAGTGCCTCGTTCTGCTGTAAAAACCAACCAAATCTTTCAAACTGTCTAAGGGGATATGTTTTGGCCGTTAAGCGTTTTTGGGGTCGATTTTCCCCAGATACTTTAGGTTGTTAAAGAGCCTCTGAGGTGGCCAACATTGGGTCTTAATCTGAAACAACGGTTTAACCCTCACTTAGCGCAAGACGCCATCTTGGTAAAGGAGTTGAAACTAGCGCTAGGATTGGCCGCTTGGAGGATCGTTAAGGGTCTGATTGCCACATAAATTGCCTGCTATCGTTAGAATCTCGCCGACATGCGCGCTTGCCATTCACGATCGCTGCTGGACACCGGCAATGCGAACTGCGGACTCGGACAATTTGAGGCTGAAATGGAATCCGCAAATTCATCAAACGTCGGCTCTCGAAAGAATAACTATTCTGTTTTATTTACGAATGGATTCAGTGGAGGGATAACACGGCACAAGCAATGGAGCCCAGGCTGGCCACAGTGACGGCAACCTCCCCAGAATGCAATGCAGCGAGACGAAGCAATGTCTCCCTGGTGGTTTGAAAATGCAACGATCCAAGCTGGACTTCTCCACAATGCAGCAGCAGATGGTCAAAACACTTGGCAAATAATTTTATTTGTGAGTAAGCCATTGAGATGGATTTTTGTTAAATGATACTTTCTCTTTTCAGTGCAGTAGACTATGAAAGATTAATAGCCCGACTCATGTTGTCATTTTTCTTCACTCCAGTTGCTTTGTTGGGGGTTGCAATGCTCCCTGCGATATGATGTACAATACATTCCATTTTGTTGGTTTTTTGCAGTGTTTCAAAGCATTTTGCTGATTTTTTGGCCGTTAAGAATTTGTGGGTTCGATTTTCCCCAGATACTTTAGGTTGTTAAAGAGCCTCTGAGGTGGCCAACATTGGGTCTTAATCTGAAACAACAGTTTAACCCTCACTTAGCGCAAGACACCATCTTGGTAAAGGAGTTGAAACTAGCGCTAGGATTGGCCGCTTGGAGGATCGTTAAGGGTCTGATTGCCACATAAATTGCCTGCTATCGCTCATTATAGAGGCTGTACAGTATTTTGGTAGCTAACACTCAAACTAACACCCTCTCCTAATAGCAACCAGCTAATTGGGAGTAAACAAGTCGTTGCTGAGGATTTTGAGCCCTGCTTAAAGGTACACGGGGTTGGGGGTAATATATTAGCATGGATAGAGAATTGGCTAACGAACAAAAAACAGAGAGTAGGGATAAATGGTTCATTCTCAGGCTGGCAATCAGTAACAAGTGGGGTGCCGCAGGGATTAGTGCTGGGACCCCAATTATTTACTGTTATATATGTGGACTTGTATTTACTCTAAACAGCCACCAGAGGGCTCATTCCCCGGAGTCCCAAGGGATCCCAAAACCCCTTGGGAGCACAGGTATTTAAGAAGGCTTCGCAGGTTGGAGAGGCACTCTGGAAACCTGCAATAAAACACTGTCACACTTTACTTTGAGCTCACAGTGTTCAGTCTGACTCTTTCTCCATACAAAACAACTGGCGATGAGATATAGATAGTGAACCCAAAGATGCAGAGAACAGTGGGCATCCTGGAGGAATTTTCAGAGGGAGATGATTGGGAAACTTTTGTGGAGCAACTCGACCAATACTTCGTGGCCAATGAGCTAGATGGGGAAGAGAGCGCTGCCAAATGAAGGGTGATCCTCCTCACCGTCTGTGGAGCACCAACGTATGGCCTCATGAAGAATCTGCTCACTCCAGCGAAACCCACGGAGAAATTGTACGACGAAATGTGCACACTGGTCCGAGAGCATTTGAACCCGAAGGAAAGCGTTCTGATGGCGAGGTACTGGTTCTACACCTACAAAAGATCTGAAGGCCAGGAAGTGGCGAGTTATGTCGCCGAGCTAAGACGCCTTGCAGGACATTGTGAATTTGAAGGACATTTGCAGCACATGCTCAGAGACTTTTTCGTACTTGGCATTGGCCATGAAACCATACTTCGCAAACTTTTCACTGTAGAGACCCCAACCTTGAGTAAGGCCATAGCAATAGCCCAGGCGTTCATTGCCACCTGTGACAATACAAAGCAAATCTCTCAACACACAAGTGCTGCTACAAGTATTAGTGAACAAAGTGATGTTGTTTTCAAATTGTAACGTACAGGGCAGGTCACACATACCTGCAGCTGCACGTCCGCAGATGTCTCAGAATCCACCATCAAGGGTGATGAATGCAAGGCCATTAACACCTTGTTGGCGCTGCGGGGGTGATCATTGTTTCCATTCATGCCAATTCAAAGGATACGTTTGCAAGGGCTGTGGAACAATGGGACACCTCCAACGAGTGTGCAGGCGAGCTGCTAAGCCTGCTAAACCTGTAAACCACCATGTTGCAGAGGAGGATCACGACGAAACAGAGCCTCAGGTAGAGGAGGCAGAGGTACATGGGGTACACATTCACCACGAATTGTCCCCCGATAATGCTGAATGTTGAACTAAATGGACTCCCGGTGTCAATGGAGCTGGACACGGGCACAAGCCAGTCCATCATGGGCAAAAAGACTTTCGAAAGGTTGTGGTGCAACAAGGCCTCAAGGCCAGTCTTAACTCCAATTCGCACGAAACTAAGAACTTACACAAAAGAACTAATTCCTGTAATCGGCAGTGCTACCATAAAGGTGTCCTACGATGGAGCGGTGCACAAGCTACCACTCTGGCTGGTACCGGGCGATGGTCCCACGCTGCTCGGCAGGAGCTGGCTGGGAAAGATACACTGGAACTGGGACGACATCCGAGCGCTATCGCCCGCTGACGACACTTCGTGTGCCCAGGTCTTAAACAAATTTCCTTCGCTGTTCGAACCAGGCATCGGGAAATTCCAAGGAGCAAAAGTGCAGATCCACCTAATTCCGGGGGCGCGACCCATCCATCACAAGGCGAGAGCAGTACCGTACATGATGAGAGAAAGGGTAGAGATTGAGCTAGACCGGCTACAAAGAGAGGACATAATTTCACCGATCGAGTTCAACAAGTGGGCCAGTCCTATTGTCCCAGTCCTCAAGGGAGACGGCACCGTCAGAATCTGTGGCGATTACAAAGTAACTATCAATTGTTTCTCCCTGCAGGACCAATACCCATTACCAAAAGCCGACAACCTCTTTGCAACGCTGGCGGGAGGAAAGATATTCACGAAGTTGGATCTGACTTCAGCCTACATGACGCAAGAACTGGAGGAATCATAGAAACATAGAAACATAGAAAATAGGTGCAGGAGCAGGCCATTCAGCCCTTCTAGCCTGCACCGCCATTCAATGAGTTCATGGCTGAACATGAAACTTCAGTACCCACTTCCTGCTTTCACGCCATACCCCTTGATCCCCCGAGTAGTAAGGACTTCATCTAACTCCCTTTTGAATATATTTAGTGAATTGGCCTCAACTACTTCCTGTGGTAGAGAATTCCACAGGTTCACCACTCTCTGGGTGAAGAAGTTTCTCCTTATCTCGGTCCTAAATGGCTTACCCCTTATCCTTAGACTGTGACCCCTGGTTCTGGACTTCCCCAACATTGGGAACATTTTTCCTGCATCCAACCTGTCCAAACCCGTCAGAATTTTAAACGTTTCTATGAGGTCCCCTCTCATTCTTCTGAACTCCAGTGAATACAAGCCCAGTTGATCCAGTCTTTCTTGATAGGTCAGTCCCACCATCCCGGGAATCAGTCTGGTGAATCTTCGCTGCACTCCCTCAATAGCAAGAATGTCCTTCCTCAAGTTAGGAGACCAAAACTGTACACAATACTCCAGGTGTGGCCTCACCAAGGCCCTGTACAACTGTAGCAACACCTCCCTGCCCCTGTACTCAAATCCCCTCGCTATGAAGGCCAACATGCCATTTGCTTTCTTAACCGCCTGCTGTACCTGCATGCCAACCTTCAATGACTGATGTACCATGACACCCAGGTCTCGTTGCACCTTGCCTTTTCCTAATCTGTCACCATTCAGATAATAGTCTGTCTCTCTGTTTTTACCACCAAAGTGGATAACCTCACATTTATCCACATTATACTTCATCTGCCACGCATTTGCCCACTCACCTAACCTATCCAAGTCACTCTGTAGCCTCATAGCATCCTCCTCGCAGCTCACACTGCCACCCAACTTAGTGTCATCCGCAAATTTGGAGATACTACATTTAATCCCCTCGTCTAAATCATTAATGTACAATGTAAACAGCTGGGGCCCCAGCACAGAACCCTGCGGTACCCCACTAGTCACTGCCTGCCATTCCGAAAAGTACCCATTTATTCCTACTCTTTGCTTCCTGTCTGACAACCAGTTCTCAATCCACGTCAGCACACTACCCCCAATCCCATGTGCTTTAACTTTGCACATTAATCTCCTGTGTGGGACTTTGTCGAAAGCCTTCTGAAAGTCCAAATATACCACATCAACTGGTACCCCTTTGTCCACTTTATTGGAAACATCCTCAAAAAATTCCAGAAGATTTGTCAAGCATGATCTCCCTTTCACAAATCCATGCTGACTTGGACCTATCATGTCACCATTTTCCAAATGCGCTGCTATGACATCCTTAATAATTGATTCCATCATTTTACCCACTACTGAGGTCAGGCTGACCGGTCTATAATTCCCTGCTTTCTCTCTCCCTCCTTTTTTAAAAAGTGGGGTTACATTGGCTACTCTCCACTCGATAGGAACTGATCCAGAGTCAATAGAATGTTGGAAAATGACTGTCAATGCATCCGCTATTTCCAAGGCCACCTCCTTAAGTACTCTGGGATGCAGTCCATCAGGCCCTGGGGATTTATCGGCCTTCAATCCCATCAATTTCCCCAACACAATTTCCCGACTAATAAAGATTTCCCTCAGTTCCTCCTCCTTACTAGACCCTCTGACCACTTTTATATCCGGAAGGTTGTTTGTGTCCTCCTTAGTGAATACTGAACCAAAGTACTTGTTCAATTGGTCTGCCATTTCTTTGTTCCCCGTTATGACTTCCCCTGATTCTGACTGCAGGGGACCTACGTTTGTCTTTACTAACCTTTACTAATCATCAAAGGCACTCACCTGCATCAACACGCACAAAGGTCTTTTTGTTTATAACAGATGCTCATTTGGAATCCGATCAGCGGCGGCGATATTCCAGAGAAACATGGAAAGTTTACCGAAGTCTGTCCCGCACACCGTGGTCTTCCAGGATGACATCTTGGTCACAGGTCGGAACACAGTCGAGCATCTGCAGAACCTGGAGGAGGTTCTTAGTCAACTTAACCACGTGGAGCTCAGGTTAAAATGCTCGAAGTGCGTTTTCCTGGTGCCTGAAGTGGAGATCCTGGGAAGGAAGAGTGCGGCGGACGACATCAGGCCCACCAACTCGAAGACGGAGGCAATCGAGAATGCACCGAGGCCACAGAACGTGATGGAGCTGCGGTCATTTCTGGACTCTTGAACTACTTTGGTAACTTCTTACCAGGTCTCAGCACACTGTTAGAACCACTACATGTCTTACTACGAAAAGGGGGCGAATGGGTTTGGGGCAAAAGCCAAGAAAATGCCTTTCTAACAGCGAGAAAATTGTTATGCTCAAACAAATTGCTTGTGTTGTATGATCCATGTAAGCTTTTGGTACTAGCATGTGATGCGTCGTCATATGGCGTTGGGTGTGTATTGCAACAAACTAATGATTTTGGGAAACTGCAACCGGTTGCTTATGCATCCAGGAGTCTGTCTAAGGCCGAGAGAGCCTACAGCATGATTGAGAAAGAAACGTTAGCGTGTGTCTATGGGGTAAAGAAAATGCATCAATACCTGTTTGGGCTAAAATTCGAATTGGAAACTGACCATAAGCCACTTATATCCCTGTTTTCCGAGAGTAAAGGGATAAATACCAACGCATCAGCCCGCATCCAGAGATGGGCACGCACGTTGTCCGCATACAACTATGCCATCTGCCACAGGCCAGGCACAGAAAACGGCGCCGATGCTCTCAATCGGCTGCCATTGCCCACTACGGGGGTGAAAATGGCGCAGCCCGCAGATCTAGCCGTGCTTTTAGAAGCATTTGAGAGTGAGCAATCACACGCCACTGCCTGGCAGATCAAAACCTGGACAAGCCAGGACCCCTTATTATCTCTAGTCAAAAGCTATGTGCTTCACGGGAGCTGGTCCAGTGTCCCAGTGGAAATGCAAGAAGAGATAAAGCCGTTCCAGCAGCACAAAGATGAAATGCCACTGCCTTCTGTGGGGCAATCGAGTAGTGGTCCCCAAGAAGGGCAGAGATACCTTCATCAATGACCTCCACAGTACCCACCCAGGCATCGTAATGATGAAAGCAATAGCCAGATCCCACGTGTGGTGGCCCGGTATCGATGCGGACTTAGAGTCCTGCGTTCACAGATGTAATACATGCTCGCAGTTAAGCAATGTACCCAGGGAGGCACCGCTAAGTTTATGGTCTTGGCCCTCCAAACCGTGGTCTAGGGTACACGTCGACTATGCAGGCCCGTTCTTGGGTAAAATGTTCCTTGTGGTTGTAGACGCGTACTCCAAGTGGACTGAATGTGAGATAATGTCAGCTAGCATGTCCGCTGCCACTACTAAAAGCCTGCGGGCCATGTTTGCCAATCTCGGCTTACCCGATGTCCTGGTGAGCGACAACGGGCCATGTTTTACCAGTGCTGAGTTCAAAGAATTCATGACCCGTAACGGGATCAAACATGTCACATCTGCCCCGTCTAAACCAGCGTCCAATGGTCAGGCAGAGAAAGCAGTGCAAACCATCAAGCAAGGCTTGAAGAGGTTAACTGAAGGCTCACTGCAGACTCGCCTATCCCGGGTCCTGCTTAGCTACCGCACGAGACCCCCCTCACTCACTGGGATCCCACCTGCTGAACTGCTCACGAAAAGAGCACTTAAGACAAGGCTCTCGTTAGTTCACCCTGATCCACATGAACAGGCAGAGAGCAGGCGGCTTCAACAAAATGCATACCATGATATCGCAAATGTGTCACGCGAGATTGAAGTCAATGATCCTGTATTTGTATTAAATTATGGACAAGGTCCCAAGTAGCTTCCCGGCACTGGCGTGGCCAAAGAGAGGAGCAGGGTGTTTTGGGTCAAACTTTCAAATGGACTTATTCACCGGAAACACTTGGACCAAATCAAATTCAGATTCACGGACGACCCTGCGCAACGTACTTTGGACCCAACTTTTTTGATTCCCCAACACACACACCAGTGGCAACCGACACCATGGTTGACCACGAAGCAGAACCCATCATCCACAGCAGCCCTGCGGGGCCCAACACACCACGCAGCCCAGCAAGGCCAGCTGCACAGCAGCCCAGCGAGGGCCCAACAAATGATTCAGCAACACCAGCTTTCACACCAAGACGATCAACCAGGGCAAGAAGGGCCCCAGATCGACTCACATTGTAAATAATTACACTGTTGACTTTGGAGCGGGGGGTGTATTGTTATATATGTGGACTTGTATTTACCCTGTACAGCCACCAGAGGCTCATTCCCCGGAGTCTCAAGGGATCCCATAATCTCTTGGGAACACAGGTATTTAAGAAGGCTTCACAAGTTGGAGAGGCACTCTGGAGACCTGCAATAAAAGACTACGGTCACACTTTACTTTGAGCTCACAGTGTTCAGCCTGACTCTTTCTCCATACATAACATTTACAATCTATATTAACGACTTGGAAGAAAGAACCGAGTGTAACGTAGCCAAGTTTGCCGACGATACAAAGACGGGAGGAAAAGCAATGTGTGAGGTGGACACAAAATCTGCAAAAGGACATAGACAGGCTAAGTGAGTGGGAAAAAATTTGGTAGATGAAGAATAATATTGGAAAGTGTGAGGTCATGAACTTTGGCGGAAAAAAAAATCAAAGAGCAAGTTATTATTTAAATGGAGAAAGATTGCAAAGTGCTGCAGTACAGCGGGACCTGGGTGTACTTGTGCATGAAACACAAAAGGTTAGTATGTAGGTACAGCAAGTGATCAGGAAGGCCAATGGAATCTTGGCCTTTATTGCAAAGGGGATGGAGTATAAAAGCAGGGAAGTCTTGCTCCAGTTACACAGGATATTGGTGAGACCACACCTGGAATACTGCGTGCAGTTTTGGTTTCCATATTTACGAAAGGATATACTTGCTTTGGAGGCAGTTCAGAAAAAGTTCACTTGGTTGATTCCAGAGATGAGGGGGTTGATTTACGAGGAAAGGTTGAGTCGGTTGGACCTCTACTCATTGGAATTCAGAAGAATGAGAGGTGTTCTTATCGAAACATATAAGATTATGAGGGGGCTTGACAAGGTGGATGCAGAGAGGATGTTTCCACTGATAGGGGAGACTAGAACTAGAGGGCATAATCTTAGAATAAGGGGCAGCCCATTTAAAACTGAGATGAGGAGAAATTTCTTCTCTCAGATGGTTGTGGATCTGTGGAATTCGCTGCCTCAGAGAGGTGTGGAAGCTGGGACATTGAATAAATTTAAGACAGAAATAAAGAGTTTCTTAAACGATAAGGGGATAAGGGGTTATCGAGAGCGGGCAGGGAAGTGGACCTGAGTCCATGATCGGATCAGCCATGATCATATTAAATGGTGGCAGCAGGCTTGAGGGGCCGTATGACCTACTCCTGTTCCTATTTCTTATGTTCTTATATCACCTTTTACTGTTCACTTGCTGCTGGAGATTTGAAGAGGACTTTTGAAACACGTTGGGAGACTTTCTGGCACACTTTGTCAAGACTTCACTAGCACTCTATCAACATTTATTCTGGAAATTCTCTGAGGACTTCTGCTAAAAATAGTGAGTGCTGTGTTAATCTACCTTATTGGAGTCACCAGGAGAAAGGGAGTGCTTGTTCATGGGCTTCCTGCTAGGGGTCCCCCTTGGTCTGCAGGAGGAATGGGAGGAGGACACGAGGCCAGGCAGAGCAGCACCAACTGCTGCAGGAGAGAGGGACAGGAGGGTGAGGTGGACTTGCGGGTACAGGACATCCCTCCTCCTCCGGACCGTATCCGCCAGGACCTCCAGTGCCGAGTATGAGAACCTGTGCGCCCTCTCGCTCGCTCCCTGTGCCGTCCTGAAACGTGTGTGTCACCTTCAGTGGAAGTGGGTGCGTGGAGCCCACGAGTATTGTGTCTAATCAGCGCTTGAGTGCTAAACCTGCAGGTGTCTGTTGATCGCCTCCAGGCAAATTCAACTGATGGTGATCAACAATTAGGACCAAAATTATGTGCTAAAACCAGACTTTCAAACAGGCGTGTCGAATGAGCACAGTTTAGCGCCTGTTTTCACCCTTTCACCAAAATAACCCCTGGAACTTTGACTGCAACTACCAATTCTCGTTACTATCACTAGCTGTGGTCGGCATGGTCTTTATGGTTGCTATGTGGCCCTGTGTCATGTGACAGGGAGGTGAGATATTATTGACGATTATGAAGCCAGAGCACAGATATACTTTAATATGCTGCCAGGAAGAGAAAGCTTCAGTGAGAATATAATTAGCTTATTTTTGACACCTATAACATCCCATGGTATCACGTAGAAAGTTATTATAGATATTCTTTTTGCACTTGAGTGCCTCTGAAATGTAAAAAAAAGGTTTTTTTAAACTTCAAAGCAATTAATTACACAATGTAAAATATGAAAAAAATTGAAGGAGGTACATTTGACAAATCACAAGATCCCTTTAACCTAGCTTTTGAAATATGTTGTATTAGATATCAGGTATTTGGAGCTGGATTTTTGGCTTTGCTCATTTTGGGGCGGTAATGGCGGCGGGGCGGTAAAGTTTGCGCCCGGGAACAGTTTGCGCCTCGGTCAGCAAAATTGGGCAGCTGGGCCCTGAGTGTGGGGCGGAGCGCTATCGGAGGAGTTCCACACCTCTCTCAGGGTGCTAGGCCGGCTGAGCAAGCGAAAATCCCGAGCTAAACATTCGGCCTCGGAGCACTCAGAGAGGCCCGGCGAGAAAAAAAAACCTGAAACAAAACACCATAAACATTCCCAATAAATAACTCACGCCACCACAACATAAATTGCAAAAAAACCCCAGAAAACACTCACACTTACCTCAGGCCGCCATTACTTACCTCACTGCAGCCGTTACAGCTCGGACCACCAGCTTTCACAGGCGTTCCCAGCAAGGGGGCACTCGACAGAGCGCTGTGGATCGAGCGGGAGTCAAAAAAAGAGAGTCAGTGTCGCAACCAGGGGCGTTGCACACCGACTCGCTGCTTCCGGGCGGTAATGCTCCGCGCCCCACCGAAACTGGCCCCGAAAATCCCGGCGGGGCGCTGGAAGCTGGCCAGCCACCCGGAAACATAGAAACATAGAAAATAGGTGCAGGAGCAGGCCATTCAGCCCTTCTAGCCTGCACCGCCATTCAATGAGTTCATGGCTGAACATGAAACTTCAGTACTCCCTTCCTGCTTTCTCGCCATAACCCTTGACCCCCCGAGTAGTAAGGACTTCATCTAACTCCCTTTTGAATATATTTAGTGAATTGGCCTCAACTACTTTCTGTGGTAGAGAATTCCACAGGTTCACCACTCTCTGGGTGAAGAAGTTTCTCCTCATCTCGGTCCTAAATGGCTTACCCCTTATCCTCAGGGAAGAGCTCACCGCCGCCATTGCCGCCTCTCCGGGGCGAAAACAGAGGCAGTAACAGGCCGAAAAGGCCAGCCCTCGGATTTTTGGTGATTTCCCTTCCCCCCCCCCCCCCCCCCCCCACCCAAGTCTTTTTGTGACTAGGCTGACACGTCTGAGAGGTCATCCCTCTCCTAGATCTCTGTCCATTCCCCATTTGGTCAGGCGCTGTCAGGCATGAAGTGTTATCCAAGCAAGACATTCTTGTCCGATTTTCGTTTGATGGCACCCTCAATCCAACAGCTTTTACAGAACCCAGCTCAGGGACACCATGGACTCAGTGGAAGGTCGAACCGGAGAGTTTCCTACTCCATGGTTCCATCTTTTTTATTCAGTCTCGAGATGTGGATGTTGCTGGCAAGGCCGGCAATTATTGCCCATCCCTGGGTGTCCTTCAGAAAGAGGTAGTGGGCCTTCTTCTCGAACCACTGCAGTCCGCGAAGTGAAGGCATTCTAACAATGCTGTCAGGTAGGCAGCGCCAGGATTTTGACGCAGCGCCAATGAAGGAGCAGCAATATTTATTACAGAAAGAACAAACCTGAATTTATATAGCACCTTATCACATTCTAAAGCAGCTCACAATCCATGAATTATTTTTTACTGTTGGTATGTACAGGACAGTCAATTTGCAGAGGACAGTCAATTTGCACACTGCAAATTCCCACAAACAGCAAATGGAACGCATGAATTATTAATATTTTCTGGTAGCGTTGATTAAGTGAGGAATGTTGCCCCCGCTTGGATAGTTCCAAGGGATCTTTTGAGAATGCATACTGAACATGGATATTAAATGTATACAGACATTAAAGTCGAGAAGTTGAGAACGTGGGAATTATATATGGACAGTATAAGCTAACAAAGAATTCATGGAGGAATAGCCATGAAAATCTCAGACTTGAGACTGCAAAATGTTACAACACTAACACAAATTGAAACAAAACCCACAGCTTGCAGAAAAACCTCAAGGTCTTATTAAATCATGTTATTAACCTGAAACATTAACAGAAGGTCTTTGTTTAAAATCAGACCATACTTAGGTCGGCTTATGAGTGGACAAAGGGAAAGAGGGATCAAAAAGGATAGGCTGAACTAGGATATCACTCTAACTGTATCTTGTTATCTTTTACCGAAAATGTATAACCGTCGTCCCTTTACAATGTAACGTCACTTTGTCCGTAGGAAGTGAGTGCGATCTATCAGAGTTGCATTCCTTCTGTCTGATAAGTTCCCCGATCGGGATTTGCTTTTTAAATAAAAGCTTGCTTTGTTTAAAGCACAATCGGTATTCGACTCAGTGATTTCACTGAACCAGATTGAGGGAAAAGAATCCAGAAATCAACATTTTTTCAACAACAACAACAACAACTTGTATTTATATAGCACCTTTAAAGTAGTAAAGCGTCCCAATGCGCTTCACAGGAGTGTCATAAAACAAAATTTGACACTGCGCCACGTAAGGGGAAATTACGGCAGATGACCAAAAGCTTGGTCAAAGAGGTAGATTTTAACGAGCGTCTTAAAGGAAGAAAGAGAGGTAGAGAGGCAGAGAGGTTTAGGGAGGGAGTTCCAGAGCTTAGGTCCTAGTCAGCTGAAGGCACGGCCACCAATGTTCAAGCGATTATAATCACAGAATTATGGGAGCACAGATATCTCGAGGGGTTGTGGGGGTGGAGGAGATTACAGAGAAAGGGAGGGGGAGAGGCCATGGAGGGATTTGAAAACAAGGATGAGAATTTTAAAATCGAGGTATTGCTTAACCAGGAGCCAATGTAGGCCAGTGAGCACAGGGGTGATGGGTGAGCGGGACTTGGTGCGGGTTAGGATACAGACAGCCGGGTTTCGGATGACCTCACGTTTATGTAGGGTCGAACGTGGGAGGCCAGCCAGGAGTGCGTTGGAGTAGTCAAGTCTAGCGGAAACAAAGGCAGATCCAACAAAAAAGACAGTTTAACTTCTCAACCAAAAGATGGGACGTCTCCCTCCGTACTGCACTGAGATGTCCACCTAGAATATGTGCCCAAGCACCAGAGCAGGGCTTAGAACTCACAACCCTCCACCTCAGAGGTGAGATTGCTACCACTGAGCCAAGCTGGCACGTGGTACTCAACACACTGCATTATTCCACCACACCATCATGGGTGCCATTTTATAAATGACCAACTGTGTTTACAGCCAGCTTTCTTATTCTACATCACATCATGATGTAAATAAATAAATCTCCAGACAGGAACATTTCAGCAGTCCCTTGATGGCTGCCATTACAAACCTGAAGCATGTCTTGAGCATCCAGATGAAGCCCATCCCCTGGAGATAGACTCATGGGTCTTCCTGTGAGTAAATGGAATCGTCACTTAGCTGTCAAAACAGTAGAAACACATTTTCCTATGCTTTTATTTGTTGTGCGAGGAAAGCCCCAATTAATGTTGGTGCCAGCTGTGGCCTGACAGAAACATGCAACATTTAGATGCTTAGTACAGTGACAGAGCCGAGTAGTCAGCAGAACTTGTAAGATACAAGAAAGATACGCTTGCACAGCATTACGGCTCAGTGCTCGAGCATGCAAACTCCCTAAAACAAGATGAAGATATCCGTCAGCCATCTGGTGCCAATGATGAATGCTGGATGGCAAGTGACACTGGGGACACCCTTCGTTCAAAGGCAGAGCCTGTGCTAGTTTTATCATGAGATTCCTGTATATCCCAGCAGTAAATTCATTGGAACTTTTATGGAACACAGGGGTACAGTCGTATAGTGGTTATGTTACTGGACTAGCAAGCTAGTAATCCAGAGCCCTGGACTAATGATCTGCAGACACGACTTCAAATGCCAAGACTAACAGCTGGGGAATTTAAATTCAGTTAGTTAAATAAATCTGGAATAAAAATCTAGCATCAGTAACCATGGGGTCAAGTTTCGGCAGCCCGCAAGAACGGCGCACATCGGAGAGGCCCGCCTAATTTATAGAACAAAAATTGCGCCGAATACTTACCTTGCGGTTGTCAGATAGCTGTCGGCCCGTTCCCGCCTCGGCGCTGCGCAGCAGGAGCTGCTGGGGGCGGAGCCACAGCCCTGTGCCGAAAACAGTGCCGGCAGCTGCACGCGCGTGCGCAGTGGCTGCCGGCGTCCTGTCTCTGGGGCGACGACTCTATCCCAGGCCGAAGGGACGTCGCCCCTATCCTGGGCCGAGTGGCCTGCGCGTCTTACCTCGGCGGCGGGGCCCGCCCGCCTGGCCTCTCGCTGGGGGCGGGCCCCGCCCGAAGAAAACGTCGGCAGCCTGGCATCGGCTGCGTGTGTGGCTTCTTCGTCGTCTTCTCTTTCCCCCCCCCCCCCATCTTCCTCTCTTCTCCCCCCCACCACCCCCATCTTCCTCTCTTCTCCCCCCCACCACCCCCATCTTCCTCTCTTCTCCCCCCCCCCCCATCTTCCTCTCTTCTCCCCCCCACCACCCCCATCTTCTTCTCTTCTCCCCCCCCACCACCCCCATCTTCTTCTCTTCTCCCCCCCCACCACCCCCATCTTCCTCTCTTCTCCCCCCCACCACCCCCATCTTCCTCTCTTCTCCCCCCCACCACCCCCATCTTCTTCTCTTCTCCCCCCCCACCACCCCCATCTTCCTCTCTTCTCCCCCCCACCACCCCCATCTTCTTCTCTTCTCCCCCCCCACCACCCCCATCTTCCTCTCTTCTCCCCCCCCACCACCCCCATCTTCCTCTCTTCTCCCCCCCACCACCCCCATCTTCTTCTCTTCTCCCCCCCACCACCCCCATCTTCTTCTCTTCTCCCCCCCCACCACCCCCATCTTCCTCTCTTCTCCCCCCCACCACCCCCATCTTCTTCTCTTCCCCCCCCCCCTCTTCTCCCTGGTGCTGCAGTAGGTGAGTAGAAATAATTTTTTATTTATTGAGTGATTTTTAATTTTTAATTTTTTTTAAAAATTGATTTGGATTGATTTATTGGTTTATTTATTGATTTATTTATCATTTATTATTGATGATGGCTCTTTATTTGTAAAAGTGAAGTGTTTAATGGTTGTAAACCCCCCCTTCTCCCCCACGTCTCTCGTTCGTTCCTTCTGCCTGATTTCCTAAGTGTAGGCAGGGTTTTTCTGAGCGTACAAAAAATCTACACTTACTCCATTCTAAGGTAGTTTGAAGTAGGTTTTTGCTGCCTAAACTTGCAAAACAGGCGTAAGTGGCCGGACACGCCCCCTATTGAAAAATTAAACTGTTCTAACTCACTAGAACTGGAGCTAACTAAAGGCCGAGAATTGCAATTTCTAAGATACTCCATTCTAAACTAGTTGCTCCAAAAAAATAGGAGCAACTCAGGCCGAAACTTGACCCCCATGAAACTACTGATTGTCAGCAAAACCCACCTGGTTCACTACTGTCCTTTAGGGAAGGAAATCTGCCGTACTACACTGGTCTGGCCTATATTTGACTCCAGACCCACAGCAATGTCATCCATCATCATAGGCGTTCCCTCGAGCGAGGATGACTTGCTTCCACATGAGTTCACAGATGTTTCAATGAAGGACCTGATATTCCAGTCCTGAACTCTAATTGAAGGGGTGGAAGATGCCTGTGCGTGGATTTTTTTAACGTGTGGTGACTGTTGCACATCAGCCACCACACAGGCTTGACAGAGCCTCTGGTTGACTCTTAAGTGCCCCTCTGAAATGGCCCAGAAAGCCACTCAGTTGTACCAAACCAGTGTGGGAGTACCTTCACCACAAGGACTGTAGCAGTTCAAGAAGGCGGCTCACCACCACCTTCTGAAGGACAATTAGGGATGGGCAATAAATGCTGGCCTTGCCTGCGCTGCCCACATCCCGTGAATGAATAAAAAAAAGGTACTTTTATCATTGAGAATTTTAAAAGGGAAAAAAATGAAGACTTTCTCATAACATGTAACTTTGATCGCTGGTGAAATTGAACAATTCTTGGAACAAAGGGAAGAGATGTTTTGTGTCTCTCAAAATTAAGTATTAGTACACAAGAGAAATTCATAAGCACAGTCACAACATCCCTCAATTAATTATTTGCTGCAGATTAATGTCTCTGTGTCTCAATTTAATACTTGCTAATTTGCTCATGGTACAGAAAGTGCAGTGGAGGATCGGATTTGGAACAATCTACATGAATGGCCAAGGGCACCATGAAGAGTAAAAAGAATTGGAGAGGAAATTAAATAGATCACGTAGTTGGTAGATGAAGCCAAGCATGGATTTAAAAGCCTATGAAGTGCATGAGGAATAGAAGTCCGAGAGAGGTGAGGAATTTCACACTGGAGATACAGGAAAAGAATGGGTTACAGCTGGAAATTGAGGGGGCAAAATTGCGTATAGCCACATTTGGGGCGGTAACCGTCGCGGGCGGGACATCCGGCACCCACAACAGAAGTCCCGCCATGCGACCTAAATTGGGGTTACCGCCCCTGAGAGGAAGTGGAGCACAATGCCAGACGGGTCTGGGGCACTAAGCGCACACAGGTTGGAGCGCTACGCGGCCTCTCCACGTGGCGCTGACGCGATCACAGGGCCCTCCCCTTCCGTTAAAGGGAGGGGCGCACAGCGAGCTCTGCATGGGTTTCAGGGGCCTCCACCAGGCCACCAGGCACCATCGCGGCACGGACCCCGCGGAAAAATTACACGGAGGCCGGACCAGTAAGTTGGAGGGCAACACGAAATGGCGCTGTGCACCTCCCCTTTAACCAGGCCAGTTCGTGACCCACGAGGCTGATGGGGCGCTGGCCGATTTCCAGCGCAGGGTGAAAACAGGCCGCTGCGGGCCGTAAAGGGGTCGCCGCGCACGTCGATCACATCATCGGCGGAGGCGCAGTGGCCTGGAGCGCTACCGGAGGGAGCGGGGCGCTACCGGATTGGCGCCTCCGCTAACTCTCGTGCAATTTTGCGGGAGCCGGTAGCGCCCCCCGCCCCCGGGCGAGAAATGGTTTGCACATCCCCTCGGGATGCACTAAAGGCACTCACAAACCATATAAATTTCTCCCCCTGAATCCTAACTTCCGTAGAGTGAGGATGTATCGAGGAATAACAAATACAATAACATATTGGAAACTAGGGGGGGAGAAATCAAAAGGGCAATGGTCATAAGAACATAAGAAATAGGAGCAGGAGTAGGCCATATGACCCCTCGAGCCTGCTCCGCCATTTAATAAGATCATGGCTGATCTGATCATGGACTCAGCTCCACTTCCCCGCCCGCTCCCCATAACTCCTTATCCTCTTATCGTTTAAGAAACTGTCTATTTCTGTCTTAAATTTATTCAATGTCCCAGCTTCCACAGCTCTCTGAGGCAGCAAATTCCACAAACTTACAACCCTCTGAGAGAATAAATTTCTGCTCATCTCTGTTTTAAATGGGCAGCCCCTTATTCTAAGATCATGCCCTCTAGTTCTCCTATCAGTGGAAATATCCTCTCTGCATCCACCTTGTCAAGCCCCCTCATAATCTTATACATTTCAATAAGATCACCTCTCATTCTTCTAAATTCCAATGAGTAGAGGCCCAACCTACTCAACCTTTCCTCATAAGTCAACCCCCTCATCCCTGGAATCAACATTGTGAACCTTCTCTGAACTGCCTCCAAAGCAAGTATATCCTTTCATAAATATGGAAACCAAAACTGCACGCAGTATTCCAGGTGTGGCCTCACCAATACTCTGTATAGCTGTAGCAAGACTTCCCTGCTTTTATACTCCATCCCCTTTGCAATAAAGGCCAACATACCATTGGCCTTCCTGATCACTTGCTGTACCTGCACACTAACCTTCTGTGTTCCATGCACAAGTGCCCCCAGGTCCCGTTGTACTGCGGCACTTTGCAATCTTTCTCCAGTTAAATAATAACTTGCTCTTTGATTTTTTTTCTGCCAAAGTGTATGACCTCACAATTTCCAACATTATACTCCATCTGACAAATTTTTGCCCACTCACTTATCCTGTCTATGTCCTTTTGCAGATTTTTTGTGTCCTCTTCACACATTGCTTTTCCTCCTATCTTTGTATCATCAGCAAACTTGGCTACGTTACACTCAGTCCCTTCTTCCAAGTCATTAATATGGATTGTAAATAGTTGGGGTCCCAGCACTGATCCCTGCGGCACCCCACTAGTTACTGGTTGCCAACCAGAGAATGAACCATTTATCCCGACTCTCTGTTCTCTGTTAGTTAGCCAATCCTCTATCCATGCTAATATATTACCCCAACCCTGTGAACTTTTATCCTGTGCAGCAACCTTTTATGTGGCACCTTGTCAAATGCCTTCTGGAAGTCCAAATACACCACATCCCCTGGTTCCTCTTTATCCACCCTGTTTGTTACATCCTCGAAGAACTCCAGAAAATTTGTCAAACATGACTTCCCCTTCATAAATCCATGCTGACTCTGCCTGACCGAATTTTGCTTTTCCAAATGTCCTGTATTGATAAAGTAAAAGAGAGAGGGCCGGGAGGTGGGGCGGGGTTGGGGGGGGGGGGGGGGAGGTGGGGGGGAAGCGGGGGGGAAGAAGGTTATTGTAAGGAGGGAGAAAGTGTTCAGAGACCAGTTTAGAGAGAAGGAAATTCTGCCAATTACCATTAATTTAATGGGCTCATACAAGAGAACTTGTAAATGCAATTGTAATTCTACTTCATCTCTCAGGGCCTCTTAGGAATCTTTAGGATAGTATGGAAATCTAATATTATTGCAGTGAGGCTTGGCTGCTGATGGGAAAGGATTCTGGTTGTATGCAGTCCTCTCCCTGTGGAATCCGCACCCCACTCTGGAGGTTTTGGTTGTTTACTATATCAACATTTTGAAAAATTAGATGGAGAATCACAGAGAGGTATGATTTATGATATCTGTCATAAGCAACGGCCACAAGACACAAAAGGCCAAACAAGAAAAATATATATAACTGCTAACACTAAAATTAATCTGCCGCTACTTCCCTCTGTACCTCAGTCCACCAGCTACTAACATGATATGGGTTTGGACTGTACAGGTAGTTGTGACTGAGGTCAGGGAACAAGACATCCACAAAGTCCTTTAGTGAAGGTCATACATTTACATTTACAAACAGCTGATGCATCCCTTCTGAAGCAGTCTTACGGATGACAAATGTATCATCAGCAGGAAGCCGAGGATGGATGTCAGCTCCTTGTGTTCATTTTACTTTCAGTTCCTGTAAGGAAGGGTAATTGCTCATTAGTAATTTATGTGTGTGGTCCTTTACCAGGCGGACTGCGACGGTTCAAGAAGGTGGCTCACCACCATTTTCTCAGGGGCAATTAGGGATGGGCAATAAATGCCGGCCTTGCCAGCGATGCCCACATCCCATGAACGAATGAAAAAAAACTTGTTGGGATTTGCCAATGTGGTTAGATTTGGAGTGGATGAGATGGGGCACTTTACTCCCAACCTAACTGTGCTACACCTGACCTAGAAGCACTCAATGCTGACACTGTGTGCTCAGAACTGGTTCCTGTTCTTCAGCACAAACATCCTTCACTTTGCTGAGTGAAAAATTCAGGGCAAAAAAGCACATTTCCCTGTAATACTGCAAACTACCGACACACATGTCTATTTGTACCACATGTGTGTTATTTGAGGTCGGCCATTGTGTGACCCTGGCTAAATGTTTCGAACAATTTGAATATTGCACCATACAGACGTGTGATGGGAAAAAAGAACACCCCTAAAAGCTGATTAACTGGTCATTCATTCATTTACTGTTTGTGGAACCTTGCTGTGCATACATTGGCTGCCTTGTTTGCCTAAACAACAACAGTAATCGATTTAGCAGTTAAGGACATCCTGAGTGTTACGTTTTCGGTATGACCTCACAAACACACAGGCTTTAAGATGGCCGATAACTTCAGGAACCAGTCAGGTGACCTGACCTGTTTATTCTTTAAATGGCAAAGGCTGCAATGCCACAGCAGTCCACTGGGTGGAGCTATATATATTACACTGAGGATCTGCTAAGGGCTATACAAATGCAAGTTTCTTTCTTTATTCATATTGGGGATCCATTGGATTCCATATTTATCCAATAAAAGGACTGGACTGAGTAATGTTTTGGTGTAACATTTGCCTGTTGGACAGTATATCACAGAGATTCTGTCGCTGTCTCTTTATATCCAGGGTGTAAAACACAGCCCAGAGATTTATAAGCAGAATGAATTGTGAGTAATATATTTTGTCTGGGTTAAAATAATATAAGAAGGAAGAAGTGAAAGTGAGGTAAACTTAGCATATGTTCATCTGAAATGTAATATAGCAATAATGAGAGTTTGTAGACGATCACGCCGTTACAAAGCAGTAAAAGAAATTCTTTCCAAACTGGCAATAGATGCTAAACATTCTGTGGTACCGCTACAAGGAATGAAAGTGGCAAATGTTTTCATGGTGTGTGTAACAGGCTGAACGATTGAGTTGCCTGGAGGGGACCAGCTGCAACAACACACAGGATGCAGGAAAAAGCAATCTGCCTGATCGGCAGCGCATCCACCAGCTTAACCGGCTGCTCCTTCCACCACCGGCGCACCGTGGCTGCAGTGTGTACCGTCTACAAGATGCACTGCAGCAACTCGCCAAGGCTTCTTCGGCAGCACCTCCCAAACCCGCGACCTCTGCCACCTAGAAGGACAAGGGCAGCAGGTGTTTGGGAACACCATCACCTCCAGGTTCCCCTCCAGATCACACAACATCCCAATTTGGACATATAAATTTTGGTTTGTTTCTGTAATAAATATTGCTGTTCCTTCATTGTCGCTGTCTCAAAATCCGGAACTCCTTACCTAACAGCACCGTGGCAGTATCTTCACCACAGACTGCAGCGGTTCCAGAAGGCGGCGGCGGCTCACCACCGCCTTCTCGAGGGCAATTAGGGATGGGCAATAAATGCTGGCCTTGCCAGCAATGTCCACATACTGACAAGAAGGAAAAAGGGCTGGATTTTCAGATTTGATGACTTTGGGGCGCTAATGGCGGCAAGGCGGTAAAGTTTGCGCCTGGGAACTGCTTGCACCTCTGTTATCAAAATTGGACAGCTGTGCCCTGAGTCTGGCGCGCAGCGCTAAGGGAGGTGTACACCTCTCTTAGGGCGTTAGCATGGGAAAATCACGAGCTAAAGAGCCGGGCTGGGAATGCTCCGAGAGATGCCTGGGGAGATGATAGAGAATTCAAGCTCTGCAGCCTGGCTGCAATTTTGGAAAAAACACAGACCACATTGCATTAAGTCATCAATCAACTTGATATTTTAGGACCTTGGGTAGCGAGCCAATTAAAGGTTAAAAGACTATCAATTGAGCCAATAAGGTCAAAGAAGACAAGTTCTTTTCTGTAAATTGAACCAGGTATAAGTACAGCCATTTTGGCCATGTGGTCTCAGAAGGACAAAGGCCTGGCTTAAAGCCAGAAGCTTGTTGCTGCCGCCAGAATAAAGTTACATTAAAACTACAACCAGAGTTCGTATTTCATTGGAAATTAAGAGATCTAACAGGAGAAAATAAAAAACCTGAAAATAACCCCACAAATTCATACATAATATACAGCCCACACCACCACAATATCAATTGCAAAAAAAATTAAAAGAAAAAGCAATCACACTTAATTAGCTCTCTGCATTTGTGTAGGTTGGACCGCCCGATTTTTCCGGCGGTCACTGCGGGGCGTACGGGTCGGGCGAGAGACAAAAAGCGAGCCGGTGTCACAACCAGGGGCGTTGATATCAACAACAAGAACAACAACTTTATTTATATAACGCCTTTAACGTAGTAAAACATCTCAAGGTGCATCACAGCAGTGTTATAAAAACAAAACAAATAAATTTGACACCGAGCAACACAAGAAGAAATTACAGCAGTTAACACAAAAAGCTTGGTCAAAAAGGTTTGAAGGAGCATCTTAAAAGGAGGAAAGAGAGATAGAGAGGCGGAGAGGTTTAGGGAGGGAGTTCCAGAGCTTAGGACCTAGGCAGCTGAAGGCACGGCCACCAATGGTTGTGCAGTTATAATCAGGGATGCTCAAGAGGGTAGAATTTGAGGAGCGCAGACATCTCGGGGTTTGTGAGGCTGAAGGAGATTACAGAGATAGGGAGGGGTGAGGTCATGGAGGGATTTGTAAACAAGGGTGAGAATTTTGAAATCGCGGCGTTGCTTAACTGGGAGCCAATGTAGGTGGGCGAGCACAACGGTGATGGGTGAGTGGGACTTGGTGCGAGTTACGACACGGGCTGCCGAGTTTTGGATGACCTCAAGTTTACATAGTGTAGAATGTGGGAGGCCAGCCAGGAGTGCATTGGAGTAGTCAAGTCTAGAGGTAACAAAGGCATGGATATGGCTTTCAGCAGCAGATGAGCTGAGGCAAGGGCGGAGACGGGCGATGATACGGAGGTGGAAATGGGCGGTCTTAGTTATGCTGCGGATATGTGGTCGGAAGCTAATTTCAGAGTCAAATATGACACCAAGGTTGTGAACAGTCTAGTTCAACCTCAGACAGATGCTAGGGAGAGGGATGGAGTCGGTGGCCAGGGAATGCAGTTTGTGGCAGTGACCAAAGACAATGGCTTCTGTCTTCCCAATATTTAATTGGAGAAAACTTCTGCTCATCCAGTACTGGATGTCGGACAAGCAGTCTGACAATTTAGAGACCATGGAGGGGTCGACAGAAGTGGTGGTGAGGTAGAGCTGGGTGTCGTCAGTGTACATGTGGAAATTGACACCATGTTTTCAGATAATGTCGCCAAGAGGCAGCATATGGATGAGAAATAGAAGGGGGGCCAAGGATAGATCCTTGGGGGACACCAGAGGGAACGATTCGGGAGTGGGAAGAGATTCATTGCAGGTGATTCTCTGGCTAAATTAGATAGATAGAAACATAGAAATATAGAAAATAGGGCTGAATGGCCTACTCCTTTACCTTCGAGCCTGCACCACCATTCAATATGATCATGGCTGATCATGCAACTTCAGTATCCCATAAGATTGGAACCAGGCAAGTGCAGTCCCACCCAGCTGGACGATGGTGGAGAGGTGTTGGAGGAGGATGGAATGGTCAACCATGTCAAAGGCTGCAGACAGGTCGAGAAGGACGAGGAGGGATAGTTTACCTTTGTCACAGTCATTTGTGACTTTGATGAGAGCCGTTTTGGTACTGTGGCAGGGGTGGAAATCAGATTGAAGGGCTTCAAACATGGAGTTCCGGGAAAGATGGGCACATCGGGGAGAACTCCCTTTATCGAAATAGTGCCACGGGATCTTTTATGTCCATCTGAGAGCGCAGACGGGGCCTCGGTTTAACGTCTCATCCGAAAGATGGCACTTTCAACAGTGCAGCTCTCCCTCAGCACTGCACTGGGAGTGTCAGCCCAGATTTTTGTGCTCAAGTGCTCCCTGCAGTTGACAAACAGCAGCTATCACAGTGCTCTACAAAAAAAATGGCAGCATTTCCAAGTGTTTGTAAACTGTACGTCTTATGCGAACATTTGCTCCTTGCTCAGATAATTGTTCCCATGGTTGCCTGTTTATTTCACCTGCACACAAATTAAACTCCAGGGTCCCTGTAGACAGCTTTTCTCAGATTAAAACCAAAAAGAACACCTGGTTATATTTAATTGATGAAAAACACAAAGCCACAGAATGACCATGCAGCAAACAAAATTATGTGTATCAACAGGAAGAAATGTCAATAAATAATTTATCAATATGGCTCTATTATTCTATGATTCTATGAATATGGCTTCTAAACAATAGCAAGATAAATTGTGACTGCAAGCTGGTGTCAATAAATAATTGATGTCAGTTTTCAAAAACAGTTAATATTAATGCAATAGTTAAGCGCTACTCAAAACAAGTTGTTTTTATATATAAAACAAGTTGTTGTTGTCATTGTATATGCTGCAATAAGAAAGTTCTGAATGATTTCTTTATAAACCTCAATATTCCGGCTCAGTCATGACTCTAATTGTGTGAATATTATTGTCGTGTTTTGAGCTTTTAAAAATATATATTTTTCCACATGAAGGATTTGGAAACGATTTGCATTTAAATGTAAGTTTTAACATTTGCACAGCTTTAAAAAGAAATGCCTATAGGGGAGTCGTTACCTTATCTCAGGGGCTCCCAGAAGGCACTCACACTCTGTGTCTACGGTGCGTGGTAACTTGTTCAATTAATAGCTCGTCTGGCCAACTCCTGATGAGGGGGGATATCAGGAACTGATCCCCTGATAGGACCAGTAACAAGTGAGTACAGGCCTACACATTCGTAGTCATGATTTTAGAATAGAACAATGAAAGGTTTAGTTTAGCCAAGTAAAGGCTGTGAAAAAGAAAGAATGAGAGAGAGAAAGAGAGCAAAAGAAAGAAAGTTGGTTGCATTTATACAGTGTCTTTTATGACCACCAGACGTCCCAAAGCACTTTACAGCCAATGACGTACTTTGTGAAGTGTAGCCAGTGTTGTAATGCAAGAAAGGTGGCAGCCAATTTGCGCACAGCAGGCTCCCACAAACAGTTAGACGTTATTTTGCTTCGGCCAAGTAAGGCAAAATCACCGGGGAAGCATGGTGTGTTCATTATTTTTGTATTATTGGGCAACGGCAAGTTGTATTGACTGAACCAAGTAAATCTAAGCTGTGAAATAAAGCAGCTTAGAGATTTGTATCTATCCTCCTCTTACCAGCTGTTTCCTCTGTTCGCCTTTGAAGAGAGTGAAGAAACAGATGAGTGATAGATGGGAACATCCAGTTACGAATATTACACTTTCATATAGTTAGGGGAGGGGAGGGGCAGGGCAGGGGATGGGGGAGAATGTAAGTCAACTCCGAGAACCTGAGTGACATGGGCTCCATTTATGGGAGTGACGGACGCTGCTTAACCCTTTCTGTATGTTGCTATATTTTCGCTGTGACTTTGTGAACTGAGTGTCAGATTGACTAGTGGTTCACCACAGTACTACAGCAATTACGGTTCAAGTCTTTGAGTGTCGAAAATAATTTAAACAAATCGCATCTATTCCAATGAAACACTTTAATAGCAAATAGTAAAATACCGACAAGCAAAACTTACAAGCCTCACACCTTGTGTACTATATTACCCATTTAAACAGAGGTGATCAGTCTCCGCTCCGGTGTCCCGCTTCAAGTTCCTAACTTGAAGTTCTCTCTGCTTGACTGGCCTTTTCCCTCTACTTTTATATAATTCTTTGACTTCGTCTACATGCCCCAATCTGCCCATGGGGTGACTCATATCTGAGGCCACAGTCTTCCAGAACATCTTGTAGTAGTCACAAGGCATCTCTCATTTTCTTTGACCTGATTATGCACTCTGTGATTGGATGAAGGTTGACGGCCTTTGACTTTCCGCTTGTTTGCTTTTGATGTTAATGTGATTATCGCGTCCGGTTCCGTTGTGACTTGTTGTCCCGTATATGCGACATGTCTTGACCCTATCGTGGCTGCAGTATTTTCCACACTGTGGTGTGCTCGAATGTATAACAGTCATCATATGCTGATATCTTGGAACATACCAATAGTCTTTTCCGGGACAAGACCTGAGGGCCCCACAAAAAAATAGAACCAAAACATGCAACAAACAGAGGGGACCACTGTGTGATTTCGAGCTGAATTTGAACCTCAAACCTTCTTTCACAGCCATAAATCAATCCAGCTTTATATACTCTGCTTTATAATGTCACAAGAACCTCTCAGTGAGAATAGTGCTTTATAATAACTTCCAAGTATCTGATAATCTCTGTGTTCCGTCGGGGCTTTTAAAAATCTCTCTTTAAACAATGAACGTAGAACATGAGAGGCAGGGAGAGTTACAAGACTGCAATCTGATTGAACAATTCTTACAAGAACTTAAACCACAAGAGCAAAGCACGCACAGTATGCATGCAGAAACAAAATGTGAGACTGAGTCATTGCCTTAATCATTCCAGCTATTTGCTGATATAATTTTAATATAATAATTCGAGGGCTAATTTTCTAAAATTGCACTTCTGGCTATCTCAGGGATTTGGTTCGGTGCTCCCTTATGATTTAGTTTTACTACTTTGCAATCTGATCCCTTTTGTTTTCACTTCCTGTTGTATGCTCATTATACATTGTATGACAGTGTGACTCAGGCGAAAAGACTCTTTCTTTTCTTGATTGCTGGGAAATAAACAATGTTCTTGTTACTTACACAGCATGAAATCGGCAGTGAGATGCTAAACTGACCAATGCTGAGCAACTTGTTTTTTTTTTCATTAACTGCCATGTCGATGGTGTGTTTTCAATGACCATTATATTATTTTGGTAGCCTGTTAGGGTTAACATTGTGACTAGCGCGCAGCAAGCTCAAGGTTTCTCCAGATACTTACCCTGTTCTCAGTATTCTTGGGCTGCCGTAATCTACCTGAAAGCTGTTGCCAAGGCTACGATTTACATTGTTGGAAATTGTACTTGTCATTTCTCCCCTTCCTCTACCCCTGGAAATGATCACCATGGTCTGAATGATCGGAGAGGGAGATTTAGTTGGACTAGATCTTGGATATAATGCTAGCTTTAGAGCTCTTCTTGTATTATCCTCTAATTCTGCCCTCCCTGATTGTAATCGCTCAATCATTAGTGGCCGTGCCTTCTGTTGCCTGGGCCCTAAGCTCTGGAACTCCCTGCCTAAGCCTCTCCGACTCTCTACGTTCCTTAAAACCTACCTCTCTGATCAAGCACCTGCGCTAATATCTATGTATGTGTCTCGGTGTCAAATATTTATCGCATAATACGCCTGTGAAGCACCTTGGGATGTTTCACTAAGTTAAAGGCGCTATATAAGTACAAGTTGTTGTTATAGGATTTCTTGTAGATCATGCCTGGATAAGACAGGCTAGATGAACCGACAGATCTGTTCCTGGCCTTTATTGTATAAGGAGAGAAAGAACGACTTGCATTTCTATAGCGCCTTTCATGACCACCGGACGTCCCAAAGCAATTTACAGTCAATGAAGTACTTTTGGAGTGTGGTCACTGTTGTAATGAAGTGTTAGCAGTTGGTAGCACCCTCTCCAAAAATACTTCATTGGCTGTAAAGCCCTTTGAGACGTCCGGTGGTCATGAAAGGTGCTATATAAATGTAAGTCTTTCTTTCTTTACTTTCTCTTCAGGTGCTGACAGACCCGCCGTGCATCTCCATTATTTCCTATTTTTCTATTATGAAGAAAACAAAGTTGACTTGTGGATCGAGGGATTGCTGCTGCTGTCAGCCAACATCTGGTGACAACAACCACACAAACGCAACTTTCCATTGCACAAAATAATTACCAACGCAGACTTCTTTTGCCACTTTTGTATTCGTGTAAAGTTACTAGTGCTACTTTTCCTCAGCAAACTTTTAGCGAGTAAAACCCCCTTCCATTTACGATGGGTAACTAGTTCCATCTGGTTATTAACACCAACGTCAGCACTGTGGGGGAGTGAGCCTGAGGAGGTCGACAATTCAACTTGCCACAATCAGAATGAATTCAAGGTAAAATTACAACCTTGATTTTCATTCGAAGAAATTAATGAAGCCTATTATTGAGAGGGGAAAAAAGACCGTTAAATAACTAATTATAGGCTCACATAGCTTATTCGAATGGGATACTGAAACTTTCAATGAAGAACAACTAACGTAGGAGGACAGATGAGACAGTAATAAGCAGTAATGTCCAGATGCGAATAATCACTTTTTTAATGACTGCAAAGAGGTTGACTCCAGTTTACAACTGGTTGTCCCTAAAGACACAACAAAGCCACAATTTCTACACAGTATTGGAAACACAGCACAATGAAAATTATTTTTTTGCAGCAATTGTTCTCCCTTTTATTAAGTTGAAAAACTTGCTGTGTTTACAGGCTGTTGCTTAAAGAGGATTTCTTCTCTTTGGTTAAAAATAGTTAAACTCACAAACAGAATTCTTGACAAAGTGTTCTCCAGTAAATGCTGCTGCCCTATGGCAAGATTCATCTTCCAACTACGCTTTTTGTAACACACGAGTGGTGAAATATTAGATTTGTCTATTTATCTCAGAGTTGTCTATTGCCCCATTATACATGGTTCCCGGTTTCAGGTGGGTGTGTCATGAGTGCTTGAGCTCCGGGATATTATCTTATGATTTGTTAGCAGGAATCACACAATTGAAGCTCAGTATCCTGGAATTATGGCCTGGGTTTTTCTCAATCAGGCTCATATAGGGTTAACTCCATTGCCCTTTTCTCCATGTCTAATATACTTTAATATGCATGTTATATTCATATTAAAAGAAATGACTAACTTGGTAGCTATGAAAAGCCTACTAGTCCAATGCATATATTGTTTGATCTGTTCTTCTCAGTACTTACTTTTAATTACGTTGCTCAATATTACACAGTGCCATTATTGCCCGACAGGGATATTGCACCATTATTGTGTTTTCTTGCTGGAGGGGAGTTTCCTCATTGAACCTGAAGCCATTCTTTTATGGCAATGAAGCTGATATTAGCTTAGCAACCACTTTGTGTTGACAGCAAGGTCTGCTTGTGGACAGTGGGCAGTGGTACAGTTCCAAAAGCGTCTTTCTTTGTTTTTGTAGTTCAGCTTTATTATTCTCTCAATAACTTAGCAAGAACACATTCACTGTAAGACTGCTCCAAGGTACATTCAGCAATTTATTTCGCCATTGAAGCTAGCAGAAGCAGCCATGCGCATCGGTTGCACCCAGGCCTGGGAGGAAGGCTGTGCCCACTGAGCTTAAGGCAATTTAGGTGTGCTAACAATCAGCTTCAACTCTCCATCCAGCAACCCTTAAAAAGAAAGAAAGACTTGGATTTATATAGTGCCTTTCAATACAACCAGATCTCAAAGCGCTTTACAGCCAATGAAGTACTTTCGGAGTTTAAGTCACTGTTGTAATGTAGGAAACGCACATCCAATTTGCTAACAAACAAGCTCCCACAAACAGCAATGTGATAATGAGTAGATAAACTGTTTTTTTGTTATGTTGATTGAGGGATAGATATTGGCCAGGACACCGGTGATAACTCCCCTGCTCTTCTTCGAAATAGTGCCATGGGATCTTTTATGTTCACCTGAGAGAGCAGACGGGGCCTCGGTTTAACATCTCATCCAAAAGATGGCACCTCCAACAGTGCAGTGTTCCCTCAGCACTGCACTGGAGTGTCAGCCTAGCTTTATGTACTGCAAGTTCCTGGAGTGGGACTTGAACCTACAAGTAAGAAAGGACATTAGCTCGGATGATGTGGAATTGGTATGGGTGGAGCTGCGGAATACCAAGGGGCAGAAAATGCTAGTGGGAGTTGTGTACAGACCACCAAACAGTAGTAGAGAGGTTGGGGACATCATCAAACAAGAAATTAGGGATGCGTGCAATAAAGGTACAGCAGTTATCATGGACGGCTTTAATCTACATATTGATTGGACTAACCAAACTGGTAGCAATGCAGTGGAGGAGGATTTCCTGGAGTGTATTAGGGATGGTTTTCTAGACCAATATGTCGAGGAACCAACTAGGGAGCTGGCCATCCTAGACTGGGTGATGTGTAATGAGAAAGGACTAATTAGCAATCTTGTTGTGCGAGGCCCCTTGGGGAAGAGTGCCCATAACATGGTAGAATTCTTTATTAAGGTGGAGAGTGGCACAGTTAATTCAGAAACTAGGGTCCTGAACTTAAGGAAAGGTAACTTCGATGGTTTGAGGCGTGAATTGGCTAGAATAGACTGGCAAATGATACTTAAAGTGTTGACAGTGGATAGGCAATGGCAAACATTTAAAGATCACATGGATGAACTTCAGCAATTGTACATCCCTGTCTGGAGTAAAAATAAAACGGGGAGGTGGCTCAACCGTGGCTAACAAGGGAAATTAAGGATAGTGTTAAATCCAAGGAAGAGGCATATAAATCCAAGGAAGAGGCATATAAATTGGCCAGAAAAAGCAACATACCTGAGGACTGGGAGAAATTTAGAATTCAGCAGAGGAGGACAAAGGGTTTAATTAAGAGGGGGAAAATAGAGTACGAGAAGAAGCTTGCCGGGAACATAAAAACTGACTGCAAAAGCTTCTATAGATATGTGAAGAGAAAAAGATTAGTGAAGACAAATGTAGGTCCCTTGCAGTTGGATTCAGGTGAATTTATAATGGGGAACAAAGAAATGGCAGACCAATTGAACAAATACTTTCGTTCTGTCTTCACGAAGGAAGACACTAATAATCTTCCGGAAGTACAAGGGGACCGAGGGTCTAGTGAGAAGGAGGAACTGAAGGATATCCTTATTAGGTGGGAAATTGTGTTAGGGAAATTGATGGGATTGAAGGCTGATAAATCCCCTGAGCCTGATAGTCTGCATCCCAGAGTACTTAAGGAAGTGGCCCTAGAAACAGTGGATGCATTGGTGATCATTTTCCAACAGTCTATTGACTCTAGATCAGTTCCTATGGACTGGAGGGTAGCTAATGTAACACCACTTTAAAAATGGAGGGAGAAAGAAAGTGGGTAATGATCCACTTAGCCTGACATCAGTAGTGGGGAAAATGTTGGAATCAATTATTAAGGATTAAATAGCAGCGCATGTGGAAAGCAGTGACAGGATCGGTCCAAGTCGGCATGGATTTATGAAGGGGAAATCATGCTTGACAAATCTTCTGGAATTTTTGAGGATGTAACTGGTAGAGTGGACAAGGGAGAACCAGTGGATGTGGTGTATTTGGACTTTCAAAAGGCTTTGATAAAGTCCCAAACAAGAGATTGGTGTGCAAAATCAAAGCACATGGTATTGGGGGTAATATACTGACATGGATAGAGAACTGGTTGGCAGACAGGAATCAGAGAGTCGGGATAAACGGGTCCTTTTCAGAATGGCAGGCAGTGACTAATGGAGTGCCGCAGGGCTTAATGCTGGGACCCCAGCTCTTTACAATATATGTCAATGATTTGGATAAAGGAATTGAGTGTAATATCTCCAAGTTTGCAGATGACAGTAAATGGGTGGCGGTGTGAGCTGTGAGCGGGACGCTAAGAGGCCGCAGGGTGACTTGGACAGGTTAGGTGAGATGGCAGTTGCAGTATAATGTGGATAAATGTGAGGTTATCCACTTTGGGGGCAAAAATGCGAAGATAGAAAATTATCTGAATGGCGGCAGATTAGGAAAAGGGCAGGTGCAACGAGACCTGGGTGTCATGGTTCATCAGTCTTTGAAAGTTGGCATACAGGTACAGCAGGCAGTGAAGAAGGCAAATGGTATGTTGGCCTTCATAGCTAGGGGATTTGAGTATAGGAGCAGGAAGGTCTTACTGCAGTTGTACAGGGCCTTGGTGAGGCCTCACCTGGAATAATGTGTTCAGTTTTGGTCTGCTAATCTGAGGAAGGACATTCTTGCTATTGAGGGAGTGCAGCGAAGGTTCACCAGACTGGTTCCCGGGATGGCAGGACTGACATATGAGGAGAGACTGGATCAACTGGGCCTTTATACACTGGAGTTTAGAAGGATGAGAGGGGATCTCATAGAAGCATATAAGATTCTGACGGGACGAGACAGGTTAAATGCTGGTAGAACCTTCCTGATGTTGGGGAAGCCCAGAACCAGGGGACACAGTCTTAAGATAAGGGGTAAGCCATTTAGGACTGTGATGAGGAGAAACTTCTTCACTCAGAGAGTTGTTAACCTGTGGAATTCCCTGCCGCAGAGAGTTGTTGATGCCAGTTCATTGGATATATTCAAGAGGGAGTTAGATACGGCCCTTACGGCTAAAGGGATCAAGGGGTATGGAGAGAAAGCAGGAAAGGGGTACTGAGGGAATGATCAGCCATGATCTTCTTGAATGGTGGTGCAGGCTCGAAGGGCCAAATGGCATACTCCTGCACCTATTTTCTATGTTTCTAGGTTTCACAACCTTTTGATCAGAAGCCAAGTGTGCTACCCACTGAGTCACAGCTGACACTTACTGAAACTTGCACATGCAGACATGCATTACAACAGTGACTACACTTCAAGACTATTTCATTGGCGAGAAAGCACTTTGGGATGTCCTGAGGTTTTGAAAGGAGGTTTATAAATACTAGTCTTTCATTTTTGCTTCGAGACATCGAATGAGGGCAGGATTGGAGTTGACCGTGTTGTCCACCACATTTCAACTGCAGTCCAACCCTCGGGGGGGTAATTTTCCAACGTTGTGTTGGCATGCTTACTGGCAGCACATAGAAAAAATACAGGCATCCACTGCACATGATTTTATGTTCATTACTGTAAACATTTAAAAGATCACTTGCAGTGTGTGCAGATCTCCAGATGGCAGCACAAAGTTGGAGTACAACACCCTTTGTTGTCAAGAATCATATATGAAGAATGCCAGCTAAAGTGAGATACCAGCACTTTGGGGCCTCCGCATCCGGAGAGGAGGGGAGCAAAGGGGAGAAATCCCGGGAAAAATGAAACGTGAACAAAAAGAATTATCTGTAATCATTGACTTAAGCATTGGAGAGAGAAAGAGCTAACCCATTGTACTGCGTAACTGAGGCTTTACATTTCTTTTCTTGCCTCAGCTTCAGCTGGCAAATTATAAAAGGAATGCTAATATTATGCAAAGCACCAAAAAAATAGGAAAAAGTCAAGTTGTGATTAATACAGGAAGACATTTAATAGGATGTAAAGACTCGATACTAAAGAGATTTTTAATTAAATGACTCCCACGATTTCTTTTTAAAGGTCAGAAAAACATTGCATCAGAAATTGCTTGAGAGCAGTCAATATTTTATACATTCAGATCAGAGCTGTCTTGGATGCTTATTAAAACCTACCATATTGCAGGAGAATTCACCTGGTTGCTATGCTATAGTGACATTGCAAATGGATTAGTGAAACCTTTCTCTTTGCAATATTAGATTGAAATCGTAAGCCTGTCACTGTCAAAAATGCATTTAGGAAATCATTACACATAGCAGGGAGTTCGTACCTGAATATTGTTAAAACCACTTTAGGATCCAGCTGAGAACCACAGCATTCAACTCGAACATGGGTCTGTTTGTTAAAAATGTATCTGTCTGTCTGACTGTTTGCTCCTGGTTAAGCAACGCCTCGATTTCAAAATTCTCATCCTTGTTCAGAAATCACTCCATGGCCTTGCCCATCCCTATCTCTGTAATCTTTCTCAGCCTCACAACCGCACAAGATGTCTGCGCTCCTTAAATTCTGCCCTCTTGAACATCTCTCAAGATAACTGCTCAACCATCGGTGGCTGTGCCTTCAGCTGTTATAAGAACATAAGAAATAGGAGCAGAAGTAGGCCACCTGGCCCCTCGAGCCTGCTCTGCCATTTAATAAGACCATGGCTGATCCGATCATGGACTCCACTTCCCTGCCTGCTCCCCATAACCCTTTATTCCCTTATCGCTCAAAAATCTGTCTATCTCTGACTTAAATATATTCAATGGCCCAGCCTCCACAGCTCTCCGGGGCAGTGAATTCCATAGATTTACAACCCTCTGAGAGAAGAAATTACTCCTCATCTCAGTTTTAAATGGGCGGCCCCTTATTCTGAGACTATGTCCCCTAGTTTTAGTTTCCCCTATGAGTGGAAATATCCTCTCTGCATCCACCTTGTCGAGCCCCCTCAGTATCTTACATGTTTCGATAAGATCACCTCTCATTCTTCTGAACTCCAACCTACTCAACCTATTCTCATAAGTCAACCCCCTCATCTCGGAATCAACCTAGTGAACCTTCTCCGAACAGCCTCCAATGCAATTATATCCTTCCTTAAATACGGAGACCAAAACTGTACGCAGTACTCTAGATGTAGCCTCACCAATACCCTGTACAGTTGTAGCAGGTCTTCTCTGCTTTTATGCTCTATCCCCCTTGCAATAAAGACCAACATTCCATTTGTCTTCCTGATTACTTGCTGTCCCTGCATGCTAACTTGTTGTGTTTCATGCACAAGGACCCCCAGGTCCCCCTGTACTGCAACACTTTGCAATTTTTCTCCATTTAAATTATAATTTGCTCTTCTATTTTTTCTGCCAAAGTGGGTAACCTCACATTTTCCCACATTATACTCCATCTGCCAAATTTTTGCCTATTCACTTAGCCTGTCAATATCCCTTTGCAGATTTTTTGTGTCCTCCTCACAATTTGCTTTCCCACCTATCTTTGTATCATCAACAAAGTTGGCTACATTACACTCGATCCCTTCATCCAAGTCATTAATATAGATTCCTCTAATCTTCCTCACTGCCATGCTCCACCTCACTGCCAACAAGCTCCCCGCCGGAGTGGAACTAAACTACAGAACCAGTGGGAAGCTGTTTAACCTTCGGCCGCCTGAGGAAAAGAGTGTTTGAAGACCAAGCCCTCAAACCTACCACCAAGCTCATGGTCTACAGGGCTGTAGTAATTCTCGCCCTCCTATATGGGTCAGAGACATGGACGACTTCCAGAAGACACATCGAGTCGCTGGAGATATATCACCAACGATGTCTCCGCAAGATCCTACAAATCCCCTGGGAAGACAGACACACCAACATCAGCGTCCTCGCCCAGGCTAACATCCCCAGCATTGAAGCACTGACCACGCTAGATCAGCTTCGCTGGACAGGCCACTTAATTCGCATGCCAGACACAAGACTTCCTAAACAACTGCTATATGCGGAGCTCCTTCATGGCAAATGAGCCAAAGGTGGGCAGCAGAAATGGTACAAGGACACCCTCAAAGCCTCCCTGGTGAAGTGCGACACCAACACTGATGCCTGGGAGACCCTGGCCAAAGACCACCCTAGGTGCATCCGGGAGGGCACTGAGCTCTTCGAATCTCAACGCTGTGAGCGTGAAGGGATCAGGCGTGGAAGGAGTGTGCGGCAAATCAGTGCCACCCCACCTTCCCCCGACAAATATCTGTCTCACCTGTGACAGGGTCCGTGGCTCTCGTGTTGGACTGTTCAGCTACCAAAGAAATCACTTTAGGAGTGGAAACAGTCGTCCTCGATTTCGAGGGAGTGCCTATGATGATGATGATTATATAGATTGTAACTAGTTGAGGACCCAACACCGATCCCTGCGGCACCCCACTAGTCATTGTTTGCCAACTGGAAATTGACCCATTTATTCCGACTCTCCATTTTCTGTTAGTTAGCCAATCCTTTATCCATGCTAATATTTAACCCCCAACCTCGTGAACTTTTATCTTGTGCAGTAACCTTTTATGTGGCACCTTATCGAATGCATTCTGGAAATCCAAATACACCACATCCACTGGTTCCCCCTTATCCACCCTACTTGTTACATCCTCAAAGAGTTCCAGCAAATTTGTCAAACATGATTTCCCTTTCATAAAACCATGCTGATTCTGCTTGATTGAATTATGCTTTTCCAAATGTCCCGCTACTGCTTCCTTAATAATGGACTCCAGCATTTTCCCAATGACAGATGTTAGGCTAACTGGTTTATAGTTTCCTGCTTTTTGTCTGCCTCCTTTTTTAAATAGGGCGTTACATTTGCAGTTTTCCAATCTGCTGGGACAGCCCCAGAATCCAGGGAATTTTGGTAGATTACAACCAATGCATCCATTATGTCTGTAGCCACTTCTTTTAAGACCCTAGGATTTAAGCCATCAGGTCCAAGGGACTTGTCCGCCTTTAGTCCAATTATTTTACCAAGTACTACTTCATTAGAGATAGTGATTGTATTAAGTTCCTCCCTCCCTATAGCCCTTTGATTATCCACTATTGGGATGTTTTTAGTGTCTTCTACCGTGAAGACTGATACAAAATATTTGTTCAACATCTCTGCCATGTCCCTGTTCTCCATTATTAATTTCCCAGTCTCATCCTCTAGGGGACCAACATTTACTTTAGCCACTCTTTTCCTTTTTATGTACCTGTAGAAACTCTTACTATCTGTTTTTATATTTCGTACTAGCTTACTTTCATAATCTATCTTCCCTCTCTTTCTCATTTTTTTAGTTGTTCTTTGTTGGCATTTAAAAGTTTCCCAATCCTCTGGCCTCCCACTAGTCTTGGCCAAATTGTATGTCCTTGTTTTCAATTTGATACCATCCCTTCTTTCCTTAGTTAGCCACGGGTGGTTATCCCTTCTCTTACAGTCTTTCCTTCTCATTGGGATATATTTTTGTTGCGAGTTATAAAATATCTCCTTAAATGTCTGCCACTGCTCATCAAACGTCCCATACTTTAATCTATTTCCCAGTCTATTTTAGCCAACGCTGCCCTCATACCTTTGTAGTCTCCTTTATTTAAGCTTAGGACACTGGTTTAGGAACCAACTTTCTCACCCTCCAACTGAATTTGAAATTCAACTATGTTCTGTTCACTCATACCTAGAAGATCTTTTACTATGAAATCATTTATTAATCCTGTCTCATTACACAGTACCATATCTAAGATAGCCTGCTCCCTGGTTGGTTCCACAATGTACAGTTTAAGGAAACTATTCCGGATACACTTTATGAACTCTTCCTCAAGGCTACCTTGGCCAATTTACTTTGTCCAATCAACATGAAGGTTAAAATCATCCATAATTATTGCTGTCCCTTTATTACAAGCCTCCGTTATTTCTTGATTTATACACTGTCCAACAGTGTAGCTGGTTAGGGAGCTACACCCACCAGCGACTTTTTCCCCTTATTATTCCTTATCTCCACCCAAACTGATTCAACTTCTTGATCTTCTGAGCCAATATCGTTTCTCACAAACGCACTGATCTCATCCTTTATTAACAGTGCTACCCCACCTCCTTTTCCTTTCTGTCTGTCCTTCCGTATTGTCAAATACCCCTGAATATTTAATTCACAATCCTGGTCAGCTTGCAACCACGTTTCTGTAATGGCTATCAGATCATACCCATTTGTATCTATTTCTGCCGTCAACTCATCTATTTTGTTATGAATGCTATGTGCATTCAGATAAAGAACTTTTAAATTTGTTTTTTTACCATTTTTTCCTGCTTTGACCCTATTTTCTGATTCACCTTTATGTTTATACATTTTGTCCCTTCCTGACATGCTCTGGTTTTCATTTCCTGCAGTGCTACCCTGATCTATTGCCTCTCCTTATTCTTTGACTTTTTAAATTTCCGCTCACCTTCACCCCCCACTAATTAGTTTAAATCCCTCTCTACAGCCCTAGTTATTTGATTCACCAGGAACCTTGTCCCAGCACGGTCTAAGTGGAGCCCGTCCCAACGGAACAGCTCCCTCTTACCCCAGTACTCCCAGTACCCCAGTGTCCCACGAACCAAAACCCATTTCTCCCACACCAATTTTTGAGCCACGTGTTTAACTCTCTGATCTTATTTACCCTATGCAAATCTGCTCGTGGCTGAGGTAGTAATCCAGAGATTATTACCTTTGTGGTTCTGCGTTTTAATTTGGCCCCTAGCTGCTCTTACTCACTGAGCAGAACCTCTTTCTTTGTCCTATCTATGTTGTTGGTACCCACGTGGACCATGACAACTGGATCTTCCCCCTCCCATTCCAAGTTCCTCTCCAGCCCTGAGGAGATGTCCTTAACCCTGGCACTGGGCAGGCAGCACAGCCTTCGGGACTCACGCTCTCGGCTGCAGAGAACAGTATCTATCCCCCTAATGATACTGTCCATTACCACTACAACGTTTCTTTTTACTCCCCCCACTTGAATGGCCCCCTGTACCACGGTGCTGTGGTCAGTTTTCTCATCCTCCCTGCAGTCCCTGCTCTCGTCCACACAGGGAGTAAGAGCCTCGAACCTGTTGGACAAGAGCAAGGGCCGAGACTCCTCCATCACTCCATCCTGAGTCTCCATACCTTTCTCACTCGTAGTCACACCCTCCTGTCCCTGACCATGGATCAAATTTGAATTAATTACTCTAATTGGTGTGACTAGCTCCTGGACCGCTGAGTCCAGGTAACTCTCCCCCTCCCTGATGTATCGTAGTATCTGCAGCTCGGACTCCAGCTCATCAACACAGAGCCAAAGTTCCTCGAGCTGCAGACACTTGCTGCAGATGTGTTCGTGATGGACCTCAATGGGGTCAACCCGCTCCCACATGCAACAGCTCAGGCACAATGGGCCAAATGGCCTTCTTCCATGCTATCAAATTTTATGATTCTATAAAGCCCTAAGCTCTGGAACTTCCTCCCTAAACTTCTCCGCCTCTCTACCTCTCTTTCCTCCTTTAAGACGCTCCTTTAAAACTTACTTCTTTGACCAAGCTTTTGGTCGTCTGCCTTAATTTCTTCTTTTGTGGCTCGGTGTCAAATTTATCTGCTTTGTCTTCTAACACTGTTGTGAAGCGCCTTGGGACGTTTTACTATGTTAAAGACGCTATATAAATAAAAGTTATTATTATTTGTTCTGCCCTGTCATATTTTCTAAAGGTCTGGCCCCTGCCACCCCGGGATCTTTCAGTAATGATTGCCATGAAGGAGGTCTCCACTCGGCCTGTAGCACTTTGGGTGTTAGACTATGGGATGGGTCCAGCAGAAACAGAAAATGTGAACGAGAGGTCCACCTACCTGTGGCCAGAGACGCATTGGTGGATGCAATGCCAAGTGCCATTTAACCTTGATGCCCATGATACTTTATGTGGCACTCCATGCGTAGGGACTTTTGAGCCTCCAGTAACACTGTTGTAGTTGTTTATGCTTTGATAATCACCTTGCTCTTGGAGACAAACCTCTAAGATTAAACTTTCAACTTTGCACTGCCAACAACAGGGGATGTCTCCTACTGTTAGCCCATCCATATTTGATGACCTGCTGTAGTTCAAAATCAGAAAATCACCCCCATAAAGAGCTTTACTGCCAGTCCACATTTCTGATGTGCGTTTAACACGGTGGTAATGAGTTCCTGCATCTTTATAGATTCATAAAATCTTATATCATGGAAGGGGGCCATTTGGCCCATTGTGCCTGGGCAGGCTCTGTGAAAGAGCTATCCAAATTGTTCCATTCCCCTGCCTTTTCCCCTTGGCCCTGCAATCATTTCCTTTTCAAGTATATATCCAATTCCTTTTCAAAATTTACCACTGAATCTGCTTTCACCCTCCCTTTCAAGCAGCGTATTTGTAATCATAACAACACTTTGTGTAAAAAAACATCTCCTCATCTTCATCCTGGTTCTTTTGCCAATGATCTTAAACCTGTGTCCTCTGGTTACTGGGCCTCCTACCAGTGGAAACTGTTCCCCCCTATCTAATCTATCAAAACGCCTCATAAAGTTGAACACCTCTATTAAGGGGTACTGAGGTGAATGATCAGCCATGATCTTATCGAATGGTGGTGCAGGCTCGAAGGGCCGAATGGCCTACTCCTACACCTATTTTCTATGTTTCTATGTTTCTATGTTTCTATGTTTCTCCCCTTAACCTTCGCTACTCTAAGGAGTACAATCCTGGCTTCTCCAGTCTCTCCACATAACTGAAGTCCGCCATCCTTGGTACCATTCTGGTAAATATCCTCTGTACCCTCTCTAAGGCCTTGACATGCTTCCTAAAGTGTGGCACCCAGAATTTATGTACGATACTCCAGGTGAGGCCCAACCAGTGATTTATAGAGGTTCACCATAATAATGAGTTAACTTCTTAAATAAGAAGTTCAATTAATCTAATTATTAGGAGGTGAATTACATTAACGTTAACAAGTCAGCTATTTTTTGAGGTTCAAGGACAGTACTTCGCCAGTGTTAAAAGTCTAACTACCCAGAGTCTTAAGACTATATCGTGACATTTTACTCTCATCATTTTGACAGAAGCTGATGTATAAGATGTTTGTTCAGACTTCAATTATGCATTATGGTTAGTCATGAAGCAGTGTAACTTTGTTTTTATTCATTAGCAGGATGTGGACATCACTGGGAAGGCCAGCATTTAATGCCCATCCCTAGTTGTCATCGAGAAGGTAGCAGTGAGCTGCCTTCTTGGATACAACTGGGTGGCTTACTAGGCCATTTCAGAGGGCAGTTAAGAATCAACCACATTGCTGTGGGTCTGGAGTAACAAATCAGCCAGACTGGGTAAGAATGATAGATTTCCTTCCCTATAGGATATTAGTGAACTAGATGGGTTTTTAACGACAATCCAGTGGTCACTAGCTTTTTATTCCAGATTTATTTTTAAATTCCCCAGCTACCTTGGTGGGATTACGAACTTACGTTGCTGGATCATTAGTCCAGTTATTAGTCTGGTCAGGTCGAAGGAATGCAATGTGATCAGGACCCAGGAGAGGCGTGAGTTTGGGGCCCAGAAGAGGCGAGGATCCAGGAGCAGCACGGGCCAGCCCACACTGCGATATGTGTGTGTTCACTGGGCCTGTGCAGCAGAGTTGGTCTTCAGTCGTCTTGGGTAATCCTTGCCACTGGACCAAGACCGAGCTCTGTCAAGCCCGTGTGGTGGCTGGTGTGTAATGGTCACCACACGTTAAAAAAATCCACACACAGGCACCTTCAACATGTAGTTCGGGACCTGGAATATTAGGTCCTTCATTGAAACACCTGTGAACTCATCCCTTTTTGGTATAGAAGCAAGTCATCCTCGGTACGATGGACCGTCTAAGAAGGACATAACCACTATGCTACCGTACCCTCAAACCTGCTTTGCTGCATCGCTGAGTGGTCAATTAAGGGTACTTCATCATCATCATCATAGGCAGGCCCTAGGAATCGAGGAAGACTTGCTTCCACTCTTGAAATGAGTTCTTAGGTGGCTGAACAGTCCAAAACGAGAACCACAGACTCTGTCACAGGTGGGACAGATGGTCATTGAGGGAAAGGGTGGGTGGGACAGGTTTGCCACACACTCTTTCCGCTGCGTCGCGTTTTTTCTGCATGCTCTCGGCGATGAGACTCGAGATGCTCAACGCCCTCCCAGATGCGCTTCCTCCACTTAGGGCGGTCTTTGCCCAGGGTCTCCCAGGTGCCAGTGGGGATGTTGCACAGGGAGGCTTTGAGGGTGTCCTTACAAAGTTTCCTCTGCCCACCTTTGGCTCGTTTGCCATGAAGAAGTTCCGAGTAGAGTGCTTGCTTTGGGAGTCTTGTGTCAGGCATGCGAACAATGTGGCCTGCCCAGCGGAGCTGATCAACTGTGGTCAGTGTAATCTGTTAGCAACCGCATAGCTTGTAATGGAGACTGGTCCAGGTTTCCTCTTGTGATAATATATGACCATTAAAGTTTTTGTAGAGGTGTTACAGTGGGAGACCAGATGGATCCCTGCAGACACTCGGGGCCAATTTCTTTATTTCCAAGAGTATAAGTCTCAACACCTGCTATTTGAATACACTAATGAAAGAAGGAAGCAGACAATAAAAGAGCTACACATGTGGCAAGCTATTCCAGAAACAAAAGAGCTGCCCACAGGAGGTTGGACTAGTGACGTGATGCCTGAGGTTATTTTCCCCTTGAGTTTTCAATGGCACGGAAAACTGGTTGGCAGTAGAAAAATAAAAGCAATGTTTTAATTTGTGACTCATGCAAAACTTTACAGCTCGATAAATACTTGCAGCAAAATCATTTGAAATGTTAGAAATAATTAACATCGAGTTAAATAAACACTGCAAAATAAATCAATACTTATGCTTGCTGGGCATTGCCAGAAAACAGTAAATTTAGGACTGATGTTTGAAAAACTCTTTTTTCTTTACACAAAAAGTTATCAACATACGGAATAGAATTCCAGCCAAAAAACAACCTGGAATCTTTTAAGAAACAATTAGATTTTGAAATGAGTGAGACTTTAGGGTCTTTCTGGGTGGTAGAATTAAGATGGGCCGAATGGCCTTCCTCAGCCATAAACATAAGAACATAAGGAACATAAGAACATAAGAAATAGGAGCAGGAGTAGGCCATTTGGCCCCTCGAGCCTGCCCCGCCATTTAATAAGATCATGGCTGATCTGATCATGGATTCAGCTTCACTTTCCTTCTCGCTCCCCATAACCCTTTATTCCCTTATCGCTCAAAAATGTGTCTATCTGCGCCTTAAATATATTCAATGACCCAGCCTCCACACCTCTCTGAGGCAGAGAATTCCATAGATTTACAACCCTCATCTCAGTTTTAAATGGGCGGCCCCTTATTCTGAGACTATGTCCCCTAGTTTTAGTTTCCCTTATGAGTGGAAATATCCTCTCTGCATCCACCTTATCGAGCCCCCTTATTATTTTATATGTTTCAATAAGATCACCTCATTGAAACATATAAGATAATGAGGCGGCTCTTGGGACCAGTGCTAAAGATGCAGTCACTGTTTTGTGCAAGTGAAGATGGGCATGTTGGCTGCTCTTTCCGACATTACAACAGTGACGACACTTCAAAAAATACTTCATTGGTTGTAAAATGTTTGGGACGTCCGGTGGTCATGAAAGGCGCAAGTCTTTCTTTTGTAGTATGTTTCTGAGCTGACATGTTGCTCTCTTCCTACATCTTTAAAAAAAAAATTTAATTCTGATTTCATGTGGCCAATATTCTTAAGGCTCTTAATACATTTTCTGAAGCCCCCTGCATTCTAAGCTGCCTTGCAACTTTATCTGACATTATGGGCTTTGTGTCTGCTGTGGCTTAGTTGGTAGCACCTTGTCTGTGAGTCAGAAGGTTATGGGTTAATAGCCTCACCCCAGAGACTTGAGCACATCAAATCTAGGCTGACACTCCAGTGCAGTACTAAGGGAGTGCTGCACTGTCGGAGGTGCCCCGCCTGCTCTCTCAGGTGGACGTTAAAGATCCTATGGCACGATTTCGAGTAAGAGCAGGGGAGTTATCCCTACTGTCCTGGCCAATATTTATCCCTCAATCAACAGATTACCTGGGCATTATTACATTGCTGATTGTGGGAGCTTGCTGTGCACAAATTGGCTGCTGTGTTTCCTGCATTACAATAATGACTACACTTCAAAAAGTACTTCACAGGCTGTAAAGAGCTTTGGGATATCCGGTGGTCATGGAAAGCGCTATATTAATGCAAATCTTTCTTTTAATAGCTGAGCCCTTCTTGGGGCCCGCTACCATAGCTATTTTGGAGGCTGTGCTAAAGATGCACACTCTTCACTCACTTTCCTTTCACTGAAATACATAATGAACAATCAGTGAATGTGGTCCACAACTGGACAGTAGTTCTGCTTTTTGACTGGAGCTTTAGAAACTATGCTCATTTGAATATGTCAAGCGGCTGGTTCGTAGTCGCTCTGGAATGGCATTTCAATAATTTGCACTGTCGTATCACTGGATGACTCAACTAGTAAGCTAAGAAGCAGTGGAGTGAAAAATTGCATTTTTCCAGCTCAGCGACAACTAACTGAAGTTCCCGCCCACTTACCGCCCGAAGTGCCTCTTTAACTGCAAGGCCAAAAATAGAACCTGCAATTTGAACTGAATCACAGGTCTAGAATATCAGCAAAGTTATTTCTGAAATATCACATTGAGATTACATGCGCAGGACATATTTCATTGGCCGGAAGTTTCTGGTGTCCGTGCTGGCGGGATTGGAGGTGGGTGGGGAGTGTAAGTTGAAATAACTCGGAGCGGGTCGAGAACCCGCCATCATCCCGTCCCCCCCCGCCTCTCCCCGTTTGCCAGCGCAGCGACGACCCGAACGCCAGAGGTGGCCAAGGTAATGTAGATGATTATTAGGTACAGGTTTAACCTCCCTTATCCGGAACCACCCCTCGTCCGGAGCCATTCCCGGCCGTCGGGTGGCACATGCGCAGAACGCGGCCAGTTAAAATCCTCGCAAAATATCAATGAAAAAAAAAGTGGCCATTTACACTTACAGACCCACAATAAATTTACCCAAAATCCTCAACAAATAGCAATGCAAACAAATTTACCCAACTTCGGAGCCGACACCTCGGGGCCCGCTGACACCTCGGGGCCTGCCAGCCCGCCAACACCACACTGACCGACTGACTGACTGTCTGACTGACCCTCATTCGGAACAGGCCAGGTCCCGCGGGTTCTGGATAAGGAGGGTGCAACCTGTACTTGTCAGACCCTCGAGCGTCTTTTAACCCGACCATGCCAATTTCTCTGGATGGCCACGGGAATCATGCAGCTCGAGAACCAGATCCGTGAACCTAAGACCGAAGTCCAGTGGCCATTGATGCAACTTATTACTGCACAGCATGGAAAGCACAATAAATGCTCCCACCTGACTTTTCCTAAGGCAGATGCTGTTGTTGAGCACGGATTTAGCATTCTCACGATTGCAAGTACTTGCAGCAAAGTCGGGTTCCACCGTGACCTCATTGGTAGAACCTATCACACCACTGACAGATTGCTTCTGTCATCTCTACTTGACCCGCCATCTATTACATCAGCTTGGGTGGCGTTTATACTGTCGCACCTTGGTCCTCGGAATCGGACCACGATGAGCTCCAACACCAGCAGCACCAGGCACACCAGCAGCACCAACAACACCACCACCAACCTACTCCTTAACCACCTGATGCTGTGCAGGACAGAGAGCATCAGCGCAGGGCTGTACTGCACCGGAGGCGATAGCCCCAACTTGGGTATACAGGCACAGGGTGAGCTTCCTCAACGTGACTGAGCAGCAGTGCCAAAGGAAGCTCAGGCTATTGCGCCAGATCGTCGCAGACATTTGCAGATTGCTGGATCAAGACCTGCAACCCAGAGGAGGGGGTGGCCATGCCTTACCAGTGTCTGTCAAAGTCGCCAGCGCCCTCAACTTCTTCACCTCAGGCTCCTTCCAGGGATCTGCAGCAGGCATTTGCCGCATCTCGCAGTCGGGCGCCCACAGATGCATCGCACCTGTCACCAATGCCCAGTTTGACTAGTCAGCTAATTATATCAACTTTGCCACTGATGAAGCCAGTATTACTGAGCGGGGACTGGGCTTTGTGGCTCTGGCTGGCTTCTCCCAGGTGCAGGGCGCCATCGACTGCTCAGGGCACCCCATCACCACCCAGGAGTCTTTGTCAACCGCAACGGCTTCCATTCCCGCAATGGCTTCCATTCCCTCAACGTGCAGCTCGTCCGCGACCATAGGAAGATCATCGTGCATGTGTGCACCAAATTCCCTGGCAGCTGCCATGACTCTTTCGTCCTGCGCCAGTCCACCCTCCCTCAGCTCTTCGCCTCCTCCAAACAGACTTTGCAGCTGGCTGCTTGGAGACAAGGACTATCCACTGAAGACGTGGCTCATGACACGCTTGAGGAGGCCAAGAACTGAGGCCCAAGAGAGATATAATGAAAGTCACATTTCCATCAGATGTATCAAAGAGCAGACAATAGGCGTGCTGAAAAAGCGCTTCAGATGCCTTGACAGATCTGGAGGAGCCCTTCAGTACGCACCAGCCAGGGTCTCCAGAATCGCCGTGGCCTGTTGCATCCTGCACAACATCGCACGGCAACGAGGATTAGTGCTGCCTGAGGAGCAAGGCTCAGCACACAGCCTCTTCGGAGGAGGAGGCGGAGAAGGAGCATCAGCTGGAAGATGAGGAGCAAGAGGAACCTGCGGCCCAGATCCCACGAGCACCCGACCACACTGCTGCCCGGGAGGCCAGGAATGGCATCATCATGGCCAGGTTTACTTAACTTTACACCCATATGGTTGCCACATGATGTGCCAGGTTGGCACCACCCCACAGCAACACCATAAAGCATCCCTACAATGACCAAGCCATTGCTTTCACACTGACTACCATTGCTGGAGGTAACGTTATGTCTCACCATTCACACCAACTCACTAAGCCACTTCCGAAGTTGCAGACAGAATTGGCCATGACTGGAAAGTGGTGAAAATAATCATTTTTACATGTGACAGAAGAATGACATAAACTTAACATGAACAGTTATTAAAACACCCATGTGCTTATCCTTGTGCTTCAGCTTTATCTTACGCATGCTTCCACGCAGTGCAACCCCTGTGGCTTCAGCAGAGGTAGAGGCAGCCTCCTCACTTCCCCACTGCGATTACACAGACACTTTTGGCGGATGTCCTCTGGGTCTTGGATCCTATGATGGCCTCGGCAAAGTTTTCTCCCTTGCGACTGTGCTAGGGCAAACTCGGCCACCACGATCCCAGGAGGCATGTGGGGCTCTGATTGAGGGGGAGGCAATGGGGGAAAAGTGTGAGTGCTTTCAGAGGAGCCCCCACTTCCAGGTCCCCTCTCACCATCATCCCTCTCATGGGCCACCCGCTCTTCCCTGCTAGCAAGGAGCTGGAGAGCATCTTGCAGCACATTAGTGGGGCCATGAGGACCTCCAAGAGAGGAGGTCTATGAGCCTCTGCCATCTGTTCTCCATAGATAGCATGTGTTCCTGTGAGTGGCGGAGTAGCTGCTCCTTGCAGGTGGCCATCCTTTCTACGGAAGAGCCTTCAGTCACCATCGTCTGCGACACGGTTGTGCTCATGTTGGAGATAGACTCCTCCATTCTCTGCACATTTGCAGACATCACGGTCACAAAGCCTGTCAGAGCCTCCTGCACTTCTTCCTGCACCTCCAGAATCACCTTCTTCCTGCATGGCCCCCGAGGCTCAGCATCCGCATGCGTTGGCTGCACTCAGAAAAACCAGGCCTACCTGCAGTCCAACAGGAGGTCCTTAAAGGGACCATCTGACGTAAGTGATATACTCACCTGAATGTGGAACCAGGAGGAATAGGGGTGCTCCTCCCGACCCCACATTAAAAGAACTCTGACTGCCGGCTACCAATTTGTTACACCTCCATGAGCTACTGATCACCCCAGCCCAGCCACGGATCACCATCAGCCCCCTCAACCCCGGTTACCGATTACCTGAGAGACACGACTAGCGTTGCAGTGGCCCGATCTTTAACCACACTCCGCTGCTGTTTACATTCCGCCGCTTGGCCACTTCAAGGATATGAGGCCTGAAGCCCAATATCAGGGGCGCCTTGGATCTTACCATTCAGGCACAGAGGTTGAACCCCGCACCCCTCGCATGCCCAAAAATGGGCAGCCTCAACTTCTAGGCCAAGGTTGTAAAGCCATATCACCATCGAGTGATCAGTGGTGACCATGCTTCCCTTACTTGTTTTAGTCATCAAAGTGGTCCATGGGAGACTGACCAGGTTTCTTTTTATTACAGTAATGGTGACAGCTCTTCCACCTCACCTTTTCCTGGTACACAAATTGATTGACTTTTTTCCCCAGTGAGTTAGCTTAAAAAGCTTCGCGGAAACTTTCTTTTTGAGTCATCAAATTGGCACCATAGTAAAACCTCAGCCACTAAGTGCTCACACAAGCTGCACATTTCAAATCAGTGCATAGTCACTGCAAGAAGGATAGGCCTATATTTGCAGTCTGAAAATAGCACTGAACTTTTGTAAATTGAAGCCTTTAGTTTGCGGTGACATTTGTATGCCTGTGCCATTCCCTTTGACTGATTTTTGATTCCATCGCCTTTCTCTCAGCACTTTACAAGGAGATTTCTGTTAGACTGCTCACATTTTTAGTTAACATACTGTATGTACATGCTGTTTGTAGCCAGCAGATGGTGTTATTGTTGGAGGCCACTGAGCAGCACGCACATGGTGCTGCTCTGGTATAAAAGGCCAGCCATTTTATGAGTCAGGCACTTTGGGCCGTAATAAAGCAGAACCAACGTTGTACCTTGTTCAGTTAGACAGTACTCAGTTTGTACCATTATTGCATACATAACATTTGGTGACAAGAATACAAGAACCTTTGTTTGCAAAATGAGCATGATTGGATTTTTAGAGTGATTCGTAGAGGGAGATGATTGGGCAGACTTTGTGAGCCATTTGAACCAATACTTCTTGGCCAACAAAATGAAGGGGGTAGACGATGCAGATTGGCGCCGGGCCATGTTCCTCACTGTGTGCGGTTCAAAGATCTACGGTCTGATAAAGAATCTACTCATGCCTAGTGATCTAACAGAGAAAACGTAGGAGGAGTGTGTACATTGGTACGGGAGCACCCCAATTCAGACAACGGCATCATCATCTCGAGATACAAGTTTTATACGCACGTTCGATCGGAGGGCCAGAGTGCGGAGGAATTCGTTGCCGGCTTGAGACGTCTAGCGGGACCGTGCAAGTTCAGGACGGTGTTGGCAGACATGCTGCGGGACTTCTTTGTTATCGGTATCAACCACGAGGTGATCCTGCGCAAACTTCTGGTGGTGAAGAGTTGGATTTAAAAAGGGCCATCCAGATCGCTCAATCATGTATGACGACGGACAGGAGTTTAAAGCAAATATCGGTGAAGAACTACGGTAAATGCGATTGATTCGGCGTTCGGCAGAGCGGCACATGGCAGGGCCTATTCAGCTGCGTTCGCAAAACCTGTGGCTGCCCAAAGTCCGCCAGCAGAAATGTATCCGACTTCTCCGTGTTGGCGTTGTGGGGGAAATCATCTGTACCAACAGTGCCGATTTAAGCAATATAGCTGGAAAGGCTGTCTGAGAGAGGGGCATCTCCAGCGCAAGTGTCTGCAGATCAGCATGCGAGCTGTGACACACCATGTGGAGGATGAGAGTCAGACTAGCACAGATCTGGATATGCAATCCGAGATGTCACAGGAGGAAGTGTATGGACTGTACTCTATCATAACCAAGAGTGAACCAATTTTGATTCATGTGAAGTTTAACGGGATACCGGTATCAATGGAACTGGACACAGGGCCGAGTCAATCGATCATGAATGAGAGGGCATTTAAATAGCTGTGGGATACAAAGACTGTGAGGCCCAGGCTGAGCCCTGTTAACGTCAAGCTGTGTATGTACACCAAAGAACTGATAAAGGTGATTGGCAGTGCACAAATTAATGTGTTGTATAACGGTGCAGTTCAGGAGTTACCACTGTGGATTGTTCAAGGCAATGACCCAACGCTGCTCGGCAGGAGCTGGTTGGAGAAAATCAGATGCGACTGGAATGACATAAAGGCATTGTTGTCGGAGGAAGATACATGTGTCCAAGTATTGAGCAAGTTCCCCTCGCTGTTCGAATCGGGTATCGGCAACTTCACGGGAGCCAAGGTGCAGATCCACGTGGACTCAGATGCAAGACCCGTCCATCATAAAGCTCGGGCAATGCAGTATATGATGAGGGAGAAGGTCGAAATGGAACTGGGCAGACTCCAGCGTGAAGGGATCATATCACTGGTCGAATTGAATGAATGGGCCAGCCCCATTGTTCTTGTGCTGAAAATCAGAATCTGTGGAGATTACAAGGCTACGATAAACAGGGTTTCGAAACAAGATCAGTATCCGTGACCGAAGGCTGATGACTTGTTTGCGACGCTAGCCGGAGGGAAGTCGTTCACAAAACTGGACTTGACGTCGGCCTATATGACGTAGGAGTTGGTGTAGATGTCGAAGAGACTTACGTGCATTAGCACGCACAAAGGACTCTTTATTTATCACAGGTGCCCGTTTGGAATTCGCTCGGCTGCAGTAATATTCCAGAGGAATATGGAAAGTCGACTAAAGTCCGTTCCCAGAACCGTCGTGTTCCAAGATGACATCCTGATCATCGGTCGTGACTCCAAGGAACATCTGAACAACCTGGAAGAGGTTCTACTGCATTTGGACCGAGTGGGACTCAGACTTAAACGCTCAAAGTGCGTCTTCATGGTACTGGAAGTCGAATTTCTCGGGAGGAAAATCGCCGCTGATGGCATCAGACCTACTGATGTGAAAACCAAAGCCATCAAGAATGCATCCAAGCAGCAGAACGTGATGGAGCTGTGTTCGTTTCTGGGTCTACTCATCTACTTTGGTAACTTCCTACCTAAATCGAGCACCTTACTAGAACCACTGCACATGCTATTGAGAAAAGGCAACAACTGGGTGTGGGGCGCATTGCAAGACAGAGCTTTCGAGAAAGCCACCAATCTGCTTTGCTCGAACAAGCTGCTGGTACATTGTGACCCATGTAAATGTTTAGTTTTGGCCTGTGATGCGTCGTCATATGGAATTGGTTGCATGTTACAACAAGCCAATGAGTCGGGGAAACTTCAACCTGTCGTGTATGCATCCAAAAGTTTGTCTAAAGCAGAAAAAGCCTACAGTATAGTAGAAAAAGAAGCTTTAGCATGTGTGTAGGGTGTTAAAAAGATGCATCAGTACCTGTTCGGTCTGAGGTTCGAATTAGAGACTGATCACAAGCCGCTCATTTCGTTGTTTTCCGAGAACAAAGGTGTTGTGTATCTATAAAGCATGCACTCCCATGTTCCGCCACCAGGGAGTGCATCCCCTGAAGTCCCAAGGGATCCCAGCATCTCTTGGGAGCACTGTATATAAGCCGGCCCCTAAGGCCTGTTCCTCACTCTGGAGTGTCTTAATAAAGACTGAGGTCACTGTTACTTTAACCTCCCCGTGTGCAGTCTCATCTGTGTTAGGAACACAATAACTGGAGACGAGTATACGAATCCAACACAAAGATGCAGCAAACTGTGGGCATCCTGGAGAAGTTCTCGGAGGGTGAGGACTGGGAAGCCTATGTCGAACGGCTAGACCAGTACTTTGTAGCCAACGAGCTGGACGGAGAAGGAAGCGCTGCAAAAAGGAGAGCGGTCCTCCTCACAATCTGCGGGGCACCGACCTACAGCCTCATGAAGAATCTTCTGGCTCCAGTGAAACCCACAGATAAGTCATATGAGGAGCTGTGTACACTGGTTCGGGAGCATCTTAACCCGAGGGAGAGCGTGCTGATGGCGAGGTATCGGTTCTACATGTGCCAGCGATCTGAAGGTCAAGAAGTGGCGAGCTATGTCGCTGAGCTAAGGCGACTTGCAGGACAATGTGAGTTTGATGGCTACCTGGAGCAGATGCTCAGAGACTTTTTTGTACTGGTCATTGGCCACGAGGCCATCCTACAAAAAGTTTTGACTGTAGAGACACTGACCCTCAGTAAGGCCATTGCGATAGCACAGGCATTTATGTCCACCAGTGATAACACCAAACAAATCTCTCAGCACACAAATGCTAGCAATGTTCATAAATTAACTGGAATTGTGTTTGCGAGCAAAACTGTACAGGGCAGAAACCACGAGTCTGCAACTGCCAGCAAGCCTCAGGTGACACAGATGACTCAGAGTCTGCAACAAAGGATGAATGCAAGGCAATTCACAACTTGTTGGCGTTGTGGAGGCTTCCATTCAGCCTATTCATGCCGCTTCAAAGGGTTTGTTTGCAAGAGCTGTGGAAAAATGGGGTACCTCCAACGAGCTTGCAGACGAGTTGCAAGCTCTGCAAAACCTGCTAACCTAAACGTCACACAGGAAGATCGGTCCATGGTGGATCAAAGCAATTTCGAGCCTCAGAGAGAGGAAGCAGATGCTGAAGTACACGGGGTGCACACATTTTCGACGAAATACTAAATGTAAAATTGAATGACTTACCCATAACCATGGAATTGGACACTGGCGCTAGCCAATCCATCATGAGTAAAAAGATGTTTGAGAGACTGTGGTGCAACAAGGTACTCAGTCCAGCCCTGAGCCCCATCTACACGAAACTGAGAATGTACACCAAAGAGCTTATCACTGTCCTGGGCAGCACCATGGTCAAGGTCACCTACGAGGGCACGGTGCATGAACTGCCACTCTGGATTGTCCCGGACGATGGCCCCACACGGCTTGGAAGGAGCTGGCTGGGCAAACTCTGCTGGAACTAGGATGACATCCGAGTGCTATCACATGTCGATGAGGCCTCATGTACCCAGGTTCTTAACAAATTTCCTTCCCTTTTTGAGCCAGGCATTGGAAACTTTTCCAGGGCGAAGGTGCGGATCCACTTGGTCCCAGAGGCACGACCCATTCACCACAAGGCGCGAACGGTACCTCACATGATGAAGGAGAGAGTGGAAATCGAGCTGGACAGGCTCCAACGCGAGGGCATCAGCTCCCCACTAGAATTTAGCGAGTGGGCCAGCCCAATTGTTCCAGTGCTCAGAAGTGATGGCACGGTCAGGATTTGCGGCGATTATAAAGTAACTATTAATCGTTTCTCGCTACAGGACCAATATCCGCTACCTAAGGCAGGTGACCTATTTGCGACGCTGGCAGGAGGCAAGACGTTCACCAAGCTGATTTCGACCTACATGACGCAGGAGCTGGAGGAGTCTTCAAAGGGCCTCACCCGCATCAACACGCACAAGGGACGGTTCATCCACAACAGATGCCCCTTTGGAATACGGTCGGCTACAGCGATCTTCCAGAGAAACATGGAGAGCCTACTCAAGTCAGTACCACGCACGGTAGTTTTTCAGGGCAACATGGGTCGGGACACCGTTGAACACCTACAAAACCTGGAGGAGGTCCTCCAGCGACTGGATCGCGTAGGGCTGCAGCTGAAGAGGACAAAATGCATCTTCATGGCAACAGAAGTGGAGTTTTTGGGGAGAAAGATTGCGGCGGACGGCATACGGCCCACAGACGCCAAAACAGAGGCTATCAGGAATGCGCCCAGGTCACAGAACGTCACGGAGCTGCGGTCGTTCCTGAGACTCCTCAACTATTTTGGTAACTTCCTACCGGGGTTAAGCACCTTTTTAGAGCCCCTACATGTGTTATAGCGCAAAGGTGAGAACTGGGTATGGGGAAAAAAACCAAGTAATTGCTTTTGAGAAAGCCAGAAACATTTCATGCTCCAACAAGCTGCTTGTATTGTATAACCCGTGTAAAAGACTCGTGCTAGCATGTAATGCATCGTCGTACGGAGTCGGGTGTGTATTGCAACAAGCTAACATTGCGGGGAAGTTGCAACCTGTCGCCTATGCTTCCAGGAGCTTGTCTAAGGCCGAGAGGGCCTACAGCATGATTGAGAAAGAGGCATTAGTGTGTGTGTTCGGGGTAAAGAAAATGCATCAGTAGCTGTTTGGCCTCAAATTTGAGCTGGAAACCGATCACAAGCTCCTCATATCCCTGTTCGCTGAAAACAAGAGGAGAAATACTACTGCCTCAGCCCGCATACAAAGATGGGCACTCACGCTATCCGTGTATAACTATACCATCCGCCACAGGCCAGGCACTGAGAACTGTGCGGATGCTCTCAGTCGGCTACCATTGTCCAGCACGGGGGTGGAAATGGCGCAGCCTGCAAACTTGTTGATTGTGGCGCAGTCCGCAGACTTGTTGATGGTCAAGGAAGCTTTTGAAAATAATAAATCACCTGTCACGGCCCGCCAGATTAGGACTTGGACCAGCCAAGATCCTCTGCTGTCCCTAGTAAAAAACTGTGTACTGCATGGGAGCTGGGCCAGCACACCCATTAAAATGCAAGAGCTAATCAAGTCATTCCAGCGGCGAAAGGATGAGCTGTCCATTCAGGCAGACTGCCTGTTGTGGGGTAACCGTGTAGTGCTACCCAAAAAGGGCAGGAAGACGTTCATCTCGGATCTCCACAGCACACACCCGGGTATAGTAATGATGAAAGCGATAACCAGATCCCATGTGTGGTGGCCCGGTATTAATTCTGACTTAAAGTCCTGTGTACGGCAATGCAGCACGTGTGCTCAGTTGAGCAACATGCCCAGAGAGGCACCACTAAGTTTGTGGTCCTGGCCCTCCAGACCATGGTCAAGGATCCATGTCGACTATGCAGGCTCATTTTTCATTAAAATGTTCCTGATAGTGGTGGATGCTTTTTCAAAATGGATTGAATGTGAAATAATGTCGGGAAACACTGCCACCGCCACCATTGAAAGCCTGAGGGCCATGTTTGCCACCCACGGCCTGCCTGACATATTGGTCAGTGACAATGGGCCATGTTTTGCCAGTGCCGAGTTTAAAGAATTCATGACCCGCAATGGGATCAAACATGTCACCTCGGCCCCGTTTAAACCAACCTCCAATGGGCAGGCAGAGCGGGCAGTACAAACAATCAAACAGAGCCTTAAACGAGTCACAGAAGGCTCACTCCAAACCCGCCTATCCCGAGTACTGCTTAGCTACCGCACAAGACCACACTCGCCAACAGGGGTGCCCCCGGCTGAGCTACTCATGAAAAGGACACTTAAAACCAGACTCTCGCTGGTTCACCCCAACTTGCATGATGAGGTAGAGAGCAGGCGGCAGCAACAAAATGTAAACGATGGTCGCGCCACTGTGTCATGGGAAATTGATCTGAATGACCCTGTATATGTGCTAAACAATGGACATGGTCCCAAGTGGATCGCGGGCACGGTGGTAGCTAAAGAAGGGAGTAGGGTGTTTGTAGTCAAACTAGACAGTGGACAAATTTGCAGAAAGCACCTGGACCAAATGAGGTTACGGTTCACAGACTGCCCTGAACAACCCACAGCAGACACCACCTTTTTCGAGCCCACAACACACACCCAAAGGATCAACGACACCACGCCGGACCAGGAAATCAAACCCAACACGCCCAACAGCCCAGCAAGGCCAGGCTCACCCACCAGCCCTGCAGGGCTAACAACACGCCAGCCCAGCGAGGGCACAGCCAGCACACCAGGACAGACATTTGTACCGAGGCGGTCCACCAGGGAAAGAAAGGCTCCCGACCGCCTCACGTTGTAAATAGTTTTCACTTTGACTTTGAGGGGGAGTGATGTTGTGTATCTGTAAAGCATGCACTCCCATGTTCTGCCACCAGGGAGATCATCCCAGCATCCCTTGGGAGCACTGTATATTAGCCGGCCCCTAAGGCCTGTTCCTCACTCTGGAGTGTCTTAATAAAGACTGAGGTCACTGTTACTTTAACCTCCCTGTGTGCAGTCTCATCTGTGTTCGGTACACAAAATAAAAGGTATCAATACCAACGCTTTATCCCGCATCCAAAGGTGGGCACGGACATTATCTGCCTATGATTATGTTATTCGCCACAGACCTGGCACAGAGAATTGTGTCGATGCTTTGAGCCGGTTGCCGTTGCCCTCACCGGAGGTGGAAACGCTACAACTGGCAGATTTAATGAAAATCATGGATGCTTTTGAGAGTGAAGGTACCCCTCTTATGGCTCAACAAGTTAAGACCTGGACCAGCCAGTACTCGATATTATCAGTGGTAAAGGATTGCATCCTCAAACCGGATTGGTCTGCCATACCGAAGCAAATGTGCGAGGAGGCCAAACTGTACATTCGTCGCAAGGACGAACTGTCTATTCAAGCAGATTACATATTGTGGGGCAATCGCGTTGTAATGCCTAAGAAAGGGAGAGAGAAGTTTGTGTGTGAGTTACACAGCACACATCCGGGTATAGTGATGCAGAAGGCCATCGCCAGGTCCCACGTAAGGTGGCAAGGAATTGATTCTGAGCTGGAAGCATGCATGCATCAGTGCAACACCTGCATGCAGCTCAGCAAAGCACCAGTGGAATGGCCGCTGAGTCTGTGGTCATGGCCATCCAAACCTTGGTCAGGATCCATGCGGATTTTGTAGGTCCCTTCCTGGGCAAGATGTTTTTAGTGGTGGTGGATGTTTATTTGAAGTGGATAGAAAGCATAATCATGTCATCCAGTGTGTCCATGGCAACCATAGAGAATCCCAATGTCATGTTCGCGACACATGGTCTGCCTGACATAGTGGTGAGCGACAATGGATCGTGCTTCACCAGTCAGGAGTTTCAGGAGTTTGTAAAACTTAACGGCGTAAAACATGTAAGGTCAGCACCGTTCAAGCGTGCATCAAATGGGCAAGCAGAACGTGCAGTACAAATTATCAAACAAAACATGAGGAGAATACCCAAGTATCACTGCAGACCCGCTTCTCTTGTATACTGCTGAGTTACAGGACAAGACCCCACATACTCACAGGGGTCTCGCCTGTTGAACTCATGAAGAAAAGAGGTCTTAAGACCAAGTTATCTCTTGTACACCCGGATTTAAGTAATCATGTTGAATACAGAAGACAGAGTCAACAAGGGTACCATGATTGTGCAACTGTGTTACACGAGATATCTGTTAATGACCCTGTATATGTGTTGAATTATGGTCAGGGTTCCAAATAGATCGCTGGTACTGTCATGGCCAAGGAGGGCAACAGAGTATCGTTATTAAGCTCAAGAATGGGCAAACTTGCAGGAAACACATGGATCAAACAAAGCTGATGCACACAGACGAGTCGGGCGAAGAAACTGTTGATGACCAACCAACCAACCAGCAGCCTTCAGTGGACTCAAGTGTCATCAGTGAACCCAGAATTTCCATCACGGACTTGTTCAATAAAAATGGTCTTGCAATTCCTGACGTGGTCACTGCCACCCCCAACAAGTCAACCATCCAGCCACCAGCCGCAACAGACTCCGCACATACAGCCAAGGCCGAAATTGAACTGAGACGGTCAACCCAGGAGTGTAAAGCACCGGACCGTCTCAACCTATGAAAGACTGTGATAAGATCTCAGAGGAGGGTATTGTCATGTATGTACATGCTGTTTGTAGCCACCAAATGGTGTCATTGTTGGAGGTCACTGAGCAGCACGCACATGGTGCTGCTCTGGTATAAAAGGCCAGCCATTTTGTGCGTCAGGCACTTTGGGCCATAATAAAGGAGAACAAGATTGTCCCTTGTTCAGTTAAACAGTACTCAGTTTGTACCTTTATTGCATACATAACACATACATGCTGTTATGTTTGTGCAGTTACTTCAAGAGATTTCCGTTCTCACTCCAGCAGGATAAGACAAGAATCGTGTTGTTGCTTACAGAGCAGAATGGAGGTTACTTTTTTTCTTTCAACATCAAGAAAGCGATTATTCAGTCGACGATCTTCTTGCTGCTGTGGAGAGACAGCAGGCCTTCAAAGTAGAGCAGTCCGCATTCTGCTTACTTTGGAGCTCATATCTCAGTTTAGACTGATTGATGTAGATTTGAAACAATAATACAGACAGAATAATCAATAATGTGCCACTGATGGGGGATTATAAGTCTGATTTCTTAATTTAAAATTCTCATCTTGGTCTTAAATCCCTTCATGGCCATACCATTCCCTATCTTTATAATCTTCTCCAACCTTACATAAAAACATAAGAATTAGGAGCAGGAGTAGACCATTTTGCCCCTCAAGCCTGCTCCACCATTCAATAAAATCATGGCTGATCTGATCTTGGCCTCCACTCCACTTCCCTGCCCGCTTCCCATAACCCATGACTCCCTTATCATTCGAAATCCTACAACCACCCCTGACTCTGAGTTCCTCCGCCTTACAGCACAGAAACAGGCCATTCGGTCCAACTGGTCTATGTTGGTGTTTCCGCTCCACACGGGCCTCCTCCCACCATCCTTCCTCTCACCGTATCTGCATATCCTTCTATTCCTTTCTCCCTCCTGTGCTAATCTGGCTCCCCCTTAAATGCAACAGTGCTGTTCGCCTTAATTACTCCTTGTGAAGGCACTTCAAAAACCTGCAGTCGACCCCTTTTAAAATGGAGCCACCAGTGTTATGGGGACGGTAAGGCTAATGATCCCATTTTGAGGCCAATTTGACCCGGTCAATGCACTCAAAATCGACCCCAAAAATAGGGATGCAAAATAGTCTTCAATGGTACACTTCCAGTTTTGAGAAAGGAAAGGAGTTCAATAATAAAATGAAGGAAGTAAATAAATGGTGGTCGAGGCAGACACCCTCAACATATTTAAAAAGTACTTGGATGTGCACTTAAAGACCGGGGCTTGCAGGGCTACGGACCTAGTGCTGGAAGGTGGGATTCGGCTGGGTAGCTCTTTTTCGACTGGTATGGACACGATGGCCTCCTTCTGTATTGTAATTTTTCTATGATTCTATGTGTCATGTATGTTGACCATGTATACTAACTGTATAGTCACATCAGGTGTGCCACCAGAGGGCACTGCGGTGGGAGACCTGAGGGTCACTTGCATAGGTCTGTAGAGCCCAGTATAAAAGGCTGCCCACCACGCTTGTGCCTCATTCTGGAGTTACAATAAATGTAGCTCAAGTACAATACTAGACCTCGTGGAGTCATTCATAAGAGTATTAAAGACATAACACTATGATTCCATGAAATGTCCGGTAGTCTGATGTCATAACTATGGGGACATTATCAGAATAAAAAGGACAGGTACAGGAGTAACGGGCTGCTCCTTAATCAAATAGGAACAGAGAAACATTGATGCAGCAATCAAAAATCATTGAAACTGGATAGTGTGTGGGGTGGTGGCGGGATGGGTTTCCTGTCCAAAACTCCACCCCCCACCTACGTAACCCACCCCAGTAAATATCCAGGCCGAGGACTTTGCGACAGACCATCAGGACAACACAAGAAGGAGAACAGTTTGCTCCATGAAGAGATAAGAAGGGTGCATAATTTAATGGAGGCTTCAATCAGCCCAATATACATTTGGAAAGCCCGAGTGGTTTAGAGTCATGCTTGATAAATATAGTATACGAATGCTCCATGAGAGGCAGTGCTCATCTTGACTTGGTATCTGTAAATAACTTGGGTAAAGTACAGGAAATGGAAGATGTGGCCTCCCTGGGGGAGACATGACCACAGTATGGTCAATTTTAGCATAATCTCGGACCCAATTAAACCTCAGACCAGAATTTCTGGCCTTGGACTCATCTGCATATACGAGTCATGGCTGGAAATGCTGTGAGGGAATGGGAGGGGCTAATCTCCAGGAGGCCCACATTCCATGCTTAGTAGATTGCATTGCTTCTACTGATTTGGATAGCCCAAAAAGTGCTTTCAGCTTCAGGGCATTGGATGACACAGTGGCCTCGAACCCTTTTCTTTTACCCTGGGAACCATGGTTAAATCTGGAACAGACTAATGTCATGAAACTCCCGCCGTAATATCTGCAAGTGAAAAGCGTTCTGTCAGTTTCAGTCTAGTTCCTTGTGAACAGAAGATGTTCAGAGGGCAAGCTCTACATATTTCAGCACAAATTATCAGGCTAAATTGTCTCTAAAAGCTACACTGAATAAAGCACATAAACAGACCATTTGGCTCATCAAGTCTGTGCTGGTAAACCACCTAATCTAAACACAACCTTGTGCTCACTCCCCATACTCTTTAATATTTCTCATTTTCAGCAACTTTCTTATTCCCTTTTAAAAGTATTTACAGACTCTGTTACAACAGTGACTTGTGGCAGAGAATTCCACATTTCATTCATCCTCTGTCTAAAGAATTTATTTTGAACCTTTAAGTCTTTTTGTGATTTTGACAAATTTATGGTCTCACCAACTAATGGAAACAACCTATCATTATTTACCTCATCATGTCCTCATCAACATCGAGAAAATCTCTCGGGTCTCCCCTTAACCTTTTTAACTCCAGTAAAATAACTCCGGCCTGGTCAACTCTCCCTTTATTATTGGAACCCCCACATACCTCCTGATGCTTTGATGAATCTACATTGCACCTTTTCTATTGTTTTTATTGTCCTGGTCAATCTTCTTAGGCAGTAAGGAAATTTCCTTAACCAGGTAAGGAAATATTTATCCCTCAATTAACATAAAATTAAAGCACATGGTATTGGGGGTAATGTACTGACATGGATAGAGAACTGGTTGGCAGACAGGAGGCAGAGAGTCGGGATAAATGTGTCCTTTTCAGAATGGCAGCCAGTGACTAGTGGGGTGCCGCAGGGCTCAGTGCTGGGACCCCAGCTATTTACAATATACATTAATGATTTAGATGAAGGAATTGAGTGTAATATCTCCAAGTTTGCAGATGACACTAAGCTGGGTGGCGGTGTAAGCTGTGAGGAAGACGCTAAGAGGCTGCAGGGTGACTTGGGCAGGTTAGGTGAGTGGGCAAATGCATGGCAGATGCAGTATAATGTGAATAAATGTGAGGTTATCCACTTTGGGGGCAAAAGCACGAAGGCAGAATATTATCTGAATGGCAGCAGATTAGGAAAAGGGGAGGTGCAATGAGACCTGAGTGTCATGGTACATCAGACATTGAAAGTTGGCATGCAGGTACAGCAGGCGGTGAAGAAGGCAAATGGTATGTTGGCCTTCATAGCTAGGGGTTTTGAGTATAGGAGCAGGGAGGTCTTACTGCAATTGTACAGGGTCTTGGTGAGGTCTCACCTGGAATATTGTGTTCAATTTTGGTCTCCTAATCTGAGGAAGGATGTTCTTGCTATTGAGGGAGTGCAGCGAAGGTTCACCAGACTGATTCTCGGGATGGCTGGTCTGACATATGAGGAGAGACTGGATCGACTGGGCCTTTATTCACTGGAGTTTAGAAGGATGAAAGGGGATCTCATGGAAACATATAAAATTCTGATGGGACTGGACAGGTTAGATACAGGAAGAATGTTCCCAATGTTGGGGAAGTCCAGAACCAGGGGACACAGTCTAAGGATAAGGGGTAAGCTATTTAGGACTGAGATGAGGAGAAACTTTTTCACTCAGAGAGTTGTTGATGCCAGTTCATTGGATATATTCAAGAGGGAGTTAGATGTGGCCCTGATGGCTAAAGGGATCAAAGGGTATAGAGAGAAAGCAGGAAAGAGTTCCTGAGGTGAAAGATCAGCCATGATCTTATTGAATGGTGCAGGCTCGAAGGGCCGAATGGTCTACTCCTGCACCTATTTTTTATGTTTCTATGTTTCTATAACAAAAACAGATTCATCATAGACAGTCCCTCGGAATTGAGAAAGACTTGCTTGCACTCTTAAAATGAGTTCTTAGGTGGCTGAACAGTCCCTGTCACAGGTGGAATAGATAGTCGTTGAGGGTAAGGGGGGTTGGGATAGATTTGCCGCATGCTCTTTCCGCTGCCTGTGCTTGATTTCTGCATGCTCTCAGTGATGAGACTCAAGTTTCTCAGTGCCCTCCCAGATGCACTTCCTCCACTTAGGACGGTCTTTGGCAAAAGACTCGCAGGTGTTGGTGGGGATGTTGCACTTTATCAGGGAGGCTTTGAGGGTGTCCTTGTAACTTTTCCTCTGCCCGCCTTTGGCTCGTTTGCCATGAAGGAGCTCCGAGTAGAGCGCTGGCTTTGGGAGTCTCGTGTGTGTGGCATGCGGACAATGTGGCCCGCCCAGCGGAGCTGATCAAGTGTAGTCAGTGCTTCAATGCTGGGAATGTTGGCCTGGTCAAGGATGCTAATGTTGTCCTCCCAGGGGATTTGTAGGATCTTGCGGAGACATCATTGGTGGTATTTCTCCAACGACTTGAGGTGTGTGCTGTACATGGTCCATGTCACTGAGCCATACAGGAGGGCAGGTATTACTGCATGTAGACCATGAGCTTGGTGGCAGATGTCTGCAGCAGGAGCACCTGCACCGAAGAGCCAGACATGGCAGCAGCAGATGTCACAAAAACAGATTAACTAGTCATTATCACATTATAGTTTGTGGGGGTTTGCTGTTTGTGGGAGTTTGCTGTGCTGAGTTTCCCACATTACAACAGTGACGGCACTCCAAAAGTACTTCATTGGCTGTAAAGCACTTTGAGACGTCCGGTGGTCGTGAAAGACGCTATATAAATGCAAGTCTTTCTTTTATATTGTTGTTATAATGGGATGCCCAAAATACAGAAAAGGCTAATGGGAGTTGTGTACAGACCACCAAACAGTAGTAGTGAGGTTGGGGACAACATCAAACAAGAAATTAGGAATGCGTGCAATAAAGGTACAGCAGTTATCATGGGCGACTGTAATCTACTTATTCATTGAGCTAACCAAACTGGTAGCAATGCGGTGGAGGAGGATTTCCTGGAGTGTATTAGGGATGGTTTTCTGGACCAATATGGCGAGAAACCAACTAGAGGGCTGTCCATCCTAGACTGGGTGATGTGTAATGAGAAAGGACTAATTAGCAATCTTGTTGTGCGAGGTCCCTTGGGGAAGAGTGACCATAATATGGTAGAATTCTTTATTAAGATGGAGAGTGACAGAGTTAATTCAGAGATGTGGGTCCTGAACTTAAGGAAAGATAACTTCGATGGTATGAGACGTGAATTAGCTAGAATAGACTGACGAATGATACTTAAAGGGTTGACGGTGGATAGGCAATGGCAAACATTTAAAGATCACATGGATGAACTTCAACAATTGTACATCACTGTCTTGAGTAAAAATAAAACGGGGAAGGTGGCTCAACCGTGGCTAACAAGGGAAATTAAGGATAGTGTTAAATCCAAGGAAGAGGCATATAAATTGGTCAGAAAAAGCAGCAAACCTGAGGACTGGGAGAATTTTTTCATTCAGCAAAGGAGGACAAAGGGTTTAATTAGAAGGGGAAAATAGAGTATGAGAGGAAGCTTGCTGGGAACATAAAAACTGACTGCAAAAGCTTTTATAGATATGTGAAGAGAAAAAGATTAGTAAAGACAAACGTAGGTCCCTTGCAGTCAGATTCAGGTAAATTTATAATGGGGAACAAAGAAATGGTGGACCAGTTGAACAAATACTTTGGTTCTGTCTTCACGAAGGAAGACACATATAACCTTCCGGAAATACTAGGAGACCGATGGTCTAGTGAGAAGGAGGAACTGAAGGAAATCCTTATTTGTGGGAAATTGTGTTAGGGAAATTGATGGGATTGAAGGCCGATAAATCCACGGGGCCTGATAGTCTGTATCCCAGAGTACTTAAAGAAGTGGCCATAAAAATAGTGGATGCATTGGTGATCATTTTCCAACAATCTATCGACTCGAGATCAGTTCCTATGGACTGGAGGGTAGCTAATGTAACACCACTTTTTAAGAAAGGAGGGAGAGAGAAAACAGGTAATCATAGACTGGTTAGCCTGACATCAGTAATGGGGAAAATGTTGGAATCAATTATTAAAGATGAAATAGCAGCGCATTTGGAAAGCAGTGACAGGATCGGTCCAAGTCAGCATGGATTTATGAAAGGGAAATCATGCTTGACAAATCTTCTAGAATTTTTTGAGGATGTAACTGGTAGAGTGGACAAGAGAGAACCAGTGGATGTGGTGTATTTGGACTTTCAAAAGGCTTTTGACAAGGTCCCACACAAGAGATTGGTGTGCAAAATTAAAGCACATTGTATTGGGGGATAGAGAACTGGTTGGCAGACAGGATGTAGGGAGTCAGGATAAACGAGTCCTTTTCAGAATGGCAGGCAGGGGTGCCGCAGGGCTCAGTGCTGGGACCCCAGCTATTTACAATATACATTAATGATTTAGATGAAGGAATTGAGTGGAATATCTCCAAGTTTTCGGATTACACTAAACTGGGTGGCGGTGTGAGCTGTGTGGAGGATGCTAAGAGGCTGCAGGGTGACTTGGGCAGGTTAGGTGAGTGGGCAAATGCATAGCAGGTGCAGTATAATGTGAATAACTGTGAGGTTATCTTCTTTGGTGGCAAAAACACGAAGGCAGAATATTATCTGAATGACCGCAGATTAGGAAAAGGGGAGGTGCAATGAGACCTGGATGTCATGGTACATCAGTCATTGAAAGTTGGCATGCAGGTACAGCAGGCGGTGAAGAAGGCAAATGGCATGTTGGCCTTCATAGCTAGGGGATTTGAGTATAGGAGCAGGAAGGTCTTACTGCAGTTGTACTGGGCCTTGGTGAGGCCTCACCTGGAATATTGTGTTCAGTTTTGGTCTCCTAATCTGAGGAAGGACGTCCTTGCTATTGAGGGAGTGCAGCGAAGATTCACCAGACTGATTCCCGGGATGGCAGGACTGACATATGAGGAGAGACTGGATCGACTGGGCCTGTATTCATTGGAGTTTAGAAGGATGAGAGGGGATCTCATGGAAACATATAAAATTCTGACGGGACTGGACAGGTTAGATGCAGGAAGAATGTTCCGATGTTGGGGAAGTTCAGAACCAGGGGACATAGTCTAAGGATATGGGGTAAGCCATTTAGGACTGAGATGAGGAGAAACTTCTTCACTCAGAGAGTTGTCAATCTGTGGAATTCCCTACTTCAGAGAGTTGTTGATGCCAGTTCATTGGATATATTTAAGAGGGAATTAGATATGGCCCTTATGGCTAAAGGGATCAAGGGGTACGGAGAGAAAGCAGGAATGGGGTCCTGAGGTGAATAATCAGCCATGATCTTATTGAATGGTGGTGCAGGCTCGAAGGGCCGAATTTCCTATTCCTGCACCTATTTTCTATGTTTCTATGTTATTCCAAATGTGGCCTTGCTATGGTATTGTACATTACCTGTTTACTTTTGTATTCTGTGAGAGTGAATTTTCTCCTGGTGAGTTGTACCGCTGCTATGCTAATAAAGAGCTATTTGTGTCCACCAGTGACCTGGAGAGGCAGTTACACAAGTGTTTCCTGGGTAAGCTTATTTGCATACCTATTGGAGTAGTCATTGGTGCAAATCCTATGTGAAATGTGTATAATTAGCTGGAGTGCATTGCAACTGGTGTGCAGCCTTTAGAAAGATAATTCTGCCTGCGCACTTCTGCACGAGACTGGGGGCAACCAGGTAAGGAAACAGCAGTGTTTGGCTCACTCGTTGGCTGTCAGATAATTTCACCACATGCCTCATCAATCTTTTTTGTCATACCTTTTGAGAATGATGTCTGCAGCAGGAGCACCTGCACCGAGCAGACAGATATGGCAGCAGCAGAAGTCACCAAGCAGGAGACGAAGAACACAGAACTTTTATTTTATTCACTGGCATTTATTGCCCATTCCTAATTGTCCTTGAGAAGATGATGGTGAGCCACCTTCTTGAACTACTGCAGTCCTTGTGATGAATGTGCTCCCACAGTGCTGTTCAGGAGGGAGTTGCAGGATTTTGACCCAGTGACAATGAAGGAACACCGATATATTTCCAAGTCAGGATGGTGTGTGACTTGGAGGGGAGCTTGCAGGTGATGGTGTACCCATGCACCTGCTGCCCTTGTCCTTCGAGGTGGTTGAGGTCATTGGTTTGGGAGGTGCTGTCAAAGAAGCCTTGGTGAGTTGCAGCATTGCATCTTGTAGATGGTACACACTGCAGCCACGGTGGAGGGAGTGAATGTTGAAGGTGCTGGATGGGGAGCCAATCAAGCGGGCTGTTTTGTCCTGGATGGTGTTGAGCTTCTTGAGTGTTGTTGGAGCTACACTCATCCAGGCAAGTGGAGAGTAATCCATTACACTCCTGACTTGATCCTTGTAGATGATGCAACGGCTTTGGGGAGTCAGGAGATGAGACACTCGCCACAGAATACCCAGCCTCTTGACCCACTCGTGTTGTCACAGTAATTATGTGGCTGGTTCAGTTAAGTTTCTTGTCAATGGTGACCCCCAGGAAGATGATGGTGGGGTATTTGGTGATGGTAATGCCGTTGAATGTCAAGGGGCGATGGTTAGACTCTCGCTTGTTGGAGATGGTCATTCCCTTGCATTTGGATGGCGCAAATGTAGGTGTGGCAGAGCTTTACCAACTCAGACCTCCTCGCCCTCCTGGAGGGAATTGAAGTCAGTAGGCACAAACTCCTGCGTGTGTGTGCCAGCAAACCAGCTAAGAATATGTCTTGTGCCACCTGGATGGAGGAGGCACTGGTATTGAGTGCCAATGCCCTCATCCCCTGGACTGCAGAGCAATACCGAAAAAAGTTCCAATTGTCACAGGACAGAGAGTGGAGAGCACCAGTTCCAACTGTCACAGGAGCATCCAGTCATGCCCCAGTAACTGCCCCCAAAGGAAGTGGAGTATGGGAAATTAAACTCCGCTTCCATTGAGGGGTGGTAACTCCAATTCTGCGGCGGGAGCAGGACTTCCACGCTGGGGGCTAAAATTCCCGGCCCCAGAAGGTTACCGCCCGCAAGATGGGAGCCTGTGTGGGGATGCAGAGGGAAGAGGAGGGGAGATGGGGGCAGGGGATGGAGGGGAGAGTGGTGGAGGTGGGGGGTGGAGAAACCCAGGGCGGGGGACAGGAGGGGCCACATTGCAGTGAAGGTCTGGGGGGGCGAAGTGTGTTGGAGGGGCGGGCCTGGGGGCTCTGAGCCTCGGTGCAGGGAGTGTTCAGAGTGGGGTGGACGGGTTGACTGCGCAGATGGCGGTTGGTGGATGTGGTGTGGTTGGCGTCGCGGGGGCGTGGCTCCGGGGTGGCCGGGGCTGGGGGCTTGACATCCGGGGGTGTTCGGCATTTGGGAAGGATTCTGACGGGACGGGGCGGGTTGTGTGCGGGGGGAGTGTTCCCGGTGTTGGGTGGGTCCGGAGCCGGCGGGGGGGCATGGTCTTGGGATGGGGGGTGGGCTGTTTGGGACTGGGATTGGGAGCGACTTCTTCACTCGGGGAGTTGTTGGCCTGTGGGGTTCCCTGCCGTGGAGAGTTGTTGATGCCAGTTCATTGGATGTGTTCGGGAGGGAGTTGGATGTAGTCCTTGCGGCTGGGGGGGTCCGGGGGTGTGGAGGGGGCGTGGGGGGGAGATGCTGGGGTGGGTGATCAGCCATGATCTTGTTGAATGGCGGTGCAGGCTCAAAGGACCGAATGGCCTACTCCTGCACCTATTTTCTATGTTTCTATGTTTCTAAGTTTAACGACCTCAGTTGCTTTTCCTTTGCTTTTTTGCCCTTGCCCATCTCCAGCACCCTCATAAAGTTAACTGTCATGTATTCAACCAGCATTGTAACCCATGTATAATCTGACCTAAGTTGTACACTGTGAGAACAATGACCACAAGGGGCTGAACTTGTGGGAGACACTCCTAACCTGGACCTTCAGATATAAAAGGGGAAGCTCCACCCACTTCCTGCACTTGAGTGCCAAGGAATAAAGGACAGGTCACAGACTGACCTTCTCTCAAGCATGGGCCTCGTGTGCATTTATACTGTATAGTAAGGACATATAAATGGTGATGAGAAACTGGGATTTAAACCACGCGAGCATGGCCACTAGCAGAACAGACTAGAGGTACTGTGTTAAGGAATGGTTGGGACAGAGATTCAACATTGTTAAAGCAGCACACAGTTCTCCAGGCAGACAAGGGCAATCGGGTATGCCCCAACATGTAGTCGAACCCAGAGGGGGAGTTCGACAGAGACAATGGCAAGTTGAACGGCGATTCACGCCATTGCAAGGGACAATGCGGCCAGTAATGGGGCCATCAACACCTGTTAATGGCGCACTCCAGGACAATCACAGGGGCAGTCAGGGACGATCGACTGGCAAGGGCCCTTTTGTTTCCAACAGCAGCTCATGTTGGAGGCGTGGAGGCACACACTCAGCCGGAGTTTGCAGAGATGAGCAAAATACCTGCAGAAATTGCAGAAATGAACGCTGGGGGAAATCGCTGGAAGGTGAAGTTCAGCGAGTTCATGTGGAACACATATACAGTTCATACACCAGGACGCCACCGATAATGATGAAAGTGCTCCTCAATGGCATCCCAGTATCAATGGAGCTAGACACGGGGACCAGCCAGTCCCTGATGGGTATCAAACAGTTCGAAAAGTTGTGGGCGTCTAAGGCCAGGAGGCCAAAATTATCGCTGATTGACGCACAGCTACCGACATACACAAAGCAGATCATTCCGGTGCTAGGCAGCGCCACGGTAGTCGTGACCCACAAAGATTCGGAGAACAGGTTGCCACTCTGGGTTGTCCCGGGGGATGGTCCCGCACTACTGGGGAGGAGTTGGCTTGCTGTCATGAACTGGAAATGGGGCGATGTCAATGCAATTTCCTCTGTGGAGCGAGTATCATGCTCACATATCCTGGACAAATTTGACTCATTATTTCAACCCGGCATTGGCACTTTCATGGGGGCCAAGGTAGTGATTCACATAAACCCGGACGCCAGGCCAGTACACTACAAGGCCAAAGCGGTGCCGTACGTGATGCGGGAAAAGATAGAAGGCGAATTGGACCGCCTGCTGAGGGAAGGCATCATCTCGCCAGTCGAATTCAGTGACTGGGCGAGCCCGATTGTGCCGGTGCTCAAGGCGGATGGGTCGGTCAAGATATGTGGCGATTACAAGGCCACCATCAATTGGGTGTCACTCCAAGACCAGTACCCGCTACCGAGAGCGGAGGACCTCTTTGCGACGCTATCAGGTGGCAAACTTTTTTCAGCTTACATGACCCAGGAGCTGGCGAGTGAGTCGAAGAAGCTGACCACCATCTCGACACACAAGAGGTTGTTTGAGTACAACAGATGTCCGTTCGGGATTCGCTCGGCCGCCGCGATCTTCCAACGAAATATGGAAAGCCTCCTCAAGTCGATTCCAGGGACGGTGGTTTTTCAGGACGACGTCCTCATCACGGGTTACGATACTGAAGAACACCTCCACAACTTGGAGGAGGTGCTACGCAGACTGGACCGGGTAGGGCTGCGACTGAAAAAGGCGAAGTGTATCTTCCTAGCTCCAGAGGTAGAATTCCTGGAGATGAGGGTAGCAGCAGATGGGATCAGCCCTACTGCGTCCAAGACGGAAGCGATCCAGAGAGCACCCAGACCCCGTGACACGACGGAGCTGCGTTCGTTCCTGGGGCTTCTGAACTATTTTGATAACTTTCTTCCCAAATTGAGCACGCTGCTAGAGCCGCTACACGTGCTCCGACGCAAAGGTCGAGAATGGGTCTGGGGGGACAGCCAGGAAAGGGCTTTTAATAGAGCACGCAATTTGTTATGTTCCAACAATCTGTTAACGCTATATGACCCATGTAAGAACTTGTGTTAACGTGCGATGCGTCGTCCTATGGTGTCGGGTGTGTGTTGCAACATGTCGATGCCAAGAGTCAGTTACAGCCGGTAGCTTATGCCTCCAGAAGTCTGTCCCAGGCAGAAAGGGGCTACGGGATGGTAGAAAAGGAGGCGCTCGCATGTGTATATGCACCAGTACCTGTTTGGCAGGAAATTTGAGCTGAAGACAAATCACAAACCCCTAACGTCCATTTTGGCCGACAACAAGTCCATAAATGCAAACGCATCGGCCCGCATACAGAGGTGGGCACTCACGTTAGCCGTCTATGACTACACAATTCGGCACAGACCGTGCACCGAAAACTGCGCCGATGCACTCAGCAGGCTCCCACTGGCCACCACTGAGGGGGCTACCGAGCATGCTGCTGAGATGGTCATGGCTGTTGAAGCTTTTGGAAGCGAAGGCTCACCTGTGACAGCCTGTCAGATTAAAGTCTGGACAAATAGAGACCCGCTATTGTCTCTAGTCAAGAATGCGGACTGGGCAGCCACGTACAGGGCATGACCTGAGGAATTTAAACCATTTCACAGGCGCAGGGATGAACTCTCGATTCAGGCCGATTGCCTACTGTGGGGAAACCGCGTAGTCATGCCCCAGATGGGCAGAGAGGTGTTCATCAGAGAACTCCACAATGGGCACCCGGGCATTGTCACGATGAAGGCAATTGCCAGGTCACACGTTTGGTGGCCAGGGATAGATGCAGATCTGGAACTTTGTGTTCGCAGGTGCAACACGTGTGCCCAGCTGGGCCATGCGCCCAGGGAAGCCCCCCTTAGCCCCTGGCCATGGCCCGCCAAGCCTTGGTCACGCATCCATGTGGACTACGCAGGTCCTTTCATGGGGAAAGTGTTTTTGGTTGTAGTAGACGCCTACTCCAAATGGATCGAGTGTGACATTTTAAATTCAAGCACATCTTCTGCCACGGTAGAAAGTCTACGGGCAATGTTCACCGCCCACGGTCTATCGGACATCTTGGTCAGCGACAATGGCTCGTGCTTCACAAGCACTGAATTCCAGGACTTCACGGCAGGCAATGGAATCAACCATGTCAGAACGGCACCGTTCAAGCCGGCCTCAAACGGCCAGGCAGAACGAGCAGTGCAGATAATCAATAAGGGGATGCTCAGAATCCAAGGGGGTTCCCTACAAAGCCGCTTATCACGCCTCCTGTTGGCCTACAGATCCCGACCACACTCGCTCACAGGAGTTCCACCCGCAGAGCTGCTAATGAAAAGGACGCTCAAAACCCGGTTATCCCTTATACACCCCACCATGAAAGAAATTGTCAAGAGCAGGCGCCAGTCACAATATGACTACCATGACAGGAATGCGAGGGTGCGATGTATTGATGTAAATGACCCTGTTTTTTGTCCTCAACTACGCTGCAGGGCCCAAATGGCTTGCAGGCACTGTGATTGCCAAAGAGGGAAATAGGATTCTGGTAGCTAAACTTACCAATGGACAAATCTGCCACAAACATGTGGATCAAAAAAAAGGAGGTTCAGCAACCCCATAGAAGAAGCAGAGGAAGAACACGATATAGAGTTCACTCCTCCACAGGTGACCGAACACGGGAACCAAAGGGAGAAGAGCCCAGTCACTGTGGGCAGTCCGGATAGGCCTGAGGCACCGCAAACAGCAGACACTCAGGCCAGCGCCCAACAACCGGAGCCCCAACTCAGGCGCTCTACAAGGGAGCGTAAACCACCAGAGAGACTCAACCTGTGATCCCAATAAGACTTTGGGGGGGAGGTGATGTCATGTATTCAACCAGCATTGTAACCCATGTATAATCTGACCTAAGTTGTACACTGTGAGAACAATGACCACAAGGGGGTGAACTTGTGGGAGACACTCCTAATCTGGACCTTCAGATATAAAAAGGGAAGCTCCACCCACTTCCTGCACTTGAGTGCCAAGGAATAAAGGACAGGTCACAGACTGACCTTCTCTCAAGCATGGGCCTCGTGTGCATTTATACTGTATAGTAAGGACATATAAGTAACCCTTCACATGGTTAATGGGGTCTATAACTTGGCATCTTGCACTATGACGACCTAGCAAGAATTACTTACACGCACAACCCTAAAACCACTTCCTCCTCTGTAACAAGCTGCTATCCCCACATCTCTTACCTCACCTCTCCCATGAACCTTGGCGCACACTCCTCAACGTCCAGCCTGCCCCCCATTTACTCTCTCTTTTTGCCGGAGAAAATGGTGCACAATTCCTGAAAGGGCCACCCCATCTTTACACCGATCATGTTGTACGAGGAGAAAGCAATGGAGCTTGTGGGCAGGCACACTGCTCTTGCTGTAGGAGATGGTAAAGTTGGCACCATATTGCTGGCATCAGGTGAGTGACTGAACATCTACATTCCAAATGTACTTAATTGGCTGTAAAGCCCTTTGAGACGTCCGGTGGTCGTGAACGTTTCCTTCCTTCCTTCCTCCCTCCCTCCCTTCCTTCCTTCCTTCCTCCCTCCCTCCCTCCCTTCCTCCCTTCCTTCCTTCCTTCCTTCCTTCCTTCCCAGATGTGGCCCAGCTATGTTATTCTATGAAGGTGAATTTCCTCATGGTGAGTTGTACCACTGCTGGGTCAATAAAGAGCTATTTGTGTCCAACAATTGACTGGGTCTTCCTGTGAAACACCACAGAGACACAAGTTTCCACTCCTGGCTCTGTTTCCTTAATCCCAAAGTGGTAACGCCCACTCATTCTTCGGGCTTGATTTTAACTGTTGGCGGGTGCGGGTGCAGACCGAGAGGGAAAATCCCACGGCAGCTCAGCGTGCGTGAGTGCCGGGCCATTTTAATTCCCAAGCCTCATTTAAAAACTACAAAATAGACTCCCGGCCAAAACCAGTGGGAGCGACGACAGGGCCGGCGGCCGGGAACAAAAACCGTGTGAGGGCACTGGGAACCCAAGGGAATAATCCATGGCATAAAATGAGTGCTGGGCAGGTGCTATGGAAGCTGGTGCTGGCACTGGGAAGCAGAAAAAAAGAAAGACTTGCATTTATATAGCGCCTTTCACGACCAGCGGATGTCTCAAAGCACTTTACAGCCAATGAATACTTTTGGAGTGCAGTCACTGTTGTAATGTGGGAATCGCGGCAGCCAATTTGTGCACAGCAAGCTCCCACAAACAGCAATGTGATAATGACCAGATAATCTGTTTTTTGACACGTTGATTGAGGGATGAATATTGGCCAGGACACCGGGGATAACTCTCCTGATCTTCTTCGAAATAGTGCCATGGGTTCTTTTACCTCCACCTGACAGCGCAGACCCGGCCTCAGTTTAACATCTCATCCAAAATACGGCACCTCCGACAGTGCAACACTCCCTCAGCACTGCACCGGGAGCGTCAGCCTAGATTTATGTGCTCAAATTCCTGGAACAGGACTTGAACCCACAACCTTCTAATTGAGAAGCGAGTATGCTACCCACTGAGCCACAGCTGATAGAGGTTCAGGAGGCCTAAGCAGAAGTGCTCCCCCGGGCTGCCAGAAGGACTCCACACAGAAGTGTTTTTAAAAATATGTCCATGGCCTCTTCTGGCCACTCCACGACTCCCGCTGTAGTTCTGCTGTCAGGGTTAGGCCCCTGTGGGCTTCAAAATTAAAATGTCGTCAGGGAACTGATGAAGCCAGGCAGCTGCAGCTTTTTGGTGTAAAAATGCAGCCTTCCTTTCGCTTATTTTGACACTCACCAAAGAACATAAGAACATAAGAAATAGGAGCAGGAGTAGGCCATTTGGCCCCTCGAGCCTGCTCTGCCATTCAATAAAATCATGGCTGATCTGATCATGGGCTCAGTTCCACTTCCCCGCCCGCTCCCCATAACCCTTTATTCCCTTATCGCTCAAAACTCTGTCTATCTCCGCCTTAAATATATTCAATGACCCAACCTCCACAGCTCTCTGGGGCAGAGAATTCCACAGATTTATGACCCTCTGAGAGAAGAAATTTCTCCTCATCTCAGTTTTAAATGGGCGGCCCTTTATTCTAAGACTATGTCCCCTAATTTTAATTTTCCCTATGAGTTGAAATATCCTCTCTGCATCCACCTTGTCGAATCCCCTCATTATCTTATAAGTTTCAATAAGATCACCTCTCATTCTTCTGAACTCCAATGTGTATAGGCCCAACCTACTCAACCTATCTTCATAAGTCAACCCCCTCATCTCCGGAATCAACCGAGTGAACCTTCTCTGAACAGCCTCTAATGCAAGTATATCCTTCCTTAAATACGGCGACCAAAACTGTATGCAGTACTCCAGGTGTGGCCTCACCAATACCCTATACAGCTGTAGCAAGACTTCTCTGCTTTTATACTCTATCCCCCTTGCAATAAAGGCCAACATTCCATTTGCCTTCCTGATTACGTGCTGTACCTGCATACGAACCTTTTGTGTTTCATGCACAAGGACCCCCAGGTCTCTCTGTACTGCAGCACTTTGCAATTATTCTCCATTTAAATTATAATTTGCTTTTCTATTATTTCTGCCAAAGAAAGGATTTCAGAGATGTTGTCATCCAACTGGGACATTCCCTTATCCCATCCTTTTTCATTTAACTTGCACACAGTTTTCTGCTTCTGTCATTCGTGCACTCTCTGCACTTGTCCAAATCTTCACCCGAAGCTATGCTATGAAATGAAATTTGCATATAAATATTACATTTCCATTTCCTCTTGTCCAAAGATAACAATAGCCATTCTGGCATAAATGGTGCCAAGTACAGAACATTTGAACTGAAGCAATTGCTGCTAATGAGTCCAAGGCCTGTTAAAGTCCTGGGTCTGGAGTTTTGTTTGCAGGCTTTTTCGGGCGATAATGGCGGCGGGACGGGAAATTTTGCACCAGGAAATGGTTTGCGACGGCAGCCACAAAATTCAGCAGTTGTGCCCTGAGTGTGGAACAGAGTGCTAAGGGACACTAGGACAGGTGAGCAACTGAAAATCCGTTGCTAAAGAGCCAGCCTGCAGCACCCGAAGAGCAGCTTCCCTGGAAAAGAAAATCAGAAAAAACCCCCCACAAAAAACATTTCCAATACCTTGCTCACCCCACATAAATATAAATTGCAAAAAAATACAATAAAATAAAACCAATCACACTTCCCTCATGTATTCATTCCTTCCCTCACTGCTGCCGGAACAGCTCGGACCGCCTGCTTTCCCAGACGGCCCCACTAGGGCGCGCTACAAGGTCAGCGCGAAACAAAAATCACCGCGCTGTCAAAACCGGAAACATTGCAAAGTGGCTCGATGCTCCCGGGCAGTAATGTTCCGTGCCCTCCCCCAAACCGCCACCAAATTTCCTGGCGGGGCGCTGCAAGCTGGCCGCCTGGCTGGAACTCATTTGCATACTGATTACTGCCACCCCAGGGCGCCAATAGAGGCGTAAGCCCAACGGAAATCCAGCCCCCCGATATCATTTTTTATTTATGAGCAGTTTGCCAATTTCTAAATCTTCAGATCCATGGAAAGTTAACATTCTACCACCTGCAGGATAGGTAGTCCTCCTGAAAGTATGTTCTCCTCCCATATACGAATATAGCACTGCAATTATACAGCACTCAGATTACTGACTTATTTCAAGATCAAATTGAACAGTTAAGCACCCATTGATTTAATAATCATTTTGTCTTTAGATGCCATATTTTTATTGGATAGGCTGGGGTTGTTTTCTTTGGAACAGAGGAGGCTGAGGGAGACTTGATTGAAGTGTATAAAATTATGAGGGGTCTGGATAAAATAGATAGGGAGGACCTATTTCCCTTAGCAGAAGGGTCAACAACCAGGAGGCATAGATTAAAAGTAATTGGTAGGAGGTTTAGAGAGTATTAAAAGAGATGGCGGAAGTTATAGCAGATGCATTTGTTATAATCTACCAAAATTCTCTGGACTCTGGGGAGGTACCAGCGGATTGGAAAGCAGCTAATGTAACGCCTCTGTTTAAAAAAGGGGGCAGACAAAAGGCAGGTAACTATAGGCCGGTTAGTTTAACATCTGCAGGGGGGGAAAATGCTTGAAGTTATCATTAAGGAAGAAATAGCGGGACATCTAGATAGGAATAATGCAATCAAGCAGACACAACATGGATTCATGAAGGGGAAATCATGTTTAAATAATTTACTGGAATTCTTTGAGGATATAACGAGCATGGTGGATAGAGGTGTACCGATGGATGTGGTGTATTTAGATTTCCAAAAGGCATTCGATAAGGTGCCACACAAAAGGTTACTGCAGAAGATAAAGGTACGCGGAGTCAGAGGAAATATATTAGCATGGATAGAGAATTGGCTGGCAAACAGAAAGCAGAGAGTCGGGATAAATGGGTCCTTTTCGGGTTGGAAATCGGTGGTTAGTGGTGTGTCACAGGGATCGGTGCTGGGATCACAACTGTTTACAATATACATAGATGACCTGGAAGAGGGGACAGAGTGTAGTGTAACAAAATTTGCTGATGACACAAAGATTAGTGGGAAAGCAGGTTGTGTAGAGGACACAGAGAGGCTGCAAAGAGATTTAGATAGGTTAAGCGAATGGGCTAAGGTTTGGCAGATGGAATACAATGTTGGAAAATGTGAGGTCATCCACCTTGGAAAAAAAAAACAGTAAAAGGGAATATTATTTGAATGGGGAGAAATTACAACATGCTGCGGTGCAGAGGGACCTGTGGGTCCTTGTGCATGAATCCCAAAAAGTTAGTTTGCAGGTGCAGCAGGTAATCAGGAAGGCGAATGGAATGTTGGCCTTCATTGCGAGAGGGATGGAGTACAAAAGCAGGGAGGTCCTGCTGCAACTGTGTAGGATATTGGTGAGGCCGCACCTGGAGTACTGCGTGCAGTTTTGGTCACCTTACTTAAGGAAGGATATACTAGCTTTGAAGGGGGTACAGAGATGATTCACTAGGCTGATTCCGGAGATGAGAGGGTTACCTTATGATGATAGATTGAGTAGACTGGGTCTTTACTCGTTGGAGTTCAGAAGGATGAGGGGTAATCTTATAGAAACATTTAAAATAATGAAAGGGATAGGCAAGATAAAGGCAGAGAGGTTGTTTCCACTGGTCGGGGAGACTAGAACTAGGGGGCACAGCCTCAAAATATGGGGGAGCCAATTTAAAACCGAGTTGAGAAGGAATTTCTTCTCCCAGAGGATTGTGAATCTGTGGAATTCTCTGCCCAAGGAAGCAATTGAGGCTAGCTCATTGAATGTATTCAAATCACAGATAGATAGATTTTTAACCAATAAGGGAATTAAGGGTTACGGGGAGCGGGCGGGTAAGTGGAGCTGAGTCCACGGCCAGATCAGCCATGATCTTGTTGAATGGCGGAGCAGGCTCGAGGGGCTAGATGGCCTACTCTGTTCCTAATTCTTATGTTCTTATGTTCTTATTAGAGGAGATTGAGGAGAACTTTTCTTACCCGGAGAGTGGTGGGGGTCTGGAACTCACTGCCTGAAAGAGTGGAAGAGACAGAAATCCTCATCGCATTAAAAAAATAATTGGATATGCACGTAATCTACAAGGCTACGGACCGAGAGCTGGAAAGTGGATTATGCTGGGTAGCTCTTTGTCGCCCGGCACAGACACGATGGGCCGAAATGGCCTCCTTCTGTGCTGTAAATGTCAATGATTCTATGATTCAGGCAAGTCAGCACCCAACTTGCGTTTGAAATTCAAGGCTGAATTTTCTGGCAAGTATAGACTGAGACTGGGGACAATAATGGTAACGGATTGAAGTGATACAGCACAGTGATTGCAGGAGAGAAGCTCTGCAACACTAAGCTGAGCAATAGGTCAATCCAAATATATCTACAATATTGTCTTTTTTAATTATAATTAGTGGATTATTCTGTTTCATTCTTAATTGACTATGTCCCTGTAAATAAGATTTCTAAAGGTCTTTAAAGTTTATCCCTTTGAGCAACAGGAATCTGCTGCCTTGTGATAATAATGTTTCTGTTGTATTAACGAGGCAGACCTTTTGAAAAAATGTGATAGTCTGGCTTGCTGATAGAGCTGAATAGCTGGTGCTGTCTTCACGGAGCACACGCGATAAAATCAGCCCTTTGGTATGACTACTCCAAAGCGATGTATCAGTTGGAAACAAATACATAAATCTGTGATCACTGAAGCAGTGTTTTGTCAGTAGGTCCATCAGGGAGAGTCGGAGGCCAAACGACTGATGGGAAACCATTTTGCCTTCGGCCAACAGACCTCTTTGGTCTCCTCCATTTATTTAGGGCAGAAGGTTGCAGAGAGACGATATAACCTTTTTTGTCAATTTGACAACAATTCAGTGAAGTGTTCAGTACCCATGGCAGATAGAATAATAGATACTTGAATGAGTTGCTAACTGTTTTTTTTTCTATCTCTAGGTTCAGGTGAAGTTACAAACCACAAGAGTGAAGCTTGCATGGTTTATTAATGCCATTTGACCTTGAGATAGAATTACAGGTCACCCTTTACTGTTTTCTAGTTTACAGAACATGGGCACCATTCACCTTGAAGACAACAATTACTGAGAAATATTCACAGAGCAATGGAAACAATAGTCCTTTATTTGAACAAAATTATTGATTCGAATGAGTAACTTGTAGAGATCAAAGGTATTTGACACAGTGAATTACATTTTTCTTGACTTTGAGAGTAGAGTTGTGAAGATTATCCATATCACTAAGATATGCAGAAGATGTAACAGAACCACAAAAAAATATTGTAGGATAACATTGACGTTTATAATCTAGATTAGATTTCTAAAAGGCTAAATAATTATTTTATACATGAGTGCAACACCAGAAGTTATAAATGTGTAAGTTTAGATTAAGTGTAAAGCATTTTTTAGATGAATAATTGATAATGTTGTGAAAGACACATTTCTCTAAAATTATTACTATTTCCTTTATTTGCAGGTTAAGGAGCTGAAAATTCCAAGGGCCCTTATCCACTGCCAGAGGTGGAACAGGGTGGGATTTCTAAACACTGACTCGGCAGGATGTAGACCCTGCATCAAATCCTGAGCACGGGGTCACTTTAATAGTCGGGGCAGGCAGCCCATAGCTGTAGAGGTGTAACTGGGGGAAATCAGAGCAGTACCATGATGCTTCCATTCGGGTGGTGGTGGTGGGGTGGAGGCGGGGGCGGGGGGGGGGATATCCAGAGGTCTTTACTGGGGGGAAGAGGACGTTAAAATGTTTTATTGGGATCAATTACCTGAGCTTTGCAAGCTACTTGGAACCTTCAGAAGGCCCAGTATGGAACCTGTGTCTACTCTCAGCAAGAATGGGAACTGCTGAGATCAAGTGGTGTCTTGGGTGAAATCTCTGGGATAGCCTAGAAACATTCCCAGACACCTCCCCAAATTACTGCCGGGCTTGCAGGTGGTCTCCAACCCCACCTGTTGGAATTTGGAACGTACTCATGGGGCAGGAACCCAGTGGAACCGGGTTCTTCCCCCAAATCCCAGCCCCCTTGTGGGTGATCTGCTCAAGTTGCACCCTCCCCCATCCTAGAATTTCAGGCCCTAAGAGGGAGAAATTGGCCTCCTTTGTGCCTCCCGTTAGCGCCTCCAGGGGTGGGGGCGATACTGGGGAGCTAATGGCTTACCGACCGGACGCAGTGACAATACCGACGCCCGCGAACTTGCATGGCTGGTTAGCGCTGGCACTGTAACATCCTGCCTCAATCTCCTGTGCTCTGGAGATCGGTGCTCAGGTAGGCCAAAATGTTATTATCACCCCAGTGTGTTGCCTTTTGAATTTTTCGACCCTGCGATTGACCAGACCTGCACTCTCTCAGAGTGCTTGGGGCTGCTCTTCGTGGATCGCAGGTGCCATCGCCGACCATTCCCAACCTTCGCCTGAAATGACCTCAGCAATGGCTCTGCCGCGACCCTTTCTCTTGCTCCCTTTCACACTCCAGGAGCAGTGTTGGCACTTGATTTAGCGCTCCAATTCCCTCTTGGAGCGCTAAACCGGAAGTTCGCATCAGAATCAATTGTGTAGCGCCCGGTGATACTTCTGCACTCCCGCAAAAGTTATCGCCCCAAACGAGGCGCCATGCAATTTCTAGCCCTATGTGTTCATGGAGCTTTGAGATGAAACCCTCAATGAATTATGCATTCAGAATGGAGTGGTACTTCAACCACAATGGCCCCGATATTTACTGGTGGGATTTCCAAGCAGGGGGAGGAATTCTGTGCCCCGAACGCGAGGGAGTTTTAACTTCATGCCATGTGTTTTTCAACAGGTTCCCTACCCAGAAGCCAGCCTGATTGACAGGTAGAAGTGCAGCTGAGGAGCAAGTAGGTGTCCTGCTGCTTAGGATAAAGATTGTGAGGGACGGAGTTGGGTACAGTGTGATTTGGAAGGACGGGGATAATCGCAGGGGGTCAGAGAGAGATTGAGGACAGAGATGAGGGATTGGTGATTGAGGGGGGGTCCGATCATGTGGCGGGGAGCAGAGTGGGGTGTCCGATTGTGGTTAGGCCTGCAGGTTCAGGGGTACAGTAGCATAGTGCTTATGTTACTGGACTAGTAATCCAGAGGTCTGGAACAATGATCCAGAGACATAAGTTGGATGTGCACTTAAAGTGCCTTAACCTACAGGGCTACGGACCAAGAGCTGGAAAGTCGGATTAGGCTGGATAGCTCTTGGTCAGCCAGGGTGGACACGATAGGCCGAAACGGTCTCCTTCCGTGCTGTAAATTTCTATGATTCTATGATAAGTTCAAATCCCACCATGGCAGCTGGGGAACTTAAATTCGATTCATTAAATAAAATGTGGAATTTAAAGCTAGTATCAGTAATGGTGACCATGAAACTATCGGATTGTCGTAAAAACCCATCTGGTTCACTAATGTCCTTCAGAGGAGGAAATCTGCCGCCCTTACCCGGTCTGGCCTATATGTGACTCCAGACCCACAGCTTTGTGGTTGTCTCGTAACAGCCCACTGAAATGGCCTGGCAAGCCATTCAGTTGTATTCAAGAAGGTGGCTCACCAACACCTTCACATGGGGCAATTAGGGATGGACAATAAATGCTGGCCTTGCCAGCAATGCCCACACCCCCTGAATGAACACATTTTCTTTTAAAGTTTAGCTTGGGGGGGCTAGTAGGAAGCAGTCCTCGTCCACCAGCAGTGCTGGAAAAACATGTACCTGCTCCATGCGGCAGTCCGCGCTTCCCTTTAACTGACGAATTAAAGCTGGAAGAGAGATAAAGTGTGAGGCACACAGCCTCACTAAAATATTTAAATGAGCCCCCTGGGAGCGGGTTGGTCGCCCAGCCCCCATCCTCCCTCTGTTAAAACCACAAGTGGACAGGTTCAAGGCGGGTTGGGTTCGGGTTTGAAATTTTAAAATTTGAACATTCCACCCGACCAAAACCCACCATTTTCATTATCCCCATTAAACTTATCCCCAGTGCCTCCAGAAAATGCTGCAACAATCATCCCATGATGGTCCACAGCTGACTTTATGGCGATCTGAATGGTGACTTCCTGAAGGAGGACTGGTAAATTTCTACAGGTCTGTGCCATATGACAACAAAGGGGACAACCTAAGATGACAATTGTGCCCCATACATTGTAAACGCATTATGCAATATACTTACGTTCTCTGTGTATGTACCTGAATCCACATTTCGTAGCTTCCAAATGTTTATCTCTCCTGTGCACACATTGCATTTTCTGTTCTGTGAGCTCTAGGATTGTGGTGAAGGACAAAGTCCCTGAGATCTCTGATGGATGGATCCGTCTCAACTATTTTGCCCCTGTGGAGGAATCAGTCCATGTTGATATTTCTTCTCCGAGTGAATTGATGACGGGCATTGTGCCTTTTTTCATTGTTACTGATTCCCTCGCTTTGCTGCACATTTAGAAGCTATCGACAGTGCAAAGGAATCATTTCAAAGATTGCTTCAACTCTACCGATCGGTCCCAACCCAGCTGATGTCTCTCGTTTGGTGGCCATGTCCTTGTTTCTGCCTAAAAATGAAACTTTGTAAACTGTTTTGCCAGAACTTTCAAAAGAATGGATGAAAATGTTGGCTTTTGTCAGTAGCCTGTTTTGTCAGTAGAGGGACGTGATCGGGGCCCAGGTGAGGCGTGAGTTCGGGGCTCAGAAGAGACGAGGGCCCAGGGGCAGCACGGGCCAGCCCACACTGCGATATGCGTGCGCAATAGGTCCGTGCAGCAGAGCTGGTCTCCAGTCATCTTGGATAATCCTTGCCACTGGACCAAGACCTAGCTCTGTCAAGCCCGTGTGGTGGCTGGTTTGCAATCCACGCACAGGCATCTTCCACCCTTAAGGATGTAGTTCGGGTCCTTCATTGAAATACCTGTGAACTCATCCTTTTTTGGCGTGGATGCAAGTCATCCTCATTTCGAGGTACTGCCTATGATGTTTTAAAATCATTTTCTGCTGTTTAGTGTCTGTACTGTGACAGACAGTGGTTTTGAGTAGCCCCACTTAGAGCTCCAGGTCAAACACACTCAGAAATTTAAACCCATCCTGGAATTCATAAGCAAAATATTCAAACAGGCACTCAAATTATTTGGTGAATTGTGTGAGCCCTAATAAGCAAGCTTTTATTTGATACAGCAAAACCAAAGTCTTCTCTCCCTCTCTGCTGTCTGTAAGGATCCTATCGGAGTTGAGTTTGGGAAATCTAAGACCATTTTCTAACAGGCATGGACCACAGCACAAAATGACCCCTAACTGGGCACTAATTGGTACTAACTTTGCAGTGCCATTGAGGGAGATGGCCGGCATGGGAAATGAATGTCACATTGATGCAGTTAGAGCATTCTTCTGAGGCCGGGCCTGAGGCACGTTGTTGAAGCCTCTTGAACATCTCTGATTATAATCGCTCAACCGTTAGTGGCCGTGCCTTCAGCTGCCTGGATCCTAAGCTCTGGAACTCCCTTCCTAAACCACTCCGCCTCGCTACCTCTCTTTCCTCCTTTAAGACGCTCCTTAAAACCTACCTCTTTGACCAAGCTTTCGGTCATCTGCTGTAATTTCTTCTTCTGTGACTCGGTGTCACGTTTATTTTTTTTGTTTTATGACACTCCTGTGAAGTGCCTTGGGATGTTTTACTATGTTAAAGGTACTATATCAATACAAGTTGTTGTTGTTGTCAGATGAGAGGGAGCTTTACCTCATACCTAACTGACCTGGAAGTGCTTGATCTTGACACTGACTACAATGGAAAGTTTTCCGTTCCCCAAAACAAATATCCCCCATCTTGATGAAAACAAAATTCACAAAACAGTGAAAGAGAGAAGAAGACAATATTTTGATCAACCTGGGTCATAACTGGTATAAGAGTGTTTGTGCATTTTTCCTCAGGTGAGGTTTTTTAATCACTTTGATATGCCGCAGTGCAGACAGAAGGGACAACTTTCCTCCGACTAGTGCTTGTGAAATACTTATTGCCCAGGTGCTAAGAGCAGAAATAGGAGTGAAGACCTGTGACCCCAGGGGCCCGAAATTCACCGTCTCCGAAGGGACGGCTACCGCAAAGTTTGGGCGGTCGATCAGAAAAATCGATGGGTCGCCGCGGTCGGGTACTTTTCCCTCCCCGAGCCATATTCAGCTCGGGAAGGATTTGAGCGGTGTTCACTTCCGCCAGAAACGGCGCGGTGAAGCCGCTGTAAAGGTGAGTTTTCAGTGGAGCAGGAAGCAGCGTGCGGGCCGCTGGAAAGCCACCAGGACTTTTCCCGACAAGGTTTTCGATGCAGTACTCGAAAGCGACACCGCTGGGGCCCTTTGGTAGGTAAATAGTTTTATTACTTATTATTGTTTTTATTTCATTTTCCAGCATCAGCAGTATTTATCTTTTGATACAGTTTTATTAATTATTGGTGCTTTTATTTCATTTTACAGCAGCCGCAGTATTTAGCTTTTCATATAGTTTTATTAATTATTGTTTTTATTTCATTTTCCACGATCCACAGTATTTAGCTTTTCAAATAGTTTTATTAATTGTTTTGGCTCCATTAAACCTGCTGAGTGCTGCTCAGAGGTTTGCACATACTTTTGTACAACTTTTAGGTCTGACTCTTTAGTGGAGTCCTGTGGGCTGCAGAGACCTGCTTGGCAGGGTTCACCTTGAGGATGGGAGGAGTGTTGGGAGGGAGACACCTGGTACACCTGGTCAGAAGCAGGGCGGTACGCAGGAGAAGGCGTCGCCGTCAGCACCGTGCAGACAGGCAACGGGCAAAGGAGGCAGCAGCCATGATTTGTTCATTCTACGCCAGATTAGTGTGCCCGTCATCTTCACCGGCCCGAATCAGGATTGCGGTTGGCTGCTTGGGGACAAGGGATATCCCCTGTCCACCTGGCTGCTCACTCCTCTGCGGAACCCCAGGACAGCGCCAGAACATGCATACAATGACGCTCATTGTGCCACCGGGTGCATCATCGAGCAGTGCATAGGTATCCTTAAGCAGAGATTCCGGTGCCTGGACCGCTCTGGTGGCACCTTGCAGTACTCTCCTCAACGGGTCTCCATAATTATCATGGGCTGCTGCATGCTGCACAACCTGGCCATCATGAGGGGGCAGCCACTGGAGGTCGAACCAGCAGTACCACCTGAGGAGGAGGAGGAGGAGGAGGATCCCCGTCGCCCCAGAGCTACGAGGCGTCGACCCATCGCCACCCTGGAAGGGCCGGGTGCAGACTGGCCGGCACCCTCCTGGGAGGGTGCGTTCTCACATATATAGAGGTGCCTGACACCTCCCCTGCAATCTCCCTCCATGCATTATGTACTGGTGGTCTGCCAGGTCTCTCCATGTCAGGAAACAGTGTTCTTCTTCTGTCCTCCACACCGTCCATCAGTGTCTCCAGCTCCATATCAGTGAACCCTTTGGCTCTCCTTGCACCTCTTACACCAGCCATCCTTCCAAGCTCCTTCCCCCCTCAGGGCCTTGCTGCAAGCAGCTGCCTCATTAGACGCCCTTACCTGCATGCTGAATTTCTCCGTGGTGATGAAGCTCAAATTAAGACAGCCACGCTGCTGAAAAATCCACTTTGGAAGGGTTCATTAGCACTGCAACCCATTTCTTCACCTTTGGAGCTGAATATAGGGTGGCCCAGCCACTCAAAAGTTTTGGCGCTAATGGCCACAAAAAGCTGGGGGGAGCACCGGCTTTCCAGCGGTACTGGATTTCGGTTCCCAGGACTCTGCCCTCTTAATGTTGCCCCAGGATTTCCAGTGCTTCCTCGGAGGGGTGGACAGCACGAACTTGCAATAGGTGCAGGCCAGGTACAGTCATTCAAATTGGTGCAAGTAGAGCGCTCCTCATCCTGCCACTTTATTTACCTGCTTGTTTGCCCACCAAGGGCCCATTTTAAGAGGTGCAGAGTAGTGGACATAATAACCTGTGCCTGACCCCTCTCCAATCACAGCCTATCTTGGATTAAAATTCATTCAGATAAAATGACTCAATACTGGGTCATGAACCAGAAGACTTAGATTTAAAGTGATTGGCAACAGAACCAAAGACGACATAAGAAAAAACTTTTTTATGGTTGGGATCTGGAATGCACGGCCTGAAAGGGTGGTGGACGCAGACTCAATTGCGGCTTTCAAACGGGAATTGGATAAGTACCTGAAAGAAAAAAAAAATGCAGCGCTATGGGGAAAGAGCGGGGGAGTGGGACTAGCTGAAGTGCTCTTGGAGAGAGCAGGCATGGGCTCAACAGGCCGAATGGCCTCCTTCTGTGCTGTAACCGTTGATTCAATCCATCACAATCAATCTAACTATGCCAAGATAGGAGTTTGATCAAATTATAAAAATTAGAAGTATGGAACAACAAGTGACTCTCGTTGCACAGGATGTCCGAAAGCTCCGGGTAAAATAATTTTAAAATTGCATGTAATAAGGCCCAATAAGGTCCACAGGAGTTAAATAATACCAGGTGTGAGATTGATCATTAAGGCAGGCTGTAGAAATTGGAAGGAATTCTTGGATTTTATTTTGAAAAAGAACAGAAAATGCTGGAAATCTCAGCGGGTCAGGCCGCATCTGTGGAGAGGAAGCAATGTAATGTAGCCAAGTTTGCTGACGATACAAAGATGGGAGGAAAAGCAATGTGTGAGGAAGACACAAAAAATATGCAAAAGGACATAGACAGGCTAAGTGAGTGGGTAAAAATTTGGCAGAAGGAGTATAATGTTGGAAAGTGTGAGGTCATGCACTTTGGCAGAAGAAATCAAAGAGCAAGTTATTATTTAAATGGAGAAAGATTGCAAAGTGCCGCAGTACAATGGGACCTGGGGGTACTTGTGCATGGAACACAAAAGGATAGTATGCAGGTACAGCAAGTGATCAGAAAGACCAATGGTAGCTTAGCCTTTTTTGCAAAGGGGATGGAGTATAAAAGCGGGGAAGTCTTACTACAGCTATATCAGGTATTGGTGAGGCCACACCTGGAATACTGCGTGCAGTTTTGGTTTCCATATTTACGAAAGGATATACTTGCTTTGGAGGCAGTTCAGATGGGATGAGGGGGTTGACTTATGAGGAAAGGTTGAGTAGGTTGGGCCTCTACTCATTAGAATTCAGAAGAATGAGAGGTGATCTTATCGAAACGTATAAGATTATGAGGGGTCTTGACAAGGTGGATGCAGAGAGGATGTTTCCACTGACAGGAACTAGAGGGCATGATCTTAGAATAAGGGGCCGCCCATTTAAAACTGAGATGAGGAGAAATTTCTTCTTTCAGAGGGTTGTAAATCTGTGGAATTCACTGCCTCAGAGAGCTGTGGAAGCTGGGACATTGAATACATTTAAGACAGAAATAGACAGTTTCTTAAACAATAAGGGGATAAGGGATTATAGGGAGCAAGTGGGGAAGTGGAGCTGAGTCCATGATCAGATCAGCCATGATCTTATTGAATGGTGGAGCAGGCTCGAGGGGTCGTATGGCCTACTCCTATTCCTATTTCTTATGTTCTTATTATGTTCTTAATGTTTCGGGTTGATGACCCTTCATCAGAACTGGAGAGTGTTCGAAAAGAACAGATTCTTAACAAGCACTGAAGGGGAGAGGGAAAGAAAGAACAAAAGGAAAGGTCTGTGATAGGTTGGAAGCCAAGATGGATTAGAGAGACAAAAGGGATGATGGCCCAAATTCTGATTGGTTATAAGTGTTTGGCGTTTTCATTCATAGTATCCAGTCTTTGAAGATGCCCAAGGACAATGAGGCCCTAAGGGTAACATTCATCTGGTACCACTGACCTATTGGTCAATAGAATTCTTGAAGAATTGAAAGTGTTTTTCAGAGGATCATTTAGTTCCTTGTCAAAAAATCTGGTTTTAATGGTTGTCTCTCCGTGTTCAGGACCTGTGACAATTGTATTATTAGTGAGGATTTGATGTGAAGTTTTAATGTCTTCACCTTGTTCGAGAACAAAAGAAGTGATACATGTGGTTCCCCGGGGTTTGGGACTTGGGATGAGGTCAAAGTGTTCCATTCTTAATCACTGTATCTGTGCATTCCTGCAATACTCCTCCTGCACCAACTGTGTTCAATAGGCACCGGAAAATGTATGAGAAGAAGTCACTGAATTCTTTAGAATGCGATCAGTATGACATGTTTGGGCCTGTTTACTATTAAAGCTTATTCAAACGGTGAGAAATTCTCAACCTACTTTCATTATCAGTTATCCTTTTTATTTCTCTTGGTCCCGGTTTTGCTTTACTAATTCTCTGATACTATACCTTTTCTGAAAACTGATGGTTCAATCAAAAAATTTAATCAAATTGCAGCACATATCTATGAAGTAATAGACACACATAAGAGTATCAGGGGAGCCATTGAAGAATGGAGACAGGCAACATTGATTGAAGGACAGGCTTCAAAAAATGGACTCCTTCAATCACCTGCCTGCCATCAATTACCACCTGCTGACATTTTAAGATGTGTTTTTGCAAACTATTAAATGCATGTTAACAGACACTGGTTGGCAATGGTACTGTCATACTTGAGCTGGTGTCTCTTGAGAAGGAAAATCTGCTTGAAGAATAAACATTTCACCTGTTTATTAATGTGGCTGTGTTAAGGGGAAAGGCATTTGAACAGTCCAAAGAACAGAAAATGTTGCCAGTGGTAATTATTGAAGCAACATTTCAACTCTAGTCACTCTACATGGCACCAACAATCAAGACCTCAAGTCCAGACTGAAAGGTACCTTCTGACAAATACCAGTCGAGAATTTCTGTTCTCCGCACACTGAAGTCTTTGATCTTTGGACATTTGCTGTTGACTTTAGAACACCTTTATGTCAGAGGCTCAAGTGCCCCTGGGAGGTGAGCTATAACCTTAATTCAATCATAAACTCTTTACAATTGATGCTGAGAGAAAAGCTTACCAAGAGAGGGAAAATAACTATCCAACACTGCAGTGAGCTTGAATAGAAGTAAGGCTGTGGTTTATATCCTAGTAGGAGGTATTTATTACAAGACAAATTGAGTCCTTTAATCACAGGTCAAGTTTACTGCATTTCTTAAATTAAATACTGGACATATTGATGTATTTCAGGATAAGTTTGGCTACAAGTCGAGTATCTAATAAATGTACTCATTTATAAATTATTTCAGACAATCAATTTAATGAATACATTCATAACAAATACAAGCAACAAAACCTTTAATGAATAACATTAAACTTAAATGAACTCACCAGGGGAGTAAGCACGGAAAATCTTAATAATGTATTATAAAATTCATCTTCATGAAAGGCGGTTATAAATAATTCTCGGTGGGGATGTTTGGTCTTTAAGTCCCATCACAGCACTCTCTTCCTACCTTGACTCCACTCAAATTCTTAGAACTGTGTATATCTAACAAATTATTAATTGAGCTAAGATCAAAGACTCACATTATACTAATTTGCACTCACCATACAAACCATTGATACAAATTTAATCTAAAAGCTAATTTACATTACTTGCCAGTCAAGAGCAACTATACAGGTCTATTTTGTTTCCTCTGTGTTACTCCTGAGATAATATATAAAACATTCTTCTGCATGTGAAAGTTTATTTACAGCAAAGGCATTCCAATGTTCACAGTCGGGAACTGGGCCATTCCTTACTTGTATCAACTTTATTTTGATAAGTTCTTTTAAAAGATGGCAAATAAGTATTGGATTTACTTGTCAGTCAGAAGATTTGAAACCAGCCCATACCATATGAAAGTGCATTGCAGGAGAGTGAGACACTTAATATTTAGAAGTTGAATCTGATTTCATTTTTGGCAACTTTTCTCAGCTTTGTTTTGGTCATTATAATTCAACAGACATTTAGATATTCCTACAGTCAGTGGAAAACCTGAAGAGAAAGTTGCATGAATTTCTGTTGACTAATGAGATTTTGTTGTAATTGATGGTAAACAATTCTGTCTAGACTGTCAAAACAGATGTAAACACCTACGCCATTACTTTTTAATTCGCCTTATGTTCTCTCTTTTCAGCTGATGCTATCCTACATTATGCATATTGGCCCTTCAGTCAGGTTACTCTATGGTCCTGAAATTCTTTTGGTGTCCCAAACAATCTCTTTCTGTAACTTTGGTGAGAGTCGGGCAGAACCCCTCCCCCAGGAGAATGGTGGACACCAGGTTGCTATGGCGGCCAGTAAACCAAGAGAGTGGAGCATTTCCCATCTCCACAAGGCTGCAGGTAGATCCAAGGAGCATGTGCCTCCAGGTTCTGACCACAGGTTTTGCAGGGTGAGTGGGTTGGGTGGGAGGGGTACCTCATTAGCATGGGATAGACATGCACAAGTACCACTAAGAGCACATGTCTGATCCCTGACTGTCCTCTGCCCATGGAAACTCTTCCATTCGCCAGCCCTTTTGGGGGGAGGTTTGCCTAATCCCTTATTCCCTCTCCTGATCTCGGCCATACCTTGACTTGCCTGGACCCCAACTGGTGTGGCCCACAAGTGCCTCCAATCACTCGGCAATGCGGCCACCACAGAAACAGTGGGTAGGTCGCCTTTCAGTTTGAAGAGTGAGAACTCCTAGTTTTGGCGGTCCTCACCCTTGGCTCCAATCCTTGGCCATGATTTGCCTTGTATGGCGTGAATGGATATTCTGCCTCTTATAAGGCAGCCAGGAAACCCCTGGAAATGGCAACGATCTAGTTATGAAGACTGACAGAACCCCACAGGAATTTCCCTGGCTGACGTGAATGGGGAAACAAGAGAAAAAAATATTAAATGTGAATACAGTCAGAAGATTACTACTGATAGATTATGGAATTAAAGTGGAACTATTTTATGGTGAATTGAGTTTTTTTTTAATTAAAGTGAGTTTTTTAACAGTATGGGCTTTTATAGTGAAAATCAAATTTTCATAGTTAAATTGAGCTGTTAAAGGATAAAGTGGTTTTCATAATCATTGAGGTTTTTATAGTGAAATTGAACTTTTTTAATGGTAAAAATAATTGTTAAAATGGAATTATATTTTTATGGCAAAAGTTGTGTTTTTTTTTAAATTAAAGTTTTTTTTAATAGTAAATTTCTGATTTTTAATAACAAAAGTGAGTTTGTCCTGACCAATTTTACTATAATCGGAGTTGGTTAATTGAGATGTAAGAAATGATGTAAATTCGACCTCAGTCACAATAATCCGCTCAATGTGATATTACTGTAATGAGCAGGGGAATTATCCCCGGTTTCCTGGGGCCAATATTTATCCCTCAATCAGCACAACAAAAAAATAGATTATCTGGTCATTATCACGTTGCTGTTTGTGGGAGCTTGCTTGTGCGCAAATTGGCTGCCACACTTCCCACAGTACAACAGTGACTACACTCCAAAAGTACTTCATTGGCTGTAAAGAGCTTTGAGACGTCTGGTGGTTGTGAAAGACGCTATATAAATGCAAGTATTTCTTCCTTTAATCTTACAAATTATTCATAGAGTGGCCCGCTGAATCAGAAATGTTCAGCATTCTCTGCTTCCCTGGTCCCAACAGTTCTTGTGCAGGCCTCACATTGACCATTTCTTGCAGATGAGCTGGAGTGAATGCTTCAATCTAGTTTAATTAGGCCAGTAATCAGACAGAGATTAAATGCTTAAGGACGGGAGGCAGCTGTTCTCATTGATGCGAAATGCATCCCACTGCTCCTTATAGGCTAAAGTTATTAGCACAGCGATGTTCACTAAAAGGGAGTAGTAATTTTATTATAACATGAGTGTTTTTTTCTATTACTGCATTACAAGAGATTTGTGATATCAATCATCTTCATGATGAATTAAGTTTCAGTATATTTTAGTCCAATATAGGCAGACTCTACTGCATTCAATTTTACAGTTACAATAGAATCAGCATGATCTATACTTCCAATTATCCACTGCTCTGTTAATCTGCCAGAATTCTCACTGGACCAAGCTTTCGGTTAGACACTTGCTAATACAGACCCATCTCTATTTCACCCTTCTTTGATGAATAAAGCGCCGTAATTTTTTAATCTGTTCTAATTTCTGTGCAAAGGATATTGAATAAGAGCAAATTTTGTTGACTTGATTGTTGACTTAAAATTCCATGAGCTACCAGACAGGGCTCCCCTTCATTATGGCTGATAATGGACGCTCTGTTATACTTAATCTCTCCAGGTAGGAGCTTGCAAATCAGACATGAAGCCCTCCAAGAACGTAAGAACTTAAGAAATAGGAGCATGAGTAGGCCAAATGGCTCCTCGAGCCTGCTCCGCCATTCAAATAAGATCATGGATGGTCTGATCTTGGCCTCAACTCCACTTTCCTGTGCTCTCCCCATAACTCTTGACTTCCCTGTAGTTCAAAAATCTGTCTATCTCCACCTTAAATATATTCAATGACCCAGCCTCCACAGCTCTCTGAAGTAGAGAATTCCAAAAATTCACGATCCTCTGAGAGAAGAAATTCCTCCTCATCTCTGTTTTAAATGGGTGACCCCTTCTTCTGAAACTATGGCCCCTAGTTCTAGATTCCCCCACGATGTGAAACATCCTCTCTGCATGTACCCTGTCAAGCCCCCTCAGGATCTTATATGTTTCAGTAAGATCACCTCTCATTCTTCTAAGCTCCAATGAGTATAGTCCCAACTGCTCAACCTTTCTTCATAAGACAACCCCTTCATCTCAGGAATCAACCTCATGAACCTTAATCTCTGCTCCGCCCTTCCCCTCAAAAAATACTGATTTACAAAAACTATACAGATTACAAATGAGATTGCATGATTTAATTTAGTACTGATCACCGATATTTATTCTACCCCACACTCCCACTGAGGCTATACAATTAAGGGTTGCATCTTTTTTGAGAGGGGTGGGGGGTCTTCAATATATAACTTTACTTCTGTCTTAGCAACAACGGCAACTGAGACAGCAGGGATGCACCTGGTCTCAGGCCTCTGCCAATGCTAGGAGACCAGTCTGCTGACGATTGTCTCTATGATTCATCCTCCTTCTATGGGGAATCACTAGGCTTCTGCTGAGACTGGGGAACTGAACATCGTGAGGACGACACTGGGTACATTGTTTAACCAGTCGCGATAGTTTTTGTGACGATTTCTGTTGTTCTCTGATTGGGTATTTGTTTGTTAGCTTCTCGTTGTTTAGCACGTATGTAAAGTGTGACTTGTTTTTCTCTATTTTTTAAGAAAGAAAGACTTGCATTTATATAGCACCTTTCACGACCACTGGACACGTCAAAGCACTTTACAGTCAATGAAGTACTTTTGGAGTGTAGTCACTGTTGTAATGTGGGAAACACGGCAGCCAACTTGCGCACAGCAAGCTCCCACAAACAGCAATGTGATCATGACTAGCTAATCTGTTTTTGTTATGTTGATTGAGGGATAAATATTGGCTAGGACACCAGGGATAACTCCCTTGCTCTTCTTCGAAATAGTGCCCTGGGATCTTTTATGTCCACCTGAGAGAGCAGACGGGGCCTCGGTTTAACGTCTCATCTGAAAGACGGTTGCGTGTAAAATTTACAAATGGTCGTATCCAACCAATGGTGCTTGCTTGGCCAGTACCAACTCACTGTACCCATGTGATGAACTTTGACCTCTGCTGGACCTTCAGGGAGAGATGCCATGTAGAAACCAAATACTTTCTCACAGGGATTATAGCATAAGAACATAAGAAACAGGAGCATAGTAGGCCATTTGGCCCCTCGTACCTGCTCCGCCATTCAATAAGATCATGACTGATCTGATCTTGGCCTCAACTCCACTTCCCCACCTGGTCCCCATAACCCTAGACTCCCTTATCATTCAAAAATCTGTCTATCTCCACCTTAAATATATTCAATGACCCAGCCTCCACAGCTCTCTGGTGTAGGGAATTCCAAAGATTCACGACCCTCTGAGAGAAGAAATTCCTCCTCATTTCTGTTTTAAATGGACGGCTCCTTATTCTAAAACTATTGCAGAGAAACTTGAGGCAGCGCCAGTACAGACAAGGCTTATGTATCTCCTGGAAAGCCATTTACATAGAGGGAGTGATAGCAAATGACCTGCACAATGTTCCCATTGGGGAATGATGTATATTAGTGTTGGACAGCGGAGGGGAAAGAATATAAGAAGTAGAATCAATAAAACAGTTGGGGCTTGCTACTGCTGTTAGATGCAAATGCCGGTAGCTACAAATATTAACCAATCAAAATCATTAGGAAAGTAAATGAGATTTTGATGACAAGACAAGAAAGGTTTTTGATGCCAAGCTGCACAATTTCAAGACACTTACATTCACAAGAAGATCAAAGCATTATATGTGGTGGTTTCAGATATCATCAAATTATGTTCAGTTCACACAACCAAAATCAGATCGAGTCCCTTTTGAAGTCTGGCTGAGAATAGATAATCCACTCACTTTACCTGTAGACTGCAATAAGGGTTTGCTGGCCTTTTGACAGCTGCACTGAAACAGTGCTTAGGGACTGCTGTGGCGTGATCACAATAGCAGGCTCATGTGTCCATTTTTGCTCACTCTGAATCAGCTTCTCTCTCCATTTTCCCAAATGCATGCTGAAACCCAAATTGGGCGACCTGCTATTTTCCAATTCCCTCAATGTTGCTATGCTCACTGTTTGTTCCATAAAATATTCCTTTAATATTAAAAGCATGATCTAGTATGATGTTCTGTAATATAAGGTTCTACGGAGGGGTAGAACTTGCGCTCCGATTGGGGGCGGTAACCAGCTTGGGACGGTACTTCCTGCACCCGGCGCGTAAGTCCCGCCCCGGCCGCTGAATTGGCCTTACTGCCCCTCAGAGGAAGTGGAGCGCAATCTAGTGTGCTTCACTTCCTGTAGGGGCGGGTCTAGCGGTGCTGAAGGGTCGCCGCACATGGCATTGTCGGCGCGGCAAAAAGTGTTTCTCAACCTTCTGACTCAGAGGCGAATGTGCTACCCACTGAGCCACAGCTGACGCAGGAATAGAAGGATATGCTGATAGGGGGAGAGGAGGCCAGTTGGGCCCAATGGTTCTGTGCTGTAAATTCTATGTACCCTGTAATTCTGTGTTAATATTTTGTGTTGAGACAAGCACGAAGGACCTTGAGCCGAGCCATTAACCTGTCTTGCCTTTTCGCAGCTGCTCATGGATCCGGTTTCAATTTCCTGCACTTTTGGCTGTCAGCTGTGACTCAGTTTGTAGCACCCTCGCCTCGGAGTCAGAAGGTTGTGGGTTCAAATCCCACTTCAGAGACCTGAGCACATGAATCTAGGCTGACACTCCAGCGCAGTGCTGAGGGAGCGCTGCACTGTCAGAGGTGCCGTCTTTCAGATGAGACATTAAACTGAAGTCCTGTCTGCTGTCTCAGGTGGATGTAAAAGATCCCATGGCACTATTTCGAAGAAGAGCAGGGGAGCTTTCCTTGGTGTTCTGGAGCCAATATTTATCCCTCAATCAACATCATTAAAAAGAGATTATCTGGTCATTATCACATTGCTGTTTGTGGGAGCTTGCTGTGCACAAGTTGGCTGCTGTGTTTCCAGATTACAACAGTGACTACACTCCAACGGTACTTCATTGGCTGTAAAGAGTTCTGAGACGCCCGGTGGTCGTGAAAGACGCTATATAAATGCAAGACTTTCTTTTTTTCTTTTCTTTTTAATTTCAGATTGTCAAGAATTTGCAGTTTCTCTGCATTGTCGCCAGTTCTTGCAGCAGAGATTTAATAATAAGACGATGTCTGTAAGAAAGGCAACTCTGCTTTTCCTTAAAAACTGAGGTGGTAGGTCAGGAGCTTAAACTACAACAAATTAATGGCTAGACTGCACTGTGAAGCAGACACGATTCCAGTCAATAAAAGGAATGGTTTCCTTTATTATTTATCTTCGAAATCTTTCGAGGACACAGAAAAATCTTCTCATGCAATACCACTCGATGGATAGATTATCATAGCCGAGAAATGGCTATTGTTGGTAGCAGCAGACGAATACATTCCACGTTTGTCCGACATTCCTGTTATCTTAACACAGCATTAACCTGTTTATTTCAAACATTTTAAAGCACCATTAGGTATTCTTCTGCTAATATCAGTAACAATAATTTCTGCACTTTAGAAAATCAGCTCTTTGTAATTATTTAGTTTGTTTCTTTATCTGGAGGATTTTTAATTCAGAGAAGATCTTCATCTGGACTCAAAAGCTGTGCAAATAAGAAGTGAAAACATAAATAGGCACTGAAATAATTAAACTCAACAACAATAGTTTGTATTTATATAGCGCCTTTAACTTCCCAAGATGCTTCACAGGAACATTATAAGACAAAAAATAAATAAAATAATTTGAAATAATTATTTGACATAAATTATCAAATTCTGCGAAATGCATAGTGAAAATCCATACTGGCTGGAGGTGCACTCGGCTAATTCAGCTTTTAGTTGACCAGAATCATGTCTGCTTTACAATGCTGCAGTCCAACACTGGCTAATTGTAAAACTAGCTGAGGCATGCGACTCCATGTGAGGACAAGCTGGTTGAGTCAATTCCTCAATCGACATCATCACTAAAACAGATTATCTGGACAATTACGTCATTGCTGTTTGTGGGATCTTGCTGTGTGTCCCTACGTAATCACCAGTGACTAAATGTCAACAGTATTTCATTTGGCTTCTGAAGCACTTTGGGGTGTCCTGAGAAGGTGAAAAGTGCTATATGAATGTATGCTTGTTCTTTCTTTCTTCTCTCTATCCTGCGATTTGCTGCTCAAACAATTTGGCATCACGGGTAGATTTTCAGAGACCTGACGTACGACAAGGTTTCCGATGCGCACTCGAGACATGTGAAAAATGTGGGAGCTCTTGGAAAATCTACCCCAATGTTCGTTATTGATTTGAATCTGGTCGGCTGCTGAACTTGCGGTTCAGGAGTTCAGTGTCCGTTAATACTAAAATAAAATCTGAAAGATTTATTTGGGCTCCCGCTATGCTGATCATTCACTAAAATTAAAATTCAGGTTTTCATATCTGTTGACCCAGCTTTACACCGAATTTTATTGACGCGGGTGAGAGGTTGTAGATGTTCATCTCACGAAAGCATGAAAACCACTTATTAAAGGTCGCAATTACATCACACTTCAAGTGACTGTGACACTTTATGAGGTGAACAAAATCATCATGTCATGTTTCTATGGCGACCACGCTTCTTTAATGGCGGCCAGTAAGTCACAACCCTCCAGTGAGCAAATGAGATGTCATGGATGTGAATGATTGATTATATATACTTAGATCAGATGCATTGCTTCATTATTTGATTAGTCACACCTAGGTTATTATGTTATTGATTGATTATGCTTGTCATCAATGTGAGTATGATTGATTAATGTGGTCTAGCACTGCCGATCATGGTTGTGAGGATGGAGTAAATGGTAAAAAAAATGATGCTAGTTTTCTGATGAACATATAGAAATATAAAGCCTGAACCAGAAGCTTTAATCCTTCTTTCAGTCTTACTGTAACGTGCAGTTCTTTCTCTTTTACCCGTTCCTTGTAAAATCATGATCGTACGAGTCGAAGACTTCTCTCTAACCACCATCAGTGCTGTTCTGTCATTGGCTGAAAGAAGGCACATTTAGAGCGCTAGACATTCCATATCGCCCCGGTTGGGCCATTAACTTTTGACAAGTTGTAAGCTTTCTGTTAGGCACCAATCAATCTCCACACCCGCGAAATTGTGTCTCCGTGCTGAAAGAATGCAGGGGAGCCCTCAATCAGGCGCTAATGGCGTAGGTGAGTGGCATTAGGCTCCAAGTGGTAACGAAAATGAGGTGTTGTGTAATCGGGAGTGAGCTATTAAAGAGGAGGGTCACTGGAGTCTGCACACCAGCCCCCAGTGATTCGGGGAGTGTAGAATGGCGAGATGCTGTGGGATGAAATGGCCCGCAACTCTCCAGGGACTAAGCAGCATTAATTTGGCTGCAGATACATCCTGCACGCTCTGGCATGCATAACTGACCTTTGGAACGGAACTACTGGAGTGAATCCCTTTAAGTAGTGCCCTGCCAGCCGCCAACTGGCTTGTAAACACCTCCGCTCCCTGGCACTGTCAGCCCGAGGTGGTAAGGCGGGGGCGCTACCGAAGTTTGAAAATCGGGCATCAGCAAGCGTTGCATGCTCCCCGATGTCATGATCTGCATGTCGATAGGTGCCGAGGCGCTAAATGGTATCGCCGGCACTATGGAGCTGGCAAATGTGCCGTGCGGCATGGGATTCGCCCCGCTGCCCTGCTACTGCCTGAACACCCCGTCAGCACCCCCCGTCAGGTGCTAACTGAGGGCGCTAACATGTCGAATTTCTCCCCCCTTATGTTAGCAGTGCACTTTCCTGTGGAATTGTGGCCTTCTCCTGTTACACTTATTGTGAACCAGCCAAGAAGTGGTCCGACTCATCCAATGGAGAGAAGGAAGGTCCAAATACTAGTTAGTGTTGAAGGTTAAGCTTTGCTTGGGTGTTCTGCACCCTCAGAGAGCTTCAGTTACATTAAATATAAAACCCACCCATTTGTAAATTTTGCCTGCTGTTATGTTGAAGCTGAAACTAGGAGCCGAGTCACTGCATCATTCCACCATGACAAAAAGGTCTGATGTTTGTTGCTTGTTTAACTCTTCTTTGACCACAAATTAGGGACCCAATGAGGCCAACTCTCCCCCTATCACCCAACCTTGGGATGAACTTGGTCATTTCCAGCCCAGCAGCTGGTGAGGATAGAACCACCCAGAGATAAACATCACACTCACTCATGTTTGACCATTAGGGAGCAGAAACCACAAAGGTTGCTGTCGTTGTGAAGGAAGTTGTGATTCTGCTCACTAGGTAATCACGCCTAAGTTAGTCATCGTGAGATGACAGAATAGTGGCCGAAGGAATGGGAGATACTCGCCTAACACCTACCCCTTTAGGACTTGCACTCACTCATTTTGTTTATTCAGAAAAAGGTGCCTTTTGAGATTTATATTTCTTATTCTGCCAGATAACATTTAATATATTTACACAAACTTGGCTTTCTAGGTATTCTTAAGAGTCAAAATAATTGTGGAAAGATTTTCTCAAAAGTGGTTGCTGTCTGCTGGCTGACAAATAAAGACCATTAGAGATTTGTCTCCTCAGGTTATCCTGTCCTTGAGTGAACAGTAGGAATGCACACAGACATACAACAGAAACATACCATTTTACATACACTGGTGTGGAAGAGGGCATTTCTCAGTGCAAACAATGGCATTATTTATAATAGTTAAAATACTTGTGCTGTTATTCGTACTCACATCCTTATCAGAACTTTCATCCAAGTCCTCCTTGTTAGTACATGCATAGCAGGTGACAATTCAATAGGACCACCTCCCTTTTCCTCATCTGCATGCATTATTGAATTGCTTGAATAGGGTCCAAAGTCAAACTTGCATCTTTCTTTTCCCCCATGTCTACATTCACATCGATAAACTAGACATCGGTAGTCAATGGCGTAGCAAAAAGTCTAGAATGGTCCCTTTTGGTCAGGTACATCATCTGGCCGTATAGAACCTCGGCGGCTTGTGGCAAACATGCTCACAAAGACACGCAGGGAAGTCTGTACAGGGAAGAAATAAACAGCGGGGGAGCAACTGTTGCAATTCCACAAAGAGAAAGAAAAACGAACAGAATGGTAATGAGCTAGCCCGCTTCCGCATCCCTCCTTCATCATGAGTTTTTCCAATCCCTTTTTTCCAGATGCCAAGATAAATAATGGAATATTAATTCCGCATGACCTATAAAACCGATGCAATGAAGACAACAGGCACACCAGGGACTCGGAGAAGTGGAGACTATTAAACAAGACATGTTGAGTCAAAGTGGTTGAGACATGTGGGCATTTTACATGATATCTACAATTTGTCAGTGTCCCTAGCTAATGGAGGAGGCAGTTACTTAATTATTCATCCATTTTGCCATTGATCTGATGTATTTTTCTAAACCTGTAAAATTATTGAAAGGTTTCGATATTAAAAACATTAAATATGATTTTAGACGATAATTACAATAATGATTGATCCACCTTTTGCTATTTTAGGTAACCTGGACATTAATCCGCGGTTGGACTATGACCAATATGAATCTGAACTTGCCTCTTGTAGCCAGGAATGACTATTACTGGCACGGCAGAAACAGACACCGTCTGTTGAAGTGTTCCACGAAAAGTGACGCTATGCATTAGCCTTTGTGAGTTTTTTTTGTGTTGGGCTTTTTACACATTTTTACTTCCACTTACAGAACTGCAGAATGCTGTAATAACAGGCACAGAACACTCTACCAACAGTTATTAAACTGTTCTCACCAAGAGCTTCAGTGTGTGAGTCAACCTGCCAATCACTCCAAATCCGCACGTCATTTAAAAAAAGAAACAAATTCACCCTCCCACCAACTTCATCCAGAGGGAAAGTAGGGAGTGTCACTGTGGTAATTATAATCAGGACACACCTTCTGCACCAGTCTGTAGTCTGTGCTGTAAAAGGAGATGTAGATGCATATTACTTTAAAGGGCTTGGAACAGATCCAGGACACATGGCTTTGGGTCTGTTCCTGGTAGCAAGTCTTGGATGGATCATAATTACATAGTGCAGTCTTCTTTGCTCTGTCAATTTTTTCATATTCGACACGGCAGTTGAATATTTTTGAATCTTTGGCATCAATCACTGTTTGTTGAGCCAGGTCGAATTCGACCGCTTTTGTCGGCGGCACCAGGCTAACTGATATATTTCCCTGGCCAGTGGAGTTGTGGCGGAAGTACACACTGAACGTGCCATTTCCATGGTCTACGATTTTCCCAGTGATGAGGAGGTTTAGTTTCACGGTTTTGATGTTTGAGTAAAAATCGCCCCAGCCGAACATTTTCTTAAATTTCCCAGTTTTAACAATTGGTCGTCGCTTGACTCTGGAGTGGGGGTCGTCATGTTGATCTGACACATTTCCCAACCAATCCCAAATATCCTGTTTGGAGTAAGAGACTGCGGAGGAGGAGTATGGAAATCTCAGTAGCGTGGTGTTCCCCGTGCTTGGCAGAGTCTGCATCATCCATTGGCTGAGGGGTGACATTTTGTGGCTTTTTATTAAGACATGCTTTTGTGTGCTTTTCCATCCTCTGGATTTCACATTTTCAGTGTCATTTGGTGTGTTTCCATGTGCAAAAGCAACCTGCAGAAACAGATGCTAAATGTTATTTAAAAAAAAGATGCACAGGTGACCATTCTTAAATAAGCACGGTCAACACAAAACAATTTATTTTGAAAACTCACTGCTGCAGTTATGTAACTCGTAGTAACATGCACCATTACTTGCGTGGCAACAATCCTTCAAACAAAAAAACAATGTTCGTTAAATGCTTAGCATGAAGATGGTTCCCCTTTAAAAAGCAACTCTGCCCTAATTGTAACCGGATAAATAAATGGGTTTCTTTGTATTGCAGTGAAGTTTTCTCCAAGTGGTCAAAAGAGCTGAAATACAACAAACTTTAAAAATTTTATTTATTCATTCACGGGATGTGGGCGTCCTTTGATTGCCCTCAAGAAGGTGGTGGTAAGCCGCCTTCTTGAACCGCTGCAGTCCGTGTGGTGAAGGTGCTCCCACAGTGTTGACTTTGTTGTACTGGTTTGGTACGACTGAGTGGCTCGCTGGGCCATTCCAGAGGGCAGTTAAGAATCAACCACATCGCTGTGGGTCTGGAGTCACATATAGGCCAGATCGGGCAAGAACGGCAGATTTCCTTCCCTAAAGGACATTAGTGAACCAGTTGGGATTTTCTAGTCACCAGTACTGATACCAGCTTTTTAAAAAATCCAGATTTGTTTAATTAACGGAATTTAAATTCCCGCAGCTGCCGTGGTGGGATTTGAACTCACGTCTCCGAATTATTAGTCCAGGGCCTCTGGATTATTACAAAAGGAAAATACTGCGGAAGCTGGAATTTGAAATAAAGTTCTGACGAAGAGTCACAGACCTGAAACGTTAACTCTGTTTCTCTCCAGAGATGCTGCCTGACCTGCTGAGATTTCCAGCAATTTCTGTTTTTAACCTCTGGATTATTAGTCCAGTAAAATAACCACTAAGCTACTGTCCCCCCAAACTGAAGATAACTTGTGGATTTCGTGAGACTGGAGTGAGGCTATGATGCTTTCCTTGGTTCTTGGGGCAACTTCCCGTTTTGGCTAGATCTAATTGTTGGTTTTGTTTTTACTATTTTTGGTTTTGTTTAGGTTGAATTCTGTCAAGGGATTAGTCAGTCGCTGAATAGATCCTGTCTCTTTAAATAACCAACCAACCAGTAAGTGGAACAACAAGTGGAGCAAGTAGGAACTGACTTGGATTAAGCAGCATTTGATATTTCCAACAGTTGTTACTGTAGTGGGGGCAGATAGCTCTCTGAGGAAAGTGTACGTGGAGAGAATAAAAGAAAAAGAAAGATTTGCATTTATATAGCGCCTTTCACGACCACCGGACGTCTCAAAGCGCTTTACAACCAATGAAGTACTTTTGGAGTGTAGTCCCTGTTGCAATGTAGGAAACGCGGCAGCCAATTTGCGCACAGCAAGCTCCCACAAACAGCAATGTGATAATGACCAGATAATCTGTGTTTTTTGTTATGTTGATTGAGGAATAAATATTGGCCAGGACACCAGGGATAACTCCACTGCCTCCACTGCTCTTCTTCAAAATAGTGCCATGGGATCTTTTATGTCCACCTGAGAGGGCGGACGGGGCTTCGGTTTAATATCGCATCCAAAAGACAACACCTCTGACAGTGCAGCACTCCCTCAGCACTGCAGTGTCAGTCTAGATTTTTGTGTTCAAGTTCCTGGAATGGGACTTGAACCCACAACCATCTGACTCAGAGGCAAGAGTGGTACCCACTGAGCCACAGTTGATACTTCTGGCAAAACTCTATCTCAGTGTGTTTTCATTGATTTTCAGCAATACATTTCAACAACACAGTGCTTCCACTATTAGTCCTGTTTATAAATGGGCTTCATATTTCACACTACTTACTCTTGAGTGAGCACTATATTTTGGCTAATGCAATGAATGGGGAAATCTAAAGTCTCCAGTCAGGATGATGGTGGATGGAACTTCATGATGTCAGTAGACTGTTATAAATGGCCGCTACCAGGCTTCCTCCAACTGATATTTGCTAACCACTGAGCCACAGCTGACACTGAGAATAGAACTGTATGGCAAATATCTCTCTGTTTGGGTAACAATTCTGCATTCAAGAGTTAATTTGGTGAAAGGTATCACTGAGTGCCAGTAGCATCAGTCCAAGGATGTTGGGGCATGTAAGATTCTGAGGGGGATTGACGGGCTCGATGCTGGGGGTTTGTTTCCTACGGCTGGAGGGCTGGAGCTGAGGGGGCATGGTCTTGGAATGGGTTGGGTCAACCATTTGGGACTGAGATGAGTAGGAATTTAATTGCTCAGAGGGTTGTGGGTCTTTGGAATTCTTTGCCCCAGAGGGCTGTGGATGCTGAGGCATTGAGTATGTTCGGGGCTGAGATAGATAGATTTTTGGACTCGGGGTCAGGGGGAGGGGTGGAATCGGGGGATGCGGAGATCGGGTGGGAGGGTGGTTTGAGGTTGGAGATCAGCCATGATCTTGTTAAGCTCGCGGGGCTGTGCGGCATGCTCCTGCTCCGAATTCTTATGTTCTTATATTGGAGCACCTGCTCACTGCAAAAATAAACCTGGGTCTACAATGTGCTGCAGCCTGTTATTGAGTTTCCAATCTCAGCCCTGCCCTGCGAGGGATTTCTGTTTACAACCAAAGGAGGGAGGTAGATTTGGAGATGGTCACTTGCTGGCTGCTCTTACATATTCCTCAGTGCCCAATTCGGGGAGGGTTTGATGTGACTCTGCTAGTAAGCTGTCCATGTGTTTTCCAAGAAGGAATGAGAAAAAAACAGAGGGAATCTTAAAATGTTTTTTCTTAACGAAAGGTGCAATGTATGCACCTGTGAGTATGCTCACAGGTTTGTAGAGCTGTTGAGTTGTGAGTGGCTTAGCCAGTCACGTGATGTTCACAAGACTAAATAAAACCCCAGTCAGTTGGGTCTAGGTCATCCACGATGAGGCATGCAGTTGTGAGCTTTGTGGATTGTGTAGTGTGATTGTTAAACCTTTGTTAATAAACCGATTAGTTCTTAATAGCAATGTGTTGCTCTGAATTCCTAAGCAAAGACTCCATGAAGCAAATACATTACAGAAAGTTATTTGCATGTTTGTCTGGATTTATTCTAGAGCCTAGAAGACAGAAGGAGACCATTCGGCCCATCGTGCCTGTATTGGTTCTTTGAGAGAACTGTCCAATTAGTCCCACTCCCCTGCTCCTTCCCCATAGCTCAGCAAATCTTTCACCTTCAAGTGTTTATCCAATTCCCTTTTGAAAGTTACTACTGAATCTGCTTCCACCACCCTTTCAGGCAGTGCGCTCCAGATCATAACAACTCGCTGCATCAAAAGGAGTTTCCCTCATATCGCCTCTGGTTCTTTTGCCAATTATTTTCAATCTGTGTCCTTTGGTTACCGACCCTTCAAATCACTGGAAACAGTTTCTCCTTATTTACTCTATCGAAATCCTTCATGATTTTGAACACCTCTATCAAATCTCCCCTCAACCTTCTCTGCTCTAAGGAGAACAATCCCAGCTTCTCCAGTCTATCCACATAACTGAAGTCCCTCCTCCCTGATATCATTCTAGCAAAGCTCCTCTGTACCCTCCCCAAGACCAGAATTGGCCACAATACTCCAGCTGGGGCCTAACCTGTGTTTTTTGTAGGTTTCGCATAACTTCCTTGCTTTTGTACTCTTATGGCTCCATTTATAAAGCCAAGGATTCCATTTGCCGATTATAAGTCTTCTCAACTTGTCCTGCCATCTTCAAAGATTTGTGTACGTACACCCCCCCACCTGGTCTCTCCGATCCTGCACCCTCTTTTAAATTGTACCATTTCATTGATATTGGCTTGTCTCATTCTTCCTACCAAAATTAATCGCTTCAAACTTCTCAGCATTAAATTGCATCTGCCACGTGTCTGCCCATTTCACCAGTCTGTCTATGACCTCCAGAAGTCTATCACTGTCCTCCTCATTGTTTACTACATTTCTGAGTTTTGTATCATCTGCAAACTTTGAAATTATGCCCTGTATGCCCAAGTCCAGATCACTAATATATATCAAAAACTGCAGTGTTCCTAATACTGACCCCTAGGGATCACCATTCTATACTTCCCACCAGTCTGGAAAATGACCGCTCACCACTGCTCTCTGCTTGCTGTCCCTCAGCCAATTTCATATCTCCACAGCCACTGCCTCTTTATCCCATGGGCTTCAATTTGCTAACAACCTTATTGTATGGTATTTGATCAAATGCCTTTTGAAAGTCCATCTACACAACATCAATTGCTCTACCCTCATCAACCCTCTCCATTACTTCATCAAAATCTCAATCAAGTTAGTCAAACACAATTTGCCTTTAACAAATCCATGCTGGATTTCATTTATTAACCCTTATCTTTCCAAGTGCCAATTCATTTTGTCCCGGATTATTGTCTCTAAACGTTTCCCCACCACCACTGACTGGCCTGCAATTGTCAGATTTATCCCTCTCTGCTATGAAGCAAGAAGCCTATAAAGCTGACGGTTTTACATCTGAATGAATAAAGTGGATTAATAATGGATTGGAAAAGATCATCGTAAGCACGAAATTGAAGATCAAAGAGAAACGGCATTACATCAGAGTCCAATAACCTGAATGAACTGAATGTATTTCCGATAACAGACTGGAGTTTTCTTGTTGAAAGTATTAGATGGTTATATACGATTTACGCAATACATTTCCTTTCATTTTAACCAAGGGAAGGATTTTTATTAAAACAATTGGTACTATTTCCAGATCTAGCATCTGGCTTACTGCCGTCTCTGTGGAAATAGAGCATTCCAAATGCCTCCTCAAAGAGTGCATGCGTTTTTTATTTCAATGATGATTGAGACAAGCTGTATGAGAAATGGATTATGATTAAGTTATATTGAAGATCAAGTGGAACAGTAACTGTGTTATAAAACTCTTGGGACTCAATTCTATTGGACGTTGTGGCAACACTAGTGCCATCTTTTTAAGTTTGAATGCAAATATGACCGACTGCACATGTGACTATTTCAATTATTGGTTGATATGGCTTCTGCCCTATTTCTGTGCCAATTTCAGCCGCAGCACTATCTGCTGTTAAATACACCTCACATGATAAAAAATATATGGAAAATGTTCAGCTCTTCAGTGCTTTGTCATCCACAGCAGCCAATACCTTGTGTACATCACAGGACAGATAGCTTAAAAGTAAGAAAGACTTGAATTTATATAGCGCCTTTCACGACCACCGGATGTCTCAAAGCGTTTTGCAGCCAATGAAGTACTTTTGGAGTGTAGTCACTGTTATAATGCGGGAAACGTGGCAGCCAACTTGCGCACAGCAAACCCCACAAACAGCAATGTGATAATGACCAGATAATCTCTTTTTGTTATGTTGATTGAGGGATAAATATTGGCCAGGATACTAGGGATAACTCCCCCGCTCTTCTTCAAAATAGTGCCATGGGATCTTTTACGTCCACCTGAGAGAGTGGACGGAGCCTCGGTTTAACATCTCATTCGAAAGACAGCACCTCCAACAGTACAGCACTCCCTCAGTATTGCACTGCAGTGTCAGCCTAAACCTTTGTGTTAAATGCCCTGCTACAGCAAAATCTGGCCCAATACTTGTATCAACGGCCATTCCTGCAAATTTTTGCACAAGAGAAAGGGAAGAAAAATGAACAAAATATATGAAAAAAGATAATTACATTGCTGATGTAAGAGAAATAATTTAATCACAAAGAAGCAATGCAGGGATTAGAGGGAAAAAAACACAAAAAAATGGAGATACAAGGGTTAATTCTGCAATCTCTGTTTTGGAGCTAACTCGAAGGGAGTCAGATCCGTGATATGGTCACTATAACCCCGATCCACACTCCCTGGGATCATGGCTTCCTGCTGGAAATGGAGAATGGCAGAAGTAGCCCCATAATATTTACAGAAATAAAAAGTAGGTCAAGATGAAACAAATTGAGGGAAAATATAGCAAAGACAGCAACTCTTATCGACATGAGCTGAGACGGTTTAATAATAGCTGATTTAATTGTTCCGATGAACTTTGTAATAGCTGGCACTAATCGAATTTTTATAACTCAATATTAAAGTGTTGGATCTCCTGCTCTGATTTAATGATCTGCTTATATTCAATAGTCATATAAATATATTACTCATTATAATCATTTAGAATGTCAGCTAGAAGGTTAGCTAATTACAATCCACAAAGCAAAGTTTAGGGGGGCGGTGGGGGGGGAGAAAGGTTAACCATCTCAATGTGACAAATTATACTTGTTACTTATCAAGGCTTTTTCAAAGGATAACACTCATTGATTGGGTAGCTGGACCAGTAAATGGTTTTTACGGATGGTCCAAAGTATTTGAACAGCCGCGTGCTGTGTTCACCATGGGACACACTCCTTAACTCTCTTGATTTAATTGCGATGTCTCGATTTTGCAAATAAATTTATCCTGACTTTGAGATGACATTTCCCAAATTGCAAAATGTCCTCCATGTTTAAATACTCTTGTTCTTTTTGGAGTTAAGAACTTGGCGGGGGGGGGGGGGGGGGGTGGGGGGTGATCAAGCAAGTCTGACGGTTAATATTTTACTTCTGTCAGGGGGATTAATGCTTTATTGATTTTTGATGGTGCATAGTTTCAAGTGTGTACCGTGAAAAATGTGCTAGTCCCTCTGGTATGGAGCCATGAAAAAATAAATTAAACATGAAACAGGCTAAAACTCCCCTGAGTTGTATTTGGATTTGCAATAATGTATTAAACTCATTAACATATAAATAATAGTGTGAGAATGAGAATAGATATTCGATTATTTGAATATTCATGCTGCTGCACATTGTAAACTAATATAGCTCTGATTTTGCCCATTTTGCCCATTTGCCGCTGATTTTTACATTATCGGAGTTAGATGTATTAATTGCTTGATTTGTGGCGAGCCAATGATTTTAGCAATGTTATTTGGTGGAGGTGCAGGATTGAGATGAGATGCTTCCCTGTATCACCACTTAGAACATAGGAAATAGGGACAGGAGTCGGCTATTCAGCCCCTCGAACTTGCGCCGCCATTCAATAAGATCATGGCTGAACTTCTGCCTCAACTCCACCTTCCCACACTATCCCCATATGCCTCAAAGGTAGTAATCTCAGGATTGCTACCAGTGCCATCTGCTAGTCAGAGTAGGAATTGCAGGATAGCTAAGATGAATACGTGGCTTGAAGAGTGGTGCAGGGGGGAGGGATTCAAATTCCTGGGACATTGGAACCGGTTCTGGGGGAGGTGGGACCAGTACAAACCGGACGGTCTGCACCTGGGCAGGACCGGAACCAATGTCCTAGGGGGAGTGTTTGCTAGTGCTGTTGGGGAGGGGTTAAACTAATATGGCAGGGGGATGGGAACCTATGCAGGGAGACAGAGGGAAGTAGAATGGGAGCAGAAGCAAAAGATAGAAAAAGAAAAGTAAAAATGGAGGGCAAAAATCAAAAAGGGCCACATTACAGCAAAATTCTAAAGGGGCAACGTGTGTTAAAAAGACAAGTCTGAAGGCTCTGTGCCTCAATGCGAGGAGTATTCGTAATCAGGTGGACGAATTAACTGCGCAGGCAGCAATTAACGAATATGATATAATTGGCATTACGGAGACATGGCTCCAGGATGACCAAGGCTGGGAACTCAACATCCAGGGGTATTCAACATTTAGCAAGGATAGACAGAAAGGAAAAGGAGGTGGGGTAGCGTTGCTGGTTAAAGAGGAAATTAACGCAATAATAAGAAAGGACATTAGCTTGGATGATGTGGAATCTGTATGGCTAGAGCTGCGGAAAATGCTAGTGGGAGTTGTGTACAGACCACCAAACAGTAGTAGAGAGGTTGGGAACATTATCAAACAAGAAATTAGGGATGCATGCAATAAAGGTACATGGGCGACTTTAATCTACATATAGATTGGGCTAACCAAACTGGGAGCAATACGGTGGAGGAGGATTTCCTGGAGTGTATTAGGGATGGTTTTCTAGACCAATATGTCGAGGAACCAACTACACGGCTGGCCATCCTAGATTAGGTGATGTGTAATGAGAAAGGACTAATTAGCAATCTTGTTGTGCGGGGCCCTTTGGGGAAGAGTGACCATAATATGGTAGAATTCTTTATTAAGATAGAGAGTGACACAGTTAATTCAGAGACTAGGGTCCTGAACTTAAGGAAAGGTAACTTCGATGGTATGAGATGTGAATTGGCTAGAATAGACTGGTAAATGATACTTAAAGGGTTCACGGTGGATAGGCAATGGCAGACATTTAAAGATCGCATGGATGAACTTCAACAATTGCACATCACTGTCTGGAATAAAAATTAAAATGGGGAAGGTGGCTCAACCGTGGCTAACAAGGGAAATTAAGGATAGTGTTAAATCCAAGGAAGAGGCATATAAATTGGCCAGAAAAAGCAGCAAACCTGAGGACTGGGAGAAATTTAGAATTCATCAGAGGACAAAGGGTTTAATTAGGAGGGGGAAAATAGAGTATGAGAGGAAGCTTGCTGGGAACATAAAAACTGACTGTAAAAGCTTCTATAGATATGTGAAGAGAAAAAGATTAGTGAAGACAAATGTAGGTCCATTGCAGTCAGAATCAGGTAAATTTATAATGGGGAACAAAGAAATGGCAGACCAGTTGAACAAATACTTTGGTACTGTCTGCAAGAAGGAAGACACAAATAACTTTCCGGAAATACTAGGGGACCGAGGGTTTAGTGAGCAGGAGGAACTGAAGGAAATCCTTATTAGTCGGGAAATTGTGTTAGGGAAATTGATGGGATTGAAGGCCGATAAATCCTCAGAGCTTGATAGTCTGCACCCCAGAGTACTTAAGGAAATGGCCCTAGAAATAGTGGATGCATTGGTGATCATTTTCCAACAGTCTATCGACTCTGAATCAGTTCCTATGGACTGGAGGGTAGCTAATGTAACACCACTTTTTCAAAAAGGAGGGAGAGAGAAAGTGGGAAATTATAGACTGGTTAGCCTGGCATCAGTAGTGGGGAAAATGTTGGAATTAATTATTAAAGATGAAATAGCAGGGCATTTGGAATGCAGTGACAGGATCGGTCCAAATCAGCTGGATTTATGAAAGGGAAATCATGCTTGACAAATCTTCTAGAATTTTTTGAGGATATAACTAGTAGAGTGGACAAGGGAGAACCAGTGGATGTGTTGTATTTGGACTTACAAAAAGCTTTTGACAAGGTCCTACACAAGAGATTGGTGTGCAAAATTAAAGCACATGGTATTGGGTGTAATATATTGACGTGGAGAGCTGGTTGGCAGACAGGAAGCAGAGAGTCGGGATAAACGGGTCCTTTTCAGAATGGCAGGCAGTGACTAGTGGGGTGCTCACCGCTAGGATGCCAGCTATTTACAATATACATCAATGATTAAGATGAAAGAATTGAGTGGAATATCTCCAAGTTTGCAGATGACGCTAAGCTGTGTGGCAGTGTGAGCTGTGAGGAGGATGCTAAGAGGCTGCAGGGTGACTTGGACAAGTTAAGTGAGTGGGCAAATGCATGGCAGATGCAGTATAATGTGGATAGGTGTGAGGTTATCCACTTTGGTGGCAAAAGCATGAAGGCAGAATATTATTTGAATGGCGGCAGGTTAGGAAAAGGGGAGGTGCAACAAGGCCTGGGTTTCATGGTACATTAGTCATTGAAAGTTGGCATGCAGGTACTGCAGGCAGTGAAGAAGACAAATGGCACATTGGCCTTCATAGCTAGGGGATTTGAGTATAGGAGCAGGGAAGTCTTACTGCAGTTGTACAGGGCCTTGGTGAGGCCTCACCTGGAATATTGTGTTCAGTTTTGGTCTCCTAATCTGAGGAAGGATGTTCTTGCTATTGAGGGAGTGCAGCGAAGGTTCACCAGACTAATTCCTGGGATGGCAGGACTGACATATGAGGAGAGACTGGATCGACTGGACCTCTATTCACTGGAGTTTAGAAGGATGAGAGGGGATCTCATAGAAACATATAAAATTCTGACAGGACTGGACAGGTTAGATGCAGGATGAATGTTCCCAATGTTGGGGAAGTCCAGAACCAGGGGACACAGTCTAAGGATAAGGAGTAAGCCATTTAGGACTGAGATGAGGAGAAACATCTTCACTCAGAGAGTTGTTAACCTGAGGAATTCTCTACCGCAGAGAATTGTTGATACCAGTTTGTTGGATATATTCAAGAGGGAGTTAGATATGGCCCTTACGGCTAAAGGGTTCAATGGGTATGGAGAGAAAACAGGAAAGGGGTACTGAGGTGAATGATCAGCCATGATCTTATTGAATGGTGGTGCAGGCTCGAAGGGCCGAATGGCCTACTCCTGCACCTATTTTCTATGTTTCTATGTTGCTTCCCTTAATATCCAAAAATGTATCGATCTCCGTCTTGTTGCTATGTTTCATGCTTTACAGCTATCAGTTGGAGGAAGCCTGGCAGCGGCCATTTTGTAATAGTCTGCTGACATCATGGAGTTCCATCCACGATCATCCTGAATGGAAACGTTATATTTCCGCATTCATTGCATTTGCCAAAATGCAGTGTTCCTTCAATATAACACGACTCCTGGGTTCCAAGAGTGTGAAATGTGAAGCCCGTTTATAAACAGGTCTAATAGTAGAAGCACTGTGTTGTGTAAATTTATTGCTGAAAATCAATGAATCAATGAAAACACACTGAGATAAAGTTTTGCTAGTGATGTCAGCTGTGGCTCAGTGGGTTGCACCCATGCTTCTGAGTCAGAATAGTTGTGGGCTCAAGTTCCACTTCAGCACATAAATTTAGGCTGGCACTCCAGTGCGGTACTGAGGGAGTGCAGCACTGTTGGAGGTGCTGTTTTTCAGATGAGATGTTAAATTGCAGTCCTGTCTGCCCTGTCAGGTAGATGTAAATGATCCCATGGCACTATTTTGAAGAAGAGCAGGGGAGTTATCCCTGGTGTCTTGGTCGATATTTATCCCTCAATCACCATAACAAAAACAGATTATCTGGTCATTATCATATTGCTGTTTGTGGGAGCTTGCTGTGCATAAATCAACTGCCGCTTTTCCTACATTACAAAAGTGACTACATCCCAAAAGTACTTCATTGGCTGTAAAGCACTTTTAGATGTCCGATGGTCATCAAAGGCGCTGTATAAATCCAAGTCTTTCTTTTCTTTTTTCTTCCAATCTTTGGTTGTAACTTCTGCAGAAACACTGGAGAAATGTTTACCCCATTTCTCTGGAGTTTCCGATAATCTTCTGTGAAGTTATTGCGGGAGATCGGGAGGTCCCCCGCAGAAAGTCCACCTCAATGTAAATTTGGTACCCAAGTAAAAAACAAATTGCATCTGAAATAGTTGTAAAATCGTGCGTATCCAGAGACAACTGCAATTAACGGAAAACTCCAGGTTTGATAGCAGCCCTTTCTGAAAAAGAAGGGGTTATTAATGTATTGCAGTGGGTCAGATACTAGGATCTGGGTTCAAATCCAGACCAGATGATAGAATTGGAAGCTTCCCCTCTCTACTGGCTGTAATGGTCCTATACGGAATGGGTTTTAATAGTCTCTGTAATGTATTTGTTTCATGGTTCTTTGCTTAAGAATTCATAGCAACACATTGCCATTAAGAGCTATTTGGTTTATTAACAAAGATTTAACAATCACACTACACATTACCAGTTCATCCACCAGCTCAATTTCCCAAGATGAACACCCCTTACTTTGATGAAACAACAAAAGTGAGAAAAAAAACTGATAATCCAGTATTTTATTTATGTTCTTCTCTATCTCTAAACATTTGCTTCAAGAGCTATTGTTGAGCTGTAGCCTGAAGAACATTTCAGATTTCTGGTTGCTCTGTCACTTTCTCTCCTCTTACAAACAGCATTTTCTACTTCGAGTTCAAATCAGTGATCAGTGGATGGTGGCAATATGCAAGCACTCACGCACACACCATTGTAAATTGTGCTGCTGCCCATTTTCCTCAATCAATTTGCACCAGCGTAATTGAATTAGTTACGATTTTTTTAGGTTCGTTTTTTTTTTCAGTTCTGCCCATTTAGGCAACTTTGGCCAGCGAATAGTTACTCCAAATCTACTTAGGCCAGCGTATGTGGCACTTCAGAAAACCCTTGCGGAGAGTTAAAGAAATCGCCGCAGGCAGGTACATCAGAGGCCATTCGGCCTGGGATAGGGGCGGGAAGCGGAGAGGACCTGGACCTAAACCACCAAGCCTTACAAACCACCAAACCTTGCAAACAAAACCTCGAATGATAGGCTACGTAAAAATAGAAGCTTGACACTGCAAAAAAAATTTGCTCAACTAAACGGTAGTAAATGCAACCAGTTCCATAAAGGAAAAAGATATTCCATTCCTCAGCATTTATCTTAATGCACAAACAAATTCACTAAGATACTCTGTCATAAAACTATAGGGTAAACTCAGCAGTCCCACAGGAGCCATGCTTAAAGAGTTTCCTTTGGGTTTTCTTTGAGTACAGCCTGGAGGCCACTTGGCCAGGGCTAGGAGTGGGCAGGAGAACTGATAGAAATCACTGGCATACAGGAGCTATTATGCTCGTAATAAAGGATGAAACTGAGTACTGTATGCAATGAGTAAGTGTGACCTTAGTTCCTTTAATTAAACTCCAGAGTGCTGTTAAGACGTGGGTGGCCTGCTTAGATACAGTGCTCCCAAGGGATACTGGGATCCCTTGGGACTCCAACAGGTAGGCCTCTGGTGGTGATGTGATACAGGTTGCCAGGGGTTACATACACAACAGGAGCACTATCAGTTCTCCTGCCCGCCCCTAGCCCAGCAAAGGAGGCAGAATAAATGAAGAGAACTTTACCTGAAGGAGTCCATCGCCACGTTCTGAAAGTGAGAGAGCCCTACAGTTGTTGCAGATTCGCAGCTACTGCGCATGCGCGGACATCACCAGCGGACTCCACTACGCATGTGCAGAAGTCCCGGCACAGTTTTAGGCGCAGAATGCTGGCTCCACTCCTGACTCGACTCGCCATGCTGTGCGACTGCAGTGAAGAGGCCGGACAGCGGCCAAAGTGGCAACAACATTTTTCGCCGCACCTCGGAACGCAGATAAGCGGCGCAACTCCGGTAAGTGTGCCGACAAATGGGCTCGGCCAAAATTGAGGCCATTGAGTCTTGTGAACATCAAGTGACTGGCTAAGCCACTCACAATGCAACAGTTCCACAAACCTGTGAGCATGCTCACATTACAGTCTCAATCCAGGCTGTAATGGGTATGGGCCTACTGCACAAAACTGCCCTCATTTGTAATTGCACTCAGATGTTGGACGTGGAAAAATGTCACCCTGGTACAGCAGGAAGTCCTCGTCTGGGTTGGGACAGAGCCATTTTGCTGGTGCAGAGGTGAGGGAACTTAACTCTGCATCTGGTCATACCGAATTTGGGAACGTAACTTGCTGCTGATGGTTCATTAACAAAAGGATTAACAATCACACTACACATTACCAGTTCATCCACCAGCTCGATTTCCCAAGAGGAACACCCCTCACTTTGATGAAACAACAAAAGTGAGAAAAAAAACCTGACAATCCAGTATTTCATTTACGTTCTTTTCTGTCTCTAAACATTTGCTTCAAGAGCTATTGTTGAGCTGTAGCCTGAAGAACATTTCAGATTTCTGGTTGCTCTGTCACTTTCTCTCCTCTTACAAACAGCATTTTCCACTTCGAGTTCAAATCAGTGATCAGTGGATGGTGGCAATATGCAAGCACTCACACACACACCATTGTAAATTGTGCTGCTGCCCAGTATAGCAGAAGGAACAATATCTGCTGTGTGCCAAAAAAGGCTCAAACCCATGCAGGTAAGTCACCTCATGATCAACTAGCGACAATCCTCTTTGGGAAGGGAGAGGTAAGCTGAGTCTCTTTGGGGTCTAGTTGGCTCCCAAAATGAGACCCTCAACGATGGGAACTTGGATTCGAGTCGGTTTTCTGCAGCAGACCTTGTCACATAATGCTTGTGTCGTGTGGGGAGTACAGTACTCCCGAGCAATGTTAACCAAAAAGTTTTGCTCACAATAAGGGGTTGGCCATTTAGGACCGAGATGAGGAGAAACTTCTTCACTCAGAGGATGGTGAATCTTTGGAATTATCTACACCAGAGGGCTCAGTCTTTGAGCATATTCAAGACAGAGAGCATTGCTATTTTTGGATATTAAGGGAATCAAGGGATATAGGGATAGTGTTATATATGTAAATCTGTAAATATCTTGTTTAACCACCAGAGGGCTCACCCCCTGGAGTCCCAAGGGATCCCACAATCCCTTGGGAGCACCTGTACTTAAGGAGGCCTCACAGGCTGGAGAGGCACTCTGGAGACCTGCAATAAAAGACTAAGGTCACACTTTACTTTGGGCTCACAGTATCTGGTCAGACTCTTTATTCATACACTACAACTGGCGACGAGATACAGATGACGAACCCCACCACAACGATGCAGAGAACAGTGGGCATCCTGAAGAAATTTTCGGAGGGAGATGATTGGGAAACCTTCATGGAGCGACTCGACCAATACTTCGTGGTCAACGAGCTGGAAGGAGAAGCGAATGCTGCCAAATGAAGGGCGATTCTCCTCACTGTTTGCGGGGCACCAACGTATGGCCTCATGAAAAATCTGCTTTGCTCCAGTGAAACCCACAGAGAAATCGTATGAGGATTTGTGCACACTGGTCCGGGAGCATCTTAACCCGAAGGAAAATGTTCTGATGGTGAGGTACCGGTTCTACAGGAGGTCTGAAGGTCAGGAAGTGGCGAGCTATGTTGCAAAGCTATGACGTCTTACAGGACATTGCGAATTTGAAGGACATTTGGAGCACATGCTCAGGACTTCTTTGTACTTGGCATTGGCCATGAAATAATACTTCGCAAACTTTTGACGGTAGAGACTCCAACCTTGAGTAAAGCCGTAGCGATAGCCCAGGTGTTCATTGCCAACAGTGACAATACCAAGCAAATCTCTCAGCACACGAGTGCTGCTACAAGTACTGTGAACAAAGTAATGTTGTTTTCGAATCGTAACGTACAGGGCAGGCCTCACATGCCTGCAGCTGCACGTCCGCAGATGTCTCAGAGTCCACCATCAAGGGTGATGAATGCAAGGCCATTAACACCTTGTTGGCGCTGCGGGGGTGATCATCATTTCCATTCATGCTGCTTCAAAGGATACGTTTGCAAGGGCTGTGAAACAATGGGATAGCTCCAATGTATGTGCAGGCGAGCTGCAAACTCTGCTAATCCTGCAAACCACCAAGTTGCAGAGGAGGACAGATCCACGGCAGATCACGATGAACCAGAGCCTTAGACCGGGGAGGCAGAGGTATATGGGGTGCACACATTTACCATAAAGTGCCCCCCGATAATGCTGACGGTTGAATTAAATAGACTCCCAGTGTCAATGGAGCTGGACACGGGCACGAGCCAGTCCATTATGAGCAAAAAGATTTTCGATAAATTGTGTTGCAGCAAGGCCTCAAGGCCAGTCCCGACTCCCATTCGCACTAAACTGAGACCTTACACGAAGGAACTGAATCCCGTAATTGGCAGTGCTACTGTAAAGGTCTCCTACGATGGAGCGCTACACAAGTTACCACTCTAGGTGGTACTGGGCGATGGCCCCACGTTGCTCGGCAGGAGTTGGCTGGGGAAGATACGCTGGAACTGTGACGACGTCCAAACGCTCTCGCCTGTCGACGACACTTCGTGTGCCCAGGTCCTAAACAAGTTCTCCTTGCTGTTCGAACCAGGCAGCGGGAAGTTTCAAGGAGCAAAAGTGAAGCTCCACCTAATTCCGGGGGCACGACCCATCCATCACAAGGCGAGAGCAGTACCGTACATGATGAGAGAAGGGTGAAGATCGAGCTGGATCGGCTGCAACGAGAGGGCATCATTTCGCCGATCGAATTCAACGAGTGGGCCAGTCCGATTGTTCCAGTCCTCAAGGGAGATGGCACCATCAGAATCTGTGGTGATTACAAAGTAACTATCAATCGTTTCTTCCTGCAGGATCAATACCCACTACCAAAGGCAGACGACCTTTTTGTGATGCTGGCGGGAGGAAAGACGTTCACAAAGCTGGACTTGACCTCGGCCTACATGATGCAGGAGCTGGAGGAATCATTGAAGGGCCTCACTTGCATCAACACGCACAAAGGTCTCTTCATTTACAACAGATGCCCGTTTGGGATTCAATCAGCCGCGGCGATCTCCAGAGAAACATGGAAAGCTTACTGAAGTTGGTCTCGCGCACCGTGGTCTTCCAGGATGATATCTTGGTTGCAATGCGTTTTCCTGGTGCCTGAAGTGGAGTTCCTGGGGAAAGAATTGCGGCGGACGGCATCAGGCCCACCGATTTGATGACGGAGGCAATCGAGAACGCACCGAGGCCGCAGAACGTGATGGAGCTGCGGTCGTTTGTAGGACTCCTGAACTACTTTGGTAAACTTCTTACCGGGTCTCAGCACATTGTACTAACCACTGCATGCCTTATTGCATAAAGGAGACAAATGGGTATGGGGTAAAAGCCAAGAAAATGCCTTTGTAAAAGCTAGAAACTGTTATGCTCAAACACATTGCTTGTGTTGTATGATCCATGTAAGCATTTGGTACTAGCATGTGATGCATTGTCATATGGTGTTGGGTGTGTATTGCACCAACCTAATGAATCTGGGAAATTGCAACCGATTGCCTATGCATCCAGAAGTCTGTCTAAGGCTGAGAGGGCCGACAGCATGATTAAAAAAGAAGCATTAGCGTGTGTTTATAGGGTAAAGAATATGCATCAATATCTGTTCGGGTTCAAATTTGAATCGGAAACTGACCATAAACCACTCATATCCCTCCTTTCTGAAAGTAAGGGGATAAATACGAATGCATTGGCCTGCATCCAGAGATGGGTGCTCATGTTGTCAACATACAACTGCAGCATCCGCAATTGGCCAGGCACAGAAAACTGTGCCGATGCTCTCGGCAGGCTACCATTGCCCACCACGGAAGCATAATGAAAGCATTCGAGAGTGAGCAATCACCCATAACCGCCCGATAGATTAGAACATGGACGAGCCAGGATCCCTTACTATCCCTAGTAAAAAATTGTGTGCTTCACGGGAGCTGGTCCAGTGTCCAATTAGAAATGCAGGAACAAATAAAGCCGTACCAGCGGCGCAAAGATAAAATGTCTATACAGGCAGACTGCCTTCTGTGGGGTAATCGGGTAGTGGTGCCAAAAAAGGGCAGGGACACTTTTATTCGTGATCTCCACAGTACCCACCCAGGCATTGTAATGATGAAAGCGATAGTCAGGTCCCACGTGTGGTGGCCCGGAATCGATGCGGACTTAGAGTTCTGTATGCACAAATGTAACACATGTTCACAGTTAAGCAATGCACCCAGGAAGGCGCCACTAAGTTTATGGTCTTGGCCCTCCAAACCGTGGTCTAGCGTCCATGTCAACTATGCAGGCCCGTTCTTGGGTAAAGTATTCCTAGTGGTTGCAGATGCGTACACCAAATGGATTGAATGTGAGATAATGTCGGCAAGCACGTCCGCTGCCGCCACTGAAAGCCCGCGGGCCATGTTTGCCATGCACGGCTTTCCTGATGTCCTTGTAAGTGGCAATGGGCCGTGTTTCACCAGTGCCAAGTTCAAAGAGTTCATGACCTGCAATGGGATCAAACATATTACATCTGCCCCGTTCAAACCAGCATCCAATGGTCAGGCAGAGAGAGCAGTGCAAACAATCAAGCAGAGCTTGAAAAGGGTAACTGAAGGCTCACTGCAGACTCGCCTATCCTGAGTCCTGCTTAGTTACCGCACGAGACCCCACTTGCTCACTGCTCGCTGAACTGCTCATGATAAAGGCACTTAAGACAAGGCTCTCATTAGTCCACCCTGATCTACATGAACAGGGAGAGAGTAGGTGGCTTCAACAAAATACATATTATGATAGCGCAAATGTGTCACGCGAAATTGAGATTAATGATCCTGTATTTGTGTTGAACTATGGACAAGGTCCCAAATGGCTCACCGGCACTGTCGTGGCCAAAGAGGAGAGTAAGGTTTTTTGGGTCAAGCTTTCAAATGGACTCATCTACAGGAAACACTTGGACCAAACCAAACTCAGATTCACGGACTATTCAGAGCAACCCACATTAGACCCTACCTTTTTTGACCCCCCAACACACACACCAGTGGCAACCGACACAGCGGTTGACCACGAAGCAGAACCCATCACCCCCAGCAGCCCAGCAGGACTCACCACACCAGGCAGCCCAGCAAGGCCAGCTGCACAACAGCCCAGCGAGGGCCCAACAAACGACTCACGAAAACCAGCATTTGCACCGAGACGATCAACCAGGGAAAGAAAGGCCCCAGATCGACTCACCTTGTAAACAGTTACACTATTGACTTTGGAGGGGGGGGGGGGGGGTGCGGAGTGTTGTTATATATGTAAACCTGTAAATACCTTGTTTAACCACCAGAGGGCTCACCCCCTGGAGTCTCAAGGGATCCCACAATCACTTTGGAGCACCTGTAACTTAAGGAGGCCTCACAGGCTGGAGAGGCACTCTGGGGACCTGCAAAAAAAGACTAAGGTCATACTTTACTTTGAGCTCACAGTATCTGGTCAGACTCTTTATTCATACACTACAGATAGTGCAGGAAAGTGGAGTTCAGGTGGAAGACCAGCCAGGTCTCATTGAATGGCGGAGCAGGCTCGAGGGGCGGAATGGCCTACTCCTGCTCCTAATCCTTATGTTCTTATGTTCTCATGCATAGGACCTGGAGGCTAAACCTGTCACTATGGCTACAATCCTTCCCATGTCACTCCAGCGGGCCAAGTCCTAGCTGGTAGGGTATTAAAGTTGGACAAGCAAAAGAAAGTTTACAAGCACAAAAGCAAAACACTGCGGATGCTGGAATCTGGAATAAAAACAGAAAATGCTGAAAATCTCAGCAGGTCAGGCAGCATCTGTGGAGAGAAAGCAGAGATAACGTTTTGGGTTGATGACCCTTCGTCGAAAAGAACAGTTTCTTAACAAGCACTGAAAAGGAGAGGGGAAGAAAGAACAGGTTTACAAGCGCTCTGTGCTGGGACACCACATGGTTTCAGCTGTTTAAACATGGTTTAAACTCTGACAATAACCCAGTCACACTTGGGGGGACCTCTTTCATTGCACCTGCAGCCTGCACCTAAATTCAAGGCTTAAGTAAGTGAGAGGCTCACTACAGGGAGAGAGTTTGCACCCCACATCAGGCAAGAGGACGCTGTGTGTGGATTTCTCAGTCGTTTAGAGATTCTTAAATAATGGTGAAGTACTTCCAGACGCATCAGACACCCGGCTGACCAAATAAAAACAAACAAATATATTGCTTGTGTATTAATAATTAATGGCTGTACAGGCTCTTATTGTACGAGCAGCACCGTCAGAGAAATATTAAACTTGTAAATGAAGTTAATGTGTTTCTCCGGCAAGGGACTAATTCCATTAAAGGCCAACTTTGTAATTATTTTTTAGTGCGTTGTCAGAATGAGAACACAGCAGGCATTTGAGGCAGAGTAATTAGTGGACCCTGTCTGTCTGTGGCAGAGTGTGAAAGCACTGTTTGAAAATGATTTATGACTGTGCGTTGAATTCAGTAAGTCTTTGCATTCTTTATGAACACTGGCTGAGATAGCTGAAACCGCAATTAGGCAATTCATTTGAAAAGGCAAGTCGAAGGAATTTACATTAAGTATTATTTTGGCACATTTTAATCACAGTAATACTGGACTATTGCATTTCCTTGGCACCTGCCACATGCAGCCTGTCAAAGCTAATGAAAATAATATATGTAAAACTGTTAATATTTTATAACTTCGTCAGAGATTATTCTTTTATTTAATAAAGATAAGGCACAGGTCTAGGATGAAGGATTGCGGATATATGCTGCTGTGTTTTAAGGAACTGTTACTTTTCCGTTTAAATAGATGACACACTGTCATGGAACGGTAGCCACTTGACTTCTTCAGTCATTAAAAATTCAATCTATTCGTTATTTTCATTTCAATTAATTTTTCATCGCTTTGGCACCAATGCCTGTAATATAGCGACTGTGTCATACCAGGAGGCACAGCATGCTGTTCTACATCAATGCCATTTGTCAAGGTAAAAATATTGTTCTGAAATAAATTTGCGTGAATTCCGAATTCTGCTTCTCTCTCTCTCTCGAGCAGCGTGTTGTATTGCATGGTTTGCCAGACAACATATTTGAAGCTTGTCTGTCACCGCCTAATGATTAAATCAGTAGAGTAGTTAGCGTTCTCAGTATTGCAATAGCAACTCTGCAGGCTGGATTTTCGGCTTTGAAGGTTTCGGGGCGGTAATGGCGGCGGGACAGTAACATTTGCGCCCGGGAATAGTTTGCGCCTCAGTCAGCAAAATTGGGCAGCTGGGCCCTGAGTGTGGGGCGCCGCACTAAGGGAGGTGTTAGCATGGGAAAATCCCAGCTGAAGAACCGGGCCGAGAGTGCTCAGCTGGCCGAGCACCCTGGGAGAGGTGTGTAACGCCTCCCTTAGTGCTCCGCCCCACACTCAGGGCCCAGCTGACTGTGGCTCAAACTGTACCGCCCCGCCGCTGTACAGCCCCGAAATGAGCAAAGCCGAAAATAAGTAATGGGGGAGAACTGGACGGAGGGGAGGCCTCTCCCAACCTCGCTCCCTCCATTTGCTGCATATAAGGCAACGCCCAATGCCACATTATTACAGCCGATCCAATCCCGACTGTTCCCCAAGGGCGGATTAGGTTAAAATAATCCTCACATCAGTAAATCTAAACAGTAAATCCCGAGGGATCAGAGTTTAAAACTATTTCAGGGTTACTGACCAACAATAGGAGATTAGCTGGATAAAATTGTTACTTTATTCAAGAAATATTCAGAAGGTACAGCATGTTACTTTGTTCAGAAATATAATCAACATGAAGATTGTACTCGGATTAAAGGACGGCTGCTTTTTCCGCTGTTGAGGCATCTTATGATGGTTTCATTGTACAGGTATTGTTATGTATGCAACACCTTGTAACCAGCATTCTACTGCCACCAGACGGTGCATCTGTTTAAGTCCTAAGGGATCCCAGCATCCCTTGGGAGCATTGCATATGAGCAGGCCTCCCATGCTGTGCCAGCACTCTGGAGTCAGAATAAAGAGACTAAGGTCACACTTACGCAAGTCTACAGTACTCAGTCACATTGCTTTATTTATTCAACTGGTGATGAGTAATAGAAAACGAACCATCACATGAAAATGCAGAGAACTGTTGATATCCTGGAGAAATTCTCAGAAAGTGATGATTGGGAGGCCTTTGTGGAGCAACTCGACCAATGCTTCGTGGCCAGCGAACTCGAAGGGAATGAGAACGCTGCCAAACGACGGGCGATCCTCCTCACCGTCTGCGGGGCAAAAACCGATGGCCTCATGAAGAACCTTCTTGCTCCGGTGAAACCAACAAGCAAATCATATGAAGAACTGTGTACGCTGGTCCGGGAGCAACTAAATCTGAAGGAGAGCATTCCGATAGCAAGGTATCGATTTTATACATGTCAACGGTCTGAAGTGGCGAGCGACATCGCCGAACTAAGGCGCCTTGCAGGACATTGCGAATTCGGTGGATTCCTGGATCAAATGCTCAGAGACTTTTTTGTGCTTGGCATTGGCCATGAGGTTATCCTTTGCAAACTAGCTAATCCATCATGAGTAAAAAGATGTTTGAGAGACTGTGGTGCAACAAGGCATCCAGACGAGCCCTGAGCCCCATCCACACGAAACTGAGAACGTACACCAAAGAGCTCATCACTGTCCTGCGCAGCGCCATGGTCAAGGTCACCTACGAGGGCACGGTGCATGAACTGCCACTCTGGATTGTCCCGGGCGATGGCTCCACACTGCTTGAAAGGAGCTGGCTGGGCAAAATCTGCTGTAACTGGGATGACATCCGAGCGCTATCACATGTCGATGAGGCCTCATGTACCCAGGTTCTTAAAAAATTTCCTCCCCTTTTGAGCCAGGCATTGAAAACTTTTCTCGGGCGATGGTGAGGATCCACTTGGTCCCAGGGGCACGACCCACTCACCACAAGGCGCGAGCAGTACCTCACATGATGAGGGAGAGAGTGGAAATCGAGCTGGACAGGCTGCAACGCGAGGGCATCATCTCCCCAGTGGAATTCAGCGAGTGGGCCAGCCCGATTGTTCCAGTACTCAAAAGTGATGGCACGTTCAGGATTTGCGGCGATTATAAAGCAACTATTAATCGTTTCTCGCTACAGGACCAATACCCGCTACCTAAGGCAGATGACGCAGGCACCTCGACTACGGGCAAGCTATTCAATTTTATGTTTAGCAGTATAGGTGGACATTTCATTGAAAATGTGTGCACCCCGTGTACTTCAGCATCTGCCTCCTCTCTCTGAGGCTCAAAATTGCTTTGATCCAGCATGGACCGATCGTCCTCAGCTGCATGGTGGTGAGCAGATTTTGCAGAGCCTGCAGCTCATTTGCAAGCTCGTTGGAGGTTCCCCATTGTTCCACAGCTCTTGCAAACATACCCTTTGAAGCGGCATGAATAGGCTGAATGGAAGCCTCCACGACACCAACAAGGTGTGAATTGCCTTGCATTCATCCTTTGTTGGGGACTCTGAGTCATCTGGGTTACCTGAGGCCTGCTGGCAATTGCAGACCCGTGGGTTCTGTCCTGTACATTTCTGCTCGCAAACATAGTTCCAGTTAATTTATGAACATTGCTAGCACTTGTGTGTTGAGAGATTTGTTTGGTGTTATCATTGGTGGACATAAACGCCTGTGCTATTGCAATGGCCTTACTGAGGGTCGGTGTCTCTACAGTCAAACGTTTTTGTAGGATGGTCTCGTGGCCAATGCCCAGTACAAAAAAGTCTCTGAGCATTTGCTCCAGGTCGCTATCAAACTCACATTGTCCTGCAAGTCGCCTTAGCTCGGCGACGTAGCTCGCCACTTCCTGACCTTGAGATCTCTGGCACGTGTAGAACCGATACCTCGCCATCAGCACACTCTCCCTCGGGTTAAGATACTCCCGAACCAGTATACACAGCTCCTCATACGACTTATCTGTGGATTTCACCAGAGCCAGAAGATTCTTCATGAGGCTGTAGGTCGGTGCCCCGCAGACCGTGAGGAGGACCGCTCTCCTTTTTGCAGCACTTCCTTCTCCGTCCAGCTCGTTGGCTACAAAGTACTGCCCTAGCCATTCGACATAGACTTCCCAGTCCTCACCCTCTGAGAACTTCTCCAGGATGCCCACAGTTTGCTGCATCTTTGCATTGGATTCGTATTCTCGTCGCCAGTTATTGTGTTCCTAACACAGATGAGACTGCACACAGGGAGATTAAAGTGACAGTGACCTCAGTCTTTAATAAGACACTCCAGAGTGAGGAACAGGCCTTAGGGACAGGCTTATATACAGTGCTCCCAAGGGAAGCTGGGATCCCTTGGGACTTCAGGGGATGAGCTCCCTGGTGGTGGAATATGGGAGTGCATGTTTTACAGATACACAATAGCGCCGGTTCAACGAGTGGGCCAGTCCGATTTTTCCGGTTCTCAAGGGCGATGGCACGGTCAGAATTTGTGGGGAGTATAAAGTAATGATTAACCATTTTTCGCTGCAGGACCAGTACCTGCTACCCAAGGCAGGCGACCTATTTGCGACGCTGGCAAGAGGGAAGACGTTCACCAAGTTGGACCTGACCTCGGCCTACATGACACAGGAGCTGGCGGAATCTTCGAAAGGCCTCACCTGCATCAACACGCACAAAGGTCTGTTCATCTACAATAGATGTCCGTGGCTATTTTTCAAAGGAACATGGAGAGACTGCTAAAATCGGTTCCGCACACCGTGGTTTTCCAGGGCGACATATTGATCACTGGTCGGGACACCATCGAACACTTCCAGAACCTGGAAGAAGTTCTAAGTCGGCTAGATCATAACATAAGAACATAAGAATTAGGAACAGGAGTAGGCCATCTAGCCCCTCGAGCCTGCTCCGCCATTCAACAAGATCATGGCTGATCTGGCTGTGGATTCAGCTCCACTTACCGGCCCGCTCCCCATAACCCTTAATTCCCTTATTGATTAAAAATCTATCTATCTGTGATTTGAATACATTCAATGAGCTAGCCTCAACTGCTTCCTTGGGCAGAGAATTCCACAGATTCACAACCCTCTGGGAGAAGAAATTTCTTCTCAACTCGGTTTTAAATTGTCTCCCCCGTATTTTGAGGCTGTGCCCCTTAGTTCTAGTCTACCCGACCAGTGGAAACAACCTCTCTGCCTCTATCTTGTCTATCCCTTTCATTATTTTAAATGTTTCTATAAGATCACTCCTCACCCTTCTGAACTCCAACGAGTAAAGACCCAGTCTACTCAATCTATCATCATAAGGTAACCCACTCATCTCCGGAATCAGCCTAGTGAATCGTCTCTGTACCCCCTCCAAAGCTAGTATATCCTTCTTTTAGTAAGGTGACCAAAACTGCACGCAGTACTCCAGGTGCGGCCTCACCAATACCCTGTACAGCTGCAGCAGGACCTCCCTGCTTTTGTACTCCATCCCTCTCGCAATGAAGGCCAACATTCCATTCGCCTTCCTGATTACCTGCTGCACCTGCAAACTAACTTTTTGGGATTCATGCACAAGGACCCCCAGGTCCCACTGCACCGCAGCATGTTGTAATTTCTCCCCATTCAAATAATATTCCATTTTACTGTTTTTTTTTCCAAGGTGGATGACCTCACACTTTCCGACATTGTATTCCATCTGCCAAACCTTAGCCCATTCGCTTAACCTATCTAAATCTCTTTGCAGCCTCTCTGAGTCCTCTACACAACCCGCTTTCCCACTAATCTTTGTGTCATCTGCAAATTTTGTTACACTACACTCTGTCCCCTCTTCCAGGTCATCTATGTATATTGTAAACAGTTGTGGTCCCAGCACCGATTTCCAACCCGAAAAGGACCCATTTATCCTGACTCTCTGCTTTCTGTTAGCCAGCCAATTCTCTATCCATGCTAATACATTTCCTCTGACTTCACGTACCTTTATCTTCTGCAGTAACCTTTTGTGTGGCACCTTATCGAATGCCTTTTGAAAATCTAAGTACACCACATCCATCAGTACACCTCTATCCACCATGCTCGTTATATCCTCAAAGAATTCTAGTAAATTAGTTAAACATGATTTCCCCTTCATGAATCCATGTTGCATCTGCTTGATTGCACTATTCCTATCTAGATGTCCCGCTATTTCTTCCTTAATGATAGCTTCAAGCATTTTCCCCACGACAGATGTTAAACTAACCGGCCTATAGTTACCTGCCTTTTGTCTGCCCCCTATTTTAAACAGAGGCGTTACATTAGCTGCTTTCCAATACGCTGGACCTCCCCAGAGTCCAGAGTCATGTAGGACTCAGGTTGAAACGCTCGAAGTATGTTTTCCTGGTGCCAGAGATCGAGTTCTTAGGGAGAAGAATCGCGGCAGATGGCATCAGACCCACCAACACCAAGACGAAGGCCATCAAGAACGCACCGAAACCACAGAATGTGACAGAGCTGCGGTCGTTCCTGGGACTCCTCAATTATTTTAGTAATTTCCTACCCGGGTTAAGCACCTTGCTAGAACCTCTACATGTGTTGCTACGCAAGGGAGATGACTGGGTATGGGGGAAATCATGAGAGACTGCTTTTGAGAAAGCTAGAAATCTGTTATATTCCACCAAACTGCTTGTTCTGTATGACCCAGTAAAAGTTTAGTGCTAGCTTGCGATGCATCTTCGTACGGGGTTGGGTGTGTGCTACAACAAGCAAACGAATCAGGAACATTGCAACCGATCACTTAAGCGTCCAGGAGTTTGTCCAAGGCCGAAAGGGCCTACAGCATGATTGAAAAAGAAGCTCTGGCATGCGTTTACGGGCTGAAAGAATGCACCAGTATCTATTTGGGCTTAAGTTCGAGTTAGAAACTGACCATAAGCCGCTCATCTTGCTATTCTCAGAGAGCAAAGGTATTAATACCAATGCCTCTACTCGCATCCAAAGATGGGTGCTCATGCTGTCTGCATACAACTATGTAATCCACCACAGACCAGGCACAGAGAACAGCGCTGATGCTCTCAGTCGACTACCATTGCCCACCACCGGGGTGGAAATGGCACAGCCTGCAGACTTGCACTTGGTGATGGATGCATTTGAAAATGAAAAGTCACTCGTTACGGCCCGCCAGATCAGGACCTGGACCAGCCAGGATCCTTTACTGTCCCTTGTAAAAAACTGTGTCCTCCATGGGAGCTGGTCCAGTGTCCCAGCGGAAATGCATGAAGAGATCAAGCCGTTCCAGCGACGCAAAGACGAAATGTCCATACAGGCGGACTGTCTTTTGTGGGGTAATCGCGTGGTTTTGCCTAAGAAAGGCAGGGAAATGTTCATACACAACCTACACAGTACCCACCCAGGTATAGTAATGATGAAAGCTATAGCCAGATCCCATGTGTGGTAACTCGGCATCGACTCAGATTTGAAGTCCTGCGTGCGCCAATGCAACACTTGCTCTCAACTGAGCAATGCACCCAGAGAGGCATCGCTAAGTTTGTGGTCATGGCCCTCCAAACCGTGGTCTAGGATCCACGTTGACTTCGCTGGCCCGTAACTAGGCAAAATGTTTTTGGGTGTTGAGGATGCTTATTCAAAATGGATTGAGTGTGTAATAATGTCTGTACGCACGTCCACTGCCACCATCGAAAGCCTATGAGCCATGTTTTCACGCACGGCCTGCCTGATGTCCTTGTCAGCGACAATGGGCCATGTTCACCAGCGCTGAATCCAAGGAATTCATGACCTGCAATGGGATCAAGCACGTCACATCTGCTCCGTTCAAGCCCACATCTAACAGCCAGGCAGAACGGGCAGTCCAAACCATCAAACAAAGCTTGAAACGCGTGTCAGAAGGCTCTCTGTAGACCTGCCTTTTGTGAGTCCTGCTCAGCTACTGCACAAGACCCCACTCGCTCCCCCTGCTGAACTGCTCATGAAAAGGGCACTCAAAACAAGGCTCTCTCTAGTCCACCCTGATCTCCATGATCATGTCGAGGGCAGACGGCATCAACAAAGCATGTAGCATGATCGCGCAAATTTGTCACATGGTTTTCAAGTCAATGACCCTGTATTTGTACTCAACTATGGACATGGTCCCAAATGGCTTGCTGGCACTGTTGTAGCCAAAGAAGGGAGTAGGGTGTTTGAGGTCAAACTTGCAAATGGACTAATTTGCAGAAAGCATTTGGACCAAACCAAACTGCAATTCACAGACAGCCATGAGCAACCTGAAGAGGACAGCACCAACTTCGGCCCTCCGATACACAAACACAAATGGCAACCGACATCACGGTTGACCACGAAGCTGAAGTCATCATCTCCAGCAGCCCAGCAAGGCCAGCTGCGCAGCAGCCCAGTGAAGGCCCAACCAACTCACCTGCACCTGTGTTTGCACCGAGACGATCGACTAGGGAGCGGAAAGCCCCAGATCGTCTCACCCTGTAAATAAGTGTACTATTGACATTGGGGGGGGGGGGGGGGGGGGGGAAGTGATGTTATGTATGCAACACCTTGTAACCAGCATTCTACCATCACCAGAGGGTGCATTTGTTGGAGTCCCAAGGGATCCCAGCATCTGTAATACTTCCAAACAACAAGCAAGGCCTCCCAAAATTTCACAGTGAAATGTCACAAAACCAAACATCTTATAACTTATAAAATCAGCAATTTAGGGGGTTAGAGGGTTTTGGTCAAACAACTAAAACTGTTTACGTGAATAGCCTCTCTTCAAAGGTGCTATACAAATGCAAGTTGTTATTGCTGGTACCATGGGAGCGATTTCCTATGGCTCGTTCAGGCTGTTAAAGAGCGTCCGAGGTGGCCAAGATGGGGTCTTGAGCTGAAATGCCAGTTTAGCCTGCGTTTAGTGCAAGAGGCCATCTTGGTAAAGGAATTGAAGCTTGTGCTAGGAATGGCCACCGGGAGGATTGTTAAGCAGCTGATTGCCTGCTAACGCTCATTATGGAGGCTGCACAGCACTTTGGTGGTTAGTACTTGACCTAACGCCCTCTGCTATCAGCAACCAACTGATTGGGAGTAAATTAGTCGTTGCTGAGGATTTTGAGCGCTACTTAAACCTGTTACTGTTCACTTTGCTGTTGGAGACTTGAAGAGGATTTTTGAAACACATTGGGAGACTTTGAGGGACACTTTGTCAAGACATCACCAACACCCTATCAACATTTATTCCGGAAATTCTCTGAGGAATTCACCTAAAAAGAGTTAGTGTTAGGCGGCTCTACCTTATAGGACTCACCAGGAGAAAGGTAGTTCTTGGTCATGGACTTCCTGCTAGGGGTCCCCCATGGTCTGCAGGAGAAATGGGAGGAGGACACGAGGCCAGGCAGAGCAGCACCAGCTGCTGCAAGAGAGAGGGACAGAGGGCAAGGTGGATTCCTTCCTCCCTGCGGGTACAGGACATCCCTCCTCCTCTGAATCTCCAGTGCTGCGTCCAAGAACCTGTGCACCCTCTCACTCGCTCCCTGAACCATCCTGAAACATGCTGCTGTGTGTCAACCAGCTCACTCCACACCTTCAGTGGAAGTGGGTGCGTGGAGCCCACATATATTGCTCCATGAAAATTGAGTCGAATCAACGCTGGAGTGCTAAACCTGCAGGGGGAGAAATCGGCTTGGTTTGCACCTCCCATTAGCGCCTGCGGGGGGGGCGGTAACGGGGCGCTAAAGGGTTGCCGACCGGACGCGGTGAATTCAGTGACGCCCGCGAACTTCAGTGCTGGTTTTGCGCTGGCGCTAACACTTACTGCCTCTGTCTCTAGTGTCCATAGATCGTGATGTCATCAAGTCTGCAATGCCCCATTAGCGCCCCGGATGTGAAATTCGCTCCTGCCCCCTGCTGCCGTGATTATATGGTCAAAACACTGGAGTGGACTTTGAGCCCACAATTTTCTGACCCGATGTGACAGGGCTGACCACCATAGCCATTCTGCCCTTATTTTTATATTTTGCATCATAAATTCCTACATCCATATTTCTAATGGAAATTCCAATGTAAACATGCTACGTTGTATAGTTATAACCCCCCCCTCCCCCACATATACACACACACACAAACACCTCTCCCCACCACCCCAGTCAAGGCACTGCAACAAATGTGAACATAGAAATTTATCATGGAAAAAGTTGGCAGGAAGTGCATGCGTTTTGAAGAATTTTAAAAATATTACAGATAGAAAAGAAAAATAGAAAGACTTGAATTTATATAGCACCTTTTACGACCACCGGATGTTTCAAAGCGCATTTACAGCCAATGAAGTACTTCTGGAGTGTAGTTACTGTTGTAAAGTATGAAACGCGGCAGCCAATCTGCGCACAGCAAGCTCCCACAAACAGCAATGTGATAATGACCAGAAAATCTGTTCTTTTTTTGTTATGTTGATTGAGGAATAAATATTGGCCAGGACACCAGGGATAACTCCCCTGCTCTTCTTGGAAATAGTGCCATGTGATCCTTTAGGTCAACTTGTGAGAACAGACAGGGCCTCGGTTTAACATCTCATCTGAAAGGTGGCACCTCCAACACTGCACGCTCCCTCAGCACTGCACTGGAGTGTCAGCCTAGATATTTTCATGCTCAAGTCCCTGGAGTGGGACTCGAACCCACAACCTTTCTGACTCAGAGGTGAGAGTGCTGCCCACTGAGCCACAGCTGACACTGATAGAGAGCAAGGGTAAACTGCTGGCTCATTTTGCCTTCTTTTCCAGAATACCCTTCTGCATCCAATCTTCAAAATGAGTCGATTCCTGCTGTTGGACATGACTGCACTCTCGTCTTGCAGTCAGTGTATCAGATAAGTCCCAACACAAGTGTTACTGCTGCTTTCCTCGTCATGCTCCTGTCCCTCTTCCTTTCTGCTCGGTGGTGGTTAGTGCCATACCACTTGTGCTCAGCTTCAGGGAGCGGCGCGTGCTGCTGCAAGAGGGCGGCGGCTGACTGCAGTGCGGGTAGGCGCAGCAGCAGCGGCGAGGTCGGGGGCGAAGGAGCGGCAAGAGTTCACAGAAGGATGTGATTGGGGCCCAGGAGAGGCGCGAGTTCGGGGTCCAGAAGAGGCGTGGGCCCAGGGGCAGCATGGTCCAGCCCGCACTGCGATATGTGTGTGCACTAGGGTGCGTGCAGCAGAGCAGGTCTCCAGTCGTCCTGGTTAATCCTTGCCACTGGACCGCGAGCTAGCTCTGTCAAGCCCGTGTGGTGGCTGATGTGCAACGGCCACCACACGTTAAAAAAATCCACGCACAGGCATCTTCCACACTTCAGGATGTAGTTTGGGACCTAGAATATTAGTTCCTTCATTGAAACACCTGTGAACTCATCCCTTTTCGGCATGGAAGCAAGTCATCCTCGTTTCGAGGGACCGTCTATGATGATGATGACTTGTGCTCAATTCACATTGCTAATGTCGTCAAAGTTAGCCGGGAAGCCTATAAAATCCAAATTCTGTTCTCTTCCTTTGTGTGTTGCCAAATACTTCCTTTCATGTGTCAGTGTAGTTTAAACAGTTATTTGCTGACTTTAATGCATCTCGAAAGTTTGAAGTTAGTTGTACAAAGTTGAAAATGCCAGGAATGAAACAATGTGCATGCCTTGGATCGTGATCGTTTTGAATAACAAACTCTTTGCACAGTATTTTACTGTGAATTATGGACCTTGCCTGAGCAGGTACTGAACAGCCTGCGGACCTTGACATTGTCATGCTTCAGGAATCTGCTGAAAATCTGCTGATCGTGTGACTTATGAATAACCATTCAGAAAGGTCAGTGTCAGGGAGTCCACAGGCACTTAGTCATATCAACACAACCAGTGGTGGGGTTTGCACTCAGTGACCGGACGATAACTGGCCAAGTTAAGCAACTGTTGCTGGTAGGAGGAGCCTAGCAGAACCAAGAGAGCCAGCTGGGTCAATGCTGCCATCGCCAGGCTTCTGAGTAAATCTGAGTGCTGATTCAACAAAGAAAGACTTGCATTTAGGTAGCGCCTTTGATTACCACCAAGTGCACTCACTCTCTAACCCCACTACACTTGGTGGTCATCAAAGGCGCTATATAAATGCAAGTCTTTCTTGCACTTGGATGTCCCAATGCACTTTACATTCAATGAAGTATGCTTTGAAGTGTAGCCACTGTTTGCGCACAGCAAGATCCGGCAAACAGCAATGTGATTATGGCTAGATAATCCGTATTTTAGTGATGTTGAGTGAGGGATGAATATTGGCCCAGGAGACCGGGGATCACTCCCTGCTCGTCTTCAAAATAGTGCCGTGGAATCTTTTACGTCCACCTGAGAGCGCACAGAGGACTTACAGTGATGTCAAAAGGGAACACTGATGTGTTTGGGGAACACAAAGTTACATTTGTAGTAACTGCTGGAAGTCAGCTGTAGGAATAAAATCTGAGATATATGTGCTGGTAACTAGGAGCCCAAAATAGATGAGATTTGCGTCTTTGGGTTATTTTAAAACACACAGCAATAATAACAATAATCAAAGCGGCGTTAAAAATAAATGCCTCGAAAGATAGTCTGGACAAATGTTGATTACCTCAGAAGGAGGAAAGGATGTCAGATACGGTGCTGTAGAAGTAAGAATAATATAGATTCAAATGGCTGAGGAAATGAAGAGGCGATTATTAATGAGTCATTTTGGAGCTGGCGAGAGGACCTGACCGTTGCCAGGAGGAGTGGGAGCGTTCTAAGTTCTAATTACTTTTGTAGAGTAGGATACCAAGAATTGTAAATCTGAGGTTTAATAGCTTTAATTAAAACTGAATCAGTCGGAAGACCTTTACACCGCCGTTGTCAGTTACTCTGACTGCGGGGTTGCTGTGCTGAAGAGTTCAGAGCTGGGTGAAGATCACCGGGGAAATTTGAATTTAGGTAGATTACTTCAGTTGAGGCGATGCAACTATCGACAGAAATTTGCTGTTGCCTGTGCCAGCTACTGGCAGAAGCTTCCTGCTTTGTGTTGAGAAAGCGCCCATCAGAGAAAACTCCAGCCCACAGTGTAATGTATGAAATGATACAAAGAACTCCGTACTGTGAGCCAGTGACTAGGTGTAACCTGGTCAGTCTTTAATGGCTTCCAGAAGTGAAGATACAAAGGTGAAGTTCAGATTATATACCGGGACCAGCACGAGTGTACCTATGACCCTAGGACCTTCAACGGTAGTGCCCCCTGTTGGTGGGCAGACCTTATGTACATACATTACACATAGTTCCACCACCAATTAAAGAAGAAAAGGAGAACGGTGAAAAGAGGAAAGAGAAAGATAGACCAGATTCAATCGGCTATAGTGCTGGCTGCACTGTCCAGGCACAAGCAAAATTGTGATAAGGAGAACTTCACCTCACAAAAATTCAGCACAACATATTTAACAATGTGGCCGTCGGATTCACACCAAATGATTGATTGAGTGCATCAATACCTCTCCACTGTCCTCTTTTAGTCTAGAGTATCTATTGACACCAATGTGTCAGCCAATGAGTTGCACTGTATCAGCCAATGAGTTGCACTGTATCAGCCAATGAGTTGAAGGTGGGATGGGGCCCAGAAGAGGCAAAAGCCCAGGGGTAACACGGGCCAGCCCACACTGTGATATGTGTGTGCGCTCAGTCTGTGCAGCAGAGCTGGTCTCTAGTTAGTCTTGGGTAATCCTTGCCACTGGATCAAGACCTAACTCTGTCAAGCCCGTGTGGTGGCTGATGTGCAACGGCCACCACACGTTAAAAAAATTCACGCACAGGCACCTTCCACCCTTCACGATGTAGTTCAGGATCTGGAATATTAAGTCCTTCATTGAAACAGCTGTGAACTCATCCCTTCTTGGCGTGGAAGCAAGTCATCCTAGTTTCGAGGGACTGCCTATGATGATGATGAAGGCGGGATGGAACTTGTGACAGGACTTACAACAAATAATTTATTTTACAGCAAACAAAATCTATTTACTCAGCAGAATCTATTTAAACAGCACACAGCATCAAACAGTCTATAGAATCTACTTAAACAGAGTCACTACAAACTACAGCAAACAGAACTCAAGACCGTAACTACAACAACCGCTCCCGATAAAAGCAGAGTGATTTCTCCAGCAAAATGCAGTGAGTGGAGGATGGTGACAAAGTACAATCAATCGCAGCCACTCGCAGCAGTGCAATCTCCAGGCCCAGGCGAGATTGATGGGGGTAATTGGTAATTACCCAATCACCTCCATGCTGACCAGGAATAGTGGCGTCGTGATACAGATATGTCGCTATATGCAGCCGCTTTAGTAGTCCGTGCCATCAAACAAGGATACTGAGATAGTCAGTAACAAACTTCCAAGCCAATGAAATCAGCTGATTCGAAAGACAAGTGCACTCCCACCCCCAGACATCAGTGTGAATGCAGCCCTATTTCAATTGCAGTTTCATTTTAAAAATGGGAGAGGTGCACTAGCCTTAGTTCAATACAAGAAGGTCTAAGATAGGTAGAAAATGCATGTATGTTAACACATGAAGTGTGATAAATAAGATTGGTGAGCTGCAGGGTCAAAGAGCCACATGGGAATACGATATCGTGGCGATAACAGAGACCTGGCTCAAAAAAAGACAGGATTGGGTATTCAATATTCCTGGATATAAGGTGTTCAGGAAAGATAGGGAAGGAAACAAAGGAGGTGGGGTGGCAGTATTGGTTAAGGAGAATGTTACAATGCTGGAGAGGGCGGCTGTCCTGGAGGGTTCAAGGACAGAATCTATTTTGTTAGAGGTGCCATTATACGACTATGTGTATTCTATAGGCCGCCAACTAGTGGGAAGGATAAAGAGGAGCAAATCTGAGGGAAAGTAAAGAGTGTTCAAGAACTATAGAGTAGTGATAATGGGAACTTCAACTATCCGAATATAGGCTGAGATAGTAATAGTGTAAAGAGCAGAGAAGGGGAAGAATTTTTGAAGTACGTTCAGGAGAACTTTCTTGATCAGTATGTTTCTGACCCAATGAGAAAGAAGGCATTGCTGGATCTAGTTCTGGGGAATGAGGTGGGGCAAGTGCAGCAAGTGTCAGTAGGGGAACATTTAGGGAACAGTGATCATAGTATCATAAGGTTTAGATTAGCTATGGAAAAGGACAGGTGGCAATCTAGAGTAAAAATATTAATCGGAAGAAGGCCAATTTCAGTGGGTTGAGAACGGATCTGGCTCGAGTAAATTGGAATCAAAGGTAAAACTGTAATTGAACAATGGGCTGCCTTTAAAGAGGAGATGGTTTCGGTATAGTCATGGAACTTTCACACAAGGGGGCAACCAAAGTTGGAGCTCCCTGGATGATGAAACAGGTAGAGAGTAAGATGAAGCAGAAAAAGAGCACATATGACAGATGTCAGGTTGAGAATACAAATGAGAATCAGATTTTTGCATCTGTCTTCACCAAGGAAGAAGATGCTGCCAAAGTCATGGTGAAAGAGGACATAGTGGAAATACTGGATGGGATAAAAATTGATAAAGAGGTGGTCATAGAAAGGCTAGCTGTACTTAAAGTAGATTAGTCACCAGGACCAGATGGAAAGCATCCTAGGATGCTGAGGGAAGTAAAGGTGGAAATTGCGGAAGTACTGGCTGCAATCTACCAATCCTCTTTGGATTTGGGGGTGAATCCAGAAGACTGGAGAATTGCAAATGTTACACTCCTATTCAAAAAAGGATGTAAGGATAAACCCAGCAACTACAGGTCAGTCAGTTTAACCCCGGTCGTGGGGAAGCTTTTAGAAACGATAATCCAAGACAAAATTAACACGTGCCTGGACAAGTATGAATTAATTAAGGAAAGCCAACACAGATTTGCCAAAGGCAAATCATGTTTAACTAACTTGATCGAGTTTTTTGATGAGGTAACAGAGAGGGTCGATGAGGATAATGCGGTTGGTGTGGTGTACATGGACCTTCAAAAGGCGTTTGATAAATCGCTACGTAATAAGCTTGCCTACAAAGTTGAAGCCCATAGAATAAAAGGGACATTGGCAGCATGGGTACAAAATTGGCTAAGTAACAGGAAACAGAGAGTAATGGTGAACGGTTGTTTTTCGGACTGGAGGAAGGTACACAGTGGTGTTCCCCCGGGGTCGGTACTAGGAATAGACTTTTCTTGATATATATTAATGACTTGGACTTGGGTGTACAGGGCACAATTTCAAAATTTACAGATGACACAAATATAGTGAACAGTGAACAGTGAGGAGGATAGTGATAGACTTCAAGAAGACATAGGCAGGCTGGTGAAATGAGCAAACACGTGGCAGATTAAATTTAATGCAGAAAAGTATGAAATGATACATTTTGGTAGGAAGAACGAGGAGAGGAAATAGAAACTGAAGGGTACAATTATAAAGTGGGTGCATGAACAGAGAGACTTGGGGGGTATATGTGCACAAATCATTGAAGATGGCAGGGCAGGTTGAGAAAGCAGTTAAAAATGCATACAGGAACCGGAGCTTCATAAATAGAGGCATAGCATACAAAAGCAAGGAAGTGATGATGAACCCTTATGAAACAATTCTGAGCACCGCACTTTAGGAAGGATATGAAGGCCTTAGAGAGGGTGCAGGAAAGTTTTATGAGAATGTTTCCAGGGATGAGGGATTTCAGTTACACACATAAACTGGAGAAGCTGGGGTTGTTCTCCTTGGAGCAGAGAAGGTTAAGAGATTTGATAGAGGTGTTCAAAATCATGAGGAGTCTGGACAGAGTAGATAGAGAGAAACTGTTCCCATTGGCGGAAGGGTTGAGAACCAGCGGACACAGATTTAAGGTGATTGGCTAAAGAACCAAAGGCGACATGAGGAAAAACGTCTTTACGCAGCGAGTGGTTAGGATCTGGAATGCACAGCCTGAAAGGGTGGTGGAGGCAGACTCAATCGCAGCTTTCAAAAGGGAATTGGATAAATACCTGAAGGAAAAAAAAATTGCAGGGCTACAGGGAAAGGACGGGGGAGTGGGACTGGCTGAGGTGCTCTTGCAGAGACCCGGCACGGACTCAACGGGCCGAATGGCCTCCTCCTGTGCTGTAACTGTTCTATGATTCTATGATTCTATAATGCTAAGCTTTGTGGGGAATCACAGTTGGAAGCTCCCTCTGCCAATCCCCGGCATCATGATATTACAATTTTATAGGTTGAGTTCATAAGTACAATAATAATATTGAAACAATTAAAACACTTTGAACTGGGGAATGCCGTGTTGCATTTATTACAAGTGAAGCTCTGTATTGACAAAGCAAGTGCACAAATTTCATTGTGTAATCTCATCCCAAATAAATAGAAAAACCACTGTAAATGGGATAGATACAGAGAAATCACACCCTGACTCCAAAAGGAAGCTCCGAATGTGTACAATGTAAAAATGCAGATAATTACACGCCACATACAAAGGCAGGAACTTATCACTTCATGTTTAACAACAGGAAATATTAGTCTGGTTCTTATCTGAAAGGCAGAGAGGATTTGCATTGAAGCTGTAGCTGTTAGAAGACGCAGCTGTGTCGATGTGGACACAATATTAGCTCTGTACGTGACTCTTATTAGGCTGCCAAGCAACTTCAACTAAGATCTTTATCCTGTATATATAAAAATAAAGGGCTAGAGATTCTGTTGCGCCCCGTTTGGGGTGATAGCTTTTGGAATCTGTAAAAAGTATTGTCAGGCGATAATCCTTTTTTGATCTTGGGAATTTTAGCTTTAGCACTCCAAAAGGGAAACGGAGCACTAAATCAAGTGCTAACCACTTCTCTTAGGGCGCTAAAGTGTGTGAGAGGGGCTATCGCGGCAGAGCACTGAAGAATGCATCATCATAGGCAGTCCTTCGAAGCGAGGATGACTTGCTTCCACGCCAAAAAGGGATGAGTTCACAGGTGTTTCAATGAAGGAACTAATATTCCAGATCCCGAACTACATAGTATAGAGTGGAAGATGCCTGTGCTTGGATTTTTTTAACGTGTGGTGGCCGTTGCATACCAGCCACCATACGGGCTTGACAGAGCTAGGTCTTGGTCCAGTGGCAAGGATTACCCAAGACTAACTGAAGACCTGCTCTGCTGCACAGACCGAGTGCGCGCACATATCGCAGTGTGGGCTGGCCCGTGCTGCCCCTGAGCCCTCGCCTCTCCTGGGCCACGGTTACTTCCCTCTACGGATACTTGCCGCTCCTTCGCCCCTCCTGCTGTGCCTGCCCGCACTGCAATCAGCGACCTGGCTTCGTAGCCGTCGCCCTCCTGCAGCAGCACGCGCTGCTCCCTGCAGTGGTCTGCCGCCGCACGCTGCTCCCTCCAATGGCCCCGGCCCGCTGATGGTCTTGCAGGTCGGGACCGCGCCGATTTCCGGGCCGGGCCGCCGCAAGCTACCGGCATCAGAGGCTCCTTCCCTCGCTTTAGGGTCAAGGGTCAATGGTGGTTAACAACGTTCTTGTACTCAGTTCTGTGTGGCCAGGTGCCATTACAGCCCCAAGCACTCTCAGAGAGTGGAGGGCTTGGACATTGTGCAGCAGTGAGGCTTCAGAAACTTTCAGCAGGCACCAGACTGGTGCAAAGAATAAGGTCTGGCCTTCCTGAACACCACTGCCTTCAATTATCGCTCCCCAAGCGGCCAGCCGAGGTGACAACGCCTCCTCTTGCTGCCGTTGTTCATGCCCAGCGATGCTGCAGGGGGCGGGAGCGAATATCACATCCGGGGCAGTAACGGGGCGCTGCGCACTTGATGCTTGAGACCAAGGCGGTAACTGTTAGCTCCAGCACAAAACCGGCAGGGGCGTTCGCGGGTATCGCTGAATTCGCCGCGCCGGTCGGTGACCCCTTAGCGCCCCATTACCGTCCCCTGCAGGCGCTAACGGGAGGCGCAAAGCAGCCGAATTTCTCCGCCATTGTCTCTCCCACCCCACTGCCACACGGCTTATTGGTTTGGGTTCCGCCTCAAGGCTGAAGCTCATAATCTAAATTGACTTTCCAGTGCAGTAACTAAAGAAGGACTTCACTGTCAGAAGGGGCATCCGTCAGATGAGGCCTCAAACCAAGTCCCGTGTGCTTGTTCAGTTAGGTGGCTATTAAAAATCCCATGGCACTATCCGAAGAGTGGTCTTCAGTACTCCCTCAGCCAACATCACCAAACATAGGTAATCTAGTCACTGGTCACATTGCTGTTTGCTGGAACTTGCTGAGCACAAAATGGCTGCTGTCTGCACCTCCATTACAAAACTTTGAGATATTTGAGATGTGATAAAGTGCAATATAAATGCAAGTCTTCTTTTAAATCCTTCTTGAAACCAACAATTGATTTTGTACCTTTGTTTAGTGTGCTTGATATATGGCATTTCTCTCTCTCCCTCTTCTTTCCTCATGAATTACATGTAAATCAATAAACTGTTAAAATTACACCTTTCAAAATTCCAATGATCTTATAAGATGTTGGACTCTTAACAGGGAATAAAATCTGTTCAGCACCCAGTAAGACCGTATGATTGAATTACAACAAAACTGGATGGTGGGGTGGGGGCGGGGTGGGGAAACCACAAGGCCTCACGATGTAATGCAGATGCAGTGTCGAGAACCGGAACCCCTCGGGACCGAGGCCGTTCCGGATTCCGGGCTTTGCCAGACTTTCGATTGTCTTTCTGACGTCACGAATCCGGAAACACCCGAGCTCAGGTTCAGGTATGTCCAAAAATCGGAACGTCAGAAATAGGGGTGGGGGGAGGGGCGCTGAGGAGCTGTTCGGGCCGCCAGCCCCGTCGATGAGGAGGTATTCGGGCAGGCCCCGCTGTGGAGGAAGTGTTCAGGTGGGCCCCGCTGAGGAGGAGCTGTTCAGGCAGGCCCTGCCATGGAGGAACTATTCGGGTGGGCCCCGCTGAGGAGGAGGTGTTCGGGCAGTCCCTGCTGTGGAGGAGCTGTTCAGGCAGGCCTCGCCGTGGAGGAGCTATTCGGGTGGGCCCCGCCATGGAGGAGATGTTCGGGTGGGCCCCGCCGTGGAGGAGGTGTTCGGGCAGTCCCTGCTGTGGAGGAGCTGTTCGGGCAGGCCCCGATGTGGAGGAGTTGCTCGGGCAGGCCCCGCTGTGGAGGAGCTGTTCGGGCAGGCCCCGCCGTGGAGGAGCTGTTCGGGCAGGCCCTGCTGTGGAGGAGCTGTTCGGGCAGGCCCCGCCGTGGAGGAGCTGTTCGGGCAGGCCCCGCGGTGGAGGAGCTATTCGGGCAGGCCCCGCTGAGGAGGAGCTATTCGGGCAGGCCCTGCTGTGGAAGAGCTGTTCGGGAGGGCCCTGCCGTGGAGGAGCTGTTCGGGTGGGCCCCGCGTGGAAGAGCTGCTCGGGCAGCGAGGTAAGGGCAGTGGCGGCGAGCGGGCGAGGCGAGGGACGGTGAGGTGAGGCCCGAGGTCAAGCAGTGGCGGGACCCCGAGGCCGGCAGGGTCGGCGGGTCCGGATTCCGGAACATTTTACAGATTCCGGACAACCCTGCCACCGATCGATCCAGAGTCCGGATTCCAGAACATTCCGGATTCTGGAACTCCGGATTTTTGACGCTGCACCTGCACACACTTCTGGATACATGGCACATTTACACAGTGTATCCCAGCCTGCGGTGGATAACAGAGTCCTGTTGTATGTTAGCGCTGTGTGCTGCCAGCAATCAGGCTTTGCTGCAGCCAACACCATAATGCAAATCAGACGAGACACCTCAGCCAAGCATCTGGTAAAAACATTTGAAGTACATCCACTAACAATCTTACGGACGCAGTCAGTACATTTGCCCAATGTAGTTAAAGCCTTAGAAAGGCACAGCTAGTTTGCTAAAATAAATAAAAAATAAATCAGAATATCAGGGTAAGTGGATTGAATGGGAATGGTATTTTGGAGTTCTTCACATTCTTTGTTTGACCAGATGTTCTGTTCAGTGTCATAAGAACATAAGAAATAGGAGGAGGATTAGGCCATCTGGCCCCTCGAGCCTGCTCCACCATCCAATAAGATCATACCTGATCTGATCTTGGTCTCAACTCCACTTCCCTGCCCACTCCCCATAACCCTTGACTCCCTTTATCCTTCACAAATCTGTCTATCTCCACCTTAAAATTATTCAATGACCCAGCCTCCATAGCTCTCTGGGGCAGAGAATTCCAAAGATTTACGACCCTCTGAGAGAAGAAGTTTCTCCTCATCTCAGTTTTAAATGGGCGGCTCCTTATTCTGAGACTATTCCCCCTAGTTCTAGATTCCCCCACGAGAGAAAACATCCTCTTGGCATCCAACCTGTCGAGCCCCCTCAGAATCTTATATATTGCAATAAAATGACCTCTCATTCTTCTAAACTCCAATGAGTATAGGCCCAACCTGCTCAACCTTTCTTCATATGACAACCCCTTCATCTCAGGAATCAACCTGGTCGCTTGTAAATAAAGGGCAGCACATTCTTTAACAGTAGTGATCATTCTGTCTCTGCAAACGCCTGTGGAAGCCGAACAGCCCTCAGCCATGTTCTTAAAAGGTTCAACATGGGCCCAATGTGTCCCCCGTACCGTTTCAGGGTGTGGCTGTTCTGCCACTGATGTAAAATTGTTCGCATCAAAGCAAAAGTCGCTGTTTTACCGTAGAGCCAGCTGAGTGCACTAAAGCCGAGAGCTGAGGAGTTTCTTTAATGGAGTTATACTGCACTCGGTGCAAACTCAAACTGGGGGGGGGGGGGGTGGCTATTTTCTCCAGAGTGGTATCCGGGTGACTAGCCGGCACAACGTTCCAGCTGGTAGCTTGGATAGGCCTGCCCGGAGGTCTGGTTTCATGCTGAGGACCAGGGCCTCATTTGTATCGGGCCAGCGCACTGCGGCCAGAAACCGATTGCCCCGGGACAGCCCGCCGACTCCAGGCCACCACAATATCCTGGGAAGGCCCCAATCTGGGGATGGGGGAGCGGGTGAGGCAGCGTTCCAGGCTGGGCTTTAGGAGCAGGAATGTCCCACCCCCCCAACCCCACAAAAATGAATAGGAACTTTCGGTGCTATATGGCTCGGCCGCCAGTTGGTACAGGCCGGAGCATCAACGTGCCACAGGTAAGATTTTAACACCAGAGGGGCTGAGGTTAGGGCGCACTGTGGGAGATGTTGCTGGGGGTGGGGTGGAGGGAATACGCAATCTTGGTGGTCAGTAGGGTGTGGGGTATAAAGAACAGCTCTGGGTTCACCTTGACTCAGCTGTAGCACTCTAACCAGGTTGAGTCAGAAGGTTGTCAAGCCTTCCTCCAAAATACATGATTTAGGCTGACACTTCTGTCAGAACTGCTGCCTTTCAGATGAGATGTTAAACCATGGATGTAAAAGACCTTATGGCACTATTTGAAAAAAAAGCTGGGGAGTTCTCTCAGTGTCCTGGTCAACATTTATCTCTCAATGAACACCACCAATATTGGGGGAGAAATTCGGCTGCTTAGCACCTGCTGTTAGCGCCTGGGAGCGCTAAGGGGTTAATGACCGGGCGCGGCGAATGCAGCGACGCCTGCGAACCTCGGTGTCGGTTTAGCGCTGGCGCTAACTCTTACCACCTCGGCCGCTAGCGCCTCGCACACCATGACGTCATCAAGTGCGCAAGACTCCGTTACCGCCCTGAAATTTCCCTCTGCTGTATCGCCGGGCGCGAACAACGGCAGGAAGAGGAGGCGTTGTCACCTTGGTTGGCCACTTAGGGAGCGCTAATTAAAGGGAATGGTTTTCAGGTAGGCCAACCGTTATTATTTGCAGCACTCTGGTGCCTGCTCAAAGGTTTTTGATCCTTCATGGCTGCGCGATTTCCAAGCCCTCCACTGTGTGAGAGTGTTTGGGGCTGTAATGGCAGTCACGCAGGTCGCCTTGCAACGCAGAACTGACGACAAGTAGGTTGTGCAGCATCACTGGCCCTTCCCTTTAAGCGAGGGAAACAGCCTCTGATGCTGTTAGCAATGTGCTCAAAATTGTTCAGCGCTCTGCCGCCCCACTCTCGGACTTCAGCGGTCTAAGAGAAGTGGTTAGTGCTTGATTAGCTCCCCATTTCCCTCTTCGAGTGCTGAAGCCGAATTTCCCGGCAGGAGCGAATCATTAGCGCCTGGCTCTACTTTTTGTACTTTTCAAAAGTTGGCGCCGTGGTTAATTCCTAGCCCAATATCGTCTGCTCATTTGTCTTATTGCTGTTTGTGGGACTTTGCTGTGCACAATTTGGTTGCTGGATTCACCTATATTTCAACAGTGACTACACTTCAAAATTATTCATTGAGTAAATAATAAATTACTTCTCTGCAGAGATTCTGAAAAGGCCTTAACAATTCAAAGAAAATCATTTCCTTTCATTATTATGCAACTACATAGAACTGCACAGAACGTACAGCACAGAAACAGGCGATCCAATCCAACTGGTTCATGTTAAATAGTCACAATTCACAAACATTCAGTACAGTTTTACAGGTATAATCAAAACCAGCTAAAGGTGGTAGAAACATTGACATCTGTTATTCAAAAGGTTTGTCTTCATTTAGCAAAATGTTAGGAATGTTTCTCGAGGAGATTTTACTGCAGGAGTGCAGCCAAATGAAACGCACAAGCATCTCTCAATCAGCTGCAGTGCATAGTGTAGTCACTTTTACAGCCTTCTTCTTCTTAGGCAGTTCCCCCAGGGTCGAGGATGACTTACTTCCACATTACTATGAGTTCTCAGGTGACTGATGAGACCAATGCAGGACCCACAGTCTCTGTCACAGGTGGGGCAGACAGTGGTTGGAGGGACGGGTGGGTGGGGTGCTTGGTTTGTCGAACGCTCCTTCCGCTGTTTGTACTTGGCTTCCGCGTGCTCCCGATGAAGGGACTCGAGGTGTTCGGCGCCTTCTCGGATGCTTCTCCTCCACTTTGAGTGGTCTTGGGCCAGGGATTCCCCAAGAGTCGGTGGGGATGTTACATTCCGCGTTTCTTTCGAGGGTTTTTTATTTTATAGACCCAGATCTTGGGAGAGCAACCCAAGCGTGTCCCTGGTCTTGCTGTGAACCAGCAGTAAAAGGAAAGGGCAGGCACAGAACGACCGTGACGAATTGGCCATTGCGCATGGGCAGCGTAGCCGCGCGATGACATCAACTACTGATGTCATGACATACGCAGCATATACAGGCCAGGGGCATATACTTGATGATGTCAAGATGTGACATCATGTATTCAAAGGAGTCATGGTGCAGCCAATTTGGCTGATTGCTGACATTAGGAACCAGGGAAAAGTGGCTCACCCTGTCTGCCAGTTTAACAAAATACATCAGGCTAGAAATTCGGTGGATAGCGTCCCTCGTGCGGGTCGGAACAGGGGCGCTAAAAGGTTTGCAGCCGCGAGTGCCGGCATTCGCGCCGCTCGGCAATTTCAGTGTGCCGGTACTGGCGGCACTGAGGAGGATTGCCCGGGAGCATCGCGCCGCTGTACAGCGGTATTGACCCGCTTTCAAAGTTTGTTTTGCGCTGCACCCACAGCGCCCCCTAATGACCCCGCCAGAGAGAGCTGGCGCGCAGAGCTGTCCCAGCAGCGGTAAGGGAAGGGAATGACTGCGTGAGGCAAGTGTGATTGTTTTTTTTTCTTTTGTGGTGATTAATATATAGGGAATGTTTATTGTTCAGAATTTTTGTTCTTGCAGGGAGGCCTCTCTTAGGGCGCTACGAAGCCGGCTCTTTAGCACGGGATATTCAGTTGCTCACCCGGCCTAGCACCCTGAGAGAGGTGTGGAACGTCTCCCTTAGCGCTCCGCCCCACTGTCAGGGTGCAGCTGCTGAATTTTCTGGCTGCTGACGCAAACCATTTCCCGGCGCCAAATTTATCCACCACCCGACATTAATGCCTCAAATACCCGTCAACCTCATTTCCAGTCCATCAGTTTTACTTCATCTGACTGCCGGGTGAGGAGACCTGGGCTACAGGGACCAGTGGCCAAATAGCAATATAAAAGGGTCTCGCATTGCAGGAGAGCGATGCCCATATGCAGATTGTCCATGTTTACATTGCTAACATCAGCTCCCTTAACCTGACAGCAGAATTGTAGACCCACATTTTTGTCACTAATGACATCCTTTGTATTTGCAATGATCTCCCCTCAACCTGTGGGGATGTTTGAGGACTGGTCCAACCTCCTCCGCCATCTGTGCTCATCATCTCCTTCCTTGACGTCACCCTCCCTTGATTCCACTCCGAATGGCCACATCATAACCAGCATATCTCCCTCATCCCCTCATATTCACTGTCTATCTACTAACCCATGGCAGCATTATCAACAGACTTGGAATCAGATTCCATATGAATGTTCATGACAGCCGGCTCGACTTCACCTCCACCATCTTTTATTCCATGACCGCTACCATATTGTCTGACTGCTCCTCGACATTAAGTCATAATGAGCCAACATTTTCTTCAACTAAATGTTGGTAAGAATGAAGCTGGCCTTTTTGGCTCACACTAAAGAACTGTGCACCTTAGACCCCCAATCCCACCTCCCTGCACAGCTGCTCAATCATACTGAATCTGTACTACCTCAGCTAGGCTTTCAAACCCCAGTCCAGTCCATCATCAAGACCATTTACTCCCATCTCTACAACATGTTACACCTTCACCCTTATCTCACCGTGGGAGGATAGGCACACCAACGTTAGCGTCTTCATCCATATAAAGTCCTGTCCCTGCAGTACAGATTCACACGAGGCACATACTGAAGTCAAGGTCACTCAGGACCTGCAGCTTTATTACACAGCTCTCAAATGCCTCACTTGCCTGAGACCTGTCCTTATATACCTGTCTGGGACAGGTATCCAGTGTCTCCTGCAAGTGCACCCCTGGTGGTAAGGTAAGCTTGTGATTACAGTCATGTATAGCATGGTAAGATACAGTTATGTACAGCAGTGTGAGATACATGACATCACCCTCCCCCAAGGTCTTATTGTCTTTATAGGTTCAGTCTCTCAGGTGGTCTACGCTCTCGCATGGAGCATCTTAGTTGTGGTTCAGTTGTTTGCCTTGGTGTCTGTTTTTCTTTCGGTGTGATTGCTGGTATCTCGCCTGGGCTGTCTGTTTCGTTCAGTATGATTGTTGGTGTCTCGCCTGGGCTGTCTGTTGGGATTGCCCTTTCCTCAGGTTGTTCCCTCTGACTGTCCACCAGGTGTGGTGTGAGTTCCACATTGTAGCCTGCTTCTGGTTCAGCAGTATTGTTGATAAATCTACTTTTGACTTGGTCTACATGCCTCCAGCAGGTTTGGCCATTGTCCATTTGTATCACCAGTCGCCTGTTTCCTTCCTTGCCTGTTACTGTCCCTGCAAGCCATTTGGGACCCCTGCCATAGTTTAGCACAAACACATTTGTCCCCTAACTCATTCCACCTCCCCCTCGAATTTCGGCCATGGTACTCAGATAGCTTACGGCGCTTTGCCTCAACGATTTCAAGCATGTCTGGGAGGATTAATGAGAGCCTTGTCTATAAGGTCCATTTCATCAATAGTTGCGCGGGGGGACCTCCAGTCAATGAATGCGGATGAGATGTGTATGCCAGCAGCAGTCGCGACAGACGGCTCTACAGCGTGGGACCTTGGATTTTGAGCATGCCTTGTTTAATGATCTGCAATGCTCGCTCCACCTGGCCGTTGGAGGCCGGCTTGAACGGTGCCGTCTTAACGTGATTTATGCCGTGGTCACTCATAAAATCTTGGAATTATGCGCTGGTGAAGCACGGACCATTATCACTGACCAATATATCAGGAATGCCGTGCGTTGCGAACATCGTTCCAAGGCTCTCCACAGTGATGGAGGTGGTGCTCGAGTTTAAAATGGTGCATTCGATCCACTTTGAAAATGCATCTATAACTACGAGGATCATTTTGCCCATGAATGGGCCCGCGTAGTCTACGTGCACCCGCGACCAAGGTTTGGTGGGCCAGGGCCAGGGGCTCAGGGGGGCCTCCCTGGGGGCATTACTGAGTTGGGCACAAATGGTGCACCGTCGGACGCAGAGCTCCAGGTCCGCGTTAATGCCAGGCCACCAGACGTGAGATCTGGCTATGGCCTTCATTAGAACGATCCCCGGGTGCTCGCGGTGGAGCTCCCGGACAACTGCCTCTCTGCCTCGCAGAGGCATAACTACTCGGCTGTCCCACATCAGGCAGTCTGCTTGTAGTGACAGCTCATGTATGCGCCTATGGAAAGGTTTGATCTCCTCGGGGCAGGCATCGTGAGCCTCTGCCCAGTCACCAGTTAGGACACATCTTTTTACTAGGGATAACGTGGGGTCGCTGGTCGTCCAGGCTCTGATTTGGCGAGCCGTCATGGGTGAACCTGTGGATTCAAAGGCATTGATTGCCATGACTATCTCACAGTCCTGTTCGTCAGACCCTTCCGTGGTCATCAGGGGTAGCCTGCTAAGCGCATCGGCACAGTTGTCTGTGCCTGGTCTGTGCCTTATGGTGTAATTGTAAGAGGCCAGCATGAGTGCCCACTGTTGAATGCGCGCTGAGGCGTTGGCTTTTATTGCCTTGCTTTCGGATAGTAGGGGCGTGAGGGGCTTGTGGTCGGTTTCTAACGCAAACTTGGCCCCGAAAAGGTATTGGTGCATCTTTTTGACACCGTACGCGCACGCGAGCGTCTCCTTCTCCACCATTCCGTATCCGCGCTCCGCCCGTGAAAGTGACTTGGAGGCATAAGATATGGGTTGTAATTTACCCGCACTATTGACATGTTGTAAAACGCACCCGACCCCGTACGCTGACGCATCACATGTAAGAACTAGCTTTTTACCTTAATCAAAGAAAGCCAAAACACTGTTGGAACACAGAAGGTTGCGTGCCTTGTTGAAGGCGCGTTCTTGGGCGTCCCCCCAAAACCAATCGCACCCCTTTCTGAGTAGCACGTGGAGAGGCTCCAGCAATTGTGCTTAAGTTCTGCATAAAGTTCCCAAAGTAATTGAGCAGCCGAGAAAGGCGCGCAGTTCTGAGACATTCCGGGGCCTGGGTGCCAGGCGAATTGCTTCGGTTTTGGACTCTGTTGGGCGGATTCCATCAGCGGCAATCCTTCTGCCCAAAAATTCAACCTCGGGCGCGAGAAACAGGCACTTGGATTTCTTAACTCTTTGGCCTAGCCGATCCAACCGCTTTAGTACTTCCTCCAAATTGCGGAGATGAGATTCGGTGTCCCTGCCCGTGAGAAGTATGTCATCTTGAAATACAACCGTCCCCGGAATGGACTTGAGCAGACTCTCCATGTTGCACTGGAATATAGCAGCTGCCGACCTGATGCCGAATGGGCATCGATTGTACATGAAAAGGCCTCGATGTGTGTTGATGGTGGTGAGTTGCTTCGACTCAACAGTCAAGTCTTGCATCATATACGCAGATGTGAGATCTAGTTTTGAGAAAAGTTTTCCTCCAGCCAATGTGGCAAATAAGTCATCTGGGCAGCGGGTATTGGTCCTGTAGGGAGACTCTGTTTATGGTAAATTTGTAATCGCCACAGATTCGTACGGATCCATCAGGCTTCATGACTGGGACGATGGGACTTGCCCAGTCGCTAAATTCCACGGGTGAGATAATGCCTTCCCGCAGAATCCTGTCCAGTTCTTGTTCAATCTTTTCCCTCATCACATAGGGCACAGCTCTAGCCTTGTGATGGACCGGTCTAGCATCCTGTGTGATGTAAATTTTGACTTTAGCCCCATTGAAGGTGCCCACACCTGGCTGAAAGAGATGTTCAAATCGACTTAGAACCGTTGAGTAGGAGGTCCGTTCCTCTGACGACATGGCGTGAACATCATCCCATTTCCAGTTTAGTTTTGCCAGCCAGCTTCTCCCCAGCAGTGCTGGGAGTTCTCCGGGGACAATCCACAGGGGAAGTCGGTTCACTGTCCCTTTGTGTGTGACTGAGAGCATGGCGCTGCCAAGGACTGGGACGATTGCTTTGGTATAGGTCCTTAGTTTGGTGTCAACACTTGTGAGTTTTGGTCTGTCTCTTTTGTGCGGCCACAGCTGTTCAAATTGTTGAGCGCTCATGAGAGATTGACTAGCTCCCGTATCCAGCTCCATGTTGACGGGAATCCCATTGAGTAGGACCCTCATCATTATTGGAGGCGTCTTGTTGTAAGAGAAGTGGCCATTGATCATGTTGACCCGCTGTACCTCGGTGTCCCGGGTACTGTCCCCACCGTCTTCTGGTCCGCTTTCCGACCCTTCCGATTCGTATACCAGCCGAGCTGCCGTTTTTCTGCACATGCGGGCCAGATGCCCTGTAGAGTCGCAGTTTCTGCAAACAGCATGCTCAAATTGACACCCCCTTGATGAGTGCTTTCCCCCACATCTCCAGCACAGACCGCTTCCATTGTTTCCAAAGGATGAGCTGCGTCTGGCTGATCTCTCTTGAGCTTCTCTCAGTTTGTAGTTGATTGCTCGCATTCTGGGTTGATGAGGTGTGAACGGCCGTTCATGTGGCCCTTGATGGCTTCTGACGCCACTGCCTGCTGTTGAGGGCCTGCTCTCCTGCCTTTGTCTACGTGTGGGGGTAGCGGCTTGTTTCTCGCTGTGAACCCCTTGTTCCGATGTTTCGTTAGTTGTCGTACCCGCAGTGTAGATCAACCTTGTTTCTTCTTCTCCTGCCAAGAATGTCTGTGCAACCAGTCCTGCTGCCTCGAGGGTCAAGTTCTTGGCCTCTATGAGCTTTCGGAATATGCCTGCATGGCCGATTCCTTCAATAAAAAAGTCTCTCAGTACTTCTCTCCTTAGTTCATCGGAGAACTCACATAAGCTAGCCAACCTCCGAAGTTCCGCCACGAAGTCGGGTATGCTCTGGCCCACACAGCATCTGTAGTTGTAGAACCTGTGTCTGGCCATGTGTAGGCTGCTCGCTGGCTTCAGGTGATCTCTTACCAGTGTGCTCAACTCTTCAAACGACTTGCTTGCTGGTTTCTCGGGTGCCAGCAGGTCCTTCATCTAGGCGTATGTTTTCGAGCCACAGCTGGTCAAGAGATGGGCTCTTCTCTTGTCTGCCTTATCGTCGCCTAACCAGTCTTTGGTTACGAAGCTTTGCTGGAGCCTTTCTATAAAGTCCTCCCAATTATCTCCAGCATTGTATTTTTCATCTGAGCCATTGGTTGCCATTCTGTGGATTCTGTAATCCCATAACTCATCGCCACTGTAAAGTCCTGTCCCTGCAGTGCAGATTCACACGAGGCATATATTGAAGTCAAGGACACTCAGGACCTGCACCTTTATTACACAGCTCTCAAATGCCTCACTTACCTGAGACCTGTCCTTATATACATGTCTGGGACAGGTATCCAGTGTCTCCTGCAAGTGCACCCCTGGTGGTAAGATAAGCTTGTGGTTACAGGTCATCTCTAGTTATAGTCATGTATAGCATGGTAAGATACAGTTATGTACAACAGTGTGAGATACATGACAGTCCAGGCGAACATCCTCAGCATTGAAGCACTGACCACACTTGATCAGCTCCACTGGGCAGGCCACATAGTTCGTATGCCTGACACGAGACTCCCAAAGCAAGCGCTCTACTCGGAACTCCTTCATGGCAAATGAGCCAAAGGAGGGCATCCAGAAACGTTACAAGGACACCCTCAAAGCCTTCCTGATAAAGTGCAACATCCCCATTAACACCTGGGAGTCCCTGGCTAAAGACCGTCCTAGATGGAGGAAATGCATCCGGGAGGGCGCTGAGCACCTCAAGTCTCATCGACGAGAGCATGCAGAAATCAAGCGCAGGCAGCGGAAAGAGCGTGCGGCAAACCAGTCCCACCCACCCCTTCCCTCAATGACTATACGTCCCACCTGTGACAGAGACTGTGGTTCTCGTATTGGACTGTTCAGCCACCTAAGAACTCATGCTAAGAGTGGAAGCAAGTCTTCCTCGATTCCAAGGGACTGTCTATGATGATGATGATCTCACCAGGCTAAACTTTTTTTTTTATTCGTTCAGGAGATGTGGGTGTCGCTGGCAAGGGCAGCATTTATCGCCCATCTGGTGGTAAGACAACTGAATTGCTTGTTGGGCCACTTCAGTGGACAGTTAAGAGTCAACCACATTGCTGAGTCACATATAGGCCAGACCAAGTAAGGACGGCAGATTTCCTTCCCCAATGGGCATTAATGAACCAGGTTTTTACAACAATCCGCTAGTTTCACAGGCACCATTACTTTTTATTCCAGATTTATTTAATTTACCGAATTTAAATTTCCCAGCTTCCGTGGTGGGATTTTAACTCACTTCTCCAGATCATTAATCCAGGTCTCTGGATTACTAGTTCAGTGACATAGGCTACCCTTCCCTTCTCCAGCACTCTTCTCAGTTCCACCCGACATAAACACCAATTTATCCAAAATGCCATTACCCTCATTCTACTCTGCCCTACATTGGTTCCCTGTCCCACAACACATCAAAGTAAAATCTTTACAAAAGCAAAATACTGCGGATGCTGGAATCTGGAATAAAAACAGAAAATGCTGGCAATCTCAGCAGGTCAGGCAGCATCTGTGGCGAGGAAGCAGAGATAACTTTTCAGGTTGGGTTAACTCTGCTTCCTTTGCACAGATGCTGCCTGGCCTGCTGAGATTTCCAGCATTTTCTATATCTAAAATAAAATCCTTATCCTCATCTATAAGTCTCTACATGGCCCCTCTCTGCTCTACAACCTTACCCAGCCTTATGAGCCAGCACGCTCTCCCAACTCTCACCTTCTGTGTGTCCCAGCTTCATAATCAGTGGCGGAAATTTGAGCACTTGGATTCTACATGGAATTCTCTCCCTAAACCGCGCCATCTTGTAAACTCCCATCGCTCCATCAAAAGCTTCCTAAAAAACCTATGTCTTCGACCGCACCTTTGGTTACCTCCGCTAAACTTTCTGCTATGATGCTTGTCTTCTATTTTGAGCTCATTTCTAAAATGCCTTGGTTTGCTGTCTATACTGCGAGTTCCTATATCAATGCACGTTGCTGTCTATGCTACTGCTGGTGCAATAAGTGCGGCAGTTTTAGCAATGTAACTGTGAGGAACGAGCACATATGCATTGCACTCGTCAGCCAAACATGCAGCAAATGTAAAAAAATGCCTTTAAAAAGCCCTGGTTCCAGCCCTGGACATTAGCTTGGATGATGTGGAATCTATATGGGTGGAGCTGCAGAACATCAAAGGGCAAAAGACATTAGTGGGAGTTATGTACAGACCTCCAAACAGTAGTAGTGATGTTGGGGAGGGCATCAAGCAGGAAATTAGGCGTGCATGCAATAAAGGTGCAGCAGTTATCATGGGTGACTTTAATATGCACATAGATTGGGCTAACCAAACTGGAAACAATACGGTAGAGGAGGATTTCCTGGAGTGCATAAGGGATGGTTTTCTAGACCAATATGCCGAGCAAGCAACTAGGGGGGAGGCCATCTTAGACTGGGTGTTGTGTAATGAGAGAGGATTAATTAGCAATCTCGTTGTGCGAGGCCCTTTGGGGTAGAGTGACCATAATATGGTGGAATTCTATATTAGGATGGAGAATTAAACAGTTAATTCAGAGACCATGGTCCAGAACTTAAAGAAGGATAACTCTGAAGGTATGAGGCGTGACTTGGCTAGGATAGATTGGCGAATGATACTTAAGGGGTTGACAGTGGATGGGCAATGGCAGACATTTAGAGACTGCTTGGATGAACTACAACAATTGTACACCCTGTCTGGCGTAAAAATAAAAAAGACAAGGTGACTCAACCGTGATTATCAAGGGAAATCAGGGATAGTATAAAAGCCAAGGAAGTGGCATACAAATTGGCCAGAAATCGCAGCGAACCCGGGGACTGGGAGAAATTTAGAACTCAGCAGAGGAGGACAAAGGGTTTGATTAGGGCAGGGAAAATAGAGTACGAGAGGAAGCTTGCAGGGAACATTAAGACGGACTGCAAAAGCTTCTATAGATATGTAAAGAGAAAAAGGTTAGTAAAGACAAACGTAGATCCCCTGCAGTCAGAATCAAGGGAAGTCATAACGGGGAACAAAGAAACGGCAGACCAATTGAACAAGTACTTTGGTTCAGTATTCACTAAGGAGGACACAAACAACCTTCCGGATATAAAAGGGGTCAGAGGGTCTAGTAAGAAGGAGGAACTGAGGGAAATCCTTATTAGTCGGGAAATTGTGTTGGGGAAATTGATGGGATTGAAGGCCGATAAATCCCCAGGGCCTGATGGTCTGCATCCCAGTGTACTTAAGGAGGTGGCCTTGGAAATAGTGGATGCATTGACAGTCATTTTCCAACATTCCATAGACTCTGGATCAGTTCCTATGGAGTGGAGGGTAGCCAATGTAACTCCACTTTTTAAAAAAGGAGGGAGAGAGAAAACAGGGAATTATAGACCGGTCAGCCTGACATCGATAGTGGGTAAAATGATGGAATCAATTATTAAGGATGTCATAGCAGCGCATTTGGAAAGAGGTGACATGATAGGTCCAAGTCAGCATGGATTTGTGAAAGGGAAATCATGCCTGACAAATCTTCTGGAATTTTTTGAGGATGTTTCCAGTAGAGTGGACAAGGGAGAACCAGTTGATGTGGTGTATTTGGACTTTCAGAAGGCTTTCGACAAGGTCCCACACAAGAGATTAATGTGCAAAGTTAAAGCACATGGGATTGGGGGTAGTGTGCTGACGTGGATTGAGAACTGGTTGGCAGACAGGAAGCAAAGAGTAGGAGTAAATGGGTACTTTTCAGAATGGCAGGCAGTGACTAGTGGGGTACCGCAAGGTTCTCTGCTGGGGCCCCAGCTGTTTACACTGTACATTAATGATTTAGACGAGGGGATTAAATGTAGTATCTCCAAATTTGCGGATGACACTAAGTTGGGTGGCAGTGTGAACTGCGAGGAGGATGCTATGAGGCTGCAGAGTGACTTGGATAGGTTAGGTGGATGGGCAAATGCATGGCAGATGAAGTATAATGTGGATAAATGTGAGGTTATCCATTTTGGTGGTAAAAACAGAGAGACAGACTATTATCTGAATGGTGACAGATTAGGAAAAGGGGAGGTGCAACGAGACCTGGGTGTCATGGTACATCAGTCATTGAAGGTTGGCATGCAGGTACAGCAGGCGGTTAAGAAAGCAAATGGCATGTTGGCCTTCATAGCGAGGGGATTTGAGTACAGGGGCAGGGAGGTGGTACTACAGTTGTACAGGGTCTTGGTGAGGCCACACCTGGAGTATTGTGTACAGTTTTGGTCTCCTAACTTGAGGAAGGACATTCTTGCTATTGAGGGAGTGCAGCGAAGGTTCACCAGACTGATTCCCGGGATGGCGGGACTGACATATCAAGAAAGACTGGATCAACTGGGCTTGTATTCACTGGAGTTCAGAAGAATGAGAGGGGATCTCATAGAAACGTTTAAAATTCTGATGGGTTTGGACAGGTTAGATGCAGAAAGAATGTTCCCGATGTTGGTGAAGTCCAGAACCAGGGGTCACAGTCTAAGGATAAGGGGTAAGCCATTTAGGACCGAGATGAGGAGAAACTTCTTCACCCAGAGAGTGGTGAACCTGTGGAATTCTCTACCACAGAAAGTTGTTGAGGCTAATTCACTAAATATATTCAAAAAGGAGTTAGATGTAGTCCTTACTACTAGGGGGATCAAGGGGTATGGCGAGAAAGCAGGAATGGGGTACTGAAGTTGCATGTTCAGCCATGAACTCATTGAATGGCGGTGCAGGCTCGAAGGGCCGAATGGCCTACTCCTGCACCTATTTTCTATGTTTCTATGTTTCTATGTTTAACCAATGGCATTGCACACCCATAAAACGAGAGGGCCCAATGCAACCAGAGACCAGCTCCCAGCTCTGAGTATGAAAGGGGAAGCGAGGGGAACAGAGGTCACTTGCTTGTAACAGGAAGTTATTCTAAAATGTCAAGTAAGAGCATTCTTGGAAGCGTTACTTCTATGCAGTAAGAAACAAAGATCAACAAGAGATAAACAAACCTAATGTGCTAACTAGCTACAATGCTTGATGCTGTAAAACTGGCTCACTTTATTGCATGGCAGTTTCCATGTCATTGAGTCAACAAGTCAATAACTGCACTCCTCACACCCATCACCCCTGTGCTCGCTGACCTACGTTGGCTCCCAGTTAAGCAATGCCTTTATTTTAAAATTCTCATCCTTGTTTTCAAATCCCTCCATAGCCTCGCCCCTCCCTATCTTTGTAATCTCCTCCAGCCCCACAACCCCCCGAGATTCTACGCTCGTCTAATTCTGCCCTCTTGAGCATCCACGATTATAATTGCTCTACCACTGGTGGCCATGCCTTCTGTTGCCTGGGCCCTAAGCTCTGGAGTTCCCACTCTTAACCTCTCCACCTCTCTCTTTCCTCCTACAAGGCGCCCCTTAAAACCTACCTCTCCGACTCTTTTAGTCACCTGCCCTAATTTCTTATGTGGCTCGGTGTCAAATTTTATGTTTTATGACACTCCTGTCAAGCGCCTTGGGACGTTTTACTACGTTGCTATATAAATACAAGTTGTTGTTGTTGCACTTGGTTTACAGTCTATATTCAGGGTCTCATGCCATAGCCACATCCTGTCCCAATGTTTCACTGGCCTGTGTGGGAAAGGAGAGCTTCAGCTGCTCAGCCCTCCGTGGCCAAACACGTGTCTACCTTTGCCTCTGTTGGCAGGCATTTGTTGTCAAAGGAGGGGACATTTCTGGAAAGGTCAGTGTATGACCTCTGCACTAATTGATGCTCTACGCTGCTTCCAACAACACGCGTTTACTTTCCCACTGACCTCAGGGCCTCCAGCCGAGAAGTAAACAGGAAATAAAATGTCACTTCTGCTGATTTGAATTCCTCTTCCTTGTGTGCACCACTATATCCGGGAGCTCGAACGAGTCAGATCTACAATTAGAGATTTCCTGCGACCTCGATAAACTCTATAGTCCTGACACAAATATGTTTGGTATTTTGGTCAGCATAACAGTAGTGTGCGGCCAATAATAGATGAATTTGAACACAGTTGTTGCTGAATGCAAAAGAGTGGGACAGCAATAGTGATAGGGGATTCAATGGTGAGGGGAATAGATAGGCGTTTCTGCGGCCGCGACCGAGACTCCAGGATGGTATGTTGCCTCCCTGGTGCAAGGGTCAAGGATGTCTCGGAGCAGGTGCAGGACATTCTGAAATGGGAGGGAGAACAGCCAGTTGTCGTGGTGCACATTGGTACCAACGACATAGGTAAAAAAAGGGATGAGGTCCTACGAAACGAATTTAAGGAGCTAGGAGCTAAATTAAAAAGTAGGACCTCAAAAGTAGTAATCTCGGGATTGCTACCAGTGCCACGTGATAGTCAGAGTAGGAATCACAGGATAGCGCAGATGAATACGTGGCTTGAGCAGTGGTGCAGCAGGGAGGGATTCAAATTCCTGGGGCATTGGGACCGGTTCTGGGGGAGGTGGGACCAGTACAAACCAGACGGTCTGCACCTGGGCAGGACCGGAACCAATGTCCTAGGGGGAGTGTTTGCTAGTGCTGTTGGGGAGGATTTAAACTAAGATGGCAGGGGGATGGGAACCAATGCAGGGAGACAGAGGGAAACAAAAAGGAGGCAAAAGCAAAAGACAGAAAGGAGAAGAGGAAAAGTGGAGGGCGGAGAAACCCAAGGCAAAGAACAAAAAGGGCCACTGTACAGCAAAATTCTAAAAGGACAAAGGGTGTTAAAAAAACAAGCCTGAAGGCTTTGTGTCTTAATGCAAGGAGTATCCGCAATAAAGTGGATGAATTAATTGTGCAAATAGATGTTAATAAATATGATGTGATTGGGATTATGGAGACGTGGCTCCAGGATGATCAGGGCTGGGAACTCAACATCCAGGGGTATTCAACATTCAGGAAGGATAGAATAAAAGGAAAAGGAGGTGGGGTAGCATTGTTGGTTAAAGAGGAGATTAATGCAATAGTTAGGAAAGACATTAGCTTGGATGATGTGGAATCTATATGGGTAGAGCTGCAGAACACCAAATGGCAAAAAACGTTAGTAGGAGTTGTGTACAGACCTCCAAACAGTAATAGGGATGTTGGGGAGGGCATCAAACAGGAAATTAGGGGTGCATGCAATAAAGGTGTAGCAGTTATAATGGGTGACTTTAATATGCACATAGATTGGGCTAGCCAAACTGGAAGCAATATGGTGGAGGAGGATTTCCTGGAGTGCATAAGGGATGGTTTTCTAGACCAATATGTTGAGGAACCAACTAGGGGGGAGGCCATCTTAGACTGGGTGTTGTGTAATGAGAGAGGATTAATTAGCAATCTCATTGTGCGAGGCCCCTTGGGGAAGAGTGACCATAATATGGTGGAATTCTGCATTAAGATGGAGAATGAAACAGTAAATTCAGAGACCATGGTCCAGAACTTAAAGAAGGGTAGCTTTGAAGGTATGAGGCGTGAATTGGCTAGGATAGATTGGCGAATGATACTTAGGGGGTTGACTGTGGATGGGCAATGGCAGACATTTAGAGACCGCATGGATTAATTACAACAATTGTACATTCCTGTCTGGCGTAAAAATAAAAAAGGGAAGATGGCTCAACCGTGGCTATCTAGGGAAATCAGGGATAGTATTAAAGCCAAGGAAGTGGCATACAAATTGGCCAGAAATAGCAGCGAACCTGGGGACTGGGAGAAATTTAGAACTCAGCAGAGGAGGACAAAGGGTTTGATTAGGGCAGGGAAAATGGAGTACGAGAAGAAGCTTGCAATGAACATTAAGGTGGATTGCAAAAGTTTCTATAGGTATGTAAAGAGAAAAAGGTTAGTAAAGACAAACGTAGGTCCCCTGCAGTCAGAATCAGGGGAAGTCATAACGGGGAACAAAGAAATGGCAGAACAATTGAACAAGTACTTTGGTTCGGTATTCACTAAGGAGGATACAAACAATCTTCCGGATATAAAAGGGGTCAGAGGGTCTAGTAAGGAGGGGGAACTGAGGGAAATCTTTATTAGTCGGGAAATTGTGTTGGGGAAATTGATGGGATTGAAGGCCGATAAATCCCCAGGGCCTGATGGACTGCATCCCAGAGTACTTAAGGAGGTGGCCTTGGAAATAGCGGATGCATTGACAGTCATTTTCCAACATTCCATTGACTCTGGATCAGTTCCTATGGAGTGGAGGGTAGCCAATGTAACCCCACTTTTTAAAAAAGGAGGGAGAGAGAATTATAGACCGGTCAGCCTGACCTCAGTAGTGGGTAAAATGATGGAATCAATTATTAAGGATGTCATAGCAGTGCATCTGGAAAATGGTGACATGATAGGTCCAAGTCAGCATGGATTTGTGAAGGGGAAATCATGCTTGACAAATCTTCTGGAATTTTTTGAGGATGTTTCCAGTAAAGTGGACAAAGGAGAACCAGTTGATGTGGTATATTTGGACTTTCAGAAGGCTTTCGACAAGGTCCCACACAAGAGATTAATGTGCAAAGTTAAAGCACATGGGATTGGGGGTAGTGTGCTGACGTGGATTGAGAACTGGTTGTCAGACAGGAAGCAAAGAGTAGGAGTAAACGGGTACTTTTCAGAATGGCAGGCAGTGACTAGTGGGGTGCCGCAAGGTTCTGTGCTGGGGCCCCAGCTGTTTACATTGTACATTAATGATTTAGACGAGGGGATTAAATGCAGTATCTCCAAATTTGCGGATGACACTAAGTTGGGTGGCAGTGTGAGCTGCGAAGAGGATGCTATTAGGCCACAGAGTGACTTGGATAGGTTAGGTGAGTGGGCAAATGCATGGCAGATGAAGTATAATGTGGATAAATGTGAGGTTATCCACTTTGGTGGTAAAAACAGAGAGACAGACTATTATCTGAATGGTGACAGATTAGGAAAAGGGAAGGTGCAACGAGACCTGGGTGTCATGGTACATCAGTCATTGAAGGTTAGCATGCAGGTACAGCAGGCGGTTAAGAAAGCAAATGGCATTTTGGCCTTCATAGAGAGGGGATTTGAATACAGGGGCAGGGAGGTGTTGCTACAGTTGTACAGGGCCTTGGTGAGGCCACACCTGGAGTATTGTGTACAGTTTTGGTCTCCTATCTTGAGGAAAGACATTCTTGCTATTGAGGGAGTGCAGCGAAGATTCACCAGACTGATTCCCGGGATGGCGGGACTGACCTATCAAGAAAGACTGGATCAACTGGGCTTGTATTCACTGGAGTTCAGAAGAATGAGAGGGGCCCTCATAGAAACGTTTAAAATTCTGACGGGTTTAGACAGGTTAGATGCAGGAAGAATGTTCCCAATGTTGGGGAAGTCCAGAACCAGGGGTCACAGTCTGAGGATAAGGGGTAAGCCATTTAGGACCAAGATGAGGAGAAACTTCTTCACCCAGAGAGTGGTGAACCTGTGGAATTCTCTACCACAGAAAGTAGTTGAGGCCAATTCACTAAATATATTCAAAAGGGAGTTAGATGAAGTCCTTACTACTCGGGGGATCAAGGGTTATGGCGAGAAAGCAGGAAGGGGGTACTGAAGTTTCATGTTCAGCCATGAACTCATTGAATGGCGGTGCAGGCTAGAAGGACTGAATGGCCTGCTCCTGCACCAATTTACTATGTTTCTATGTTTCTATGAACAAATGAACGTGCATTTATATAGCGCCTTTCACGATCCCACGATGTCCCAAGTCGCTTTGCAGCTCATTAACTTGTTTTGAAGCACACAGGTTTATCCCACAAACAGCAATGCTTTAAGGAGTAGATAATCTGTTTTTAGTGATGTTGATTGAGGGATAAGTATTGACCAGGACACTGGGGGATAACTCCCCTGCTCTTCTTCGAATCGTGCCGTGGGATCGTTTATGTCCACCTGAGAGGGCAGAAGGGGCTTTAGTTTAGCATCACATTTGAAAGACAGCACCCTGAACAGTGCAGCACTCTCTCGGCACTAACATAGAAACATAGAAACATAGAAAATAGGTGCAGGAGCAGGTCATTCAGCCCTTCAAGCGTGCACCGCCATTCAATGCGTTCATGGCTGAACATGCAACTTCAGTACCCCATTCCTGCTTTCTCGCCATACACCTTGATCCCCCTAGTAGTAAGGACTACATCTAACTCCTTTTTGAATATATTTAGAGGGCCCAAGTTTCGGGCCGCGCCGTACCTGGACGCTCGTTTCTTGTGCCACAAAGTACACCTAAAAAAAACTTACCTATTCTCCGGCTCCCTGCAGGCCCACTGGAGTTGGGCGCGGTGCAGCACAAGCTGTGGGGGGCGGAGCCAGGTCCCTGCGCTGAAAACAGTGTTGGGACCTCTGCACATGCGTGCTACAGTGGGCGCCCATGTGTAGTAGCTCCAGGCGCCCAAAACTGTGGGAGGGGCCCGAAGCACGCAGCCCCTAGCCCTGACCGAATGGCCTCACTGGGGCTGCGTGGATAAGGCTCCTCCCACCCGACCGGACCCGACCCGACCCCCACTTCCCCCCCCCCGGCCCCGGTGACCCGACCTCCGCGACTCTTCCACCGCCCCCCCTAGACTCTCCTCCCTCCCCCCCCGAGACTCTCCTCCCCCCACCGAGAATGCCCCCCCCCGAGACTCTCCCCCCCCCGCCCCCCCGAGACTCCCCCCCCCCCCGACCCGACCCAACCTCCGCTGCCCCTGACCTCCGCGACTCCTGCCGCCCCCTCCGTGACTCTTTCCCCCTCTCCGCGACTCTTCTCCCCCCGACCTCCATGACTCTCTTCCCCCCCCCCCCGCGACTCTCCCCCCCTCCCCCGACCTGCGCGAATCTCTCCCCCCCAGCAACTCTTCCCCCCTCCCCCAACCTCCGCGACTCTCTCCCCCCCGCCCGACCTCCGCGACTCTTCCCCCCCGATCTCCGCGACCCCCCCCGATCTCTGCGCCCCCCCAATCTCCACGACCACCCCCCCACCCCCGGACCCGAGACCCGACGCCACCGACCTGTAAATCCAGCCCGAAGTCTTGGGCCCGGCCGTTCAGCCTCCTCCCCTCCTCCCCTCCTCCCCTCCCCCCTCTCCTCCCCTCCCCTCTCCCTCTCCCCCCTCCCCCTCCCCCTCCTCCCTCCTCTCCCTCCCCTCTCCCTCTCTCCTCCCCCTCCCCCTCCTCCCCCTCTCCTTCCTCCATCCTCTCCCTCCTCTCCCTCCCCTCTCCCTCTCTCCTCCCCCTCCCCCTCCTCCCCCTCTCCTTCCTCCCTCCTCTCCCTCCTCTCCCTCCCCTCTCCCTCTCTCCTCCCCCTCCCCCTCTCCTCTCCCCCCTCCCCTCCCCCTCTCCCTCCTCCCTCCTCCCTCCCCCCCTTCCCCCTCTCCTCTCCCCCACCTCCCCCCAACCTCCCTCCCCACCCGCTACCTCCCTCCTCCTCTTCCCTCGCTGTCAGAAACACGGAAACTGACAGACAGAGAGTGAGAGACACACATACAGACAGACAGAGATAGAGACAATGACAGAGACACTGTCATTGGGGGGGCTGTTCCAGCACGCCGTTGGAGGACTCCTGGTGCTGCAGTCGGTAAGTAAAAAATGTTTTATTTATTGATTTTTAAATTTTTTTTATTTTTTATCAATTTTTTTTGATTGATTTATTGGTTGATTTATTGATGTATTTATCATTTATTATTGATGATGGCTCTTTATTTGTAAAACTGAAGTATTTAATATTTGTAAACTTCCCTTTAAACACCCCCCACCCCCCCCCCCGCCCCCATTCCCTACGCCTGATTTGTAACCTACGCCTGATTTTCTAAGTATAGACAAGGTTTTTCTGAGCGTACAAAAATCTACACTTACTCCATTCTAAGTTAGTTTGGAGTATGTTTTCACTGCCTAAACTTTCAAAACGGGCGTAAGTGGCCAGACACACCCCCTTTTGATAAAAACAATCTGTTCCAAACTGAAACTGTTCTAACTGACTCGAACTGGAGCAAACTAAATGCCGAGAATTGTAATTTCTAAGATCATTCTAAACCAGTTGCTCCAAAAAAACAGGAGCAATTCAGGCTGAAACTTGGCCCCTCTGGGTGAAGACTACACTGGACTGTCAGCCTAGATTAGGTGCTCAAAGTCTTTGGATTGGGACTTGAACCCAGAACCGTCTGACTCAGCTGGTAATAGTGCTGCCACTGAGCCACAGCTTAAATACTAAGAACACCAGCAGCAGAGTCACAGATTTCCCGGAATAAGCTAATTAATGTTCCAGCCACCCTTGTTTAGTAAGTGATATAAATAACAAGCTTGCATTTATATAAGCATCTTATTTCCTCAAATTACTCTTGTTGTTATGTAGGAAAACATGGAACCAACTTTCACATGGCCAGGTCCCAAAAAGGAATTCAGGAGAAACTTGTTTACCCAGAGAGTGGTTAGAATGTGCAACTCGCTCCCACAGGGAGTGGTTGAGGCAACTAGCATAGATCCATTTAAGGAGAAGCTAGATAAACACGAGGGAGAAAGGAATGGAAGGATATGTTGATGGGGTGACATGAAGAGGGGTGAGAGGAGGCTCGTGTGGAGGATAAACACTGGCATGGACCTGTTGGACAGAATGGCCTATTTCTACGCTGTAAATACCATATAATAGGTCCCACAAACAACAAATGAGATGATAAACTGTTTTTTTGTGGTGGTGTGACTTGTAGAAGGAACATTGACCAGGAGACCAGGATAACTCCCTGCTCTTCTTCGGATAGTACCACGCGATCTTTGCAACCACCTAAACAGACCTTGCTTTAACATCTCATCTAAAAGATGGCACATCCGGCAATGCAGCATTCCCTCAATACTGCCCTGAAACATCAGCTTAGATTATGTACTCAAGTCTTGGAAGAAGGATTGAATCCACAACTTCCGAGGTGAGAGAGCCACCTCCGAACCAAGCTGATAAGATTCTGTATGTGAATAATTGCAGCTCCAACAACACACAAGAAGCTCGACACCATCCAGGACAAAGCAGCCCATTTGATTGGCACCCCATCCACCACCTTAAACATGCACTCCCTCCATCACCGGCGCACCAAGGCTGCAGTGTGTACCATCTACATGAAGCATTGCAGCAACTCGCCAAGGCTTCTTCGGCAGCACCTCCCAAACCCGCGATCTCTACCACCTAGAAGAACAAGGGCAGCAGGCGCATGGGAACACCACCACATCTTAGTTCCCCTCCAAGACATACACACCTTCCTTACTTGAAAATATATTGCCATTCCTTCATCGCCACTGGGTCAAAATCCTGGAACCTTCACCCCACAGACTCCAGCGGTTTAAGAAGGAAGTTTACCACCACCTTCTTGGGGAGCGGGCAGGGAAGTGGAGTTGAGGCCAAGATCAGATCAGCCATGATCTTATTGAATGGTGGAGCAGGCTCGAGGGGCCAAATGGCCTACTCCTTCTCCTCTTTCTTATGTTATCGAGGGAAATTAGAGATGGGCAATAAATGCTAGCCTTGCCAGTGATGCCCACATCCCAGGAACGAATTTTTAAAAATGTCTATATCGCAAGGATAGAGTTCTGGATGATGCTTTCAGGGAGAGAGTTCCACGAGCAGAGTGGCTGGGCCTCCATTTTCCAAAGTCATCTTTTTTGGATTGATCCAGCATGTTGCGGTGTAACTGCAGCAACTATTCCTGGCACAAACTAGGAAGTCTGACTGAACGTTAACAGCTCTGTTTCGGTTACAACATTGTAGAAGGCGGACAACTCAACCACATTTCTTGAGTACTGGAGCCTGGCATGGCTTGGCCCAACCTTATTATGTCAATTGGTCTGAAAGCCTTTGGATTGTAGTCGGTCCAGTGGCAACAGATGGGTTTCCACTGCAGCCTGCCAAACAGCATCGCAGTATTGTATTGCTGAACAGATAATTATCTTTTGCAAAAAAAAAATTATATTGGCAGGACCTATTCTTTCACTGTTCCAGCACCGCTAATATGATCATTTATTTCAACGGTATTCAGCACCAATGAACTCTCATATTGAACGCATTAGGCATTTGAAGGTTAGCCAAAAACAAAAACAAAAAAATCAGATACGTAAATACATGTAATCAGCTCAGATTTTAATATTCAGCCTTCTGGCTACCTCAATAAAGCTTCAGGTGAAAGAAAATGGTAATAAAATGGAGACATAATCGAAAGCCTGCTGGAAAGAATTCCCTTGCGCTGCTGGCAATTGAAGGGTTAAATTAGGTTGTCGTAATTCATTCAGATGCCATCACTTATGTGAACGTTTTTACCACCATCATATGACATGAAATCTGATTACTGCGCCCCCCCCCTCCCCCCCAATCCCCCGCCTTCCTCTGAGTCCACAAAAATAAAATGGTTTCTCAGTTTCTGACGTTGCCCAGGTGGAGATCCGGCTTCACTTCCAGCTCCAAAAGGAAAGGGAAGTGGAGGAGGAACTTAAGGGTTCAAGGGTTAAGTTACGAGGAGAGATTACACAAATTAGAGTTGTATTCCCTGGAATTTAGAAGTTCAAGGGGTGATCTGATCGAAGTTTTCAGGATATTAAGGGGAACAGATAGGATAGATAGAGAGAAACTAGTTCCACTGGTTGGGGAGTCTAGGACTAGGGGGCACAGTCTAAAAATTAAAGCCAGGTCTTTCAGGAGTGAAATTAGGAAACACTTCTATACACAAAGGGTGGTAGAAGTTTGGAACTCCCTTCCGCAAACGGCAATTAATGCTAGATCCATTGTTAATTTGACATTGTAGATTGATAGCTTTCTGTTCACCAAAGGTTTTCAGGGATATGGGCCAAAGGCGGGTACATGGAGTTAGATCATAGGTCAACCATGATCTCACTGAATGGCAGAGCAGGCTCGAGGGCTTGTATGGCCCTACTCCTGTTGCCATGTTCCTAGCATGCAACACTGCTACTGAGGTGAGGTTGTTAAACTTTTTCCTGCACTGCATAAAGGACTCGATCTTTCCCAGTGAGTTGGGAGAGAGGCGGGCGACATCGGGGGCGGGTTGCAATCCCGCTGGGGTCTCCATGCCGGTTTCCCCCACGACTTTCCTCTGATTGGGCTTGTTAAGCCCGCCTTATGAGGTCCCCAGCCAATTAAAAGGAAGCAGATCTGATGACGTCCTTTGATGAGGTTTCCTCAAAAGGTACCATGTCCACATTCATTTTGACAGTTGTGCTGTCAGTGTTCTGCAGCATTGAGGTGCTGCAAACACTGACACTCACAGCACAAAGATGCAGGGCTGCACCCAGGCTCTCCCATCACTCCCTCCAGATGCTTATGCAGGGAGTCACAGCATGCAGGGAGGTTCTCTTCCCTTCCAATGGGCGGAAGAGACATGTCCAGGTGACCAACGCAGTCTGGTTACACATTGCACAGGAGGGCACAAGCAGGGATGTTGTCAGGAGGACCAGGCTGCAGTGGCACAAACCTTTCAATGATCTCAGTAGATCACGAAATGTTACTGCAAAGCCACACTCAACCTCAGACTGCTGTGCCACTCATCACATCCCCATCACTCTGCCTTTCCTACCCTACTCCTGCACATCCTTACTCACACCAATTTACCTTGCACTTCCACCCATCCCATTATCTCTATCTACGTTGTCACATCCCCAATCTCACTAGGCACCCCTCACACTCACCCGCATCCTTGTCCAATCATTTCAACTAACAACACACAAGGGTAGGCAATTGAGTCTTTTAGCCAATGCTCATGCAGAGTTTCTGCTAATGTGTTGTCAAACATTGAAATCTTTACTTTGAACACTTTACCTTCTTGGCCAGATTTGTGTGTACCTTTGGAAGTGGTTTAGTGAGTCGTAGTGAATGGTGGGACATACTGGTAACCCCCGCAACGGCGATATGTGTGAAAGGAATGGCTTGGGCAATGTAGGGATGCTTTATGGTGCTGGTGTGAGGTGGTGCCAACCTGGCGCATTATGTGGCAGCTAAGGTGTACAACGTCAAGTGAAGTAAATCTGGCCATGGTGAGGCCATCCCTGGCATCCCAGGCAGCAATGTGCTCGGGTGCTGATACCCTGTGTCCTGTGCAGCTTCAGGTGATTGCGGAGAAGGTTGATGTTGTTGTTGGTGCTGCTGGTGTGCCGGGTGATGTTGGTGTTGGGACTGTTAGTGCCGGGATTCTGAAGACCAAGGTGAGATTTTTTCAAGTGCACCGATGCTGCTGGAATAGATGGCAGCTGAAGTTGAGATGACAGAAGCGATCTGTCAATGGTGAGAGAGGTTGCTCCAAGGAGGTGACACTCCAAACCGTCCTAAAACACGATCTACTTATCTGACGTAATCCCCGGGTGCCGTGAAACTCATCAAAAAGCAGCAAAAATGGTAAGCAAATGGTAAAATGCTGTTTAATTGCCTTTAAATACCCTCTTAACTATCTCAATTGGCTCACCTGCCGTTTAGTGTCAGGTCTGTAAAGTGCAGGCAGAGCCGACACTTGGGAAACTGTCACTGAGGTGGGATCATGGCAGGATCCAGAAACGGCGTCAATCTTTTAGATTTTGATAGCGGATCTGCCTCCAAACCCACCTTCTGAGCGCCGGCTAAATCCGGCCCAAAGTCTGTACCTCATTCTTGACGAGTATCCAGCGCGAGATCCTAACAGACTGTTCCTCCTGTTCCTTATCTCAACTAAGAAGACATGCAGTTCCACCTGCTTGAAGTTTGCCACTCGGTTTCAGTGATCAGGTTGCCATCCCAGGTTTCCCAGTTGCCCAGCTTTCCCAGGTTTCCCAGTTGCCCAGGTTTCCCAGTTGCCCAGGTTTCCCAGGTTTCCCAGTGTATTGGTGAGGCCACACCTGGAATACTGCGTGCAGTGTTGGTTTCCATATTTACGAAAGGATATACTTGCTTTGGAGGCAGTTTAGAGAAGGTTCACTAGGTTGATTCCGGAGATGAGGGGGTTGACTTATGAGGAAAGGTTGAGTAGGTTGGGCCTCTACTCATTGGAATTCAGAAGAATGAGAGGTGATCTTATCGAAACGTATAAGATTATGAGGGGGCTTGACAAGGTGGATGCAGAGAGGATGTTTCCAGTGATGGGGGAGACTAGAACTAGAGGGCATGATCTTAGAATAAGGGGTTGCCCATTTAAAACTGAGATGAGGAGAAATTTCTTCTCTCAGTGGGTTGTAAATCTGTGGAATGCGCTGCCTCAGAAAGCTGTGGAAGCTGGGACATTGAATAAATTTAAGACAGAAATAGATAGGTTCTTAAATGATAAAGGGAAAAGAGTTATGGGGAGCAGGCAGGGAGGTGGAGTCCATGATCAGATCAGCCATGACCTTATTGAATGGCGGAGCAGGCTCGAGGGGTCGTATGGCCTACTCCTGTTCCTATTTCTTATGTTCTTATGTTTCCCAGCTTTCTCAGGTTGCCCAGCTTTCCCAGCTGCCCAGCTTTCCCAGTTGCCCAGGTTTCCCAGGTTGCCCAGGTTGCCTGCTTCCTCAGGTGCCATGACCCTTTAAGAAACACCAGGTGTTATGTCCAGCTGCTGCTTCAGGTGTCTGTGTCTCCGCCAGATATGTTCCAGCTCCCACCTTAGCAGCAAACTGCCACATAGAAGCTAATGGGGTGAAACTTGTCTTTGGCGGTGGCATAAAATGGGTGTTAGTGAATCGGCCGCCCATTATACACTCGATCTTCTTTCCATTAACTTCAATTCCCTATTGCTCATTACACGTCAATGCCCAAGACTCATTCCCGATATTTAGGGACATAGAATCATAGAATGGTTACAGCTCAGAAGGAGGCCATTCAGCCCGTTGAGCCCGTGCCGGTTCTCTGCAACAGCACTTCAGCTAGTCCCATTCCCCCGTCCTTTCCCCATAGCCCCGCAAAAAAATTTCCTTCAGGTACTTATCCAACTCCCTTTTGAAAGCCATGATTGAGTCTGCCTCCACCACCCTCTCAGATAGTGCATTCCAGGTTCGAACTACTCACTGCGTAATTTTTTTTTTCCTCATGTCATTTTGGGCCGTCGGTCAATCATCTTAAACCTGTGCCCTTTGGTTCTCAACCCTTCTGCCAATGGGAACAGTTTCTCTCTATCTACTCTGTGTCAACCCCTCATGAATCTGAACACCTCTATCATATCTAGCATCTGGTATACTTTACACTGCAATTCAACACAGCAGATACGACTGCTATTTCTCCATCTTCTAAGGAAGGATGATTAAACATTACTCTATTGTAAGTCTACAGTATATCATTGCTTCTGCTCACTTGGTCATTTATGGTTTAATAAATCTGGCTGACAGTTTACAGCTTAAACCACTTTTAATTGAAATTTATTCTATTACCTTCTGAAGTCAAAGAAGATTTTGTGAGTGCATATAAGAAAAAACATTAAACTTAAGTACAATAATGGGAGTTGAATCCCTGGGCATGCTACAATTTATGATGATATCAGGCAGATAAAGATAAGCTCCAAGTCTTGGGAGCACGGGCTAAGACACTAAACCAGAGAAAGAGTATCTAGAACAACCTCAAAACAATCCCTTTGCCCCCTTTTATAGATCGGTGTTATGTTGGCTATGTTCTCATCCTTGGCTACGAGCCACTTCTTTAAATATCTTTATACGAAAACCATCTGGGCCAACTGCTTGTCTTTAAGCACATAAATCTAGGCTGACACTCCAGTGCAGTGCTGAGGGAGTGCTGCACTGTTGGAGGTGCTGTCTTTCGGATGAGACGTTAAACCGAGGCCCCGTCTGCCCTCTCAAGCAGACGTAAAAGATCCCATAGCACTATTTCGAAGAAGATCAGGGGAGTTATCCCCGGTGTCCTGGGGCAATGTTTATCCCTCAATCAACATAACAAAAACAGATTATCTGGTCATTATCACATTGCTGTTTGTGGGAACTTGCTGTGTGCTAATTGGCTGCCGTGTTTGCCACATTACAACAGCGACTACACTCCAAAAGTACCCCATTGGCTGTAAAGCGCTTTGAGACGTCCAGTGGACATGAAAGGCACTATATAAATTCAAGTCTTTCTTTCTTTCTTTCTTTCTTTCTTTCTTTCTTTCTTTCTTTCTTTTCTTTCTTTCCTTTCTTTCCTTTCTTCCTTTCTTTCCTTTAACCTTCAGTGGTCACGAGGCCATTCAATCCCTCGGCCCTGGTCTGCATGGCTGATCTAACTCAGTGTCTAACTGGAGTGTCCTAACTCCATCCATCCATCCACCTTTGCTCCATATCCCTTAACACCCGAGGTTAGCAAAAATCTATCAATCTCAGATTTAAATAATTAATTGAGCTAGCGTCCACCGCTTTTTGTGGGAGTGATTTCTACACTTCTACTGCCCTTTGCATGAAGCACTGTTTCCTAACTTCTCTCCTGCATGGCCTGGCTCTGATTTTAAGGTTATGTCCCCTTGCCCTAGACTTCCCCACCAGCGGCAAAAGTTTCTCGCTATCTATCCTATCAATTCCTTTTAAAATCCTAAAAACCTGAATCAAATCACCCTTGAACCTTCTAACTTCCAGGGACTACAAGCCTAGTTAAGATGACATTAGGATCATACTCTAATCCTTGGAGCCCTGGTAACATTCTGGTGAATCTGCACTGCATACCTTCCAAGGACAAAATATCCTTTCTAAGGTGCAGTGTGGTCTATTTATTAACCCTTGGTCATTTGATAAGAATGTAACCTTTGGGATGTTTCAATGATTCCCGCGTTTGCTTTTTCAGCTGCTTGCTGCGATATATTTATAGAAATGCTTGACATTTCCTGCTATCCTAAACCCATTTTCCATTTCAGCTCTTTTAACCTCCCTTGCATTGTTCTTAATTGCTTGTTTTAGTACACTGTGCGACCTGCAGCTTTACAGTTCAGAAGTAATCTTTCTTGCCCCTATCCTCTCTGCAACCTAATCTTGGTCGGCACCTAGTGCTGGATACGTAAGTGTGTGTTCTCCCAGCTGCGCCCCAGGTTATATCTTCAGTAGCTATTGTCTCAAGTCATAGGTCTAGAAATTGGACCGGGCTCGAATCTGGGTGCAGCAGCTGGTGTACGCGTCTAACGAGGCCGGCGGTAGGAAATTGGTCCGCCAGACTCATTTGAATCTGATCAGCAAGGTGTGGGTGCCAATCGTGGACACAAAGGCAACTTTCCGGGTGTGATGGGAGTGAGAGAGGGGGAGAGTGAGATCGGTTAGCTTGGATGAGTTTCGATGTGTTCATTTAAATTCAGTTAAGCGTAAAAGCGGCTTGAAACAGGTGTAGGCCCCCAATTTGCATTGGGAATGGGCTTAACATCCCTTTCAGGGAAGCGCCCTCGACGACCATGGGCCCCTAACCAATATGGCGTACGCTACACTTCCAGCACGGACTGAGCATGTGCACGCCATATTGGACCTTCAGCACCTGTTTCTCCTTCAAGAAACAAGCACTGTGCAGTCCTTAGATTGCGGAAGAGAGTTCCAAACTCCGACCACCCTTTTTATGTAGAAGCGTTTCCAAATTTCACTCCTGAAAGGTCTGGCTCTAATTTTTAGGCCTCAGTTTCTACATCAGCTACATGAACATAAGAAATAGAAGCAGGAGAAGACCATTTGGCCCCTCGAGCCTGCTCCGCCATTCAATAAGATCATGGCTGATCTGATCTTGGGCTCAGTTCCACTACCCTGCTCGCTCCCCATAACCCTTCACTCTTTTATCATTCAAAAATCTGCCTATCTCCACCTTAAATATATTCAATGACTCCACTGCTCTCTGGGGCAGAGAATTCTACAAATTTATGACCCTCTGAGAGAATAAATTCCTCCTCATCTCAGTTTTAAATGGGCGGCCTCTTATTCTTAAACTATGCCCCCACGGCATAGTTTCTGTCCACACAGTGGGGGATCAATGTGATAGAAGGACCTACATGGGGAAAGGGGCAATATATTAGCCACACAGAAGAAAAAAATGAATTCTTACCACATCCACCAGGAAAATAGGAACAGCAGGAGGCCATTCAGCCCCTCAAGCCTGTTACACCATTCAATCAGATCAAGGCTGATCTGCGACCTAACTCCATATACTCGTCTTTGGCCCATATCCCTTAATACCCCTGGTTACCAGAACTCTATCAACCTCTGATTTAACATTAACAATTGATCTGGCATCAATTGCCGTTTGCGGAAGAGAGTTCCAAACTCCGACAACCCTTTTTATGTAGAAGCGTTCCCAAATTTCACTCCTGAAAGGTCTGGCTCTAATTTTTAGAATTTGCCCCCTAGTCCTAGAATCCCCAACCAGCGGGAATAGTTTCAGTGTCATTTGAACCACGTGTGAATATGTGAATTTAGAAAAAATGCACATATCCAGTGGGGTTCATGCAGTGGTTAGCCAATGGCTGTGGCTACAGGGAAAGCAGTTACTGTATCTTAATAAATGTTAAGAACATTGTTATGTGTGCAAAAAAGGTACAAACTGAGTACTGTTTAACTGAACAAGGTACAACCTTGCATCTGCTTTATTACGGCCCAAAGTGCATGACTCACAAAATGGCTGGCCTTTTATACCAGAGCAGCACCATGTGCGTGCTGCCCAGTGGCCTCCAACGATGACACCAATAACCTTCTGGAAGTACTAGGGGACCGAGGGTCTAGTGAGAAGGAAGAACTGAAGAATATCCTTATTAGGCGTGAAATTGTGTCAGGGAAATTGATGGGATTGAAGGACGATAAATCCCCAGGGCCTGATAGGCTGCATCCCAGAATACTTAGGGAAGTGGCCCGAGAAATAGTGGATGCATTGGTGATCATTTTCCAACAGTCGATCGATTCTGGATCAGTTCCTATGGACTGGAGGGGAGCTAATGTAACACCACTTTTTAAAAAAGGAAGGAGAGAAAGCGGGTAATTATAGACCGGTTAGCCTGACATTGGTAGTGGGGAAAATGTTGGAATCAATTATTAAAGACGAAATAACTGCACATTTGGAAAGCAGTGATAGGATCAGTCCAAGTCAGCATGGATTTATGAAAGGGAAATCATGCTTGACAAATCTTCTAGAATGTTTTGAGGATGTGACTAGTAGAGTGGACAAGGGAGAACCAGTGGATGTGGTGCTTTTGACAAGGTTCCACACAAGAGATTGGTGTGCAAAATTAAAGCACATGGTATTGGGGGTAATGTTCTGACATGGATAGAGAACTGGTTGGCAGACAGGAAGCAGAGAGTCAGGATTAATGGGTCCTTTTCAGAATGGCAGCCAGTGACTAGTGGGGTGCCGCAGGGCTCAGTGCTGGGACCCCAGCTCTTTACAATATACATTAATGATTTGGATGAAGGAATTGAGTGTAATATCTCCAAGTTTGCAGTTGACACTAAACTGGGTGGTGGCATGAGCTGTGAGGAGGACACTAAGAGGCTGCAGAGTGACTTGGACAGGTTAGGTGAATGGGCAAAAATGCATAGCAGATGCAGTATAATGTGAATAAATGTGAGGTTATCCACTTTGGGGGCAAAAACACAAAGGCAGTATATTATCTGAATGGCGACAGATTAGGAAAAGGGGAGGTGCAACAAAACCTGGAAGTCATGGTACATCAGTCATTGAAAGTTGGCATACAGCTACAGCAGGTGGTGAAGAAGGCAAATGGTATGTTGGCTTTCATAGCTAGGAGATTTGAGTATAGGAGCAGGGAGGTCTTACTGCAGTTATACAGGGCCTTGGTGAGGCCTCACCTGGAATATTGTGTACAGTTTTGGTCTTCTAATCTGAGGAAGAACGTTTTTGCTATTGAGGGAGTGCAGCGAAGGTTCACCAGACTGATTCCCGGGATGGCTGGACTGACATATGAGGAGAGACTGGATCGACTGGGCCTTTATTCACTGGAGTTTAGAAAGATGCGAGGGGATCCCATAGAAGCATATAAAATTCTGATGGGACTGGACAGGTTAGATGCAGGAAGAATGTTCCCAATGTTGGGGAAGTCCAGAACCAGGGGATACAGTCTAAGGATAAGGGGTAAGCCATTTAGGACTGAGATGAAGAGAAACTTCTTCACTGAGAGAAGTGTTAACCTGTGGAATTCCCTACCACAGAGCTTTGTTGATGCCAGTTCATTGGATATATTCAAGAGGCAATAAGATATGCTCTTACGGCTAAAGGGATCAAGGGGTACGGAGAGAAAGCAGGAAAGGGGTACTGAGGTGGATGATCAGCCATGATCTTATTGAATGGTGGTACAGACTCGAAGGGCCGAATGGCCTACTCCTGCACCTATTTTCTATGTTTCTATATTTCTGTTTCCATCTGGTAGCTACAAACAGCATATACATACATGACAATACCCTCCTCTGAGCTCTGAAATTCAACCGGTGATATGATCCCTTCATGCTTGAGTCTGTCCAGTTCAATTTTGACCTTCTCCCTCATCATATACGGCACTGCCCGAGCTTTATAATGGACGCTCTTGCATCTGAGTCCACGTGGATCTGCACCTTGGCTTCCGTGAAATTGCCGATACCCGGTTCGAACAGCGAGGGGAACTTGCTCAATACTTGGACACATGTATCTTCCGACGATGACAACGCCTTTATGTCATTCCAGTCGCATCTGATTTTCTCCAACCAGCTCCTGCCGAGCAGCATTGGGCCATTGCCTGGAACAATCCACAGCATTAACTCGTGCACGCACCGTTATACGACAAGTTAATTTATGCACTGCCAATCATCTTTATCAGTTCTTTGGTGTACGTGCGCAGCTTGGCATTAACAGGGCTCAGGCTGGGCCTCACAGTCTTAATATCCCACAGCTTATTAAATGGCCTCTCGTTCATGATCGATTGACTCACCCGTGTCCAGTTCCATTGATACCGGTATCCCGTTAAACGTCACATTAATCAAAATTGGTTTACTATTGGTTATGAAAGAGTACAGTCCATACACTTCCTCCTCTGGCATCTCGGATTGCATATCCAGATCCGCGCTAGTCTGACTCTCATCTTCCGTGTGGTGTGTCGCAGCTCACTTGCTCGTCTGCGGACACTTGCACTGGAGATGCCCCACTCTCAGACAGCCTATTGCTTAAATCGGCACTGCTGGTGCCGATGATTTCCCCCACAACGTCAACACGGAGAAATCGGAAACATTCCCGCTGGCGGACTTTGGCAGCCACAGGTTTCGCGAATGCAGCCGGATAGGCCCTGCCATGTGCCGCTCTGCCGAACGGCGAATCAATCGCATTTACCGTACTTGCAGAGGTTCGGTTCTTCACCAATATTTGCTTTAAACTCCTGTCCGTCGTCATACATGATTGAGCGATCTGGATGACCTTTTTAAAATCCAACTCCTCCAATGCCAGAAGTTTGCGCCGATCACCTCGTGGTTGATACCGATAACAAAGAAGTCCCGCAGCATGTCTGCCAACAACGTCCCGAACTTGCACGGTCCCGCTCGACGTCTCAGGTCGGCAACGAATTCCGCCGTGCTCTGGCCCTCCGATCAAACGTGTGTATAAAACTGTATCTTGAGATGATGATGCCGTTGTCTGGTTTGAGTTGTTCCCGTACCAATGTACACACTCCTCATACGTTTTCTCTGTTGGATCACTAGGCATGAGTAGATTCTTTATCAGACTGTAGATCGTTAAACCGCACACAGTGAGGAACATGACCTGTTGCCGATCTGAATCGTTGATCCCCTTCATTTTGTTGGCCACGAAGTTCAGCTTCAAATGGCTCACAAAGTCTGCCCAATCTTCTCCCTCTAAAAATCCAATTGTGCTCATTTTGCAAACAAAGGTTACTGTATTCTTGTCGCCAAATGTTATGTATGCAATAAAGGGTCAAACTGAGTACTGTTTAACGAAGCAAGGGACAACCTTGTTTCTGCTTTATTACGGCCAAAAGTGCCTGACTCACAAAATGGCTGGCCTTTTATACCAGAGCAGCACCATGTGCGTGCTGCTCAGTGGCCTCCAACAATGACACCATCTGGTGGCTACGAACAGCATGTACATACATGACAGACATCTTAGCTCAAAATAAACAATGACCTTAACAATCCTGATATATATCCGTTGGCGCTGATTAAACATAGATATTAGAATCTTTGTTCTGTTTAGAACAGTTGACAAGTAAACACCTTCTAGTGTTAACAGCTGGCCCATCTTCCTTAACGCACAAACCAGCTGCTTTCAAAGTACAATGAAGTCTGTCTTTAATAGTTGCCATCTGGCCTGGTATTCACCTGATGCTGTCTCTATGCTGCATCAGATCAACTCAAATACCTAGGGGTTAAATCAGCCAGTCTGCAGATACTGCATTCAGAAACCACCAGATGTCACCTTAGCAATTAAGTGAAAACAGCTAATGAGTTGCCATCCATTGGCCCCTTGCAAATTGTTGATGCTGTGAAATGTAGCTTAGCTTCAAGGGGTCCTATAATAAGGGGCAGCTCTTTGAAAGCAAAGCCAAAAAGCTTCCTCCAGGAGTTTCAGACTGTGGGTCTGCAGCATGGCTCTTTAGATCCAGCAGCACGTTTTCCCCTCATTTGTTTCAATGGTTTTGGAATGTTTCTGACAATTTCCAATCTTCTGCGTAATATCAGATTCATGTGGAGAGAGACCAGTGGAAATAAGATTGTCATTTTCGCAAATACAACATGACAGCATCAAAGTGATACTGCAATGCAGCTTCATCTGATCTTCTGGGGCACAACAATTTACAGGTTCATTTGTTCCTTTTAAAAACATGCTAAAAATAAAGGGGTAAAATTTCCTAGCGAATTCTCCTGATCTCCTACTGAAACCTCAATGGACGATCATTCAAAACCCCAGGAGAAACAGCGCAAGCGGCTGATATTACCAATTTTCTAGGATTCCTGTCAATCTTCCGGCAAAGTGGGAGTTCAGGAGAATCACAACAACAACAACAACTTGTATTTATATAGCGCCGTTAACTTAGTAAAACGTCCCAAGGCACTTCACAGGAGTGTTATAAGAGAAAAAAATTTGATATCGAGCCGCATTAGAAGAAATGACTGTAGATGACCAAAAGCTTGGTCAAAGAGGTAGGTTTTAAGAGCGTCTTGAAGGAAGAAAGAGAGGTAGAGAAGCGGAGAGGATTAGAGAGAGAGTTCCAGAGCTTAGGGCCCAGGCAGCTGAAGATACAACCACCGATGGTTGAGCGATTATAATCAGGGATACTCAAGAGGGCAGAATTAGAGGAGCACAGATATCTTGGGGGGTTGTGAGGCTGAAGGAGATTAGAGAGATAGGGAGGGGCGAGGCCATGGAGGGATTTGTAAACAAGGATGTGAATTTTGAAATCGACACATTGCTTAACCAGGAGCCAATATTGGTCAGCAAGCACAGGGGTGATGGATGAGCGGGACTTGGTGCGAGTTAGAATACGGGCTGCTGAGTTTTGGATGACCTCTAGTTTACATAGGGTAGAATGTGGGAGGCCATCCAGTAGTGCATTGGGGTAGTCAAGTCTAGAGGTAACAAAGGCATGGATGAGGGTTTCAGCAGCAGATGAGCTGAGGCAGGGATGGAGACGGGCGATGTTATGGAGGTGGAAATAGGCGGTTTTAGTTATGCTGCAAAAGTGTGGTCAGCAGCTCATTTCAGGGTCAAATATGACACCTAGATTGTGAACAGTCTCGTTCAGCCTCAGACAGATGCTAGGGAGAGGAATGGGGGTCAGTGATTGGGAATGCAGTTTGTGGCAGAAATGGTAGCCAAAAATATCTTAACTCTTCATGGCACCTGTCCAAAATTTGAATACCGTTCCCATATCTTTTCACCTTTTTAACATTCTTGTACATGATACAAGAAAATGTTTTTCTATCTGATAGATGACCCTTCTCTCACTGCAAGTTCCTGGCCATTTTTCCCCTCTGTTTAACTTTCCTTGCAGAGCCAATTATTGGCACTCACAAAATTTACAGCTGCAGGGACTGCAGCCCTAGAGTTAATAAAAATGCATTAGAGGTTCGAATAACAAGAAAACTAGATGCTTTTTGCAACAAAAGTTGGCCCAGAAATTAACCTTAGCCCCTTTTGGCACCCGAACCGAGAGGCCTGAGGAGCGATGGAAATTGGTTCTCGGGCCTCATCGCCATAATCAACGTCAGCTGTGGCTCAGTGGGTAGCCCTCTTGCCTCGGAGTCAGAAGGTTGTGGGTTCAAGTCCCACTCCACACTTGAGCACGTAAATCTAGGCTGACACTCCAGTGTAGTGCTGAGGGAGTGCTGCATTGTTGGAGGTGCTGTCTTTAGGATGAAATGTTAAACCGAGGCCCCGTCTGCTCCCTCAGTTGGATGTAAAAGATTCCAAGGCACTATATTGAAGAAGAGATGGGGAGTTAATCCTAGTGTCCTGGCCAATATTTACCCCTCAATCAACATCCAGATTATCTGATGATGATCACATTGCTGGTTTGTGGGAGCTTGCGGTGTGCAAAATGGCTGCTGCGTTTCCCACATTACAACAGTGACGACACTCCAAAAGAACTTCATTGGCTGTAAAATGCTTTGGGATGTCCAGTGGTTGCGGAAGGCGCTATATAAGTGCAAGTCTTTCTTTTTATACTTGGCCGCAGCCACATACTTCACAGGCAGATCGCTTGAGCAAAGACATCAATGTCGGGCTGCCTGCCTCACTGGAGGGGGGGGGGGAATGGATTGGGCTACAGAGGGGCGGGGGGATGACATATACTGCAAATATACAATATGTAGAATACGTATCAAGAAATCTTAGGAGAAACAGCAGCTCAGTGTGTCCTTCTGGCCTGGGCCCTAAGCTCTGGAATTCCCTGCCTAAACCTCTCTGCCTCTCTTTCCTCCTTTAAGGCGCTCCTTATAACCTACCTCTTTCACCAAGCTTTAGGTCACCTGCCCTAATTTCTCCTTATGTGGCTCGGTGTCAAATTTTTTGTCTCATAATACTCCTGTGAAACGCCTTGGGATGTTTTACTACATTAGAGGCGCTATCTAAATACAACTTGTTGTTGCCCCTCTCTGATTGTTCAGGAGATTTGTCCTCAAAAAGTATTTCATGCAAGCTTTCAAAACCATTAGAAAAAAGATTTGTATTTATATAGCGCCTTTCACAACTACCGAATGCTCCAAAGCACTTTACAGCAATGAAGTACAGTCACTGTTGTAATGTGGGAAATGCAGCAACCAATTTGCACACAGCAAGCTTCCACAAACAGCAATGTGATAATGACCAGATAATCTGTTTTGTTATGCTGATTGAGGGATAAATCAGGCCGGGACACCAGGAATAACTCTCCTGCTCTTCTTGAAAATAGTGCCTTGGGATTTTTTTACATTCACCTGAGAGAGCAGATAGGGCCTCAGTTTAACATCTCCTCTGAAAGACAGCACCTCTGCACTGGAGTGACAGGCTAAATTTTTTGCGCTCAAGTCCCTGGAGTGAGACTTGAACCCACAACCTTCTGATCCAGAGGCGAGAGTGCTACACATTGAGCCACAGCTGACTCTGTTTAGAACACATGACTGCTGAATTCAAAGAGATATACTTCACACTGACAAGGACTATTTTATGGACCTTTCTTCTTTGTTCCTCCATCCTACTTTTGCTCTTCATCCTCTCTGTGTTCTCAAAACTCATTTCGTCGTCTCCTCTCAAACTTATTCTTTCTCAGGATAAGAACATAAGAACATAAGAACATAAGAAATAGGAGCAGGAATAGACCATTCGGCCCCTTGAGCCTGCTCCGCCAATTAATACGATCATGGCTGATCTGATCAGGGACTCAGCTCCACTTCCCAGCGCACTCCCCATAACCCTTTATCCCCTTATCGGTTAAGAAACTGTCTATCTCTGTCTTAAATTTATTCAATGTCCCAGTTTCCACAGCTCTCTAAGGCAGCAAATTCCATAGATTTACAACCCTCTGAGAGAAGAAATTCCTCCTCATCTCAGTTTTAAATGGACAGCCCCTTATTCTAAGATCATGCCCTCTAGTTCTAGTCTCCCCCATCAGTGGAAACATCCTCTCTGCACCCACCTTGTCAAGCCCCCTCATAATCTTATAGCTTTCGATAAGGTCACCTCTCATTCTTCTGAATTCCAATGAGTAGAGGCCCAACCTCCTCAATCTTTCCTCATAAGTCAGCCCCCTCATCTCCGGAATCAACCTTGTGAACCTTCTCTGAACTGCCTCCAAAGCAAGTATATCCTTTCGCAAACATGGAACCCAAAACTGCATGCAGTATTCCAGGTGTGGCCTCACCAATACCCTGTATAACTGTAGCAAGACTTCCCTGCTTTTATACTCCATCCCCTTTGCAATAAAGGCCAAGATTCCATTGGCCTTCCTGATCACTTGCTGTACCTTTTGTGTTTCATGCCCAAGTACCTCAAGGATCTCAAATTTGTGAAAGGCTTTACTTTCCTAAGTCTTCCCTTCCTCTTCCAATCTACTGGGTTTGAAGCTGGGCATCACCTAGCCACTCCATGCTGTTTGACTGTGTCAGGTACTAAGCCTTGTACTTTGTTCAGCTGGACTATGGGTCTTGGCTCTTCAGCCGCGTTGCTCAGTTTCAAGAGTTGACTGGGAAATTATAAGAAAATATCACTTCCCAGCCATTTGTGAATTATTCAGTCGGCCTCACTCCCCCTTTTTGCTTTGTTCAGTTAAACATTTCACATTTTCCAGTTTTCAATTCTGGCAGAGTGCACACCCCAAGCATTGATCTATCTTCCTCTGATCGAATGTACCTGCTCTCTATTGCCAGCATCTGGTTTTCTGTTATCATGTTGGGCCTGCATAAATTCTCGAACATAAAGCTTTAAACAAGTAACAATTTTCACAAATCCAACATCAAAGAGATGCAGTGACAATATGAGGAAAATTCTTTTGATTTGCCTACTCTACCAAACTGACAAGTGTGTTAAAAGCTAACAACTGCCACCAACAGAATACAGAAATCAGGTGAGTTTTACTCCCACTTAAAAGATCGTTCGTATCTTACGTATGACCAGCTGTGACTTGGATGGAAGTGAAGGTCGTAATTGTAATGTATGCACCCGTGAATATGCTCATAGGTTTGTGGAGCTGTTGCACTGTGAGTGGCTTAGCCCCTCAAGGCACAAGACTCAATAAAACCCCAGCCAGTTGATTCTCGGTCATCCACGATGAGGTATGCAGTTGTGAGCCTAGTGGCTGAACAGGTAATGTGTAGTGTGATTGCTAAATGTTTGATAATAAACCAACTAGTTCTTAATAGAATGTGTTGCTATGAATTCTTAAACAAACACCCATGAAGCAAATACATTTCAATAAAGCACTGTTTGCAATGAAGTACCTTACTTACAAATAGAGTTTCTGCTAATCTGATCAATTATATTCAATCTGCTGAAAGAAATACAATAGATTCCCTGATGGTTTGATTGAGCACATGTCCAGCCCGCTAATGAACAATACAGATCAGGAGAGTCCCAGGTTGGACCAATGGAGCAACAGTCAGGGCACCACAAACAGCACCCAACATCTCTAGGCCAAGGAGGGGTAAAAGGAGTTCCTGCCCCTAATTACTATTCAGTGATTCACAGTGGAAAGTGCATGGCTTAACGTTGGTGGAGCAGAAGGGATCAGGCTTTGTTGTGATGGCCTCCCTAATTGAATAGCCTGCCAATAGTCACAGTTAGGGCTCAGACATTAAGAAAGGTCCATGGGACGTCACCCCAGCATCAGTCAGCACCTTCCCCAAGTGCCCTAGTGGGTACAGGCACTGTCTAACATGGCACTCTGTCTTGCCACCCAGGAAACTCCAGCTACAACGACTAGGCTGTACTGAGTTATCTTACCTTAGTTGGAGTGAAGGTTGGAGTAATATAATTAGCCCCAGTGTCACTGGGCTGCGAGGTGGGAGGGGGCGGGAGATTCGCCAACGTTATTGCTCCTAATGGCGACTCATGCTGGAAAGTGTGTGCGTGGATAACATCAGCCTGACTGCAATGCATCCCATAGTACCATAGAATTATAGAATGGTTACAGCACAGAATGGGCCCGTCGAGCCCATTCCGACTCTCAACTAGTCCCACTCCCCTTTCCAAGAATCATTCTCGTAAATCTTTTCCGCACCTTCTCTAAGAACTTCACATCCTTCCTAAAGTGTGGAGCCCAGAATTGAACACAATATTCCAGTGTTTTATAAAGGTTGATCATAATTTCCACACTTTTGTACTCTTTGCCTCTATTTATGATCCTGTAAACGTCTTTGAACTTCTTTCTCAACCTGCCCTGCCACCTTCAACGTTTTATGTACATATATCCCCAGGTCTCTCTGTTCGTGTACCCCCTTTAGGATTATAATTGTCTAACAGCCACCGACAAGAATCATGCAAGAAGAACGGCCATTTGGTGCGTTATTGGAGGACTGGTGCACTTTAACTCGTAGGAGGAGAAAACTGGGAACAAAATTGAATGTGATTTGGCCATTCAGTAAACTGTTAATCATTTTGTCGTAGGTCAGCCTCTTACACCTAGCAGAGCTTTGATCCAAAGCAAAGCACAGGAGTTTAAACCCCAGCCTCGACTTGTACCGCATTACAACAGTGCCTACACTCCAAGAGTACTTCATTGGCTGTAAAGCACTTTGAGACATCCAGTGGTTGTGAAAGGCGCTATATAAATGCAAGTCTTGTTTTCTTTGAAGTGACCTTTTGCTGGATGCGGCAATCCGCAGAGAGGAATGAGTTAAAATGCTTCTTGTGCTGGCTTGCGTGCAGCGAGCCAGATGTAGTCAGGAGTGTGAGGAAACAGCACTTTGAGTGGAGGGGGAACAGTAAATAATTAAAAATGGAGGGATGCAAATAAAATGTTAAAAAAAAGATTTAAAAAGAAACGCATTTGCTGTGCTTACCCAGCCCTGTTGGCACCTGACTGAGAGCTAGAATCACAACGAGCTGTACATTTGAACAGATAGCATCATCAAAGATGTGGCTGGCAGACTCAAGTGACAGGCAGCTCTGGCATTCAAACTCGGAGACATCTGGTTACAAACTGGGGCCTACGTGACTGGGCTGCTTCCTGTTTTCTCGGAGCTTTCACTCCCCGAACTCATAAGAGCGTTAATTCCCTGACGAGAAATCTAACACACTTTAAGCTTCAGTCCAAGCTTTGCCGATATCCTGACAATTGGACAATTGGGGAGATAAACGTCCCGGGGAGTGAGCCGTTATCTGTCAGTTTAATGAACAGAATAGGTTGCTTCAGATTGAACGAGACAGTGCAGTATCTCTCTGCACAATGTGCACAGGCCAGATGAAAACTATCCAGGGTTTTCAGCGTGTTTACGAATAGATGGCGATGAGAGATGAGGAGGTGGAGGAGACAAGCTCAAGGCATGTAGGAGGTTGCTAACAAAAGAGCAATTTACAAAAAGGCCACAGAGAATTACTACATGTCCTGTCTTAATGAAAACTCTTCACTTATCTTCATCTTATCATAAAGCGTGCAAACTCTAAAAAAATTCCTTCAAAGTAATGCTTCAGAAATTAACCATAGTTTTTTTTCATAATTCCTTAGCACTTTGGACATCATTTTAACCTAACGCAAAGGCAGGAAACTATCGGGATCAGGTCGCCCACCCGTGTAACACCCTGCCCGATTTTACTCTCCATCAATGAAGAGTACATAAGATATACGGCACATAAACAGGCCATTCAGCCCAACCAGTCCATGCCGGCATTCAAGCTCTACTCGAGCCTCCTCCCGTCTTTCCTCATCTAACTCTACCTTCATTTAGATCTCATCTAAATCTATCTTCAATTCGACTTCACCGAAGCACATTCAATCCTGAATGGCATCTAACAAATGTATCTATGGCTAAGAAAGAGAAAAAGACTTGCGTTTATATGGTGCCTTTCATGATCACTGGACAATCCAAAGCGCTTTACAGCCACTGAAGTACTTTTTGAGTCACTGTTGTAATCTGGTAAATGTTAAGTATCAAATAACTCCATGAGGCTAAGTATGCTGCGCTAGTTCAGGCATGACCTTACTCCAGTTTATTTATTCCCAAAGTGAGGATTCAACATGGCTGCCAACATTATATACATGGCTTGCACATGTTTGCCAGTGACCATTAGGACTCCGGTGGCAGGTAAAACCCAATTAACATACATAACATCAAATGCGGCAGCCAATTTGTGCACAAACGTCACTAGCTAAATTGTTGTCTTTTATTGGACAGAATCACCTTCTACATAATTTAAAATAATTGGTCGGAGGTTTAGAGCAGATTTGAGGAGAATGTTTCCACCCAGGGGGTGGTGGGGTCTGGACCTCACTGCCTGAAAGGATGGTAGAGGCAGAAACCTTCACCACATTTAAAAAGTACTTGGATGTGCACATGAAGTGTGTAACCTACTGGGCTATGGACCAAGAGCTGGAAAGTGGGATTAGGCTGGATAGCTCTTTTGTCGAGTGCATGAACTGGTAGTTTGATTGTTAAACCTTTGTTAATAAACCAACTCGTTCTTAATAGCAATGTGTTGCTCTGAATTCTTAAGCACGAACCCGCGAAGCAAATATATTACAGCCGGCATGGATACGATGGCCGAATGGCCTCCTTCTGTGCTGTAAATTACTTCTATGGTAATCCAAAGTGGCTTACTGACACAATTGAGAGCTGGAAGCTGTAAATCCACAGAATAAACGGCGTTACCCTCGAAAGGGTTGCCATGGTTTAAAAGCCGCCGTGTGGCTGTCAGCTTTAAGCCGAGAGTGGCCCGGTTGAACGCAGCTCAAACACAGTTCCCTCAGACTACTTATCGCTGTCACAGAAGAATCAGCAAGGAAATGCAACTGGGGACGGAACTTCATCATAGTCAAATGAATTATTATTGATTACTGATTAGTATGCCTCATCAACTGTAACGAACCTAATTAACACAAATCCCTGTTAGCAGCTGTGTGCTGGAACTTGTGCAGCGCAATGTCAGGTTGACAAGAGAATGGAAACATCTCTTATGGTTTAAAAAAAAATTGCCACTGTTGGAATCTTCCAATTTTTCCTCCAGAGAATTTTATTCCAATACCAATCTTCCGCATTATGCATATTATATATCATGTGCAGGCATTCTTTTAAAAGAGTTGCACAATTTGAGTTTCCCTCTGTGAATGATTCCCCACCCCCCACATAGCTCAGGTGAATAACCCATTAACTTCTCCAAGACTCCAATTTTACTACCATTGGCAGCTGGATTATTTTACTCCCATGCAAGGTGAGGCTCTCTGCTATTGTGAGGCAGCACCACCTGCTGGCCTGTGCAAGTACTGAGCATTCCTCTTCACAATGTGGCTGGTGGACTTAAGCGTCAAGTGCATCCAGGGCCCTGATCTTCCCAGGCTCGTTAAGTGATAGCCTGCAAGCTCCAGTCCCGGTTGAGAAGGGGAATCGATGCAGCAATCAGTGAGTGGTACAAATTCCCTCCAGTACCAGGTCTGACAAGATACTGATCTCAGTCAGTTTGCCCCAGGAGTTGAGTCAATGGCTGATTAAAGAGTTCACACTTGGAACAGCCTGCCTCCAGTCAGGGACAAACCGTAGAATGGACTTAAAGAGGGACAATTAACAATCTGCAAACCACAGCCAGGAGAGAGGGATTTTTCAAAAGCTGCAATCTTTTCCCGGAAATTCAATATTAACTCTCAAACATTTTGAGTGCGATCCAAAACATTATTTTTTTAAATTTCTGTTTCATTGTATATTGGCAACTTTTCTCTTTTTTTAGTTGTGATTTCCCGTCTTTTCCAATTTTCCTTCCTATCTGCAGTATTGATCGAGAACGGGTTTACACTGCTTGCACAGAACTCCATGTGTTGGAAGTGAATGTCGGGAGCCCAGGATCATCTGCTCTTTGGAGACTGACAATCCTGCAGGGCAGCTGATCCCCAGGCCTGAATTCCCATTAAACATTCTGTGCCGGGAGATAACATTCATAAAAATCTACCCGATAGTGTCTGAAATTGGAGGGAGTCAGAATTGGGCAGGCGGGGGAGGTTTTGAATTCTGATCATAGAATAGGACAGCACAGAAGGAGACCATTTGGCCCATCGAGTCTGATGATAGTTCATTGAAAACCTTCCTCATTCATCAGGCACAAGTGAGGAGTGTGATGGAATACTCTCCACTTGACTGGATGACTGCAGCTCCAACAGCACTCAAGAAGCTCAACTGCATCCAGGATAAAGCAGCCCGCTTGATTGGCACCCCATTCTTCACCTTCAACATTCACTCCCTCCACCATCAGCGCACCATGGCTGCAGTGTGTACCATCTACAAGATGCACTGCAGCAACTCGCCAAGGCTTCTTCGGCAGTACCTCCCAAACCTGCGACTTCTACCACCTAGAAGGACAAGGGCAGCAGGTGCATGGGAGCACCATCATCTCCAAGTTCCCCTCCAAGTCACATATCATCCTGATTTGGAAATATATCACCATTCCTTCATTGTCACTGGCCAAAATCCTGGAACTTCCTCCCTAACAGCATTGTGGGAGTACCTTCACCACACGGACTGCAACAGTTTAAGAAGGTGGCTCACCACCACCTTCTCAAGGACAATTAGGGATGGGCAATAAATGCTGGCCTTGCCAGCGATGCCCACATCCCAGAATGAATAAGAAAAAAATTATTCTGCCACATCATAAAATATTTTAAAAATAAGTACTTTTATGTTCAGATTACATTTTAGAAATTTCCATACTGCCTACTCCAAAATTGAACTGTCTGGTCCAAAACCATGCAGATGACAGCCTGCTTTATACCCAATGACTGTTGCAATGTTCAGGTCTTGCCTTAGATATCCTCCAAAATCCAGTGGTACTGGCCACTCCTTTAAGTGGTCTGACCACCATACATTTTGAAGTGTGTCCATACTGCACAACATCTAACAGTATAATAGCATAATCCAGGGGTGCAACAATAGTATTCCCTTGCGATCCAACAGATACCAATCATTAAACTGCCTTTATTTCACAGCAAGTGCACATTCAGAGCAGCAGGTATTATTGCATTCACTTATTTCAAACAGTGCAGCTTGTCTTTATATGGTAGTACAAATAATAAATGTGTTATGCTTCCCACATCAATGGGTCATCTTACCTCGCTTAAAGAAAACCACCAAATACTCTCCTCTCTGCTTAACTGCTGAGCCCATCCAAAACTTGCCCTTGTGGCTTTGGAGACCTGACTCACTTCAAAGCCTTTGCTGGACCAGATTGACTCCCTATGTCTCTGCTTCAGTTCTTTGGTATCCTGTGTTCATAGCCAGAAAGTACCAAAGACTTCCCAACTCACTGGGTGTGAGATGCTTAAATGGTTGCCAAGACAGGCTAATGAATTGCTTATTATTTATAGTCTATGGGGGAACAACATCAAAGCTTAGCTCATTAGTATTATTGGCCTCTTATTATCCCTCTTTAAAAATAAACTTTTTGTGAATATACTTTGCTTTAAAAATCTAACATTTAAGAGTAGCGCTTTTTTCCAAATCCTTTCTGTAGAAAAGTGGTCAATAATTCTGAAATGTGACATTAGCTATAAATTATGATTAGAGCTGCAGTTCAAACAGCACATACTTTTATTGTGTTTCGTGCAGCTTTACAGATATTGGTTAACCAATCAAGTTTCACTCTTGACTGACATTCCACAAACAATACACACATAAACCCAATGCAATACCACAGGAACTCCAGCAGAATTATTAAAATAATTCTCAGTAATTAACACAAGGCGTGGTAACATCCCAAGATCACAACAACCACAGCTCTGTGCCTTACAGTGAGCCTCAAAAGTGCTTAAACGTTGAAGCTTTTATTGAACTGAAATCGATGCCATAAAATGTTTAAATACATTTCTAAAGGATTTTTGACGTAATGCTGTAATGCTAAATTTATTTTCTCCTGTAATGTATGCACCTATGAACATGTTCACAGGTTTGCGACTTCCCTGGTGGTTTAGTGGTTAGGATTCGGCACTTTCATTGCCATGGCCCGAGTTTGATTCCTGGTCAGGGAACATTGTATTTCGTCAGTCTCTGTGGCGCAATAGGTTAGCGCGTTAAGCTCTTAACCGAATGGTTGGTGGTTCGATCCCACAAAGGAGTGAAGCCTTTAACTGTTTTAGCAGGGGCCGTGTGGCCTAATGGATAAGACGTTTCATTTCAGTTCAAACACTTATGTTATCACAAAATTACAGGTTCGAGTTCTACCGTGATCATTTACAACAAAATAGTTGTAGAGCTGTTGAACTGTGAGTAGCTTAGTCAGCCACGTGATGTTCACAGGACTCAATAAAACCCCAGTCAGTTGGGTCGAGGGCATCCACGATGAGGTGTGCAGTTGTGAGCCTAGTGGATGAACTGGTAATGTGTAATGTGATTGTTAAACCTTTGTTAATAAATCAACCAGTTCTTAATAGCAATGTGTGGCTATGAATTCTTAAGCAAAGAACCCATGAAGCAAATACATTACATCTCCCAAAGTGAAGCTCCCACCATCACACAGAAGAAACCTAAAAAGCATGATCCACATTTACAGAGAAAAGAACATGAGCACAGATCCCATTTTCTGATGAGCAGTAATAGACAGATTGGCTGTGGGACATTAAAATCATTTATATTACATTTTAAAATCTCACAGCTTAAATAAAATAAAGTGACACACACACACACACACAAAAAAAAATCAGGATCTACATTATTGTTCTGAGTAATATTAATTTCAAAAATCTTATTAACGCAGCTGAATTATATATTTTCAAGCCTTATTCATTAGCTTCCCCAATTAATGCTACAAAGCCATATGCAGCATGAAGAGATCTATGTTCAGTCAGCCATGGCCACAGTTGGAGTTGGCCATAATGTCCCTGCCTTTTGAAGTTGGAGACAGCAGGAGAGATTGGGTTAAATTAAGTAGGGCTCTCATTTCCCAATCACTATCTAATGACTTTACTGCATTGTGCCTGTGGAGAGGGGGCGAAGGGGAGAGAATTGGGAGGGCGTGTTAGGATATGGCCCTGTATCTGAGGTTCCTGAATTGGTGAGTTTCTGATCTCTGCCACTTGGGGAGATGTGGCATACTGAGGCTCGAAGCTTCACCACAGGAAGGGAGCAGAATCCTTCCTGGATCAAAATCCTGGAACCCCCTCCCTAACAGCAATGTGGGAGCACCTTCACCACACGGTCTGCAGCGGTTCAAAAAGACGGCTCACCACCACCTTCTCAAGGGCAGTTAGGGATGGACAATAAATGCTGGTCTTGCCAACGACGCCCACATCCTGTGAATTAATTAAATTTAGGGGAGTATTACTCCTGGGCACCTCCTAGTGCCTGTTGATTGAATAGTTGTGACAGAGCTCTGGTTGTCTCCCTGTTGTCTTGGCCAAATGATGATGCACAGCATGGGAAAGGAGACAAGTGAGAGTAACTGTCCCTTTAATTCATATAGTAACTTGCTGTCATTGGCAGTTAGCTCTGCAATTTGTGTATTCCAACAAAACACATGAAAATATATATATTTTTCTTTTTCTGCAAAAGTAAGATGAGTTGCATTCACTGTGCATCTTTTTCGAAATACAAGTCCATCATTTGTGCTAATCACCGGAAATTCCTGTTTATTCAGAATGGTAAGTTCATCTGTTGTGGCCATTAAACGGACACCAACAACTCACTGTTTTATTCGTCAGTTGCTGACACGCTAACCTAGAAAGCTGGCTAACAGCTTCAAAACAGCTGAGGACTCAAACAGACCTGCATGTAGGCCCATGATTTGTACTTACACCGAATATGCAGTGGCTTGAAAGCTTGTTTTAACTTAAGATGCCAGTGTACTCAACATTCCATGACGTATATTATTATGGTAAAAATTGACGGATTTTCTCACATTTCTAGTGGAGAAATTGTAGGCTACATTAGACATTTACTGGTGTTGTCTATTGCTAAATCTGATCGTTAGGCTGTTTTAAAAATAGTTTACACAGTTGTCACAATAACACGGAGAATCTTGTTCCTGCCTCACACACTAGTTGATACTGCCCTTTTCATCTTAAGTGTCAGCTTGGCTCACTTGGTAGCTCTCTTGCCTCTGAGCCAGAAGATTGTGGGTCCAAACCACCTAGTGCCTGTTGATTGAATAGTTGTTAACCCTAACTCTATGATCTATGCAAGCGCTTGAGAGCAGTACTGAGAGAGTGCCCTATTACCTTGTCTGTTCTAGTGATTCCGTGGATTTTAAAGTACCCATAACACTATCTGTAGAAGAGCAAGAGATATTCTTCTATAACCAACTGATATTCCTCCCTCAGCCAACATCTAACTGGTTATTCAGCACATTGGTGTTTGTTGGACTGTGGTGCAAAATGGCTGTGGTGTTTACCTACAAAACAATGGTCACCATACGTCATCGTGTCAAAGAGATACAATAAATAAAAGTTCATTCTTCTCTCCCCACCCAATTCATGTTTCCATTCTTTGTGTCCCCCCCGCCCCCCTCAAGTCAGGGTGGTACTCTTCTTTGGCTCCCTCAGTTTATGCTGGCCCTTTCTTTCTCTCCCAGATTTTTCTGGCATTTCCCTCCGCATCTCTACTGGCTCCTATCTCCTGCTGCAGTTCCAGGGGATCGCAATCCTGGCAGGAACTCCTGCTCTTGCAAGAATTCCTGCCTACATTGTGCAGCAGTGTTCAACTCCCTAAAGCTGCAACAGGAAACAGGCACCAAGAGTTGAGCCGATTTTCATCTGAAAGCATGGATAAGTGGGCCCTTATTGAAAACACTAACTGTCTGTAATTAGTACAGAATGGCTCATAACTAATGGTTGTAAGGAATGCCACCAGACAATACAGTGGAGTTTTCCACTGTGGAAATAACTAGTAACACTAATCAGCACCGACACGATTCGCCAAATGGCCTTCTTCTGTGCTGTAAATTTCTATGATTCTATGATAATATAATCCCAGTTTCCCCAGCTGCCTTTGCTACTCCCTTCCTTTCCTGCAGTATAATTCGATGGGTGCTGATCATTCTCCACTACCTCACTGAAGTGGCTAATCTTCGTGTGTGAGCATTGGCAAGCTATTCTACTCTGGTGGGTCGAGGCATCAGAGCTGAGCCCAATCCCATCTTTGTCCCACAGCCAAACAAGTGACCTTACAGCGGGAGCCTCAAATCCTATTGCTCCATGAGATTAGCCAATAGCACAGCACATTGCCTGAACCTGGGGCTTTCTTCATCTGCATTGTCTGAGGTTCTTCTGTTTAAACCCACATACCCATGGTCTGAAGGGCAGATAGCCCAGTTGATAGCTCTACTCTTGCAGTCAATTTTTAGAACATAAGAACATAAGAAATAGGAACATGAGTAGGCCATACGGTCCCTCGAGCCTGCTCCGCCATTCAATAAGATCATGGCTGATCCAAAACTACCTATCCCTAACTGGAAAATCTTACCCTCCGCCCATAGGAAGCAGAAAGCCAATGTTATTTGTGACAAGAATTTGAACTGTGATTTCCCATTTGACTTTCCAGTGTTGTCTTAATGGTTCCATTACCTGTTTTGGACCGGGGGGGGTCGGGGAGGGGGAGGGGGAGCAGGGGGAGGGGAACTTTTAGTCAACGGATAAGATTTATGTGTAAAACAGAGAGCATTATTAAACATTCCAGACTAGCAGTAACACATCTCACTCACTATATAATTGGAATACCGCCTGATAAACTATTCAGTATGAAGTACACTGATGAGAATAATCCCTATAACTCACTCACAATTATCTGCCTGTGAGTTAACAAAATCATTCCGACCCGTGTAATATAAATCAGAGTTGATAAACCTCTAGGTTTATCTCATTCAGTGAACGACAACTGTATGTACGGGGAAATAGTGTGGCTTTGGAAACAGGAAGTTACCAATCTCTCCCACACACCAAAACATGGATGGTAACTGTGAGGAAAAAGAAGGAACAGGAGGAAAATAATGTAAATGAAATGCAAAAACCATTAACCTTGAAAGGGCTGAATGGTCTACTCCTGATCCTATGTTCCTTCCTGAAATATACTGTCGAAATAACCCTCTGGTATTGCTGAACTGATCATATAATCTATTCTCAGGACCAAATTCATAAAATTAATGATCCCCTTTATCCTGCATCGCAATATGAGTTTTGTCTTCAAAGACTATGCAGGAAGATTCCATGTCAAACCGACTGCACTACAACAGTAACAAAACCATTTGACAGTAAATAAAACCCTTGTGTATATAAAACACATCATAAAAACGATAACTGAATAAATTTAATACAGCAACATAATCCTGGTGTCCAAATAATATTAATCTAGCTCAGATTTCACTTTTATGGCTTATGTTATCAGAGGCCCTGATTGAAACAGTGCTGTGTAATTCAGTCACAGGGATCCGTCATCATTGATGTGAGTTGATGGAAACACATTTGTGTTCTGCAAGGTGCAAAGGGGAATTCATCACTCAAGAATTTAAATGTCACTTGACTTGTGTGGCATTCAGAACTGACACTTGGAAATTATTTTGCTCATTACCATTTAAGTTGGCAAATACATGTTTTCCACGGTTTGGGAATTTTGGACATACAATTAACCTCCCATGGCCAGTCTAAGTGAACAGGATGGTTTAATGTGAAATGGCAATCTCATCATTTAATAACAATCAAAACGTTAGAACCATTTTTATTGCTACCTTGGCTGACTTTCCGCTCAAACAATACATGCTAATGACATTATCAAGGGACGTGGCTGGGAGAAAGCATTGAAGCTGATCGCGTGCTGGAGCTGGATTAACACACACACACACAACAACTTAATGCACGAGATCATTGCAAGGTTCTGGGTTAATGATACCACCTGCCCCATGGTAATTCAGCACAGCTATACCGCCACTTGATCATCATCATGTGAAGCAATTGTGAGCCTGCACCATAATAAAAGTAGCAGTATAACGACGGAAGGGGTGAGCCCCTCTCTAGGGGATCCTCCTGCACTGGATTGAATTTGCACCTGGCACAGTATAACTCCAGCCTTAGTATCGCACTTCGGCCAGTTCATCCGATTATGCCACTGTTTAAAAAGAATCATTTTAAAACCCAGAAACGGATAGAAGTAAGTACGTTAAAGTTAATCCTATTTATTTTGAAGGCAATGCTGATAGACAGAAGGATTAACAATTTCTCACATTACCCCTTAGCGGCCTACACCGGCGGGCCAATATTTTTATATCTCACATAATTTCAGTAAATAAATGAATGCAATTTATTATATTCAAGCTGTAGAACTGGCATCGTGGGAATTCCTAAATCTCAGTCCACCCCCGTATTTCCTGGCATACTAAGAAACTCTTTTGAGTTAACCTGCAAAAACATAAAACATTAAAACCATGCCACCCGACCTGGGTGACACAGCAGACATTTTCAAGGCCCCTTTTTTTTTTGGTTTTTGGTTTTTTTTTTGGGACGCTAAAATCAAATTTTTCCAGTGCCCCCTATAAAAGGGGAGGGGGACACTAAAAGCACCGGCAATGAAAACAAATTAAACTTTAAAACGTAAAATCAAATTAAAATTTGGTTGCCGGGCGTGATGATGCACTCCAGTCCCTCCGGTGCCCACCTCTCGCGGAAGGCCGCGAGCGTACCGGTGGACACCGCGTGCTCCATCTCCAAGGACACCCTGGACCGGATGTAAGAGCGGAAGAGAGGCAGGCAGTCAGGTTGAACGACCCCCTCGACCGCCCGCTGCCTGGACCGGCTGATGGCACCCTTGGCCGTGCCCAGGAGCAGTGGCATACTAAGAAACCTGGTGATGCGACCTCAAGCTGGTCCTCTCTGGGTGAAGGTTCACCTGGCCATCAGCCAATTAGCACGTCCCAACGAGCCAATTCATTTCGAGTAGGGTGGCCATACGTCCCCGTTTTCTGGGCCAGTCCCCAGGTGACGTATTGTGTCCCCGGGCAAACAATGTCCCCGGAAGAGACCCTGGTTCACAAAACCCATCCCCATGTAGACTAGAGCGATATAACAAAGCCGGTTCTGACGAAGGGTCACAGACCTGAAACGTTAACTCTGTTTCTCTCTCCACAGATGCTGCCTGACTTGCTGAGCATTTCCAGCATTTTCTGTTTTTATTTCAGATTCCAGCATCTGCAGCATTTTGCTTTTGTAGACTCATCATCGGCGGTCCCTCGAACGAGGATGTCTTGCTTCCTCATGAGTTCACATGTGAAGGACCCGATGTGCTAGTCCTAAACTTCAATTGAGGGGGTGGACGATGCCTGGACATGGATTTTTTTTTAACGTGTGGTGACCGTTGCACATCAGCCACCACACGGGGCTTGACAGAGCTCGGCCTTTATCCAGTGGCAAGGGTTGAACCAGGACAACTGGAGACTCACGCCATATTCATTGGAATATATGCATATCATACCATTAGACATAATCCCAGTTTCAGGTCAATGGACTGAACAGTGTTGTTGTATCATTTATAAGCGGTGTCTGAACGCGCTTCAATAGCGATGGCACATCCACGGTAATTGTAAGCACGTTTGATTTGCATTTGTAGTGTATATGTGCTGCTAAAAAATGTTGCCACACTACGCTGCACAATCTGCATTTTCCGCCCTGGTTGCTTGACCGTGTTCCCACCCTATGTGTCCCTGGATTTGGTTCAGGAAATATGATCCCCCTAATTTGGAGTGGGCAATATCTGATTGGGGGGGAGAAACCTGTGGTGAGCAGGCGGGCACCTCTTCTCCCCATCTTGTCAGTGGATATTTCAGCTCACTGCCCAACACACTCAGTGGGACAGTTGCTGAGAAGGGCGAGACTCTGTTCAGCTTTAGCTGTCGGTCGCTCCCCTCTGATAGACGACTGACAGCCCCAAGAGTAGAATGAATTGGCTGCTTGGAGGGATGGCATGCTCATTGGCTGACCTCCAGGAGATGACTCCTCACTCAGAGAAGTCCAACCTGAAGCATAGAGTGTGCTGCAGCATCACCAGACATCTTAGCGTGTCAAAAAATACTGGGGAAGGCTTTAGGAATTCCCCTGGTGCCAGTTCTACACCTCCAGTAAACACCATCAAGAGCTGAACACGAAACAGAGATTTCTCAAAATTCCCAATGCAGCTCTCCCCCGGGCAATGATGTCAAATCACTTTCCATAGAAAGACTAGTGTGGCGAAGAGACAGACCACCTCAGTTCACTGGTTGTATCTGCCCTGCAGGGATGCTGAAAGGTGGTTGTGGGAGGGGAGATTTCACAGATACTTGTTCCACGGCGCAGTATTTGGGTTTAACCGTGTCTCTGAAGACGGACCCATTGAAATCCCAGGTTTGCACATCACCCAAACACCACGCCGTCTGTGCAGTATCAGCAGTGGCTTCGTACCTCAGAGATCAGTCCGGGGATTGCGATCCGTACCATATAACCTTCGCGCGAACATACAAAAGTTTGACTGCACAACTCAAAATCCGACCATCGTTCAAATTCACATCACTGCACTCCCACCGCACGGCTATCAGCCGCAGGGTGAGCTCCCATTGTATTTCTCATTTAGATCAGCGACTTGACAGAAAGCGACCTTGTCTGACCAAACTCTCCTTCCTTCCTCACAGGGTGCTGAAACAGAGCGGCTCATGTCAGATACAAACGCGACAGCATTCCCTTTCCCAATGGGAACCCCGGCCAAACTGATTATTAAAAATCCAGACATCTCATGAATTCAGATAAAAGGTGATTGGGTTTAAAGTTATTTTCATCAATCACACCGGATAAAAGGCTAGAAGTGAAACGGAATCTAGCCCTCTAGTTTGGTTTTGGGGAAACCAGAACAAATATGATCTGTGGAATAAAACCGCGGCACACACGTATGCGGTGACTATGTTGAGATTAAAACCATTCATTCACAAAAGGATGAGCTTGAAAGTGAGTTGTATTATCACTTTAAGGGAATCAGTGATTGTGAACTATTGATCCGGGGTGATGTGTAGAATAACCCCACGGTACACAATGCAACGACTGTCTCGGGAAGTTTGACAGTAGCCCTCCCGTGTCTATCAGCCCCGGTTAACCTGCGCTCTCTTACCAGGTACAAACTGCGGTGGACGAACAGCACGGCGCACCACTGGTAAGCTCGCATCTTTCTTCAAACTCGCTGCCTTCTCTCACATCTGGCGCCTGCTATCCAGACTGTGCTCAGGCAGTGGGCTAAGGTGCATCTGAAGACGGAATTATCCAGCCCATCATCGCACACCCTCTCTCGCACACACAAAACACCTTCCTCGCCCTCCCTGATAGAATTCTTCGCTGTTATAAAGAAGGTGGCCCTGCAACAGTGTGTTCCCCTCAGGTTCCTCCAGCCGGTAATTCTCCCCCCCCCCCCGCAAGTGTTAGTCATCGGCAGCCCAGTGCGAGTCAGCACACTCTCACTCTGTGTCTGTCTGTCTGTCTCTCTCTGATTCTGCCTCTCCCGACAAGTACCATCTCCAATATTGCCCCTCCCGTCACAGCCACACTCACACACAACGCGCTGCACCGTCACTCGATCCCGAATGTGGCTCACCCCAGGATCTCAGCACTTGATAGGCAGCTCAGCCGGCAGCAAGGGTGCCAGGTAGCCAATGGTGTCACTCTCCATTTCTTTAACATCAGTACAGAGGGAAAGGAGTAGGCCATTCAGCCCCTCGAGCCTGCTCTGTAATTGCATCTATTCCCAACTGTATATAAATATATATATCCCACGTTATAATATAACGGTGTCAAATCAATGTCCTTAGAAAGACTAAATGGAAGTCAGTGACCTACCCAAATATAAAGAAAGATTTGCGTTTATATAGCGCCTTTCACGACCAGCAGATGTCGCAAAGCGCTTTACAGCCAATGAAGTACTTTTGGTGTAGTCACTGTTGTCAAGCCAGCTATTAATAACTCAATGCGGGTCACTTTTTCCTGTCGGAATTATGTTGAGGTCGATGTTGGGGATTTCACGGTTCTGCGTTAGTTCCATAAGGGGTTTTAGCGACAAGATCTCAGGTTTGTACAGCTGGAGGGGTCTAACTGGGAGCGGTGAGAGCGGCCTGCCCGAGTCGGTTGAAATCGCACGTCATCCCCGCACGGAGCAAACCGGCGTGCGCTGCGCTCCGCCTGTCGCCAAATTCGCTCACACTGCAGTCTTGGCTGTTTACAATCCCGACTATATTTGTTACCGCCGGCAAGTGAAAGGTTGATTTTAAAAACACAAGGGTGTGAGCATTGTTCGATACTACCCGTCTGGCGTTACACCGACTGTGCGGGCTTTCAACATTGAGACCACCAGGTGAGGTGCGACTACATTTGGATGTCTCTCGTATCTCACCGACTTTATAGAAATGATCACGAGTTCATTGCAGCCCCAGCACCTCGCTCCTCACAGCCTGCAATAGACCCAGTCCACCCACCCGACATTGTTCCATTGCAATCCTTTCCCAAATAGACAACTTCCAATATTAATCTCCAATATAAACCGCCAATATAAATCCATCTTCTGTCAATCGGATTGGGGAAGGGGCATCTAACCAGAATTTGGATAACTGCTATTTGTTTTTTTTTGTGCCTATTTTGAGATTAAAATCATTCATTCACAAAAGGGTGGATTTGAAAGGAGTTTTGTTCTCTGCGGAGAAACAAAGTTATGGTTTCAGGTCAATGACCTTCCATCAGAACTGGGAAAAATCTGGAACTCTCTTCCCTCAAAGATCTGTGGATTCTAGGGCAATTGAAACATTGAGCTCCTGGTCGATTCTGGTTCGGGAAGGGTATGGAGGGATATTGAGGGAGGGATATTGAGGGCACGGTAAAAACCTAGTTAAATGTCATCTGTGGCTCAATTGGCAGAAACCGGAGGGGGGAGGAGAGGGACGCGGTGATTGTGAACTATTGATCCGGGGTGTTGTGTAGAATAACCCCACGGTACACAATGCAACGACTGTCTCGGGAAGTTTGACAGTCGCCCTCCCGTGTCTATCAGTCCCGGTTAACCTGCGCTCTCTTACCAGGTACAAACTGCGATGGACGAACAGCACGGCACACCACTGGTAAGCTCGCATCTTTCTTCAAACTCGCTGCCTTCTCTCACATCTGGCACCTGCTATCCAGACTGTGCTCAGGCAGTGGGCTAAGGTGTATCAGAAGACGGAATTATCCAGCCCATCATCGCACAGCGTCTCTCGCACACACACACACACACACACAAAACACCTTCTTCGCCCCCTAATATCATTCTTCCTTGAATAAAGTAGGTGGGTCTGAACGAGATTTCATCCCCTCTCCTCCCCCTCCGCTTTATTTCCCGAGCGCAGACTGCAAACTGTTGATACGTACAGTCGAGTGCGATTCAACACTTATCCCTCTGACACTCGGTGCCATCTCGGCTGCGATCTCTCCGCTCCCGGCCCGGCCCATAGGCGCCGGGTCATTGCAGCCAATTCATTTTCAATGGACTTCGTGTTCCAAATGAGCCTCTTTATTCCAGATTAAGTCAATAGTTCGGTCACTATTTGGTCAGAAAACCTTTCCTGGTTGAGCATCTGTTAGCAAGTTATAATTCCCCCCCAGGATTTAATTATGTATTTTTCCAACACAAAGGGCAGAATAAATCTGGGAAAAAAAACATAACATGCTGGATACACTCAGCAGGTCAGGCAGATCTGTGGCGAGCAAACACAGTTATGGTTTTAGGTCGATGACGTTCCATCAACATTAGAAAAATCTGGAACTCTCTCCCCCAATGATCTCTGGATTCTGGGACAATGAAAACATTCGAAATTGAGGTCAATCGATTTTTGTTACGTAAGGGTATCAAGGGATATTGAGGGTCCGGTAAATTAATGGTTAAGTGTCAGCTGTGGCTCAATGGGCAGCACAGTTGCCTCTGAATCTGAAGGTTGTGGGTTCAGGTCCCACTCCAGAGACTTGAGCACAAAATCTATGCTGACACTCCAGTGGAGTGCTGAGGGAGTGCTGCACTGTCAGAGATGCCATCTTTCAGATGAGAAGTTAAACAGAAGCTCTGTCTACTCTCTCGGGTAGACATAAAAGATTTCATGGCACTATTTTGAAAAATAGTTATTCCGGTGTCCTCACCAATATTCATCCCTCAATCAACATTACTAAAACAGATTATCTGGTCATTATCACATTGCAGTCTGTGGGAGCTTGCTGTGTGAAAATTGGCTGCCGTGTTTTCCACAGTATGTCGCTGGCTATAACGCGCATTGGGATATCTGGTGGTTGTGAAAGTTGCTTTATACATGCAAGCCTTTTTATGTAATCCAGAGACCTGGAATAATGGTCCACAAACATGACTTCAAATCCCACCACAGCAGCTGAGGAATTTAAATTCAATTAATTAATTATAGATCTGGAATGAAAAGCTAGTATCAGTAATGGTGACCATGAAGCTGCTGGAATGTAACAAAAAAACATCTGGTTCACTAATGTCCTTTAGGGAAGGAAATCTGCTGTCCTTACCCAGTCTGGCCTATATGTGACTCCAGACCCAGACTCTTAACTGCCCTTCGAAATGGCTGATCAAGCCACTCAGTTGTAACAAACTGCTATGGCAAAGTATAATAAGAATAAAACTGGATGTACCACCTGGACTTCACCACAAGCACTGCAGTGGTTCAAGACAGCGGCTCACCACCACCTTCTCGAGGGCAATTAGGAATGGGCCCCAAATGCTGGCCTTGACAGCGATGCCCACATCCTGTGAATGAATAAAAAAAAATGCAGCAAAGAGGGTAAATAGAGTTGGGCAACCATGATCTAATTGAATGGCGGAGCAGGTTCGAGGGGCTGAATGGCCTACACCTGTACCTATCTTGCAATTCTTTAAATCATGGATGGATTATGTGTGATGGCAAACTGTGATTATTGAATACCATTTCGCTTTGAAAGCTTTCAAAACCAAGGGGACTGTAAAATGCAAATGCAATATACCCCACACCAAAAGGGGTCTATCCAGAGGGTGTAAGAGGGACTTGCGCTCAATACAGGTCTCAGTCACAGGCATTAATGACACAGGGACACCAAGGTATGGCAGAGGCTAACGACACGCAGCAAAAGGTCCAGTGTTAACTCTTGTCAGGTTTGCCCAGGTTAGAAATTCCAACAAATTCACATACACGGGCAGGGAAGTGGAGCTGAGTCCATGATCAGATCAGCCATGATCTTATTGAATGGCGGAGCAGGCTCGAGGGGCCAAATGGCGTACTCCTGCTCCTATTTCTTATGTTCTTATATTCTTATGAATTGTGGCCCACGTGCTATACATCAGGAGATGAATAGTCAACTGTGTTGCAGTACAGAACTTGTTATTTAAAATTGAAGTGAATATTAAAAGTTCCCTTTCCATCCTCTCCTCCCCATTTTTACTTAATGCACCAATATGTTCTGCAGACAGCGCCAAAGATTTTAAGGTAACCTATCTACAACTACCTTTCACTGTGTCTATCCTTTGTACCAACTAACTTACTAGTTTTGCTGACAATCTACTAGTTCACTGAAGGTGCTCCCTGGGTGAGATGAGGTTGAGAGGTGGGTAGCTGGGATGATTCTCCTGGAGGTAACTCTTGACTCTGGGTAGCTATTGTCCCAGCCTCCCTTATGTGTATGCATTGGAGGCTCAATGTCACTCTCTGAGAAACAGTGGTATCTGTGCCCACTCCTTGCAGCCCATGGGTGCTGGCTACATGCTACTGATCTACGTCAATACAGATAACAACAATTCAACAACAATTAGTATTTATATAGCACCGTTAACATAGTAAAATGGCTCAAGGAGCTTCACAGGAGCATTAGCAAACAAAATTTGACACCAAGCCACATAAGGAGATATTAGGATAGGTGACCAAAAACTTGGTCAAAGAGGTAGGCTTTAAGGAGTGTCTTAAAGGAGGCGAGAGAGGTGGAGAGGTTTAGGGAGGGAATTTCAGAGTTTAGGGCCAAGGCAGCTGAAGGCCCGGCCACCAATGGTGGAGCGATTAAAATCAGGGATGCGCAAAAAGCTGGATTTGGAGGAATGCAGAGATCTTGGAGGGTTGTGGGGCTGGCGGAGTTTACAGAGATAGTGAGAGATAATGGTCATGGAGAGATTTGAAAACAAGGATGAGAATTTTAAAATCGAAGTGTTGCCGGACCGGGAGCCAATGTAGATTTGAGAGCACAGGGGTGAAGGGGACTTGGAGCAAGTTCGAGTATGGGCAGCAGAGATTTGGATGAGCTCAAGTTAATGGAGGATACCTAATAGTCCCAAACTGCCACATAGCAAATGAGGGCCTTGGGAGAAAAGTGCAGCACGTCAGTAGAGGAATCACATAGGCAGGCAGTACTCCTGCTCAGTGGCTAACCTGAGCATTATCTCATAGAATTTGAATACAGATCAGCTAAGATCTAATTGAATGGCAAAACAAATCAATGGGATAACTGGACTAGTCTTGTTCTTTCTTATGTCCCTTTATGATCCAGTATCACTGAAAGCCTGGGCTATAGGTTTTGAAAAATACATCAGGATTGTATTACTATGACTGATGGACAGGCCAACTGGGATATTCCCTCAGGTATACACCATAGCCCAAACCAATGCACGGAATGACAAGGAAGCAAGCATTGTATTCTTGTCTATAACTATATCCTTTAAAAAGGGTAAGAGTACATTCTTGTTCCAATTGCTGATACTCTGGCATAACTCTGGTAATATGCTGAAGGAACTGTGTGTGTGTTCAAAGCTATACCTGAAAGCTCCTCACACTCAAAAAGCATGCAATCACCAATCTAACTCCGGAAACCTGAGATAGAAATCATAGAATCATAGAAAGTTACAGCACGGAAGGAAGCCATTTCGGCCCATCGTGTCCATGCCGGCCAACAAAGAGCTCTCCAGCCTAATCCCACTTTCCAGCTCTTGGTCCATAGCCCTACAAATTACAGCACTTCAAGTGCACATCCAAGTACTTTTTAAATGTGGTGAGGGTTTCTGCCTCTACCACCCTTTCATCCAGTGAGTTCCAGACCCCCATCACCCTCTGGGTGAAAACAATTCCCCTCAAATCCCCTCTAAGTCTCCTACCAATTACTTTAAATCTATGCCCCCTGGTTGTTGATCCCATCTGCTAAGGGAAATAGGTCCCTCCTACCCACTCTCTCAAGGCCCCTCAATTTGTGTTATATTAAGACAGCGTAACTGCATCATTTATATTATTTCTTCATGAGAATGGCTATTTCTTGCTTCCTGGCAATACAGAATAAAAACAAATGTACTTGCAATAGTACAACGAGTGAAGGAACTTGACCTTGAAGGCACTGTCCTGACCCAACAATAATAGCGACAAGACATCTGTAAGAATAAAAGTGTTTATTAATGATTAAAATTGATTCATGCGTATGTATAAATGATAAAAGTGTAGATTATACGGAAAGGTCTGTTTGTGTTGAAACAAAATGAAAGCCCACAGGTTGCCAGCATGGGTTTTGTATATTGGAAAGCCATTTAACCTAATCAAGAGATGGCTGGGCCAGGTTAGACAGCCACATGTGTGAGGAGAGCCAATAAGGAACTGCCCTGGAACCAAGGTCCAATCCTGAGGCTTTCTGAGGGACAATGGTTTTGAGAGATACAAAGAACTCAGTCAAAGACTTTTCTCTCTCTGCTGGACACACGGCACAAGATCTTCTGTTGAAGACCAGCCAAAACAGCAAGCTGTCTGTTCAAACCAGCCAGCGAAAGGGAAGTAACGTATATCGCTTGTTATTATAACCTCACAGTATCTGTTGTAACTAAGTAACTGACGACTGCTGATGTGCATGTGTGTGTATTTTTAATAAACTGTTCCAATTGTTCTAAAAGAATCGTCTCATCGTCGAACTTAAATGCCAGAGATTTAGAAATCTTGCAAATTGGCGGAGAATGCGGGTAACTGGCGAGACAGCTTTTTGATGATTCTTTTGAACAATTGGAAATCTCGGGAGTTGTGATTCTAACCTATGTTGTGAAGTATAATTATAAACGATTAAACGGATCAGGAGAAATTGCATCTTAAGAAGCAGTCATCTCGATAGATGTAACTGTTGAAGTGGGGACCCACCAGTAGTTATATTCAAAAGACACAGGATGAACGGATCGGTCATGAATAGAAAGCCAACAATAAAAAGAAATGTTGAGCTAGTTTATCAGGAGAAGTTATCCAAAAAGTTCCCGATACAAGACATAGAAGAGTTAAAAGCACAGGCACTGCACATCTATGAGAGACAACCTGCGTCATTCGAGGAGCTGGTGAAACTTATCCAGGAGAGGGTAGATAAGGGAGAGCTAAGGCCAAAACGGACAAACAGTCTCGTGGCATTCAGTGCATTTTATTATGCCCGGAGGGATGAGGAATTAATGAGACAGCACGCCAAAGTGATACAAGATTTGAAAGAATTGCAAGTAAAAGAGATTCAACTAAAAGAAAGAGAGGATGAAGGTATAAAACAACAAAAGGAAGTAGGCCTCCAACTTGTGAAGCAGTTAAAAGAGGGAGAAATACAGCATTTAAGACAAGAAATTGGTCAATTAAACCACAGTATTAAGCAATTAAAAAGAGGGGCCGAGCAGGCAGCTTCATTGCTACAACAACAAAGCCTTTCTAATTTAAATGCCACAGCAGCCGTTGTTGAAGCAAATGAAAACAAATTAGAGTTCAATAAATATAAATTGGAAAACTTGAGGCTTCAGCAAGAGATAGAAGATGCTAGAGGGGCATTAAGGGAAGTAATTAAGAAGCCACATAAGGAGGCATATCACTCCCAGTACCAACTAGAAACAGCGAAGCTAAAAAGTAAGTTAGGGGAGCAGCAGGCCCTGGTATCGCAGTAACTCGGGGAACCACAATAGAGACAGCAGAAGGGGACAAGGGGGAGACAGATTGGGAAGAGGAAGGCAGTCAGTATAATCCCCAGGAGAGTGGTGTAGGATGGGATACCTTGGAGACACAAGAGCCAATCGTAGCCATAGTAACCACTTCTTTACGACGTAATATGCGCGGTCACATCACCAGTAACCATACCGACTTCACGGCCCATATCTGGTGCTGATGCCATGGCATGTAGCCACGAGTTGGGGCCCATTAATGATGGGGATGACCCACTGGAAGTTAATAGGAGGTGGGCAAATTTCAGGAGGGGTCACCCCGAGTTGGAAGAGAGAGACTTAACACAAGTCCTTTTCTTGGCCTGTTCCACTTCCCGAAAAGATAATCTGCCAGAAGCAGTCCTCCAGGCTGCCGCAGCGTCCGATGCACTCATGATTGAGATCCTAAACCATTTAGGGATCCGAAACTTGAACTTAGTGGCTATGCTTAATCAGACCAAGCAGCGCCCAAAAGAGACCCCTAGAGCCTTCAGTAATCGCCTGCACGATATCTATCAACGTACGCAGAACCAGGCACCTGCAAATGCTACAGTAGGAAAGAATCAGGAACAATTTAAATCAATGTTCCTAGCCCAACTCCACCCTTTAGTTAAAACCACCCTGAGAATAGCCATGAGGCCCACCAATCAATGGACAGATATAGAGACCAGCACTCAAAGAGCCTGGGAGATGGTAAAAGACCAGTTAAAGATGAAGTCACCACTCCCTGCAAATAAACCAGTGTCAATGGTGGAGGGATCTCGAAACTATCCCTTTAAGGGACAGTGCTTTAATTGTAAGAAGGTAGGCCACCTAGCAAAAGACTGCAGCAGATCCAGACCAGCACCGAACCATGATGCAACACATAGATACCTCCCGAGGGACGAATCCAAGCCCTCTGGGACAGATCAATGATTGGATCAATTGATAACCCTCATACAAACCCAAATTGCCAAGGGGAGGATGCAAAATTATTTACTGGTGCACGCAATCGCCGATGCACATTCATTAGAGAGACCCATTCAAGGACCGACCCTGTTCGGTCCCCAAAGATTGGTCGGAAGTGGGGTTCCGACAGGATGGTAGCAGGAAACCAGTAATTCGTGTTGTCTTAAAAAGGGGCAGGCAACAGATTATGCTTATCGATACAGGCTCAGCCGTTACCATCATCCACACCCCATACCCTTAACGCCATGTGGCAGCGGGCAAGGGTTATATGACCCTTAAAGGGTTTAACGGTGATACAACCACTGCGTATGCAGGGAAGGCCACTGAACTTCAGTTGGCAGGCCTCACCTGTAAGGTCCCAGCACCTATGATGATGACCACCCCCGACGGAAGGGGAATTTTAGGGACTGATGTGTTGGATCAGTATGGTGCGTTGATAAATTATAATCAAGGCTGTGTTTGGATGGGATTGGGAAATCAGGCAGGTGTAATCGAAATTTCAGATGCGCACTCAGTTTTTGCTATTAAAAAGCCATCTGAGTATGACGCTCCAGGGATCGAAATTGCTGTGGCAACACTAATTCAGGAACACCTAGCGGGGTTTGCCGCATGACTGTGGAAAAATGGCAGGCGAGGAATCTATTGAGGGACCCCCAAAACTCATTCACAAAACAGTACCCCATCCCCAGGGAGAGTAACCCTTACATCCGAGACACCATAAAATCCCTAGTTGAGCAGGGTGTTCTTAGGACAGGCACTTTCATGACCAATTCATCCGAATGGCTGGTTAAAAAAGCCTGATAGCAGCTGGTGACTGACTATTGATTACAGAAAGTTAAATTCTGTAACACCAGCCTGCTCACTGGTAGTAAGAGAAACTCCCACCATATTATCTTAAATTACTGTTGGTTCCAAGTACTTCTCGACCCTCAACATCAGCAATGGATTCTGGAGTAACCCTGTTAAGAGGGAAGACCAGTAAAAATTTGCGTTCACATTTGAGGACCAGAACTACACCTGGACATGCTTGCCTCAGGGGTTCCACAATTCCCCCACGATATTCCACAAAAGAATGGCTGCAATTTTAAAAGACTTTTCCCATCCTACCTGCTTGCTACAGTATGTAGACAACCTACTGCTGGCAACCGACAGCATGGAGGAGCATCTGTCCCTTTTGCACAAACTTTTGACATTGTTGGCTCAGGTGGGACTAAAGGTAAATCCCCGAAAGGCTCAATTAGTAAAAGAACGGGTCACCTTTCTAGGAGTGTCCATTTCTCCAGAGGGATCAGCCCCCAACTCTCACAAGGTGGAGATACTACAGCGACTGCCATTACCCACTTCAAAAACAGCCCCATGATCATTCTTGGGTTTGGTGGGGTACCAAAGGAACTTTATCCCAGGCTTTGCAGAGTGTGCAAAGCACCTGTATGATTTAATAAAACTGCAGGGTGATGACATATGCCCTGCATGGACTGATGCACACACCCAGTCCGTGGCTAAATTAAAAACTGCAGTGATACAGGCCACATGTCTGATCCCTCCTGATCCCATGCAGCCCTTCCATTTGGAGGTCAGGGCCACAGAGCAAAGCCTCACTGCAGTTCTGTGCCAAAGGCGAGCTGATCGACTACAGTCCATTGCATATGGCCGTCTTCTGGTGGGTACATCACTTTACCTTTATTACTGGGTTATAGGCTACAATCCTGCACAGCGGACACACACCTTTGAAACTACTGATGAAATCTGGAGATTCGCTAGTTTCCTCGCAGTGCCTCAGCAAATGGACAGTGGAATTTATGGAAAGAGCCATTGATACCATTTCCAAACTCATCACCTTGCTGCCACAATTTCTGACCTATGAGGGGGACCCACATGAACGTCCATTACCCCTGATTAACTTTGAGACTTATCTTGTGCAGAAAGAGCTCATACAGGGTGCTCCAGATGTTTATATTGATGGGTCCTTATATCACATTGAAGGATCCCCTCACACCGGATATGCTATGGTATTGCCAGAAAGAATCATCCAGTGAAGATGCAACAGACAGTCTTCACAATATGCAGAAATCGCCGCACTTCTAACTGCTGTAAAGGAGACCTCAGATAGACCCATGAATATTTGAACCAATAGTGCCTATGCTATAAACACCATGCTCGCCCTGCCTCTATACCACAAAAATGACTATTGTACGATAGACATGGGGCTGCTCTGGTCATACTTTAAACAGCGATCCCAGCCCTGCTTCATAGGAAAGGTAGCAGCCTATAGGAAAGGAGGTCCACAGTGAGGGAAATTCCAGAGCAGACAGAGCAGCCAAGGATGCTGCAATTGATGGGGAGATAGAGGATATAGTTGTTGAGTCCTGCAATGCTGTTAGCAAGGTCTCCCCGATAGATCACCTCGATTTAAAATCCCTGCAGCAGCAATACCGGTCATATGCTGTTGTAAGCGCCTGGCACGAGGAAGGCAGACCCCTTCCTCAACCAATAGCCTGGGCTCCCACTAGCCACTGCTCCTCACTCAGATGAGCAGTTGCTGATGTTCCAAAGAAAGCCAAACGCCTGACCGGTGGTGTGTGTTCCACCAGAGATGGGTCAGGAACTGCTCTCCCTCTTTCACTCCCACCCCACAGCAGGACACTATTCAGCCCTGGTAACCTTCTATAAGGTAGCATCCACAACTTGGTGGCCTTTCATGAGGGAAACAATCAACCAATATGTGGCACAATACCTACCGTGCCTGCAACACAATCCTCCAGCATGCACCAACCGAGCCTTGCTTCAAAGTGCACCCCCACCTCAAGGGCCATTGGCTCAACTCCAGACAGACTTCATTGGGCCACTTCTACAGGCGCAAGGCAATTATCAGCATGCCCTAGTGGTGGTGGATAAATTCACTAAATGGATCGAAGCATTCCCCTGCCGCTCCAACACCGCAATCACAGCAGCCAAAACACTATTGAATCATGTGTTTTGTAGGTGGGGAGTACCAGTACAAGTGGACAGCGATCAAGGTTCACACTTTACCGGTAACATTTTTACCCACCTGCAGGAAATGTTGAGGAATAAACACAAATTACATATTGCTCACCACCCCCAGTCATCCGGAGGGGTCGAAAGGGGGAACGGGACCCTCAAGTTAATGTTAAAAAAATTGTGCACAATCCACCCCACTCAATGGGCTAACATGCTGTCATTGTGCTTAATGGCAATGAGGTCCACACTTCATAGAACAACAGGGGTCTCCCCCTATCAGGCCATGATGGGGAGGCCCATGAGAACACCAGGCCAGCTAACACTAACAGGGATGAGTCCCCTGACAGTGAAAACATGTCGTTCCAAGTGGCTGGAATAAGTGGTAGATCACACCGATCAGATGAATCGATTTGTGGCCACCAAATTGGGGTAGTCAAAAAGACAAATTAAAAAGTACTTTGACATGAAAGTACTTCCCTTTGAATATGAGATGAGAGACTCAGTAATGATACCAAATTATGGGAAAAAGAAGCATGCCTTTGAGGCCAGGTGGTGGGAACCTCATAAGATTATAGACCGATTGATTCCGTTACCGGGGAAAAAGGGTGTTAAGTACAAGAAGTGGTTTCACATGAATCAGTTAAAAACTGCCAAAGAGTAAATACTGCACTGATCTTGTTTCCCACAGACCATGTTACGGATCCTCACGATTGTCAGGATGATACTAGCCATGACCAAAGCCGAGGCAAGATGGAGAAACAGGAGCTGCAGCATGACTCACAAACGTCATTAATCATCAATGTGCTTCGCGAAGTGACGGTGCACTGAAGATATAGGAAGGGGAGAGTCTCTGCTGGAGATGTTAATGGACTATAATAAATCCCCTACGTGGACTACACCTTATGAGGTGGGGACCAAGTCAGGCCATCCACTTTTCTCTTTCTACCTCTCAATATGTGAACCCTGAGGAGGTAAACTATATGAGGGGTCAATAAAGATATTTCCCCCTCAAGGTGGGGAGTTTGTAAGAATAAAAGTGTTTATTAATGATTAAAATTGATTCTGTGTATGTATAAATGTTAAAAGTGCAGATCATACGGAAAAGCCTGTTTGTGTTGAAACAAAATAAAAGCCCACAGGTTGCCAGCATGGGCTGAGTTTTGAAAGAAACAAAATGGAAGCCCACAGAGCTGCTGCATGGGCTTTGTGTATTGGAAAGCCATTTAAACTAATCAAGAGATGGCTGGGCCAGGTTAGACAGCCACATGTGTGAGGAGAGCCAATATGGAACGGCCCTGGAACCAAGGTCCAATCCTGAGGCTTTCTAAGGGACAATGGTTTTGAGAGGTATAAAGAACTCAGCCAAATACTTTTCTCTCTCTCTCTGCTGGACACACGGCACAATTGGAAGGACATAGTCAGAACTATGTTTGTAGCAGTATAGCGTTTAATATTTGATGCAAAGATCACTTGTTGTTTTATGTTTCTTCAAGTTCCTGTTGAATATCAGCCAAAATAGCAAGCCGTATGTTCAAACCAGCCAACCAAAGGGAAGTAACGTATATCGCTTATTATTATAATCTCATTGTATCTGTTGTAACTAAGGTGGATGTGCATGTGTGTGTGGTTTTAATAAACTGTTTCAATTGTTTTAAAAGAATCGTCGAACTTAAATGCCAGAGATTTAGAAATCTTATCCATCCCATCTCCCAAATCCATTTTAATTGCACACGGGGGTGGGGAGGGTATTGAACAAAAATAGGGAGTCAAATAATGAGGCAGTTGGACACCTGTGTAGCCGAAGCCTGTTGAATACTTCTAAGTGCAAAACATTATTTGCACCTTAGGCTGTTCACTGAATGCTGCAACGTAGAACTGAAAAACAGAATGTGTAGCATCATAGCGAATTTCTTAACTCGCTGCATTAATTATTTTTCAATCTGCAGTCTTCTTCTATTTCCTACTTTACTGAAAAGCTACAGTATTCCTTGAAGAGACACAAATTTAGAAAAAAAAAGTGCTTGTCAAACCTTTCAAATATTTTTGCCCAAATCGTGATGTGATGAAACCATTTGTGTTGCATTAAGACAGTGTTAGTGCATCATTTATGTTATTTCTTCATGAGAATGGCTATTTCAACTGATCTTGTTCCCCGGCAATAAAAGTATCTTTTGAAGTCTGCAATTTAGCATTGCTACCTCTTTCTTTGGCATTGTCCTGTTGAATATATGATGCCACAGCTGCATTACAGTGAAAGAAGAAAAAGAAGGAACTGTATTTATAGAGCAATTTTTATGACTTCAGGACTTTCCAAAGTGCTTTATGATCAATAAAGAAAGAAAAACTTGCATTTACATAGTGCCTTTCACGACCAATGGACATTTCAAAGCGCTTCACAGCCAATTAAGTTCTTTTGGAGTGTAGTCACTGTTGTAATGTGGGAAACGCTGCAGCCACCTTGTGCACAGCAAGCTCCCACAAACAGCAATGTGATAATGAACAGATAATCTGTTTTGTTATGTTGATTGAGGAGTAAGTATTGGCCAGGACACTGGGGATAACTAATACAAAAGCAAAATACAATCTGAATCCACCGGGGATAACTGCCCTGCTTTTGTTCGAAATAGTGCCATGGGATCTTTTACAGTCACCTGAGAGAGCAGACGGAGCCTCAGTTTAACACATCATCCGAAAGACGGCAACTTCGACAGTGCAACGCTCCCTCAGCACTGCAGTGTCAGCCAAGATTTATGTGCTCCAGTCCCTGGAGTGGGACTTGAACCCACAATCTTCTGATTCAGAACCAGTCTACCCACTGAGCCACAGCTGAAATAACTAAAGTACTTTTGGAGTGTAGTCATTGATGTAAAGTAAGAAATGCAACAGCCAATTTGCATGCAGCAATGTCCCACAAACAACAAAACAACATAGGAACAGGAGCAGGCCCTTCGGCCACCATTCAATGAGATCATGATTGATCTGTATCTCAACCCTTTGATCCATATCCCCTGATGTCCTTATCTAACAAAATTCTATCGACCTCATTCCTGAAAGTTTCAATTGACCCAGCATCCACTTTTTTTTGGGAGAGAGAGTTCTAGATTTCTACTACCCTTTGTGTGAAGAAGCGCTTCCTGATTACACTCTTGAATTCTAAGATTATGGGCCCCCACGTTGTGAATGTGTTTCAGTGCAGCTGTAATTTTAGGCAGTATTACGGAAGATGGGCTGACGGACTGCTTGGGCCAAAGTGCTTAGCTCTATATTGTAATTTCTATCTAATTCAAGCAGGTCTTCAGACACCACCCAACAGGGAAACACAGGCAAACTTCATTAATGCATAGCATCTGAACCCCCTAGATTCGATTCCAGCCTTTCATTCATTCATAACTAGCTACAGTGGCAGATCTCCCATAGAATTTCTCAAAGATAGTCTGGGATGGGGGGGGAAGAGCTGTGATGTTTAACTGCCATGCCCTCAATTACTCCCTGGGAATCTGAGTAATTATAATTGTAAATGACTAATTTGAATAATCAATCATATGCTTGTAAATTCCAGGCTCCAGGACAATGAAGGGGGGGGGGGGGAGAAGGGGGGAGGAGGGGGAGGGGGAAGAAGGGGATAAAGGGGAGAAGGGGAGAAAGGAGATAGGGGGAAGGAGATGGGAGGGGAAGGAGATTAGGGGGGGAGGAGATTGGGGGGGGAAGGAGATTGGGGGGGGGAAAGAGATTGGGAGGGAAGGAGATTGGGGGGGGGTGGAGGAGATTGGCGGGGGGGAAGGAGAAGGGGGAGGGAGGCTGAACAGGCCGGGCCCGAGACTTCGGGCAGGGCCCGTCCCCAGCACCAGATTTACAGGTAGGTGGCGTTGGGTCAGGTCGGGAGGAGCGCGGGTCGGGGGGGGTGGTGGGAGGGAGGTCGGTTCGGTTCGGGTCGGGGGGAGGGAGGGAGAGGGAGGTCAGGTCGGTGGGAGGGAGGTTAGGTCGGATCCAGTCCGGGGGCGCGGGGGGGCGCGGGGGGGCGCGGGAGTCGGGTCGGGATCGGTGTCGGGTCCGGTCCGGAGGCGGGGGCGGGAGGGGGAAGCGGGAGTCGGGTCGATGTCGGTGTCGGGTCCGGTCCGGGGTGGGGGGGGGAGCGTGAGTCGGGTCGGGTCCGGGGGCTGGGGGGAAGCTGGAGTCAGGTCGGTGTTGGGTCCGGTCCGGGGTGGGGGGGGGGGTGAGCGGGAGTCGGGTTGGGTCGGGTCCGGGGGCGGGGGGGAAGCGGGAGTCAGGTCGGTATCGGGTCCGGTCCGGGGCGGGGGGAGGGGGAGGAAGCGGGAGTCAGGTCGGTGTCGGGTCCGGTCCGGAGGCGGGAAGCGGGAGTCGAGTCGGGTCGGGAGGAAGCAGGAGTTGGCCGTGGGAGGAGCCTTATGCACGCAGCCCCAGTGAGGCCATTCGGCCAGGGCTAGGGGCTGCGTGCTTCGGCCCCTCCCACACAGTTTTGGGCGCCTGGAGCTACTGCACATGCGTGCCCACTGTAGCGCGCATGTGCAGAGGACCCGGCACTGTTTTCAGCGCAGGGACCTGGCTCCGTCCCCTACAGCTCCTGCTGCGCTGCGCCGAGGGCCAGAGGACCTGCAGGGAGGTGGAGAATCTGGAGATTTTTTTTAGGCGCACTTTGTGGCGCGAAAAACGGGCGTCCAGATCGGGACTGCGCCGTTCTAGGTGCGGCTCGAAACTTGGGCCCATAGAATCATAGAAATTTACAGCACAGGAGGAGGGCATTTCGGCCCATTGTGTCCATGCCGGCCGACCAAGAGCTATCCAGCCTAATCCCACTTACCAGCTCTTGATCCGTAGCCCTGTAGGTTACGGCACTTTAAGTGCACATCCAGGTATTTTTAAAATGTAGTGAGGGTTTCTGCCTCTATCACCCTTTCAGGCAGTGAATTCCAGACCCCCACTGTTGTGTATAGAAGAACTCCACAAGGCTGAGCACTGTGAGCTAAACTTAGTGTGACCTTAGTCTTCTTTATTACAACTCCACAGTGCCTAAACAACATGGTAGACAACCTTTTATACTGGCCCTAAACGTGTGTGCAGGTGACCATTAGGGCTCCAACAGTCGTGCCCTCTGGTGGCAAGTATTACATAGTTACATACATAAAACCCACCACCCTCTGGGTGAAGACATTGTCCTCATATCCCCTCTAAACCTCCCCCAATTACTTTAAATCTATGCCCCCTGGTTTTTGACCTATCTGCCAAGGGAAACAGGTCCTTCCTATCCACTCTTTCCAGGCCCCTCATAATTTTATACACCTCAATCAGGTCTCCCCTTAGCCTCCTCTGTTCCAAAGACAACAGACCCAGCATGTCCAATCTTTCCTCATAACATAATGATCTGCTGGTGTGATATGTTCCAGCTTTTGGGGTAGACAGAATAGCATTTGTAGGTATCCCATGTGACCTGAGTTTTTTAATTTAGTGGTTAAAATCAGATTATCTTGTCATTATCGCATTGCTGTTTGTGGGAGCTTGCTTTCAGCAAATTGGCTGCTGCAATTCCTACATTACAACAGTGACAGCATTTCAAATAGTACTTCATTGTCTGTGAAGCACTTCGGGTCATCCTGAGGTTGTGAAAGGCGCTATGGAAATGCAAGTCTGTCTTTTCTTTCGTATGGAGCTGTTATGTCATTTACCCCATGTATGAGACACTGGGGAGAAATGGGGAGCAATATCGGGAGATGTGTAAAACCAGCATCGCACCCAACCCCTTGGGTTCCTCACGTTCGACTCTACAATAGTGATTTGTAAACAATTGCCCTTGTACAGCTCTTTCTGTATTGCAGGTGCTGTACGCAATCTAGCAAGCAATGTAAATGGGCTGAATTCACACATTGTACAACTAATTTCAAGCAGCGGTCCTGCAACATAATTGTACCATTAGTTATGATATTCTGTTACATTAACACACCATCAGTGGTGTTATCATGCTTCAGTCATTACATGGATTCACCTCCCAATGCTGGAGATTGTTGCATGGAACCGGCTGTTATGTGATAATTGACTTCAGTTAGTTATCGTTTGTATTTTTACTGCAGCTAATTATCACCTTCTTGGGCTATGGAATCATCACTAATTGCTGCCAAATAATTGCCAATAACAGCTCTGCAGGAAAGGATGGTAGGATTCATCTCATAAATAATGATTAAGAGCCAGACATCAGAGGTAGCTTCAACACTATTATCTACCGATTATCAGTCTTGATCCTTGCAGCAGCACGGTTTTGTATCAAAGTCATACTTTAATGTCATGGTTTTTGAGCCTGAGTTGTGCTCGAACCTCTTGCCATTCTCACCTGGGCTTTGTTTAATTGTACAGAAATAGGAAAAGAAAAAAGAAAGACCTGCATTTACATAGCGTCTTTCACGACCACCGGCCGTCTCAAAGCATTTTACAGCCAATGAAATACTTTTGAAGTGTAGTCACTGTTGTAATATAGGAAACGCATCAGCCAATTTGCGCACAGCAAACCCTCACAAACAGCAATGTGATAATGACCAGATAGTCCATTTTCTAGTGATGTTGTTGATTGAGGGATAAATATTGGCCAAAATTCCCCAGGTCCTCGTCGAAAATAGTGTCATGGGATCTTTTATGCCCACCTGAGACAGCAGACGGGGCCTCGGTTTAACATCTCATGTGAAAGACAGCACCTCCGACAGTGCAGCACTTCCTCAGCCCTGCACTGGAGTGTCAGCCTAGATTTTTGGCTCAAGTCCCTGGTGGTTATTATTATTCATTCCTGGGGTGTGGGCATCACTTAAAGGCCAGCATTTATTGCCCATCCCTAATTGCCCTTGAGAAGGTGGTGGTAAGACAACTGAGGCATTTCAGACGGCAGTTAAGAATCAACCACATTGCTGTAAGTCTGCAGTCACATATAGGCCAGCCCAGGTAAGGATGACAGATTTCCTTCTCTAAAGGGTATTCATGAACCAGATGGGTTTTTACAACAATCCAGTAGTTTCATAGTCATCATTATTGATACTAGCTTTTTATTCCAGATTTATTTACCTAACATTAAATTCACCAGCTACCGCCGCAGTGAGATTTGAACTCTTGTCTTCTTATTATTATTAGTCCAGGTCTCTGGATTATTAGTCCAGTAACATAACCACCATGCTACCGCTCCCTTACTAAACCTGCGATCTTCTGACTCAGAGACGAGGGTGCTACCAACTGAGCCATAGGTAACACTGTGATAATTAAACTGGCTGGGAAATATTAATGGCATTTTAAATCTTGTAGATTATTATCCCACCCCCCCCCAAAAAAAAAAATCCGTGAAATAAAAATCTTCACAAAATGAAAGGTTTTTCCAGTATATCTTTTTTCATTTGTTCACAAAAAACTTCAACTGAAGATTTAAAAAAGGTATCCTTACATTTTAGTAAAAGCACAATGACATTGCTTCCGAGTTATCACCTCTGGGACTGAGTCAGTGTCCCGAGTTTTATTAATCAATATTCTATGTGGCTGGGCAGTGATTAGATGTTCATGATAAATTGGTGGACCTTACGCACAGGTGGTCTTTGATAGAACTATCTCAGCACCATAATACTCAAAGTTACAAATCTCCAGAATGATATGTCTGCAGCTATTAAATGATAAAACACAATGTATTTAAATACTAAAAATGATAGCGCAGGAGGGTGCAGTGTGAATCTATTAGTTCAGGTCATAGTAGATCATCAACTGTAACAACATGTCAGAACAAGCAAAGGTTTTATTTCTAAAAACAATTTAATTCCATAGTTATAATTATACATACAGTAACTATGTCATTACTCAGGCTGTTAATAGCAAAACATTATTGTATTAGTGGCCTTACTGTCACATGACAACATAGCCGCCAGTCCTTTGGCAGGTTGCAGTTCCACATGGCTGGTACAATCCCTATAGATGGTACAGTCCATATAGATGGTACAGTCCATATGGCTGGTACAATCCCAAAAGTGGGAACAATCTCATTTTTCTTCTTATAACTATTCTTGTGAAGATTCCGTATATTACTCGGAGCTCCCCTGATAGCCCATTGGGTAAGGGTACGGCTGTAACATTGAGCTGCACAGACCAGAAGGTCCTGGGTTTGATTTGTGGTCTGTATGGAGCTGGGCAAGCAATAGAGGTGCGACAATTTGGCTTCAGTGATCCTGACTGTTATGTCTTGAATAAAGATTAAGACCAGATACTGCAAGCTCAAAGTAAGGTGTGACCCCACACCTTAAGCTGATTAAGCCGACTAAGAACCTCCTCCAGGTTCTGCAGGTGCTCAACGGTGTCCCGACCTGTAACCAAGATGTCGTCCTGGAAGACCACGATGCCGGGACCGATTTCAGCAAGCTTTCCATGTTCCTCTGGAATATCGCCGCAGCCGATCGAATCCCAAATGGGCATCTGTTGTAAATGAAGAGACCTTTTTGTGTGTTGATGCAGGTGAGGCCCTTCGATGATTCCTCCAGCTCCTGCGTCATGTAGGCCGAGGTCAAGTCCAACTTCGTGAATGTTTTTCCTCCCGCCAGCGTCGCAAGTAGGTCGTCTGCCTTTGGTAGCGGGTATTGATCCTGCAGGGAGAAACGATTGATAACTTTATAATCACCACAGATTCTTAAGGTGCCGTCTTCCTTGAGGACTGGAACAATCGGATTGGCCCACTCGTTGAATTCGATCGGCGAAATGATGCCCTCTCGTTGTAGTTTGTCCAGCTCGATCTCCACCCTCTCTCTCATCATGTACGGCACCGCTCTCGCCTTGTGATGGATGGGTCGCGTCCCCGGATCTGCACTTTTGCTCCTTGGAACTTCCCGATGCCCGGTTCGAACAGCGAGGGAAACTTTGTTAGGACCTGGGCATACGAGGTGTCGTTGATGGGCGAAAGCGCTCGGACATTGTCCCAGTTCCAGCGTATCTTCTCCAGCCAGCTCCTGCCGAACAGCGTTGAGGCATCGCCCAGTACCACCCAGAGTGGTAAATTGTGCACCACTCCATCGTAGGAGACCTTTACAGTAGCACTGCCAATTACAGGAATCAGTTCCTTTGTGTACGTTCTCAGTTTAGTATGAATGGGGTCAGGACTGGCCTTGAAGCCTTGCTGTGCCATAATTTATCGAAAGTCTTTTTGCTCATTATGGACTGGCTTGTGCCCGTGTTCAGCTCCATGGACACCGGGAGTCCATTTAATTCAATCTTCAGCATTATTGGGGGACACTTTGTGGTAAATGTGTGCGCCCCATATACACCTGCCTCCTCAGTGTGAGGCTCTGGTTCGTCGTGATCCACCGTGGATCTGTCCTCTTCTGCAACATGGTGGTTTGCAGAATTAGCAGAGTTTGCAGCTCGCCTGCACATACGTTGGAGGTGTTCCATTGTTCCACAACCCTTGCAAACGTACTCTTTGAATCGGCATAAATGGAAACGATGATCACCCCGCAGCGCCAACAAGGTGTTAATGGCCTTGCATTCACCACCCTTGTTGGTGGGCTCTGAGTCACCTGCGGACGTGCAGCTGCAGGCATTTGAGGCCTGCCCTATACATTATGATTCGAAAATAACGTTACTTTGTTCACAGTACTTCCAGCAGCACTCGTGTGCTGAGAGATTTGTTTGGTATTGTCACTGGTGGCGATAAACGCCTGGGCTATCGCTATGGCTTTACTCAAGGTTGGGGTCTCTACAGACAAAAGTTTGCGAAGTATTACTTCATGGCCAATGCCAAGTACAGAGAAGTCCCTGAGCATGTGCTCCAAATGTCCTTCAAATTCGCAATGTCCTGCAAGGCACCTTAGCTCAGCAACGTAGCTCGCCACTTCCTGGCCTTCAGACCTCTTGTATGTGTAGAACCGATACCTCACCATCAGAACGTTTTCCTTCAGGTTTAGATGCTCCCGGACCAGTGTGCACAAATCATCATACGACTTCTCTGTGGGTTTCGCTGGAGCAAGCAGATTTTTCATGAGGCCATACGTTGATGCCCCGCAAACGGTGAGGAGGGTCACCCTTCGTTTGGCAGCGTTCACTTCTCTTTCCAGCTCGTTGGCCACGAAGTATTGTTGAGTCGCTCCACGAAGGTTTCTCAATCATCTCCCTCTGAAAATTTCTCCAGGATGCCCACAGTTCTCTGCATTGTTGCAGTGGGTTCATCATCTGTATCTCGTAGCCAGTTGTTATGTCTTGAATAAAGAGTCAAACCAGATACTGCAAGCTCAAAGTAAGGTGTGACTGTAGTCCTTTATTGCAGGTCTCAGAGTGCCTCTCCAGCCTGTGAGACCTCCTTATGTACAGGTGCTCCCAAGGGATTGTGGGATCCCTTGGGAATCCAGGGGATGAGCCCTCTGGTGGTTAACCATGGTATTTACAGGTTTATATATATAACACTGACTATGAAAGAAAATTCAGGGTTCCGGCTCTTGATTGCCAAAAGTGTGCATGTCGGGGTGTCAGGAGAGAATAGGATTGGGCTCAGTTGGATGCTCTTCCTGCTAAATAGCCTGCTGAATCTGTCCAGACTCACACATGAAGAATGCATGAGGCACTAGTGCCCAGGGGTGATATATAAGGGTGGTCCAAAAATTCTGTGTTCCCAACAGAAAGTGTCACTTGCACGGAGTTTGGCCGCACTCCTGGGAGTGTAACTCCCCACTGACCAATGTGGGATTGCGGAATTACTCCATTTATCCCAGCATCATCAGGAGAAAAAGGGAGAGAATCAGTAAGAATGGGATGTGGATCTGTCTTTTTCCTGTAGCTGTCACACTGGAGGTGGGCTGCTATGTAGAAGGGTTCATTTTACACTTTGTTTCACAGCTGCCTTGTTTACAATACCACAGTCAGAGTTGGGAGTGATAAGTATATAATAATACCATGCAGCAAATGACTCTATAATCTGCTAAAAAAACAATCTTATCTGGATTATAATCAGCATTTAAAAGAGGTTGTTTCTTTTCACTTCTTTTTCTCTCATGCGGCACAAAATAAGTGTTTTTTCATTCACTTTCCCAAAGAGACTGTTGACACATGTCTGGGGTCACATGTGGAAATTAGACCCTGATTTTCCATGGGGGTTCTCCCCATCTCCCGTCAGGATTTCAGCGGGAAATCAGCAGAATCACTAGCAAATGGCAGAACCACCCCAAATAAACTACATGTCATCATCATAGGTGGTCCTTGGAATCGAGGAAGACTTGCTTCCACTCTAAAAATTAGTCCTTAGGTGGCTGAACAAGTCCAATATGAGAACCGCAGTCCCCGTCACAGGTGGGACAGATAGTCATTGAGGGAAGGGGTGGGTGGGACTGGTTTGTCGCACGCTCTTTCCGCTGCCTGCGCTTGATTTCTGCATGCTCTCGGCGATGAGACTCGAGGTACTAAGCGCCCTCCTGGATGCACTTCCTCTACTTAGGGCGGTCTTTGGCCAGGGACTCCCAGGTGTCAGTGGGGATGTTGCACTTTTTCAGGGAGGCTTTCAAGGTGTCCCTGTAACGTTTCCTCTGTCCACTTTTGGCTCTGTTGCCGTGAAAGCGTTCCGAGTAGAGGGCTTGCTTTGGGAGTCTCATGTCTGGCATGCGAACTATGTGGCCTGGCCAGTGGAGCTGATCAAGTGTGGTCAGTGCTTCAATGCTGGGGATGTTGGCCTGGTCGAGGACGCTAATGTTGGTGCGTCTGTCCTCCCAGGGGATTTGTAGGATCTTGCGGAGGCATCGTTGGTGGTATATCTCCAGCGCCTTGAGGTGTCGACTGCACATGGTCCATGTCTCTGAGCCCAACAGATGATGGTGTACAGGAAACTATCTTCCAAATAGGAGTCAACTGGCCCAAATACCGAGTAAGGGGAAAACCAGGCCCGCTCCCTGAGTTGTCGTGTGCACCTACATTGCTGGAGTGTCTCTCCCAGCTCACCTCAAATGGTGGGGTCAGACAACTTTAATTATTTTAACGTGCTCCCTGTGCAGCTTGAAACCTGGCAAGGGAGGGTTTGGATGGGAAGCCAATGGATTTGGGAGCATGCAGCTCTTAAAGGGTTACTGCTGCAAATTAAAGGGCTGCAGCCCCCGTAAAGGTTAGTAACCACATGGAGTGGGGCAAAACAATTACGCCACTTCTATAAAGGCTGAATGGAGTATTAAAGCATTTGTCAGCCATGTTAAAGGCTAATCCGGATTAGAACTGAGAGATAAAAAGGGATGGTGGGGGCATTGCAATTTGTAGGCTCATAATGTAAATATATATATATTTATGGGATTATGGGTGTCACTGGAAAGGCCAGTCTTTATTGCCCATCCGTAATTGCCTTTGAGAAGGTGGTGGTGAGCCACCTTATCCATCATAGGCAGTCCCTCGGAATCGAGGTAGACTTGCTTCCACTCCTGAAGTGAATTCTTTGGAGGCTGAACAGTCCAATACGAGAGCCACAGATTCTGTCACAGGTGGGACAGATAGTCGTTGAGGGAAAGGGTGAGTGGGACAGGTTTACCGCACGCTCTTTCCGCTGCCTGCACTCGATTTCTGCACGCTCTCGGCGTTGAGACTCGAGATGCTCAGCGCCCTCCCGGATGCACTTTCTTTCACTTAGGGCAGTCTTTGGCCAGGGACTCCCAGGTGTCAGTGAGGATGTTATATTTTATCGGGGAGGCTTTGAGGGTGTCCTTGTAACGTTTCCGCTGCCCACCTTTGGCTCGTTTGCCGTGAAGGAGCACCGAGTAGAGCACTTGCTTTGGGAGTCTCATGTCTGGCATGCGAACGATGTGGCCTGCCCAACGGAGCTGATCGAGTGTGGTCAGTGCTTCAATGCTGGGGATGTTGGCCTGGACAAGGACGCTGATGTTGGTGCGTCTGTCCTCCCAGGGGATTTGTAGGATCTTGCAGAGACATCGTTGGTAATATTTCTCCAGCGACTTGAGGTGTCTACGTTACATGGTCCATGTCTCTGAGCCATACAGGAGGGCAGGTATTACTACAGCCCTGTAGAATCTTTTGAGGATGTAACTGGTAGAGTGGACAAAGGAGAACCAGTGGATGTGGTGTATTTGGACTTTCAAAAGGCTTTTGACAAGGTCCCACACAAGAAATTGGTGTGCAAAATTAAAGCACATGGTATTGGGGGTAATGTACTGATGTGGATAGAGAACTGGTTGACAGACAGGAAGCAGAGAGCCAGGATAAACGGGTCCTTTTCAGAATGGCAGGCAGTGACTAGTGGGGTGCCGCAGGGCTCAGTGCTGGGACTCCAGCTATTTACAATATACATTAATGATTTAGATGAAAGAATTGAGTGGAATATCTCCAAGTTTGCAGATGACACTAAGCTGGGTGGCGGTGTGAGCTGTGAGGAGGACATGAAGAGGCTGCAGGGTGACTTGGACAGGTTAGGTGAGTGGGCAAATGCATGGCTGATGCAGTATAATGTGGATAAATGTGAGGTTATCCACTTTGGGGGCAAAAACACGTAGGCAGAATATTATCTGAATGGCGGCAGATTAGGAAAAGGGGAGGTGCAATGAGACCTGGGTGTCATGGTTCATCAGTCATTGAAAGTTGGCATGCAGGTACAGTAGACGGTGAAGAAGGCGAATGGTATGTTGGCCTTCATAGCTAGGGGATTTGAGTATAGGTGCAGGGAGGTCTTACTACAGTTGTATAGGACCTTGGTGAGACCTCACCTGGAATATTGTGTACAGTTTTGGTCTCCTAATCTGAGGAAGGACGTGCTTGTTATTAAGGGAGTGCAGCGAAGGTTCACCAGACTGATTCCAGGGATGGCAGGACTGACATATGAGGAGAGACTGAATCGACTGGGCCTGTATTCACTGGAGTTTAGAAGGATGAGAGGAGATCTCATAGAAACATATAAAATTCTGATGGGACTGGACAGGTTAGATACGGGAAGAATGTTCCCGATGTTGGGGAAATCCAGAACCAGAGGACACAGTCTAAGGATAAGGGGTAAGCCATTTAGGACTGAGATGAGGAGAAACTTCTTCACTCAGAGATTGTTAACCTGTGGAATTCCCTGCCGCAGAGAGTCGGTGATGCCAGTTCATTGGATATATTCAAGAGGGAGTTAGATATGTCACTTACGGCTAAAGGGATCAAGGGGTATGGAGAGAAAGCAGGAAAGAGGTACTGAGGTGAATGATCAGCCATGATCTTATTGAATGGTGGTGCAGGCTCGAAGGGCCGAATGGCCTACTCCTGCACCTATTTTCTATGTTTCTATGTTTCTATGGACCTAGCCTGGAAACGGCGCAGATTGAACAGGTTCCTACTGGTTCTGTAGTTTAGTTCCACTTCAGCGGGGAGCTTGTTGACTGCGAAGTGGAGCATGGCGGCGAGTAAGATTGAGAAGAGGGTTTGGGCGATGACGCAGCCCTGTTTGACCCCGGTCTGGATGTGGATTGGGTCTGTGATGGATCCGTTGGTAAGGATCACGGCCTGCTTGTCGTCGTGGAGCAGGCGGAGGATGGTGACGAACTTTTGGGGGCATCCGAAACGGAGGAGGATGCTCCATTGACCCTCACGGTTGACAGTGTCAAAGGCCTTTGTAAGGTTGAAGAAGGCCATGTATAAGGGCTGGCGCTGTTCCCTGCATTTTTCCTGTAACTGTCGCTCTGCAATAATCATGTCCGTTGTGCCCCGTAGGGGACAAAATCCGCACTGTGACTTGGGGAGGAGTTCCTCGGCCACGGGAAGAAGACGGTTGAGGAGGACTCTAGGGACAACTCCCCTAGTAGTTGATAGCAGGGAGATTCCTCTGTTGTTGCCGCAGTCGGACTTGTCCCCTTTTTTAAAGAGGTGCTCTTAGCTCAGGAGATCTAAGAGCTAATAGATCGCAAATGCAGGGCATTTCTGAGCCTTAAACAACAACCCAACGCGGGAGCAGCAAAGCAGCATTACAGACGGCTCAAGGCTGAGGTCCAACAAAAAACCCGGGACCTAAAGAACAGGTGGTGGATGGAGAAAGCACAGGAGATACAGCAGTTGGCCGACAGCCATGATGTGCAAGGATACTTCATTGCAGTCAAGGCCACCTACGGGCCAAATACAAAGGCCCCACCCCACTGCTGGTCAAGAACGGGGAAACACTCATCAACGACACCAAGGCAGTCAGGCCCCGCTGGAAGGAGCACTTCGAAGATCTCCTCAATAGAGACTGCCTTTGACTCGAGTGTTATCGACTCCATCCCACAGCATGCTACCCGCCACCACCTCAGTAAGACCCCAACACTGCACGAGGTAGAAAAAGCCATAAGACAGCTCAAAAACAACAAGGCTACGGGTGCAGATGGAATCCCTGCTGAGGCATTGATGTTTGGCAGAGAGGCACTGCTGGCGCGAATACACGACCTCATCTCTCTCATCTGGAGGGAGGAGAGCATGCCAGGGGATTTCAGAGATGCCACCTTATACAATTGAGCGACTTGTTAGGCCACTTCAGATGGCAGTTTAGAATCAACCACATTGCTGTGGGTCTAGAGTCATGTATCGGCCAAACCAGGTAAGGGCGGCAGATATCCCTCACTGAAGACATTCGTGAACCAAATGGGTTTTTAACCACAATCTGGTCCTTTGGTGGTTTCAAGGTCTGGCTTTAAATTCCAGATTTATTTAACTAACTGAATTTAAATTCCACAGCTGCTGTGGTCGGATTTGAAATCATGTCGCTGGATCATTGTTCCAGGTCTCTGGATTACTAATCCAGTAACGTAACTGTCATGTATTCAACCAGCATTGTAACCCATGTATAATCTGACCCAAGTTGTACACTGTGAGAACAATGACCACTAGGTGGGTGACACTCCTAACCTGGGCCTTCAGGTACAAAAGGGGAAGCTCCACCCACCTTCATCACTTTGAGTGCTAAGGAATAAAGGACAGGTCACAGACTGACCTTCCCTCAAGCATGGGCCTCGTGTGCATTTATACTGTGTAGTAAAGACGTATCAGTAACCACGATGCTACCATACCTATGTGCATAATGAATTCCATGGGTAAGTGACGGAGCAGCACATTTCCCCACCCCCACCCTCATGCAATGCTGAAGTGCTTGTGAAGTTGACGTGCTGCTGCATGATGTTAGTGCCGGGAGACTTGCTCGGATTGGCACTCCAGGGCAGGAGGTGGCAGTCAATCTACATTACTTGCAGTAACTGGAAACAGATGGGGGGAGAAGATGGCACACGTTAAAGGTTCCGGCAGGTTAACATTAACCAACAGGACCATGTAAAGAAAGAAAGACTTGCAATTTTATTGCACCTTTCTCAGGATGCTTTACAACCAATTTAGCACTTTTTGTTTTGAAGTGTAGTCACTGTTGTAATGTAGGAAACGGGGCAGCCAATCTACTTACAGCAAGCTCCCACAAACAGCAATGAGATAATGACCAGATAATCTATTTCTAGTGATGTTATTTGAGGGATAAATATTGGTCAGGACACCAGGCAGAACTCCTCTGCTCTTCTTTAAAATAGTGCAATGGAATATTTTACATCCATGCGAGACCAGCAGATGGGGCCTTGGTTTAACGTCTCATCTGAAAGATGGTACCTCTGACAGCGCAGCACTCCCTCAGCACTGCACTGGAGTGTCAGCCTAGATTTTGTGCTCAAGTCCCTGGAGTGGAGCTTTTAGGGAACGCATTCTGTTGCTGAGCTGGTGCTCTGTCACTTTAAGGCCATTGTTTCATATTGCTGTAAAAAGAGACATTCTGAGATCAATTAGAGACTATCTGGCTCCTCTCAAGTTCAGGAAAACCAGCAGGAAATGGCTGTCTTCCATCCTCTTTTCCAGAGATTATTTTGCATCGGTAACAGTAATGTGAGACTTAGAAGGGCGACGTCTGAAGTGTAATGGATTCCAAACTTTTATATGTAACATAAATGCGGTGAATCTGTGGAATTGAGACAATCTTCCCAGGTAACTCAGAGGAGAACTCTCTTCGGGACCTCTTTCTCACACAGGAAGTTGTCACCCAGACATGCCACCTCCTGGAGACCCATCTGCAGACAACTCATACCACAGAGATGGACCTTCCCATGGCTGTAAAGGTCACTACTTTTAAGTAGCAGCATCAGTTTCAATTTTAACTAAAGCATGATTTTACACTTCCTTGCGAGCACCCTGCACAAGGCAAAAGCTGCACATGCAGCTCACTGTGGTGTTGGCTAGTCTTCAATAGAAGCATCAACTTAAATAGAGCGCACACATTTAAGGTGATTGGCAAGAGAACCAGAGGCGACATGAGGAAAATGTATTTGTAACAAGTGGTTAGGATTTGATACGCACTGCTTGATAGGGCGGTGGTGACAGATTCAATAGTAACCTTCAAAACTGAATTGGATAAAAAATACTTTGAAGGAAAAAAAAATTGCAGGGATATTGGGAAAGAGCGAAAGAGTGGCACTAACTGGATTGCTCTTTTAAAGAGCCGGCACAGATTTAATGGCCAAATGGCCTCCTTCTGTGCTGTATTATTCAATGATTCTATAGCCTGGGCTGCACAATCGCTACAATAATTGGCCGGCATGCAATCATTTACCTTTGTTGGGCACATCCCTTTAAATTTGAGCTGCAAGTCATATTTTCCATCTGCTCCATTATGGTAGCTGTCAGTGCAAGGTCAACGCAGCACTGGGAGCTTATGCTAGTTATTTAAGGGACCCGGCCTTGCACAATTGTGAGTGGTCAGCTGTGGGCTAGTTATGTGCTAGTAGCCAGTATTCCCAGCACACAATTTGCAATTTGCCAATAGTACAAAATTAACGCTTGGATATAAAAAATGTCAATAACTTCAGACAAGTCTACTTTTCAGCTGTGGCTCAGTGGGTAGCACATTCACCTCTGAGTCAGAAGGTTGTGGGTTCAAGTCCCACTCCAGAGACTTGAGCACAAAAATCTAGGCTGACACTCCAGTGCAATGCTGAGAGAGTGCTGCACTGTCAGAGGTGCTGTCTTTTGAATTAGATGTTAAACCGAGGCCCAGTCTGCCCTCTCAGGTGGACATAAAAGATCCCATGACACTATTCGAAGAAGAGCACAGGAGTTATCCCTGGTGTCCTGGCAGATATATATCTCTCAATCAACGTAACAAAAAACAGATTATCTGGTCATTATCACATTGCTGTTGTGTAAGTGGAGGAAGAACATCCGGGAGGGTGCTGAGCACCTCTAGTCTCGTCGGCGAGAGCATGCAGAAACCAAGCGCAGGCAGTGGAAAGAGCGTGCGGCAAACCAGATTCCCCACCCACCCTTTCCTTCAACCACTGTCTTGAACTCAGTCTGTCCCACCTGTGACAGAGACAGTAGTTCTTGAATTGGACTGTTCAGTCACCTGAGAACTCACTTTTAGAGTGGAAGCAAGTCTTTCTCGATTTCGAGGGACTGCCGATGATGATGATGCTGTTTGTGGGAGCTTGCTTGTGTGTAAATTGGCTGCCATGTTTCCCACATTACAACAGTGACTACGCTCCAAAAGTACTTCATTGGCTGTAAAGTGTTTTGAGACATCCGGTGGTCGTGAAAGGCGCTATATAAATCCAAGTCTTTCTTACTTGCAAATATTGATTGTATACCATGGTTATTTTAATCACATTCCTGTTGTTTTTGGCAGGGGAGGGGATGGCAACAGGGTATGGAAGTGATGCAGATGTGTCAGAGGTCCATAGAGGTCACACAGCATTTTGCTGTCATCTTGGGCCCAAGTTTCAGGCAGCGCCTAAAACGGCGCAGCCCAGACCTGGACGCCCGTTTTTCGCGCCAGAAAGTGCGCATAAAAAAAACATACCTATTCTCCAGCTCCCTGCAGGTCCTCTGGAGCTGGGCGCGGTGCAGCACGAACTGTAGGGGGCAGAGCCAGGTCCCTGCGCTGAAAACAGTGCCGGGACCTCTACACACGCGCGCTACAGTGGGCGCGCATGTGTAGTAGCTCCAGGCGCCCAAAACTGTGGGAGGGGCCCAAAACACGCAGCCCCGAGCCCTGGCCGAATGGCCTCACTGGGGCTGCGTGGATAAGGCTCCTCCCACCTGACCGGACCCGACCCGACCCCCGCTCTCCCCCCCCCCCACTCCCCCAGCGACCTGACCCCTGCCCCCCCCCGGCGGACCAACCTCCGCTCCCCCCCACCCCCGGACCTCCGCGACTCTCTCTCCCGCCCCCCCCCCGACCTCCGCGACTCTCTCCCCCGCCCGACCTCCGCGACTCCCACCCCTCCCAGGACCTCCGTCACTCTTCCCCCGCCTCCCACCCCCCGGACCTTCCCCCCCAACCCCCCCCCCCCGAGACCCGACGCCATCTACCTGTAAATCCAGCCCGATGTCTTGGGCCCGGCCGTTCAGCCTCCTTCTCTCCCTTCCCCCCCCCCCACCTCTCTCCTTCCCTCCCTCCCTCCTCTCTCCTCCCCTCCCTCCCTCCCTCCTCTCTCCTTCCCTCCCCCCTCTCTCCCTCCCTCCCTCTCCTTCCCTCCCTCCTTCCCTCCTCTCTCCTTCCCTCCCTCCCTCCCTCTCTCCCTCCTCTCTCCTTCCCTCCCTCCCTCCATCCTCTCTCCCTCTCCCCCCCTTCTCCCCTCTCCCCCCTTCTCCTCCCCCCATCTCCTCCCGCCTCCTCCTCCTCCCCTTCTCCTCCCCCACCCCTCCCACCTCCTCCCCCACCCCCTCCCCCCCTCCTCCTCTCCCCCACTCCCCACCCCACCCCCCTCTACCCTCCACCCCACCCCCCTTTACCCACACCACCCCCCTCTACTCCCACCCCACCCCCCTCTACCCCCACCCCCACCCCACCCCCCCTCTACCTCCCTCCTCCTTCTTCCCCCTCTCCCCCCCCCCACCCCCCTTCTCCCCCTCCCCTCGCTGTCAGAAACACAGACACTGACAGACAGAGAGTGAGAGACATACACACAGACAGAGAGCTAGAGACACTGACAGAGACGCACTGGGGGGGCCGTCCCAGCATGCTGTTGGAGGACTCCCGGTGCTGCAGTCGGTAAGTAGAAAATGTTTTATTTATTGATTTTTTAATTTTTTTAAATTTTTTATTAATTTTTTTTGATTGATTTATTGGTTGATTTATTGATGTATTTATCATTTATTATTGATGATGGCTCTTTATTTGTAAAACTGAAGTGTTTAATGTTTGTAAACTTCCCTTTAAACTCCCTCCCCCATTCCCTACGCCTAATTTGTAACTTACGCCTGATTTTCTAAAGTGTAGACAAGGTTTTTTCGAATGTACAAAAATCTTCACTTACTCCATTCTAAGTTAGTTTGGAGTAAGTTTTCACTGCCAAAACTTTGAAAACAGGTGTAAGTGGCCAGACACGCCCTCTTTTGAAAAAAAAATTCTGTTCCAAAGTGAAACTGTTCTAACTGACTAGAACTGGAGCTAACTAAATGCCGAGAATTCAAATTTCTAAGATACTCCATTCTAAACCAGTTGCTCCAAAAAAGCAGGAGCAACTCAGGCCGAAATTTGGCCCCGTTGTCACTGAAGAATTGATGCCACAAGGCTTGCGATTTTATCAAAGCGTGGACTTCTGAAAATTAATCGCACACTTCACAGCTCACATACGTTTCCATTACATTTTTTTTTTAAACTTTTGTCTTCTTAATTCAAAAAGTCTCTTGTACAATTTTGTCTGCAGCATGTAGGGTTTTATTGCCTGTCATGGAATAAAGTGAAAACATTTTGTGTGTCACAATGAATCTGTACACCACATCGAGCGCTTCCATTAACTGTCAAGGAATTAAATTACATTTTTCTGCGTGTCACATTGGGTCTTTCCGACACTGAACATTGTTAACTGTTGCAATGGGAAGCTGATCTGATCGGTGACCTTTAGCCATGGATATTGCGTGGATATTGTTGCATAGAGTGCATGGCCGTAATGTATGGCTAGCCAACAATGAATGAGATGCTGTGGAGTATTGTCACCAATAAAAACAGAAAATTCTGGAAATACTCAGCAGGTCAGGCAGCATCTGTGGAGAGAGAAACAGAGTTAACCTTGCAGGTCGATGACCCTTTCATCACAACCGAAAAAAGTTAGAGATGTAACAGATTTTAACAAGGTAAAAGAGACAAACGGAAATCCCGTCAGAGAGAAGAACCAAACTTCTATCCACACGGGCTGACTAAATCCATAGCTTTGTCCAGCACAGTACAGAAACCAGGGCATATTCTCAGCTCTCTCAGAGAATCATCCTACTTTGGGGAGTAAATTTATGCGAGGGAATTCATAGAATCGTAGAGAATCATAGTATCATAGAAATTTACAGCACAGAAGAAGGCCATCCGGCCCATCGTATCCACGCCGGTCGAAAAAGAGCTATCCAGCCTAATCCCACTTCCCAGCTCTTGGTCCGTAGCCTTGCAGGTAATAAACTCAACAAACTTTAAAGGAATACAAACCTATGAAAAGTACCTTTCAAACAAAGTACTTCATTGTTGCGTGGGCCCCGAGCTCTGGAACTCCCTGCCTAAACCTCTTCGCCTCCCTACCTCTCTTTCCTCCTTCAAGACGCTCTTTAAAACAAACCTCTTTGACCAAGCTTTTGGTCACCTGCGCTAATTTCTCCTTGTGCGGCTCAGTGTCAAACTTTTTATCTCATAATACTCCTGTGAAGCGCCTTGGGCCATTTCACTACGTTAAAGACGCTATATAAATAGTGTTAGCAGTGATATCTGTATCAGCGGGTCACTGGGGTCTGGAAGACTCAAGATTTACCAGTCTTGCTTGGTCGGCAATCAGAATGTACACTGCGCTGTTTTGCATTGCCGTTGCTATTCTTTGCTTACAGAATGTTGGAAAATTTAATTGCGGATGCATATTCTATGTTGATCAGAGCATTGTTACGGCCCACAATTTTCTGTGTTCACCAATTGAAAGTGGGATTTAAAATCCAGGAAGATTATCACAAGTGAGGAAGGAAGACAACATCAACAACTTGTATTTATATAGCGCCTTTCACATCCCAAGGTGCTTCACAGCAGTGTTATAAGACAACAACAATAAAAATTTGACACCAAGTCACATAAGAAGAAATTACAGTAGATGACCAAAAGCTTGATCAAAGAGGTAGGTTTTAGGAGCATCTTAAAGGAGGAAAAAGAGGTAGAGAGGCAGAGAGGTTTAGGGAGGGAGTCCCAGAGCTTAGGGCCCAGGCAGCTGAAGGCATGACTCGCTGACATTTTTCTGTTATTATGTGATTTGTTTTCAAAGTATCCAACTTCAGAAGGTGATCAGATTCATAGACAGCATTCAGGGAGATCAGCTGGCACCAGAGTTGGGCTGCTCAAACCTACCATAAGGCAAGTTCTGGCATACTTACCTGGCAGCGATTGACGGGAACGGCCCCTATCGGCTCTATTTCAGCCCTGAGTCAGTTGCCGTCTGCTATGAGGTCACTTGAAGTCATTTTCGGTCAAAGGGAACAGATAGGGTAGATAGAGAGAAACTATTTCTGCTGGTTGGGGATTCTAGGACTAGGGGACATAGTCTAAAAATTAGAGCTAAACCTTTCAGGAGTGAAATTAGGAAACACTTCTACACAGAAAGGGTGGTAGAAGTTTGGAACTTTCTTCCGCAAATGACAATTGATGCTAGATCAATTGTTAATTATAAATTGGAGATTGATAGATTTTTGGTAACCAAAGCTATCAAGGGATATGGGCTAACGGTGGGTATGTGGAGTTAGGCCGCAGATCAGCCATGATCGCATTGAACAGGCTCGAGGGACTAAATGGCCTACTCCTGTTCCTATTTTGATATATTCTTACGACATCACTAACAAACGCACTCTACGAGATGGCTCCAACATGACCCTTTTATTGTTATACATCAGTAGTTGCATTACTACAGTAGTCCACTAGGTGGAGCAGTAGTCCACAAGGTGGAGCTATATTACACCTATGTTCCTAAGTTCCATCATAGGGTTAACAGTGACAGTCATGGTCACTTCTTCACTCAACTGTTATGCCTCCATCTCCTTTCAGCCAAGTATAGGGACCATGTGCACGTTAGCCTACTGCTCGTCAGGTTAGTGTGAGTTATGCACCACCATTGTTCTGTTCAGGACTTTGCACAAACAGAAACCCTAGGCTCGTAGGTTTACCTGTGGCGAGCTAAGGGTTAAAGGCAATATTCAGGATAGTTTCAATCCCTACGGTGAATTAGGGACTATTTCCTAATAAGAATGAACCAGGTCAATTGTGCTTGGGTATCCAGTATGTCTAAATGTAATTTGTCAGGTAGCAGACTAACAGAATGCACCGTGGCTTCAACATCTGACTTGAGTTCCATTTTCCGACTCCCCACATGCTACTTTCTAGATCTGAGCCATGCATCCAGGTATGTCACAGGGAGGAAAGCAAAATTGGATAGTAAGTCAGTGTGTGATTGTTTCACACATTGCTCAGGATAACATGAGCTGAGGATTGGGATTAGGTCACTATGTGTCCTCACGGCCGACTGGAGACCTGAGGAAAGGAAGCTGGGAAAATACAACAATATTTTTAAAAAGATAAATTTAGTTGCTGTGCTTCACCTAACAGCAAAGAATTCTCCAGGCCATTCACCTTGTTAAGACTTATATAAACATACGAACAATGACGGACAGGGAAAGACCATCTGGCCCATTGAGCCAGTCCCACATAATTGCGATACCTTGTGTATCACAACATATACGCTCCACCCCACCCCAAACCATGTGATCTCCTGGGAGAGGCAAAAAACAGATAAAAAACCCAGACCAATTTGGGGAAAGAAAATATGGGAAATTCCTCTCCGACCCATCTAGACGATCGAAACTAGTCCAGGAGATCACTCTGGTCGTGAATTCCCTGCAGTACCTACCTTTCTGTAAGAGGTGATCTCCGCCGCAGCCAGAAACAAATCCAGCTTTTGCTTGAAGGAATTCAGTGAGTCTGTATCCACCACATGAAACGGCAGCTTGTCCCAGAGGTCCACTATTCTCTGGGCAAAGAACCACCTCCTGACGTCCAACCTATATCTAGCCCTATTCAAATTCAATACCTTTGGTTAGTAGTTAGATACATGCAGATAATTGGAATGAGCGGGCGACACATGTTGGCTATTGCCAAGTCTTTAAGATACAAGGGGGCTGGTTGCCACTCGATGAAATTAGCGTGCAGAAATGATAAAACATTTGAAAAAAAAAAGCTGTGACTGAATTTTGTTATCACTTTTCACCATGTGCAAAGGGCATTTATCTGCGCATAAATATTCAATGCTTTTGTACAGCTAGAGGTTTTATCCCGAACACTCAATTGCTGCCAAGCTCATCCCGATGACCTGTAGGAATGAGATTGGATGTTGTTCGTCTTCTTGCCCTGGAGATAACCGTCTGCACCATTACTCCAGTTGTGTTCTGCTCAACTTCTTTTGTTATAGGAAGTTCTGCATTTAGTAAAAATCTGTCCAGTGCTTGCTGGAAATAAATAATTGTGTTCGGCTCATCGCTGAACTCCATTAATTTCATGTGCACAGAAATGAGAGGAAAATAAAAGAAAGAACTGTGTTTAGAGAGGAAGCTAGTTCCAGTCAAAAGGGCAAAGGCACACTTACACTGTTCAAATCGCAATACGCATTCATTTATTTTTGCCGCGTCAGTGTTTTAAACAACTCGCGTCCGTCCCATTTTTTGCAGCAACCTCAAGAGCTTTGTTGCTGTTGCTCGAAAGCTTCACATCCCAATTACAACAATGTTATGACAGGACCTGGCTATCAGCTTTCAGAACAAGTCCACAATTCACAAGGGGGTCTTCCTCTGGGCACATCGTGCCGTAAGCATGCTTGTGAAGGCCTGCTTTGTTCGGTCGGTCTAGCAAAATTATAAACGTTCTAAAAGAAATGACGAGCTTAAGAAAGGGCCAAGGTCCGATTGCCTATTGTTGGCCAACCCGAATCGAGTGAATCCCTACTGTAATGGATTTGCTTCATGGATTCTTTGCTTAAGAATTCACGGCAACACATTGCTATTAAGAACTAGTTGGTTTATTAGCAAAGGTTTAACAATCACACTACACATTACCAGTTCATCCACCAGGCTCACAACCACCTGCCTCATTGTGAATCCCCCGAACCCAACTGGCTGGGGTTTTATTGAGTCTTGTGAACATCACGTGACTGGCTAAGCCACTCCCAACTCAACAGCTCTACCAACCTGTGAGCATACTTACAGGTGCATACATTACAATAGGAACATTACCATCTCCATTTGCCTTATACTATCATCCCTTTTGCCTTTTAATCTCTCCTGCCTTCCACCTTATCACAGACCTTTCCTTTTGTTCTTTCCTCCCCTCCCCCACTTCCCTGCCCCCTGCACTTGCTTAAAAACCTGTTACATCTCTAACTTTTTCTAGTTCTGATGAAAGGTCATCGACCCGAAACATTAGCAGTGTTTCTCTCTCCACAGATGCTGCCTGACCTACTGCGTATTTCCAGCATTTTCTGCTTTTATTTCAGATTTCCAACATCCGCAGTATTTTTCTTTTGTAAGGTATAAGTGGAAATTTGGAACTCTCTTCCCCAATAAGCTGTAGAACATAAGAACATAAGAACATAAGAAATAGGAGCAGGTGTAGGCCATTTGGCCCCTCGAGCCTGCTCCGCCATTCAATAAGGTCATGGCTGATCTGATCATGGACTCAGCTCCACTTCCCTGCCCGCTCCCCATAACCCTTTATTCCCTTATCGCTCAAAAATCTGTCACCGCCTTAAATATATTCAAAGACCCAGCTCTCTGGGGCAGAGAATTCCATAGATTTACAACCCTCTGAGAGAAGAAATTCCTCATCTCAGTAGAGGTGAGGTCAATTGAAAATGTCAGAATTGATGAGTGGCAACTTTTTTCAGGCAAGGGTATTAAGGGTTACGGAACCAAGGCAGGTAGATGGAGTTAAGTTTCAGATCGGCCATGGTGTAATTAAATGGTGGAATAGGCTTCAGGGGCTAAATGGCCTCCGGTTCCTACGTTGCTGTGTTCCAAATGTTCCTGTTGTTAGAATAATTTAATGAATTTCCCGTCAGTTACAGGCAGAGTCTTTCTGCCGCCTAGAATGTCCCCACCAGAAATGCATGTGATGTGCAAAGTAATCGCACTGCATTTCCCAACAGGTAACACCCAGTTTTTACACCTGAAAATCAGGGGTTACCGAAAGTAGACTCTTAGCTGGCTAATGAAATATGATCATTCTCAGGAGAGCTGTCAGCCTTGAGAGCACTCCATTCGCAGAATACTAAGCAGATGTAGAATTTTATGGATGGGACCTGTATAAGAGGATTAGAGTTCAAAGAGAAAGTGTTTTCATCCAGAAGGCATCTTATTCAAACCTATCTCAAACTGCATTAGTATTTTCCACGTTCTTCCTCGGCATGGGAGAGGAGGTGAAGGGAAGGGGACAAGCTTCTTTTATCTCATTGTAGAGGAAAACAAATCCGACTTCAGCACGACCCAGAGTGGGAACAGTAGGGGGAGAGGGCGGCGGAATATTTTCTGCGAGATGGAAGGGCATATATAGCTCTTTGTGTTAAGAAACAACATCTTTTACTTGTGATGTATATAAGACTAGAAAGACTTGTTACTGTAAACTCACTCAGGTGCAAACCTGGCTCAACTTTATTCCAGCTCAAAGTGCACGCAGCACATGGTACCAGTTCTTATATACCAGGGGCCCATGACCTCCTGACAGTGGCGCCTTCTGGTGTCTTGGATACAATACATCAGTACGTAACAATACAGGCAACTCTCGATTATCCGGGTCCCTCGGGGATTGGGCTATGCCGGGTAAACGATTTCTCCGTTAGAGTGAGTTGACATTATAAAGTTAAAATTGCAATGAATAAATACTGTGCCATCAGCTACAGACAGTAACAAGGCAGTTAAGTATGGACATTGCCAGCATGCATGCAGGTGGCCTCGAGCAGGAAATTGTCTAGCTCCGGGATTCCGGAACGCACTGACTTCCCAGGCTGAAAGGACTCCGAGGTCAGCGGTGGCCGCGAGAGACAGCGGCTGCAGCAGCATGCACACACACGGAATTTTAAATGCCGTTACAATGGTTTCCCGTTACATCCATGTGCGGATAATCGAGAGTTGCCTGTACATATACCAGAGGCCGATGACCTCCCGACAGTGCCGCCCCCTGGTGTCTTGGATACAATACATCAGTACATAAAACTACATATCAATACATAACATTACTAAACTGAGGTTTCTCAAGAAGGTTCTTTAATTTTACACCCATCAATCGTGGCTCAATGGGCAGCATTCTCGCCTCTGAGTCTGATCGTGGTGGGTTCGAGTCCCACTCCAGTGATTTGAGCTCAAAAATCTAGGATGACACTCCAGTGCAGTGCTGAGGGAGTGCTGCACTGTCGGAGGTGCCGTCTTTCAGATGAGATGTTAATCGAGACCCTATTGCCCCTCTCAGGTGGACGTAAACGATCCCACGGCACTATTCGAAGATGAGCAGGGAAGTTTTCTCTGGTATCCTGGCCAATAGTTATCCTTCAGCAAACACCAAAAAAGAGATTATCTGGTTATTACATAAGAATTAGGAACAGGAGTAGGCCATCTAGCCCCTTGAGCCTGCTCCGCCATCACTTGTGGTCAAAGTGTCTTTTACTTCTAATGTTCTGGTTGCACACATGGTCATATTTCTACCTTTAATTAAAACCTTTATACATATATAACATGAGTCCCTAGCATGTACCAAAGGCAATATATGGCTCACCATTGGATCAGATACCAATAGATTAGAAGATCATGGTGCTGTTTGTGGGATCTTGCTGTGTGAAAATTGGCTGCTGTGTTTCCTACATTACCACAGTGACTAAGATTCAAAAAACACTTAATTGGCTGTGATGCACTATGGGACATCCCGATGTCATGAACAATGCTATATAAGTGCAAGTTCTTTTTGTTTCTAATATTCTTTGAGGAATCAGCCATGATCTTATTAAATGGTGGAGCAGACTGCAGGGGCCAAATGGCCTACTCTTGCTCCTATTTCTTATGTTCTTATGAATGACCTGGTCTTCACCCTGCTCTGCCAATGAGCTCAGCCCTCCACTGTGTGAGGGAGTGACAAAGTCACATTCTATCACTTGTGGCCACAGTGTCTTTTACTTCTAATGTTCTGGTTGCACACATGGTCATATTTCCATCTTTAATTAAAACCTTTATACATATATAACATGAGTCCCTAGCATGTGCCAAAGGCAATATATGGCTCACCAAACTCTGGTGGTCACCATGTGTCACCATTGGATCAGACACCAATAGATCAGAAGAACATTGAAGGCAAGGTGACTGGATGATGCAGCGTGTCTACCACGCCTTTTATAATGGGCATGGAAAGTTTTTATACCGCGCCTTTCATGACTGGACGTTCCAAAGCACTTTACAGCCAATGAAGAACTCTTTTTTTGGATGAGATACAATGATCATTTGGGTGAAACAACTATGACCAGGCAAACAGTAGCAGAGTGGCAATGTTACTGGTTTAGTAATGCAAAGATCTGGATTAATGATCTGGGGACATGACTTCAAATCCCATCGTAATAGTTGAGGAATTTAAATGAAAATGTTTTTTTCATTCGTTCCGGGATGTGGGCATCGCTGGCAAGGCCAGCATTTATTGCCCATTCCTAATTGCCCTTGAGAACATAGTGGTGAGCCGCCTTCTTGAACCGCTGCAGTCCGTGTGGTGAAGGACTCCCACAGTGCTGTTAGGGAGGGAGTTCCAGGATTTTGACCCAGCGACGATGCAGGAACAGCGATATAGTTCTAAGTCTTAAAGTTTTATTGCAAGGGGGATAGAGTATAAAAGCAGAGAAGTCCTGCTACAACTGACCACACTTAGAGTACTGCCTAGAGTTTTGGTCTCCTTATTTACGAAAGGTTATACTTGCATTGGAGGCTGTTCAGAGAGGGTTTACTAGGTTGATTCCGGAGATGATGGGGTTGACTTATGAGGATAGGTTGAGTATGTTGAGCCTATACTCATTGGAGTTCAGAAGAATGAGAGGTGATCTTATTGAAACTTATAAGATAGAGGGGGCTTGACAAGGTGGATACAGACAGGATATTTACACTCATAGGGGAAACTAAAGCTAGGGGATATAGTCTGAGAATAAGGGGGCTCCCATTTAAAACTGAGATGAGGAGAAATTTCTTCTCTCAGTGGTTTGTAAATCTATGGAATTCTCTGCCCCAGAGAGGTGTGGAGGCTGGGTCATTGAATATATTTAAGATGGAGATAGACAGATTTTTGAACGATAAGGGAGTAAAGGGTTATGGGGAGCGGGCAGGGAAGTGGAGCTGAGTCCATGATCAGATCAGCCATGATCTTTTTAAATGGCGGAGCAGGCTCGAGGGGCCAAATGACTTACTCCTGCTCCTATTTCTTATGTTCTTATGTTCTTAAGTCAGAATGGTGTGAAATTTAGAGGGGCATTTGCAGGTGGTGGTGTTCCCATGCACCTGCTGCCCTTGTCCTCCAAGGTGGTAGAGGTCGGAGGTTTAACAGGTGCTGATGAAGAAGGCTTGGCGAGTTGCTGCAGTGTACCTTGTAGATGGTACACACTGCAGCCACGGTGCGCCGGTGGTGGAGGGAGTGAATGTTTAAGGTGGTGGATGGGGTGTCACTCAAGTGGGCTGCTTTGTCCTGGATGGTATTGAGCTTCTTGAATGTTGTTGGAGCTACACTCATCCAGGCAAGTTGAGAGTATTCCATCACATCCTGACTTGTGCCTGGTAAATGGTGGATAAGGGGCTGCCCATTTAAAACTGAGATGAGGAGAAATTTCTTCTCTCAGAGGTTTGTAAATCTGTGGAATTCGCTGCCTCAAAGAGCTGTGGAAGCTGGGTCATTGAGTAGATTTAAGACAGAGATAGACAGTTTCTTAATCGATAAGGTTATGGCGAGTGGGCAGGGAAGTGGACCTGAGTCCATGATCGGATCAGCCATGATCGTATTAAATGGCGGAGTAGTCTCGAGGGATCATATGGCCTACTCCTGCTCCTATTTCTTATCTTCTTATGATAGGCTTTGGGGAGTCAGAAGTTGAGACACTCGCCGCAGAACACGCAGCCTCCGACCCGCTCTTGTTGCCACAGTATTTATGAGGCTGGTCCAGTTCAATGAATTAAACAAATCTGGGGTGACCTAATAGAGGTCTTTAAAATTATGAAAGCTTTTGATAGAGTCGACACAGTGAGTGTGTTCCCACTTGTGGGGAAGAACATAACTAGAGGCCATCAATATAAGATAGTCACCAAGAAATCAAATAGGGAATTCAGAAGAAACTTCTTTACCCAGAGAGTGGTGAGAATGTGGAACTTACAACCACAGGGAGTGAATGAAGCGAGTTGTATCGATGCATTTAAGGGGAGACGAGACAAGCATATGAGGGAGAAGGGAATAGAGGGTTATGCTGATAGAGTTAGATGAGGAAAGACGGGAGGAGACTCGAGTGGAGCATGGACTGGTTGGGTCGATGGCCTATTTCTATGTAAACTTTGTAAAAAATCTATTCATCCCATTGATTCAATGGAGATAATTTCCTGACTTCATGTTTGAAATGGTCAGAATATTTTGGACCTATTTCACTGTTCCTTTATCGTCGATGGGTCAAAATCCTGGAACTCCCTCCCTAACAGCATTGTGGGAGCTCCTTCACCACACGGACTGCAGCGGTTCAAGAAGGTGGCTCACCACCACCTTCTCAAGGGCAACTGGGGATGGACAATAAATACCATTCTTGCCAGCAACGCCCACATCCCGAGAATGAGTAAAGAAACTTGATTGAGTCGGGTATTACAAGAGAGGACATGAAGTACAGATAAAACAGAGCTCTTCTTTAATAATCATATCCTTTCAAATAAAGTTCAGTTTTGGTATGTTTGTGCGGAGGTGGAAGAGGTTGCTATGGATATGAGGAGATCGGAATGAAAGCTGAGTAATTAAGAAGGTTGAAAGTACTAAATAATCTTTGCATAAAAATGCAATAGCCTTGCAGAGCAAGACTGCAGCGGATGTGAAAAGGTTGTGCGCTGATGACACTTAGTGGAGATAATTGGCATTACACCCCTTGAATTTAAATCAACAGCGTCGGACTGCCACCCTGAGGAGACTTATTGCGACAGTTTCAGACCGTGGAAACTGAAGGAAGGTAGGGAGAATCAGACAGCTAGGTGCAATTTAGTCAAAGCATGTTATTAGCTGTTACGTTTCACTAGGTCTCCTGCACCCACCGGGGCTGAATGGCCTACTCCTGGTCCTATGATCCATTGCTTGGATCAAATCAAGAAGCTTGACACCATCCAGGACACAGCAGGCCGCTTGATTGGCACCCCATCTACCACCTTAAATATTCGCTCCCTTCAACACTCCCGGTTAAGCCACGCCTTGATTTCAAAATTCTCGTCCTTGTTTTCAAATCCTTCCATGGCCTTTCCCCTCCCTATCTCTGTAACCTCCCCCAGCACCACAACCTCCCGAGATGTCTACGCTCCTCGAATTCTGCCCTTTTGAGCATCCCGGATGATAATTGCTCAACCATTGGTGGCCATGCCTTCTGTTGTCTAGACCCAAAGCTCTGGAACTCCCTGCCTAAACCTCTCCCCCTCTCTTTCCTCCTCAGGACGCTCCTTAAAACATAGCTTTTTAACCAAGCTTTTGATCACTTGCCCTAATTTTTCCTTATGTGGCTCGGTGTCAAATTTATTTGTCTTATAATAATCCTGTGAAGTGCCTTGGCATGTTAAGGGCAGGAGAGGCGTGAGTTTGGGCCCAGAAGAGGCAAGGGCCCAGGGGCAGCACGGGCCCAGCCCACACTGCGATATGTGTGCGCACTAGGTCCGTGCAGCAGAGCAGGTCTCCAGTCGTCTTGGGTAATCCTTGCCACTGGACCAAGACCTAGCTCTGTCAAGCCCGTGTGGTGGCTGGTGTGCAACGGCCACCACATGTTAAAAAAATCCACGCACAGGCATCTTCCACCCTTCAACATGTAGTTCAGGATCCAGGATATTAGGTCCCTCATTGAAACACCTGTGAGCTCATCCCTTTTCGGTGTGGAAGCAAGTCATCCTCGTTTCGAGGGACTGCCTATGATGGATATGAATACAAGTTATTATTGTTGTTGATAGATGGAGATCAAATCCATTGCTGCATTAACACGTGTGATATAAAGCTTCCATATTTCTGGCACAGGTCATTGCCAAGGGATGACAGAGAGAGTGAAACAACAAGCAGATGCTTGTATTCTTACTTAAAGAATAAACTGGTAAGAACATAACTCCTCGCCACTATTTTGGCACAGCGTGACTGGCTGTAACTCTCGGAGCTGGCGACTGTACCCCCAATAGGTTGGCATTGGCTGATTCCAGCTCCACTGTAAGAGGTGGGACACAGAGCGAATCCATGGTTAGCCCAGGAGAGATGCCAGGGGGGACGTCAGAAGACTGGGTGCGACTATGAGACCTGAGCAGATCACAAGTTGAAGGAAGAACTCATCTCCCGAGAACATGGAGTGGGCCTCACATCGGGTTACTGCCAATGATCACTCATAGTGACATATGACCAAAATGGAGGCGGCATATCAGGTACACGGAGTCAGGTGAGGGCCGAAAAATTCAGCTAAGCCAACAAAGCCACATTCTGTCAGCCGTGGCTCAGTGGGCAGCACTCTCGCCTCTGAGTCAGAAGAGTGTGGGTTGTGGTCCTACTCCAGTGACTTACCACAGAAAATCTCAGCTGACACTGCAATGCAGTACTGAGGGAGCACTGCAGTGTCAGAGGTGCTGTGTTTTGAAAAAAGATATTAGACCGAGGCCCCGTCTGCTCTCTCTGGTGGATGTAAAAGATCCCATGGCACTATTTTAAAAAAGGGAAGTGGAGTTCTCCCAGTGTCCTGACAAATATCTATCCCTCAACCAAACTTACTAAAACAGATTTTCTGGTCTTTATTACAGTAATGTTTGTGGGAACTTGCTGTGCGCAACACCTTACTGCCACGTTTCCTACATTTACAACAGTGACTACACTTCAAAAAGTCCTTCATTGGCTGGATAGCGCTTTGGGACATCCTGCAGTCGTAAAAGAACATAAGAACATAGAATTAGGAGCAGGAGTAGGCCATTCGGCTCCTCGAGCCTGCTCCGCCATTCAATGAGATCATGGCTGATCTTCTACCTCAACTCCACTTTCCTGCACTGTCCCCATATCCCTTGACTCCCTCAATATCCAAAATCTATCGATCTCTGTCTTGAATATACTCAACGACTGAGCTTCCAATCTGGGGTAGAGAATTCCAAAGATTCACCACCCTCTGAGTGAAGAACTTTCTCCTCAGCTCAGTCCTAAATGGCCAGCCCCTTATTCTGAGACTGTAAATGCAAGTTTTGTCTGCGCTCCCACATTGTATGCTGACTGTATTACAAACCTGTGGAGGTGGGATAGGCAGTGTTGCTCAGCGACCAGTACCTTGCTGCGGTTCATCAGAACCCATTGGAGGTGTGCACAGGGGTAGCAGTCCCCTCACACAACATTACACAAAGTACAGTTGATGATGAGTTGGGGAGGTTCAAACAGAAATGGTCATGTTGTTTTTTATTCGTTCATGGGATATGGGCATCTTTGGCAAGGCCGACATTTATTGCCCATCCCTAATTGCCCTCGAGACGGTGATGCCTCCTTGAACCACTGCAGTCCGTGTGGTGACGGTGCTCCTACAGTGCTGTTGGGGAGGGAGTTCCAGGATTGTGGCCCAGCGACGATGAAGGAACGGCCGACATATTTGCAAGTCCGGATGATGTGTGACTTGGAGGTGGTGGTGCTCCCATGCGCCTGCTGCCCTTGTCCTTCGATTGCAGGTTTGGGAGGTGCTGCCGAAGAAGCCTTGGTGAGTTGCTGCAGTGCATCTTGTAGATGGTACACACTGCAGCCACGGTGCGCTGGTGCTGGAGGGAGTGAATGTTTAAGGTGGTGGATGAGGTGCCAATCAAGCGGGCTGCTTTTTCCTGAATGGTGTTGAGCTTCTTGAGTGTTGTTGGAGCTGCACTCATCCAGGCAAGATGTGTTTCAGCAATTTGGTCTGATGTTGAAGCCCATACTAGAGAATATGCAGGATGATAGTGAGGCTCAATTCGAACCAAGAGAGTTATTCAAATATAAGGAAGGGTTTCTCGGTAAGGCATGAAGCTCTAACCCAACTGATGGTAAGGAAGCAAAAGTGTTCCCGCAAATAGTGTATTGCACAGAATTATTAAAGAGAGCCCACAACATTACACTCACTGTATTGTACAGGATTATGCAAATGCGAATGTTATGTTAAGAATGAAGCATGGGATCTCACATAGATGGCCCCATAGAGGTAGCCATGAGAAGCCTCTTCAGGTGGGTGGGGAATAGTAATATGCCTTTCGGTGTGTATATATATTTAAAAACTAATGTAACAAAAGTCAAACATTGTCCTAACTCTTTAAATCCAAAATGTAGACTGCCTAGAATTTCCGTGTGAGAATCTGTGCATTGGTTTAAAGCAAGGCAGTTAGTTGCTGGTATCTGTGTATATTGAATAATGTCATAGTCATGATTCTTACAGTCCTGCAGTCATGTTTGATGTTTGATATTACGTGCGAAAGATGGCGAAACATGTTTGTCATTTGATATTATGTGTGAAAGATAAATAGACTTATGTGATCTTTGATATTAGATGTTAAAGATAAATGTGTTTGATATAACACTTGTTAAAGATGGATAGCTATTTTTGATGTTTGATATTCCATGTAAAAGATGGATCGACATGTTTGATGGTTAATATTCCGTGTTAAAGATGGATAGGCATGTCTGTTTTAAAAGATCGTTTCTTGTTGCGCTATCTATAATGTACAAAACATCTTGCGTATAGAGTTCATTTGCTGTGTCATACTTTCTTCCTGTAACACATTTTCCTGTCACATTTTGTTGATTTGACAGAACAGAATTTGACACAGTCAGTCACCGTAAATCAGTACCTGTGACATTGTGTGTTGCAGGGCAAAACTCCCCTATTGAGATGAAACCGTGGATTCTCTGCAACACAATGAGTAATGTCACAGGATATCTGCTGGTTATACATTATAAATTGTCATTTTCATGGCTGAGTGGAAGTTCTGCCTGGATCTGTTCCTCTGTTTCCAATCAGACACCAATAACATTATTGGGCTTGCCTCTCCATTTAAAATGGTCTCATTATGAATAGGGACTGTGGAGCAGTGAACCATTAACTTCCGATGCACTTGACCTTAACTTTCCCTGAGTAGGCCTTGTGACTATTGCTCCTGAGTAACGTGATGAGAGTTCTTTTGTGTGGGTTCCCTTGGTGACAGGTTCTGAATTGAGCGCTGATTATTGGCTTGTTCGAGGCTCCCTCAACTCAAAATCAGCTCTTGTTATTCTAATCTTCAAAAGTGCTCGGTGTTCCAAATTTGCATCGGCAGCTGGAAGAAACTCCACACAACAAGAAAGAAGCTGGAGTACTGCGTGCAGTTCTGGCCACCACATCGCAGGAAAGATGTGATTGCACTAGAGAGGGTGCGGAGGAGATTGACGAGGATGTTGCCAGGACTGGAGAATTTTAGTTCTGAGGAAAGATTGGATAGGCTGGGGTTGTTTTCCTTGGAACAGAGGCGGCTGGGGAGGGGAGACTTGATTGAGGTGTATAAAATCATGAGGGGCCTAGATCAAGTGGATAGAAAGGACCTGTTTCCCTTAGCAGAGAGGTCAATAACCAGGGGACATAGATTTAAAGAAATTGCTAAAAGGATCAGAGAGGAGTTGAGGAGAGCTTTACTCATCCAGAGGGTGATGGGGGTCTGGAACTCACTGCCTGAAAGGATGGTAGAGGCAGAAACCCTTATCACATTTAAAAAGTACTTGGATATGCACTTTGAGGTGCCGTAACCTACAGGGCTACGGACCAAGAGCTGGAAGTGGGATTAGGCTGGATGGCTCTTTGTCGGCCGGCACAGACACAATGGGCTGAATGAAACATAGAAACATAGAAACATAGAAAATAGGTGCAGGAGTAGGCCATTCGGCCCTTCGAGTCTGCACCGCCATTCAATATGATCATGGCAGATCATGCAACTTCAGTACCCCATTCCTGCTTTCTCTCCATAAACCTTGATCCCTTTAGCCGAAAGGGCCATATCTAACTCCCTTTTGAATATATCTAATGAGCTGGCATCAACAACTTTCTGTGGTAGAGAATTCCACAGGTTCACAATTCTCTGAGTGAAGAAGTTTCTCCTCATCTCGGTCCTAAATGGCTTAGCCCTTATCCTTAGGCTGTGACCCCTGGTTCTGGACTTCCCCAACATCGGGAACATTCTTCCTGCATCTAACCTGTCCAATCCCGTCAGAATTTTATATGTTTCTGTGCGATTCCCTCTCATTTTGTGCCGTAAATTTCTATGAGTCTATGAAGAATCAAAACGATGTGGGGAATGAGGTGCCCCCTGCACTAACAGATGCGGATCTTAACTTGTCCTTACCGACACCGCGGTTGAAATGCATTCATCATCAGATTACGAGCACAGTTCATATTCTGTACTGCAGCAAGGAGCTAAAAATATGTGTGAAATTAAGACAGTTTTGATGATACCGACACAGTTTTAGTACATTCTCATTACACCCCCTGCTCTGCCCCTGACATAAAATGTAATGTCAGACCTTAGCATACCCACACTTTTCCATCTACCACCGTTGCTAAAATCACACAGATCATTCCTGTGAATATTCAGAACAAAGAGCTCACATGGGACAACTAAATGAGGAAGATTAATTGATTCCAGCCAGCTTTAGCTAACAACGTGAATATTTTAGAGTGTCAGTGCAGCGGGTGTCTGAAGAATGAATGACAACCAAAGGCAGTTCTGTCTGAAATGTTTCTCCGATGGCTCCCATTGAGTCGGCTGGTTTGCTGCCTGTTCCCCACTAAGATGGGCCAAAAAACATGGGCTGCTTCTGGACTGCAGTAATATTTTTGTTATGTCTGAAAGAAAGAGGGAGCTGGAGCAGAAAATTATGATTAGTAAGCCCAGATCGCCCCGAACAGATTTTTTTGATAAGAAAATAAAATATACACACTGTTTGGACAGACTTGCCCAAGATTTGCATCAGTTATGTTCAGGGTTAGAGCAGGCAATCTGATCCTCTGCAAAATGAAAAGACAAAATACTCCATTTTATATAAGAACATAAGAACATAAGAATTAGGAACAGGAATAGGCCATCTAGCCCCTCGAGCCTGCTCCGCCATTCAACAAGATCATGGCTGATCTGGCCGTGGACTCTGGCCGCAAAAAACACAACAGGAGTCATAATTGTACAGTTATGACAATAAAGGGGATTAATTAAGGCGCGTTCACAGTGACATGGTTTGCTGCTGAGCTTACAGCCTGATTACTAGACTGTTACTAAGAGGAGGCACTCGTGCACAGGTCTGTCCCTTTACCCTTTGGGTGAATGCGTGGGGAGCACGGAGGAAAACCCAGACATCTGCTTCAACAGTTGAGAGGGAGCAATCACGGAGTAGCAGATGTCAACACCAGATTGGAGAATGGAGCTCGATTCTCGGCAATTAGAGAAAAGGAGAGCGAGAATAAAAGGCACAGTTAAATCACCACACGTACACATCCACAAAAAGGAAACATTTACCAAGCCCTAGTCTGACGGCTGACATAGAATCATGGAAGGTTACAGCACAGAAGGAGGTCATTCGGCCCATCGAGCCTGTGCCCGCTCTGGCAAGCTTCTGGCATTGCTGATTCCAATTGAACAGTGGCATTTTGTATGAGTGTTTGCAGTTGTATAAGTTCTTGGCTTCTTTTATCTGTGATGGGAGATTTAAACTCTTGGATGGTGGTAATATTGTGGGCTGATTCTAGAAGCAGCTGGAGTTACACAACTTGTGAGAGTGAAGGTGACTGGGCGATTTGAACAACAAACCTGTTATCTCTAAAGTGGGCAAATAAAATTCTCACAACAGAAATCTACACCTAAGATGGCCCTGTTAACAGCAACGAATACAAAAGGACAAAGAGGCAGCACCTCCCAAACCTGCGGCCTCTACCACCTAGAAGGAACACCATCACCTCCACCTTCCCCTCCAAGTCACACACACCATCCCGACTTGGAAATATATCGCTGTTCCTTCATCGTTGCTGGGTCAAAATCCTGGAACTCCCCCCCCTAACAACACTGTGGGAGTACCTTCACCATGGGAACTGCAGTGGTTCAAGAAGGCAGCTCACCACCATCTTCTCAAGCGCAATTAGGGATGGACAATAAATGTTGGCGTTGCCAGTAACGCTCACATCCCAGGAATGAATAAAAAAAGCAGAAATATTGGCCCAGATTTTGCTGCCAAAATAACGACGAGTTTATTGGCGTTTCGCCATTATTAATGTGTAAATCATCCAGCAATTTGTGGCAAGGAGGAGCTACCCTGTCAACCTTCCCCATAAGTGTCATGAAATTGCTGCAATTGTACGTTAATCGCCGGTTAAACTCGCCGCGGAAAGTTAGAGCTAGTACTTATCAGTGTAAGTACCTTTTTAATGATGAGATTTATGTTCCTGCAATGCCACTGAAGCTCTCCAACATAGAAAGGAAACAATTTAAAATGTGGAGTCTCAATCTTACAAGTAGTAAATTGTTGTTAGAGATTGTTTAAATTTATAATTTAAAATTTAATTTTTTTTCTTACATTTCCTTTCTGTCTCTTTTCTCTCTCTCTCTCTCTCTCGCTCTCTCTCTCATTTACTCCAATCTTCCTTTCCCTCTCCTTATTTAACTTTCTGTACCTGATTTGACTAATTCACCACAATTCCTTTTCTGTGTTCCCCTGTTTCCTTCTCCATCCTTAGATCTCATTGGTTAAGGAGATGGACTGTTGGCCCCGTCGTTCACCAGGGTCCCAGATGTCCCATTGCCCTCGTCGGCCCGTTATCAGCTCATATTTCCAGCAAGTTACAGGGCAAAAATCTTTCGGGCTGAAGGGCAAGGGGAATAGTCTAACTAATGGGGCATGCCGCAAGATGCCCCGGCTCGCGCAAAGTCTGGGTCATTTACATGGCGGTATCCTGTTGGTAAAATTGGGCATATATTCAAGGCTGCCTGGTGTAACATTCTTGGCGTCGTAAGGTCCTGTGTTGCAGGGTGCAGGTCCATGATGCGTCCATGTCCTGCGGCAAGTTCCAGCTTTGAGTCAGACCAGGCAGAGGCTGAGATGTTTCACCAGTGTAAGATTCAGTGGGCACTGCAACGTATGCACCTGCGAGTATGCTCACAGGTTGGATGAGCTGTCCAAGATGAGGCAGGTGGTTGTGGGCCTGGTGGATGAACTGGTAATGTGTAGACTGATTGTTAAACCTTTGCTAATAAACCAATTAGTCCTTAATAGCAATGTGTTGCTATGAATTCTTAAGCAAAGGACCCATGAAGCTAATACATTACAGGCACTCAGTCACCTCTTGTACTGACAGAAACCCAGCAACAGGGCTGTTCTCTCAGTCGGGCAATGGAATGTACCTTGAGGGAAATGCACACAAGGGGGAAATAGACATGAAATACATTTTTGGGGGCTAGAAATTTGCCAGCCAGTCGATATTTGTTTTTTAACACCATTTTTGTGAAAAAATAAGAATAAAAATTTCGCCATTTTTAACGAGGTAAATTTTTCCACAAAATACGCCTGTCGATAAAAATCGGCGTTGCTGGAGGATTCGTGTTGGAAGCCGTCGTCCTCGCTGACTTCACCGCGAGGCCGATATCGCCAAAAACACGGGAGAAAACACAAATTTTTTTTCCAAAGATTAAAAAATTAAAAATCAGAAAACATTAACAATACCCTTAAGTAATCAATCGCTGAAAAATAATTAAAATAAAACTTCAACTTTTCAACCTACCTTTTTTGTAGGTCTTCCTACTTACCGACATTTCTGAGGCTGCAACACCTACTTTTCTCACGTGTTGTTCATTCACCCAAGTACTGGGTTCGTCGAACGGCCAAATTTAGGTGGTGGGATTTTTTTTACGTGTGGCGATCCGCTTTTTGGCGGTATTTCGAAACCGCCATTCTTAACATTTGGGAAATTTTGTTAGGTTTCTTTTAACGACAAAAAAAAAACTTCTAATGTGAATAAAATCACATTAAAACGTGCGTTAGGCTGGCTAATTTCTAGCCCTAAAAATCTAAGATTACAATAATTTTGTGTCCACATTGATAAGAAGAACTCAGTCTGAATCTGTTTACAGGTCGTTAAACCCATTAATTACTTCTTTGTAACATTACTTAGTATTCATAAAATCATAGAATCTTATAGCATAGAAGGAGGCTATTCGGCCAAGAGCTATCCAATTAGTCCCACCCCTCATCTCTTTTCCTTTAGCCCTGAAATGTTTTCCTTTTGAAATATATATCCAGTTCCCTTTTAAAAATTACTATTGAAACAGCTTCCACCGCCCTTTCAGACAGTGCATTCCAGATCATAAAAAACACACTCCTCATCTCTGACCTGACTTTTGACTTTCCTCTTTTGTTCTATCTTTCCCTCTTAATTTTAAATGGGAGTTGCTTGTCTTCCAGTTTCCAGTTCTAGTAAAGGGTCTACACCCAAAACGTTAGTTGGTCATCATTCTTTTCAGATGCTGATGCCCCTGCTGTGTATCTCCATCTATTTTCATTGCATGAACTCACAAGCCTAAATTTTCTGATCAGTGTTGTTTTAACTCCAGCGATAACTCATTTTGGTTTACCCCTTTATTCTATTGTTTGATGAGAACAGGTTCAGCTTCCTTTGTCTTTTGTTAGCTCAAAGATCTAAAATGATCATTTGAGTATGGGTGGGAGTTGGAATACTAGAGTAAGGAAGTCTTACGACAATTGTACAGGGCTTTGGTGAGACCGCACCTGGAGTACTGTGCACAGGTTTGGTCTCCTTATCTGAGGAAGGACATACATGCCTTAGATGTGGTGCAAGAAAGGTTCACTAGATCGATTCCTGGGATGAGAGGGCTGTCCTATGAGGTGAGATTGTGTAGAATGGGCCTATACTCTCTGGTGTTTAGAAGAATGAGTGGTTAGCTCAGAGATCTAAAATGATCACTTGAGTATGGGTGTGGGTTGGAGTACAAGAGTAAGAAAGAAGTGATAAGAGATTTTTCACTCATTGAGACATACAAAGTTCTGAGGGGGATTGACAGGGTAGATGCTGAGAGGTTGTTTCCCCTGTCTGGAGCGTCTAGAACTAGGGAGCATAGTCTCAGGATAAGGGGTAGGTAATTTAAGACCAAGATGAGGAGCAATTGGTCAGGAACTTGGGTTGGGGGATGGGGCAGAAACTTGGGCTGGGAATGGGGCAGGAACTTGGGTGGGGTGGGGTGGAGGTTTTAACCTGTGAGAGTGAGCTCCCTCCTGCCTGGAGTCAGCAGTCAGAATGGCTCGAATGACACTTTGCAAAGTCACGGCTTACGTAGGTAGGGAGGTTCTAATTACACATTCCAGAGAAACTGCTGGGTGTGACTTTTCCTCCAAGGGGACTAATCAGCAATCAGGTCAAGTGTTTGCTCCCACCTTTCAGTTTAATTGCACATTGATGGCTTGAGACGAAGACAATACATCTGGGTGTTTTATCACTGCATTGCAAAACTGTAAAGCGCTCCCGACTTGTGGACAGTAACTGATCAAGAGCACATGTGACAAACTAGCTTACCATAAAAACAAAACACAGAGGCACAAAAACTATTTTAGAATATGCAATCTGTATTTGTTGGTTAAGAAGCTTCATGTGCCTGTTTTTTATTGATCTGTTTTGTGGGAAATAATTGCAATTCCCGATCCCTATCACGAATGGGGTTCAACGGATTACCCACACCTGGCGGCGTGGGGTGGACATATGCTGGTCCATTCAGTGTAGCGGCGGACATCTAAGGACATTTGTCGGCAGGAGCTCAACGGGCCGAATGGCCTTCTTCTGTGCTGTAACCATTCTATGAGTCTATGTTTTGTGCTAAAGTCCTGAAAGTGGTTCATTAAGAGACCATTTTCTCGGTAAGCAGACAGTGATGGACTAGTATTTACCATCACGAGTAAATTAAAATTGTCCTCCAAACAATTATTGGAAAAATAGGTACGGGCCAATTTTCTGAATGGGCAATAAATCATAGGCAGTGCACCCAGGATTTCCTGAAATAGTGCTCATTCGTAAAATCAATTTGACATTATCCATAATATATTAAAAAAATCTCTGCAGCATTTTCTGTCAATTTTTACATTATAAATGCTCAAGCCCACATTTATAATGTAAATTTCCTATGTAAATAGGTCGCTCTGTATTTACACCCCACTACCAGTGGTGGCGCTATACACCTCAGCTTTTCATCTCCCAACTCCTTAAAAGGTGCTAGAGCGAAACTGCTGCAGTCCAACCAATTCTACTTCTCTACTTCCCAAATTGTGTACATTTAGATATTTAACCATATAATATAATTAATATAATATATTAATTATATAATATCAATCTGTAAGGGTGACTCCGAGCTTCCGGTCACCAGTCACTTTAATTCTCTGCTCCACTCCCACTCTGATCTCTCTGTCTTCGGCTTCTGCCACTGTTCCAATGAAGCTCGAGGAACAGCACCTCATCTTTCGATTAGGCACTTTACTGCCTTCTGGACTCAGCGTCGAGTTCACCAATTTCAAACCATAACTTCTGCCCTAAGTTTTCAGGTGGTAGCTGTTTATGATTCTGCCATCCCCATTTGCAACATTTAATCTCTCTTTGCCTTCCACCCTATCACAGACTGTGTCTTTTGTTCTTTCCTCCCCTCCCCACTTTCCCTGCCCCCGCACTTGTTTAAAATCCGTTACATCTCTAACTTTTCCAGTTCTGACGAAGGGTCACAGACCTGAATCATTAACTCTGTTTCTCTCTCCACAGATGCTGCCTGACCTGCTGAGTGTCTCCAGCATTTTCTGTTGTTGTGTAATATATAATATTACTGCCCAAATATTCCCTGCCCTGAGTCCCCGCCTCACTGAACATAAGAACATAAGAATTAGGAACAGGAGTAGGCCATCTAGCCCCTCGAGCCTGCTCCGCCATTCAACAAGATCATGGCTGATCTGGCCGTGGACTCAGCTCCACTTACCCGCCCTCTCCCCGTAACCCTTAATTCCCTTATTGGTTAAAAATCTATCTATCTTTGACTTGAAAACATTCAATGAGCTAGCCTCAACTGCTTCCTTGGGCAGAGAATTCCACAGATTCACAACCCTCTGGAAGAAGAAATTCTTTCTCAACTCGGTTTTAAATTGGCTCCTCCGTATTTTGAGGCTGTGCCCCCTAGTTCTAGTCTCCCCTACCAGTGGAAACAACCTCTCTGCCTCTATCTTGTCTATCCCTTTCATGATTTTAAATGTTTCTATAAGATCACCCCTCATCCTTCTGAACTCCAACGAGTAAAGACCCAGTCTACTCAATCTATCATCATAAGTTAACCCCCTCATTTCTGGAATCAGCCTAGTGAATCATCTCTGTACCCCTTCCAAAGCTAATATATCCTTCCTTAAGTAAGGTGACCAAAACTGCACGCAGTACTCCAGGTGCGGCCTTACCAATACCTTATACAGTTGCAGCAAGACCTCCCTGTTTTTGTACTCCATCCCTCTCGCAATGAAGGCCAACATTCCATTCGCCTTCCTGATTACCTGCTGCACCTGCAAACTAACCTTTTGGGATTCATGCACAAGGACCCCCAGGTCCCTCTGCACCACAGCATGTTATAATTTCTCCTCATTCAAATAATATTTCCTTTTACTGTTTTTTTTCCCAAGGTGGATGACCTCACACTTTCCGACATTGTATTCCATCTGCCAAACCTTAGCCCATTCGCTTAACCTATCCAAATCTCCTTGCAGCCTCTCTGAGTCCTCTACACAACCCGCTTTCCCACTAATCTTTGTGTCATCTGCAAATTTTGTTGCACTACACTCTGTCCCCTCTTCTAGGTCATCTATGTATATTGTAAACAGTTGTGGTCCCAGCACTGATCCCTGTGGCACACCACTAACCACTGATTTCCAACCGGAAAAAGACCCATTTATCCCAACACTCTGCTTTCTGTTCGCCAGCCAATTCTCTATCCATGCTAATACATTTCCTCTGACTCCGCGTACCTTTATCTTCTGCAGTAACCTTTTGTGTGGCACCTTATCGAATGCCTTTTGGAAATCTAAATACACCACATCCATCAGTACACCCCTATCCACCATGTTCGTTATATCCTCAAAGAATTCCAGTAAGTTAGTTAAACATGATTTCCCCTTCATGAATCCATGCTGCGTCTGCTTGATTGCACTATTCCTATCTAGATGTCCCGCTATTTCTTCCTTAATGATAGTTTCAAGCATTTTCCCCACTACAGACGTTAAACTAACCGGCCTATAGTTACCTGCCTTTTGCCTGCCCCCTTTTTTAAACAGAGGCGTTACATTAGCTGTTTTCCAATCCGCTGGTACCTCCCCAGAGTCCAGAGAATTTTGGTAGATTATAACGAATGCATCCGCTATAACTTCCGCCATCTCTTTTAATACCCTGGGATGCATTTCATCAGGACCAGGGGACTTGTCTACCTTCAGTCCCATTAGCCTGTCCAGCACTACCCCCCTAGTGATAGTGATTGTCTCAAGGTCCTCCCTTCCCACATTCCTGTGGCCTGCAAATTTTGCCATGGTTTTTGTGTCTTCCACTGTGAAGACGGAAGCAAAATAATTGTTTAAGGCCTCAGCCATTTCCACATTTCCACATGAAGACCACACTTGACCATGACTCCATCTGAGTAACACCATGGGCGATTGAATAAACAGTTCAGAATTATTAAAAGATTGCTGTAAAAAAAAACACCACTAAAAGAGAATTGCAAACATAGTAACAGAAAAAATACAGACTTTTACCCTTTAAGAGCTCCATGGCATGGGACCCTTCCCTTGCACCTGTTCACAATGGATTTTAAATGTGGGAAAAAATTCATCTTTGCTTAAAAGATGGAAAATTGCACCAGGTACTCATTTGAATAATGTTTTCACCAATTCCAGGAATTTAGTAAGGTTATAGTACAACATTTTTCAAAGCAAGCAAATTGCAGCCATACAGAAAATTGCAGGCAGAAAAAATTGGTGCAAAATTATGTTGTACAGGCCAGTTTCTGAATTTGCAGTTTTCCCGACAGCAATCAATCAGTCCATGGTCAAATGCGACAGGGAAATCAGCCCTTTAAATTACAATAGGCACCACTGCAATTTTTGAATTGGCATCAGACTCTGGCAAAAGAGTATGTCTGCTTTATGCTGGAATACATTACAGTAGGGGCAAATGTAGTGACGCGGGAAAGAATTTTGGCAGATGACGTCATCCCCATAGTCCTGCCTCTTTCAGTGATGTGTGCAGGGAGGCGGAGGGGGGGGGGGGGCGGTTGTATGTTGTGCCTCCCCCCTGCACATGTCGCCATCAGTGGAAATTTCAGTAAAAGTAATAGAAAGAGCTTGCATTTATCATCATCATAGGCGGTCCCTCGAACGAGGATGACTTGCTTCCACATGAGTTCACAGATGTTTCAATGAAGGACCTGATGTTCCAGTCCTGAACTTCAATTGAAGGGTGGAAGATGCCTGTGCGTGGATTTTTTTAACGTGTAGTGACCGTTGCACACCAGCCACCACACGGGCTTGACAGAGCTAGGTCTTAGTCCAGTGGCAAGGGTTAACCAGGACGACTGGAGACCTGCTCTGCTGCACGGACCTAGTGCGCACACATATCGCAGTGTAGGCAGGCCCGTGCTGCCCCTGGGCCTCTTCTGGGCCCCAAGCCCTCATTCGCCGCACCTCCGCCACGATCTCTCGCCGCTCCTCCGCTATAAACATTCGCCGCACCTCTGCCACGATCTCCCGCCGCTCCTCCGCACCAAACATTGGCCAAACCTCCGTCACGATCACCCACCAAATCTCAGCCACGATCCCTCATCATTCCTCCGCCCCGATCACTCGTCACAAGTCCGCCACGACCTTCCCAGTCCTCTGCTGGGCCCCGCCGATGCTCCTGCCCACGCTCCAAACGGCAACCTGGATCCTGATGATGTCACCGAGTCACCCACCTCGAAGCCGTCGCACAGTTGGAGCAGCTCGCGCTGGAAGCTGCAGTGGTCATGCTCCAGCTCTTATCCTCCCGACCTGCGGTAGTGTTCTCTCGCAGGCTGGGGTGGCCCATGATATTCTAGGGACCTGGAGCTCTAGCTCTTATCCTCCCGACCTTGCATTTATATAGGCCCGTTCACAACCTCAGGACATCCCAAAGCGCTTTACAGCCGATAAAGTACTTTTTGAAGTGCAGTCACTGTTGCAAGGCAGGGAAATGCAGCAAAGCAAGATCCCACAGACAGCTGTAAGACACATTACCAGATTATCGGTTTTAGTGATGTTGGTTGAGGGATACATGTGGACAGAAATCAGGATGGAGACCCAATGGAACTGGGCCATGCAATCAATGGGTAACGGTACCAACGCCTCACCAGCTATCCCGGGAATTTCAGGCCCAATGTGTCGAAAGACCTATTCACGCAAGTTCAGAGAGATTTAGGTGTCCTCGATCCTGGAGATGCAGGAAGAAGTGCAGGAGGCTCTGACAGGTTTTGTGACCGCGATGTCTGCAAATGTGCAGAGAATGGAGGAGTTCATCTCTAACATGAGCACCTCCAGGCGATGGTGACTGAAGGCTCTTCTGTGGAAAGGATGGCCACTTGCACGGAGCAGCAAATGTGCCACTCACAGGAACACATGCTATCTATGGAGAACAGATGGCAGAGGCTCATAGACCTCCTCTCTAGGAGGGATGTCAGCATAGACCTGGGTCCTCATGGCCCCACTGTTGTGCAGCAAGATGTTCTCCAGCTCCTTGCTAGCAGGGAAGTGTGTGTGTGGCCCATGAGAGGGATGACGGTGAGAGAGGACCTGGGAGTGGGGGCTTCTTTCAAAACACTCACACCTCTCCCCCATTGCCTTCCCCTCAGTCAGAGCCCCACATGCCTCCTGGGATCGCGGTAGCTGAATCTGCCCCAGCAGAGTCGCTGGAGGAGTAGACTTTGTCGGGGTCATCACAGGCTCCAGGACCCAGAGGACGTCCGCCAAAAATGTCTGTGCAGTCGCAGCAGGGAAGTGAGGAGGCTGCCTCTATCTCTGCTGAAGCCACAGGGGTTGCACCCCGCAGAAGCACACGTAAAAGGAAAATTACACAGAGTAGAAGCACCAGGTTAAGCACATGGGTGTTCAAAGAAGTGTTTTTTTTTAAGCTTCTGTTATTCTTATGTCACATGTAAAACTAACTATTTTCACCACTTTCTGTTTATGCCCATTTTTGTCTGCTACTTTGGAAGTGGCGTAATGAGTTAGAGTGAATGGTCAGCCATAACGTTACCTCCAGCAATGGAGGTCAGTATGAAAGGAATTGCTTGGTCATTTTAGGGATGTTTTATGGTGTTGTTTGGGACGGGAGGGGGAGGGAGGGGTGACGACCAGTCACAGCATGTGGCAGCCATATTGGTGTAATGCGGGAAGTTAAGTAGATCTGGCCATGGTGAGGCCATCCCTGGCCTCCCGGGCTGCAATGTGCTGGGTGCTGCTGGCATCTGGACCTCAGGTTCCTCCTGCTCCTCCTCCTCGTCCTCCAGCTGATGCTCCTCCTCCAACTCCTCCTTCGCCTCCTCCTCAGAAGAGGCTGTGCACTCTGCACCTTGCTCCTCATGAAGCACTAATCCTCGTTGCCGCGCGATGTTGTGCAGGGCGCAGCAGGCCACGATGATTCTGGAGACCCTGGCTGGTGCGTACTGAAGGGCTCCTCCAGATGTGTCAAGGCACCTGAAGCACATTTTCAGCATGCCTATTGTCTGCTCTATGGCACATCTGGTGGAAACATGGCTTTAGGGTTAGGGTTAGGGCTTATTATAACGTTCCTCGGCCTCCATTCTTGGCCTCCTCAAGGGTGTCATGAGCCATGTCTTCAGTGGATAGCCCTTGTGTCCTAGCAGCCAGCCGGTAAGCCTGTTTGGCGGTGTGAAGAGTTAAGGGAGGGTGGACTGGCGTAGCATGGAAGAGTCATGACAACTGCCCGGGAATTTGGTGCACACATGCACGATGATCTTCCTATGGTTGCGGACGAGCTGCACATTGAGCGAGTGGAAGGCCTTGTAGTTGACAAAGACTGGGTGATGGTGGGGTGCCCTGATGGGTCACATGTTTGCAGTCGATGACATCCTGCACCTGTGGGAAGCCAGCCAGAGCCACAAAGCCCAGTCCCCACTCTGTAACACTGGCTTCATCATGAGGGCGTTGTGACTTTGACAGCCACTAGTAGGGCGTGTCCACCAGGTCCTCTGGGCTGCAGGTCCGGTTCCAGTAAGCTGCAAATGACTGCGATGATCTGGTGCAATAGCCTGAACCTCCTCTGGCACTGCTGCTCTGTCATGTCGAGGAAGCTCACCCTCTGCCTGTATTGGAGATATCGCCTCCGGCGTGGTGCAGCTCTACACTGATGCCCTCTGTCCTGGGCAGCATCAGATCGTTGGGGAGAAGGTTGGTGGTGGTGTTGGCGCTGCTGGTGTTGGGGCTCATCGTGGTCTGATTCTGAGGATCAAGGTGCGACAGTATATACGGCACTCCAGATGATGTAATAGATGGCAGGTCAAGTAGAGATCAGAGAAGCAATCTGTCAATGGTGCAACAGGTAGTACCAATGAGGTGAGAGTGGCTTCTGAATTTGCAGAAAAGACTTGCAAACTGTAGGCACCTAAATGTGCTAAAAATGCTTTCAGCATTTCCCTTAGGCAAGTAAGCAGGTGTCAGGTGTCAGTATTTATTGTGCTTTCCATGCTCTGCATTAATGACCTCGAGCAATGACCATTGAACTTCCGCCTCAGTTTGACACGCGGGGTTCCCGAGTTGTGTGATCCCCATGGTCATGCAATGAAATGCAAAAGGTCTGGTTTCAAACACTTTTAAGGGTCTGACACCAAGATGATAATGATCTATGTTAGGATGCCCACCTCTGCTGTTTGGGTCCATGGCGTGCTGGCAAATGTACTCGAGTTACAGGCTCAGGTGGGATGACGGTCGGCTTCCAACCCGCCCCGATTTATTTCCACTTTTACTCCCGACTTGCCTCCAATCCTGCAGCATGGCAGCATGGAAACTCTGGCCATAACGTTAGCGCGCAGGTACAGCAAGCAATTTGGAACGCAAATGGCATGTTGGCCTTTATTGCTAGGGGGTTGGAGTACAAGAGTAAGGAAGTCTTACGACAATTGTACAGGGCTCTGGTGAGACCACACCTGGAGTACTGTACACAGTTTTGGTCTCCTTGTCTGAGAAAGGATATACTTGGCTTAGAGGCATTGCAACAAAGGTCCACTAGGTTGATCTCTGGGATGAGAGGGTTGTCCTATGAGGAGAGATTGTGTCGAATGGGCCTATACTCACTGGAGTTTAGAAGAATGAGAGCTGATCTCATTGAAACATACAAGATTCTGAGGGGGATTGACAGGGTAGATGCTGAGAGGTTGTTTCCCCTGGCTGGAGTGTTTAGAACAAGGGGGCATTGTCTCTGGATAAGGGGTAGGTAATTTAAGACCAAGATGAGGAGGAATTTCTTCAGTCAGAGGGTTGTGAATCTTTGGAATTCTCTACCTCAAGGGGCTGTGGATGCTGAATTGTTGAGTATATTCAAGGCTGAGATAGATAGATTTTTGGGTTCTCGGGGAATCAAAGGATATGGGGATTGGGCAGGAAAGTGGAGTTGATGTTGAAGATCAGCCAAGATTTTATTGAATAGCGGAGCAGGCTTGAGGGGCCGTATGGCTTACTGCTGATCCATATTCTGATGTTCTTATGTTCTTCTGCACCTATGCAACTGACGCAACTGTTAAACATGCATCGCTCCCAACGTACATCCATCCAGGACAACAAACCCAATGCAACAATTCATGCATTTCAGCAACATTACAGTTCAATCAAATGTTATTTTGAATTGTAAAAAATAATATAGGGTTTCTTGTCTTTATCTGAGGTATTAACTTTAAAGGGATCAATGATACGTAAAACATCGCCATGCAATACTATACTACTTCTGTGCAAGAAGTCAACAAGATGTTGGAAAATTGCAACAGATTGAAAAACACAAAAAAAATCATCAAGGTAACGTGAGTTGACGTGATCAGAGATCTAAAATGTTGTTTCTCTTTTCACACAGCTGAGAAAAACTGGCTGCTAAGTTTTGGACACATGGTCCATAGGTGGTGCTCTGGATTGGGGAGAGGAGAGAGGACGGGGACACCTCAGCCACAGGAGACATGGTTGCTGGCACCACAGGTCATTAAAAAGGGCTTTTACTTTAGTTCAGTGTCGTTGACTGCTGACACATCGGCCTTGCACAATTGACCCTTGTATTCAATTTGGTTTCATTAACTATGATGAAAACGCTTTGTCCAGTTTAATATTTTTTTTATTGTGACCAAATGCAGCTATATAAATGCAACGCCTTGAATGTAGAAAAATGTCCCAAGATACTTCACAGAGGCTTAAATGAAAAATAGTTCTGTTACTGAACTGAAACAACATAGTTGCTTAAAAAACTCTACAAGTGATCTTCAGTTGTCGACACAAAGGACTATGGGCCCAAACTTGGTGGCCGTACTGCCCATTGCCGCTGGCTGCCACCGAGTTTTTTGGGCGGTCTTCCATCGGTGCTATTTTCCACTGGGCCTCCCGCTAGCGGGAGAGGGTAAACCACTTGGAACCGCCCGCTGACGGCCGCTAGCGTGCAAGGCGCATAAGTGACCTCCCGCCCGCCGAGCTATCATTTTGGTGCGGGTGGGAGTCGGCAGCAGCAGGGGGAAGGACCGCTGCGTGGAGACAGGTCTAACCCCAACGGTAAGTAAGAAGACCTGCAAAAAAAGGTTAGTGAACTATTTTTTTTCCCAGCGATTTATGTGGATTGGGTCCCCTGAAGGTGTTCCCATGGTATTTTTTTTGTGTGTAAATTTTTATTTTTAGCTGTTCCCACCCTCCCTGGGCCCGACTCAATTCTCGGCGGCACTTCGGCGAGGATCGCATTTGCCGCCGAGATGTGGAGCTCCCGCGTGCCGCCATCCAGATTCATGGCGTAAGTCGTTTTTTTGCTGCCCGCCAGTATTGGCACATCTTTTAGAGGAATCTTCCTGACAAAGTACCGCCCCGTCTCTCGGCGGTTCTTTGGACAGCACTTGGGCGGGCCTTAGCTTTCACCAAGTTCGGGCCCTGTGTTTCTCAAAAAATCACACGTGCATTTAAAAGTACCAAATTTGTCAGCTTTATCCAAGGAGCATTACTTGGAGTTCTCACCCCTCGACATTTTTACCTGTGTGTGTGGTAGGTTTCCAAAACTGGGCAATCTGTTAAGGGCAAACCCATTAAGCACAGGAGACATTGGGGCAGAACTTGCAGTCGGTATGATGGTGTACTCTCAGAGTATTCCCACATACCGCCTTTGAAATTGACCACAAGGTTGTGCATGTGCTAAATCCCGAACTTGCGATCTGTCAAGTTCTGACTAGACAGATCATTCACTGTGACTGTGACTTCCCCATTGCTGGTGCCGAGTTGGGCTAATTGCCCACCAATTTCGCAGTAATGATGCAGACATATTTACGGCTGGTGCAAACAGGTACAGGAGCCTGTTTGCACAGTGGAAGGGTAGGGGGATATGCAATATTAGGTGAAACTTCAAAACAGCAGCTTGAAGTATGGTTTCAGGGGATAATGGGTTATGTGGAGCGGGCGGGGAAGTGGAGCTGAGTCTATGATCAGATCAGCCATGATCTTATTGAATGGCGGAGCAGGTTCGAGAGGCTGTATGGCCTACTCCTGTTCCTATTTCTTATGTTCTTATGTTCTTATGTTCAGTGTGTGATGAATGGGTTTAAAACGTATCAAACCTAAAAGCAGTTAAGATAAAATAAGATTAAATATAAATAATTGTCCTTCCGGGAACAGCAAGTGCTATTTGCACTGTTTCAAAAGACGGGTTCTCATAAATCTTCAGGTTAATGAACTTGGTATATTTGGAATGTTTTCGAGTTTTAGGGCACTTTCATTTTTTGCGCATTAAAAATCATGTCTGTAATAAGTTCACGGCTAAATGCAACATTGCTTAAACGGAATGACGGGTTCCAAAGCTCTAAGTGCGTGCCGCCATTTAGAGATGATTTTTTTTCTTGCATGGCCTAAATATTGGCAGTCGGCCAACACTTGCACATGGAATTCTGCACCGACTGCCTAACCTGCCAGGGTGCACCAGATATAGGACAGCAGTACAGTCTTCTCAAAATCGCCACTGGTGTCCTACAAATGAATGGGGCATCGGAGATTTCTGTTTTCCTGACTGACGCACTGCCCCGCATCAACCCAGGTACACTTACACACACGGTACGCCAATGGGATCCGCGGGCCACTATGCTGAGCACAACCCCGCAGTGAAACAATGCATGTTTTTTAAGGCGGACCATGCACCGGGTAAGTTCGAATTTCTTTCTGTGGGGTCAGCGGCGAACTCCTTAGCTACGCCGCCAACCGCAATTTCAGCACCAATAATTTTCACAGGGCGTTTTCAATGTGGGGGAACTGTGAGGGTGTCGTAGGAGATGGAAGGGGAGGCGACCTCCATGAGACAGTGAAGCGTTTTATTGTTTTACGGAAACAGATCAGGGCCTATCATTTTTCCTTCTTCAATTTTCTCTTCCCGCCATCCCCTCCAAAGGTGCTGTTTTGTGTTAGAGTACCTTTCTACAGTCATCAGCCAATTCCATTCTTTATTTTAAATTTTGCCAAACTATTCAGTCATGGGGGCCATCACACCTGAGCTGTATCCTATTCGCACTGGACATCCACTTTGCTTTCAGCTTCCAGCAGGAGTCACTGGATAACCCATGGTGGGAGCCGATTTATTTATTTTCGCACCTGTTGAGTTTTATCCTGGAAGCCTGCTCCGTACATGTGGAGTGGAGAATCACCTGCAACAGCTTCTTTATCCATTCCCGCATCGTTACCTCTGGTGTCCCCCAAGGATCTATCCTATTTCTCAGCTATATTCTTCCCCTTGGCGACATTATGCGAAAACACAGCGTCAGTTTCCACAGGTACGCCGATGACACCCATCTCTACCTCACTACCACATCTCTCGGCCCCTTCAAGGTCTCTAAATTGTCAGACTGCTTGTCCAATATCCAGTTCGGGATGAGCAGAAATTTTCCCCAACTTAATATCGGGAAAACCGAAACCATTGTTTTCGGTCCCCGCCACAAACTCCGTTCCCTAGCCACTGACTCCATCTGGCTCCCCAACTTCTGACTGAGGCTGAACCACACTGTTCGCAACCTGGGTGTCATATTTGACCCTGAAATGAGCTTTCGACCACACATCCGCAGCATAACTAAGGGCCTATTTCCATCTCCGTAACATCGCCTGTCTCCACCGTTGCCTCAGCTCATCCGCTGCTGAAACCCTCATCCATGCCTTCATTACCGCTAGACTTGATTATTTCAATGCACTCCTGGCTGACCTCCCACATTCTACCCTACGTAAACTAGAGGCGATTCAAAACCCAACTGCCCATGTCCTAACTCGCACCAAGTCCTGCTCACCCATCACCCCTGTGCTCGCTGAACTACATTGGCTCCTGGTTAAGCAACGCCTCGATTTCAAAATTCTCATCCTTGTTCAAATCCCTCCATGGCCTCGCCCCTCCCTATCTCTGTAATCCTCTATCTCTGTAATCGTCAAGCCCATGTGGTGGCTGGTGTGCAATGGCCACCACACATTAAAAAATTCCACGCACAGGCATCTTCCACCCTTCAAGATGTAGCTCAGGACCTGGAATATTAGGTCCTTCATTGAAACACCTGTGAACTCAACCCCTTTTGGTGTGGAAGCAAGTCATCCTCATTTCGAAGGACTGCCTATGATGATGATGATGAATCTCCTTCAGCCCCACAACCCCCCGAGATGTTTGCGCTCCTCTAATTCTGCCCTCTTGAGCATCCCTGATTAAAATCGCTCAACCATTGGTGGCCGTGCCTCTGTTGCCTAGGCCCCAAGCTCTGGAACTCCCTCCCTAAACCTCTCCGCCTCTCCACCTCTCTCTACTCCTTTAAGACGCTCCTCAAAACCTATCTCTTTGACCAAGCTTTTAGTCACCTGCCCTAATTTCTCCTTATATGGCTTGATGTCAATTTTGTTTGTCTCATAATACTCCTCTGTAGCGCCTTGGGATGTTTTACGATGTTAAAGGTGCTATATAAATACAAGTTGTTGTTGTTATAAATATTCTTATATACTTGGGTGAAATATGATTTTCCTTTGGATTGGACAGAGGCTCCTTGTGCCTCTTCACAAATGAGCAGGGGTACACAAGCCAACATCTCTCAATGGAGTACTGTGAGCAGTTCTGGGCACCAAACCTTAGGAAGGACACCTTGACATTGGAGGAAGTGCAGTGTAGGTTTTACCAGAATGAATGAGGAGAGATTACAGAAACTGGAGTTGTAGTCCCTGGAATTTAGAAGGTTAACGGGTGATTTGATTAAAGTTTTCAAGATATTAAGGGGAACAGATAGAGTAGATAGAGAGAAACTATTCCCGCTGATTGAGGAGCCTAGGACTAGGGGGCATATGCTAAAAATTAGAGCCAGATCTTTCCGGAGTGAAATTAGGAAACACTTCTACACACAAAGGCTGGTGGAAGTTTGGAATTCTCATCCGCAAACGGCAATTGATGCTAGTTCACTGGTTAATTTTAAATCTGAGATCAATAGATTTTTGTTCACCAAAGGTATAAAGAGATATGGGGCAAAGACAGGTATATGGAGCTAGGTCGCAGATCAGCAATAATCTCATTGAATGGTGGAACAGCCGCGAGGGGCTGAATGGCCTCCTGTTCCTATGTTCCTAATTAAATGGCATCAAGTACAAAGTTAAAAACAGAAAATGCTGGAAATCTCAGCGGGCCAGGCAGCATGTGTGGAGAGCGAAACTTCTGCCATTACCATTTCAATTCGGCCCATCATCCCTTTTGTCTCTCTAATCTCTCCTGCCTTCCACCCCTTCACAGACCTTCCCTTTTGTTCTTTCTTCCCCTCCCCCTTTCAGTGCTCCTTAAGAACATGCTCTTTTCGAACATTCGCCAGCTCTGACCAAAGGTCGTGGACCTGAAACGTTAACTCTGTTTCTCGCTCCACAGATGCTGCCTGACCCGCTGAGTATTTCCAGCATTCTCTGTTTTTATTTCAGGTGCCAGCATCTGCAGTATTTTTGCTTTTGTCAAGTACAAATTTACCTCATTGCTGTTCTGTTCACAAAATAACTGCCCCTCCCCCCATCCCACACACCCCTTTGCCAATTCAGCCACAGTCACTGGCCCTCAGGAGTAAGTCATTGTCCTCGGAAAGGCTTTAGGGATCTCCTGAGAGAGGGTGTGTTCAGGCTCCACCGAGATGCCAGTTCTTTCTGCTGATCTGTACAGGCAGAGGGCAGCTCCGCAAGATCCTGCAAATCCCCTAGGGAGGACAGATGTTAGCGTCCTCGACCAGGCCAACATCCCCAGCATTGAAGCACTGACCACACTCTATCAGCTCCGCTGGGCAGGCCACATAGTTCGCATGCCAGACACGAGACTCCCAAAGCAAGCGCTCTACTCGGAGCTCCTTCACGGCAAACGAGCCAAAGGTGGGCAGAGGAAACGTTTCAAGGACACCCTCAAAGCCTCCTTGATAAACTGCAACATCCCCACTGACACCTGGGAGTCCTTGGCCAAAGACCGCCCTAAGTGGAGGAAGTGCATCCGGGAGGGCGCTGAGCACTCAAGAAATCAAGCGCAGGCAGCCGGAAGGAGCGTGCGTCAAACCTGCCCCACCCACCCTTTCCCTCAACAACTATCTGTCCCACCTGTGACAGGGACTGTGGCTCTCGTATTGGACGGTTGAGTCACCTAAGGACTCATTTTTA